>NW_028227268.1:66468098-67158098 GCF_978045245.1 Mus caroli
GCCCCACATATGCTATAAGACTTTGATCCCCTGGAGCTAGAAGGTGGCTGTCTACTGCCCTAAATAGGTACTAGGAACAAAATTCTAGTTCCCCATAGGAGCAGTGGGTGCTTTTAATAGCTAATCATGTTTTCCAGTTCAAACAAGAAGTTTTATCCCAAGTGTAAGGGTAGAAAAAATAATTATGAGACAATTTATCCCGCATAGAATGGACCCAAAGAAAGAATAAGATAGACGTTGATTGGATTGTTTTAAAAAACTTCTGGCTAGTTTGGGAGAAATTTTTCCTTATTAAGAATCTGGAACATATCCTTTAGTTACATTTTGGTTTGCTTATTTCAATTTCTGTGTAACACAACAGTCCTCTCTGTGGGGTAAGAATGGGTTCATCCCTCAACTGTTGCTGCAACTAGTAACTAGGAAAATTATCTAACATTAGCTCTTTGCCCCTAAATTGTGGGCAAGAATCTAGTACTATTTAAGAGACTCTGAACATGTATAATGAGAGAGGCTTGTTCAGAAGATAACTGATGTGTGAATTAGTGTGTCTTTTGTGAGCACACTATGTGTGGGGCTGTGGGGCTGTGGGGCTGTGGGGTTGTGGGGCTGTGGGGCTGTGGGGCTGTGTTCCAGTTCTTTGGAAACCTCCCATCCCTGCTTCCTCTCTTCTTAGAAGAGACAATGGAGCAGAGTCAACAGTGAGAGGCTCAGGTGTCACGGGCTGACTGTGTAATATTCTTTTTAAGTATTTACTGTGAAGCCTTGTTCCAAACACTGTGTTTAGGAGTCAAGAATCGATGATACACAGCCCATGATTTTCTTCTAAAGGATATTAAATTCTAGTGCTGGGGACCTTAGCCAAGGCAGGAAGTCCAAGCACAGCGGGCAATGTTTGAAGTAAAGTGATTTTTCTGACTTAGTGTATGAACTAAAAGAAATAACACGGCAGTGTCTCCAAACACTAAAGAGGACAAGTTTCTGTTTTATTTTCTTTTACTATTGGTGCATCCTTGCTAGACTTTCAATTGTTTGTTTTAATTTTAACTTAGCTTTTTCCCCCTTTTTGTCTATGTGTGTTAATGAACCTGTATGCTGGATTGGCGTGTAAGGGTCAGAGGCTGATCTCCACGTCTTTGCTCAGTAGCCATCCACCTTGTTATTTAAGGGAGGGTCTTTTTCATTGGCATAGAGCTCCATGGCTTGGATAGGCTTCTTTGCCAGAGAGTCCCGGAGATCTGCCTCTTCAGTCAAGAATTATTAGTGTAAGTTCTGATTTTTGTTGTTGTTATTGTTTGGTTGGTTTGGAATGTTGAGTGTGTGTTCTAATGTCTACCTGACAAATGCTCTGCCAACTGAGCCTTCTTCCCAGCCTGTCTTTTCATGTATATATTCTTGAATACTCAGTGCCTACCACAGTGCTTAGTGCATAGTAGATACAAGATACATAGTAATATGTGTGTGTATGAATGCGTATTCAACACGTAGCAGTGGGGATTCACAGACCCTGGTCTTTTCATTTCAGTGTGTATGAGGGCTTTGCTGTCATTTGCTCAGACTAGCATGTTTAGTGTCTGTGGAGGATACAAGGGGATGTTGGATGTCCTGGGAGTGGAGTTATAGGCAGTTTTGAGTGGCTACTTGAGTACTGGAAATTAAACCTAGGTCCCTTGTAAGAGCAGCCAGTGCTGTTAACCACTGAGCTATCTCTCCAGGTAGAGTCCCTAATTTAAAAATTAATAGGAATGTGTTTTGAGTAAAAGACAGGGATCACCAGCTGTATTCACCAATCTTCTATATGTCAACTTGACACAAAGCTAGAGTTATTTTAAAAGACAGAACCTCAATTGAGAAGATACCTCAATAAGGTTTGGCTGTAGGGAATTCTCTTAATTAGCAATTGATGGGGAGGGCTCAGCCATTTGTAGGTGGTGCTATCTCTGAGAACCTGGGTCCTGGGTTTTATAAAAAAAGCATGCTGAACAAGCCATAAGGAGCCAGACAGTGAGTAGCACCTCTCCATGCCCCGCTGCATCAGCTTCTGCCTCCAGATTACTGCTAAGTTTGAGTTTCTGTCCTGGCTTCCTTCAGGGATAAACTACAATGTGGAAGTGTAAGCCCACTACCTTCTTTCCTTCCAAATTTTCTTTTTAGGTCATGGCGATTCACTGCAGCAAGAGAAACCCTAACGAGACACACTCCTATCCACAACTGAGGAGCTATTGACAGTTGATGGATTCTGCAGAGGGAAAGTGTTTTGTTTTGTTATTTGTCATTGGTTGTTTTTGTTATTGCTGCTGCTGGTTATTTATGTGGCTTCTCCTTGTTCAGCCATGTTTTGCCCATGAGGATATGACCAGCACAAACCAGACTTAGTGGATTATTATTCTTTTTTAAATGACATGAAGTTAGAGGAGAGGTTAAGTGGGGTAGATCTGGAAGGAACTGAGGAGTGGTTTGTTTGGCTTAAATTTTATTTTTAGAGATAGTGTCTTGCTATGTAGCCCAGGCTGCCTGGGAACTCCTGATGCCCCTGCTTCAGGCTATTAGGTTCTACAGGCTTGTAGCACCACATCTGGATAGAGCTTTGTGTCCTTTCTAAATGAGGGCTTAAGACTATAACTTCTAAACCGTGTGTCTTACAAAGGGCATTGATGAAGCATTCACACAGTGGCTTAACATAGAGGCTGCCTTCTCCTGTTGACAGAGATGCTGTGAGTCACAGCGCGTAAATATTTCCCAGGAAAGACAGTGCCATGCCTTTGACCTCACAGTTACTATCTCTCAGAAAATGTCCCTACAGTGATCTCGCTTCCCCCACAGTCATGAAAATTCTTCCTGCTTAGGCATTCAGTTCAGGAAGCCAGAGAAAACACAATTAATGTGGAGAGCAAAGCATGGCTTGATGAACATATCAGCCATGTAAAGAAATCATTCTACTTAAGGTGTTACTTGTTTTGAAAAGAAGTTCGTGGCAAAATCTGCAAAGCTCCTGATGTGTTAGAGAAGCATCAGAGAAGAGGGTTTCTGGTTACAGTTTCAAGATGTGAGCAAGAGTTGACTAGGCAGCTAGAATTCACAGGAAGGAAAAAATATCTACAATTAGACTGCTGCCTTCAACTTGGATTTTTATCCAGGCTTTCTCGCAGTCACCATGACATGTTTTCCTCACACAGGCATGGTTAACTGCAGCTTGAATATGTGTAAGAGCTGATGCTCTTGTAGGTCCTTGTCAGTTTCAGTGAGTATATTTTAAAACTATGGGTTGATTTGCTGTGATAGTTAGCATTGTCAACTTAACACAACTTAGAATCCCTTGAAAAGACTGTCCCAATTAGGGGATGGCCTGGACCAAGTTGACCTGTAAGGGATCATCTTCAGTGTCTTAATTCATGGGAGATTGAACCTAGAAATGGGAAACACCAACCCCCTCATTTGGGGCAGTCCTGTATAACAGTAAAGAATGTGAGCTGCCCATCGAGTGTTCATATGTTCATTTCTCTCTGCTCTTGATTCTGGATGTCATTTACCAGCTGCTTTGATTATGTATTTCCTGGATTTCCCTACAGTAATGAGCTAGGAGTTGAATTGATTTTTTAACATATTACTATACAATATATTTTACCATATTTACCTCCAACTTCTTCCAGATCAATGCCTACCTTCCCACCACCTCCCAACTTTGTTACCCTCTTTGTAACTAACCCACTAAGTCTCATATACTCATGGTTGTGGTTCCTTCCACCAGAGCATGGTGAGCCTACCAGACCTCACTCCTAAAGAAAACTGACTATTCTTTCCCTAAAAGCCATCAATTGTCCATAGCTCCTCAGCTGGAAGTCGGGGTTCATCAGCCCCTCCACGTTCCATGTTATAATGCTGACTGGCTTGACTTGTGCAGCAACCACAGTGCTGTGGGTTCATGAGTGCAACATTCCTATCATGAGTAGAAGACATCCTTGGGCTACATTCCTCCTCTATATTCAGCTCTCATAATCTTACTTTCCCCCTCCACAGTCATGTCTGATATTGGGGTTTGTGTGTGTGTGTGTGTGTGTGTGTGTGCGCGCGCGCGCAGATGCTCCATTTTTGTCTGTCAGACTCCACAGATACTCATTTTCTGCACTATAATCATCTGTGAATGTCTGTGTAACCTACAATGGTGAGCTAAAGAAAACCTTCTCTACCCTCAATTGCTTTCAGTCATGGTATGTTATCACAGCAGCAAACATGAAACTAGAACTCGTGTTCTACCAGCACCAAAGAGAAAGCAAGCTCTGTCACCCTTATTTCCTTCTGTCATTTGTTTATGTTCTGATAGCTGTAACTGTGATGGCAGTGAATTTGCTTATCTGCTTTGTGTCCACTCGAGATCCAAGGCAAATGACATACACACAATCATCATTTCTATTTATGCTGCCATTATAAAGAACGGGAATGTGATAATTATTTTTAAAATACACACAGAAATTTCATATAGCCCGATACATTAAAAATACCAAGTAGGGCATCACATCCCTATGCCATATTAGCTTTTCCTTGTGAATTATAAGGAAGGAGTAATAACCTGGAGAGGAAAAGAGATTGTGGTTTGCTTTTTTTTTTTTTTGATTGACACCATCCTTTCCTGAACTGTCTGCACCAGTGGTCAGAAACATATTGTCCCGGCATCTCAGAGTCAAAGGTCCAGCTGTATGACAGTGGAGTCAACCTTGATGCCTTAGAACATCAGCCTCCATTCATTCACATCCCTAGCCTCATTCTGGGACCTCCACTTGCTCAGGTCTTCTGCCTTGGTTTCTCTCCCTGGAGAGGAGGATGTTAAGACTCACAGGAACACTGAGGCCTTGGGAAACAAAGTGCTCTGCAAGATCAAGATATTATTAGAAGGCAGAGTTCTCACAAACGAAGAACATTCTCACTTGCTTCATACACTTGCTGAGGTGCAGAATGGCCAAGAATTCCTGCTAACCAAGTATGACCCAGAACAGGACCTCCCCCACCCCTTTCCTTCTCCCCTCCTGTCCTCTCGCTTCCCTTCCCTACCTCCTATTTTATCACAATCTCAGTATTTAAACTGTCAATCTTTTTCCTGTCAAAAGCATTGGTGAATAGATTTTGTTTGCCCCTGTAATAGATTTTTCAGATGCATCTCTTTAATATGTTTGGATACAGGTCTTAGATATATAAGAGGTTACCTGCTCATGCAGGTTAAAAATACATCCAACAACCTCAATGGTTACTGTGTGGAGTCTGATATTATATAGGTTTTCTTTCTCTCTCTCTCTCAGAATCTATTTCCTTGATAGAAAACTCCCATTTTCTCTTTCTCAGTGATCAAAACTATCCATGAGAGATGGATGTCCTAGACCACTCTATCCATCCCCTAGTCATAGTGGTGGACTTGGAGATGGCTATGAAGCCATACCTGAAGATAAAATATTGAGAATTTAGTAAAAATATATATTCATAAAACTAATGGAAATGAGTATGAATGTTCATAAAAAAACTAAAAAGTAGAGACCTACCCTATGGCCCAATTATATCATTCTTGGATATTGTCACTCAAAAGATGCCAGTCAACACATTTCTCATTTGTAGGTCTCAAACATTACTTTAAATCTCTCTCTCTCTCTCTCTCTCTCTCTCTCTCTCTCTCTCTCTCTCTCTCTCTAACACACACACACACACACACACACACACACACACACACACACACACACACACATCATGAAAGTAGAACTGAAATGAAATTGTCTTGGTAACAGGCATAACTAGTGGGAGAGGTCAGAGAAAGGGATAATGATCTCACAGTTATAACTTACTAAAATATAACATTTTGGTTTTTGGTTTTGGTTTTGTTTTGTTTTGTTTTTTGTTTTGTTTTGTTTTGTTTTTTAGAAAAGAAGGTTCAGCGACAGGCCCAAAGTGGGATCCAGCTCAAGGGGAGGTCCCAAGGTCTGACACTATTACTGAAGCTGTGAAGTGCTCACAAAAAGGAACCTTTCATAACTGCCCTCTGAAAGACCCAACAAACAGCTGAAAGAGTCAGAGGCAGATATTTGCACCCAACCAATGGACAGAAGCAGCTGTTGTTGAATTAAGGAAGGCTGAAAGAAGCTGAGGAGAAGGGCGATCCTGTAGGAGGACCAGCAATCTCAATTAATCTGGACCCCTGAGATCTCTCAAACACTGGCAAACTAACCACCAAACAGACAACACACACCAGCTGATACCAGGGCCCCAACACACATACAGTAGAGGAGTTCCGGGTCTGTGTTCATTCAGAGATGATGCATCTAACCCTCAAGAGACTGGAGGCCCCAGAGAGTTTAGAGGTCAGGTGGGGTGGGGGATGGGGATATACACATGGAGACGGGGATGAGGAGAAGGTATGAGATGTGGAACAGTCAGAGAGTGGATGGGGGGGGGGAGATAAAAGATGGAGTGTAAAAAATAAAATAATTTTTTTTTAAAAAAAGAAAAGACATTTTTTCTATTCTGGCAAAGCTCTAAAAATTTGACTCAGGCATTGTTGGGGACAGTCTTTGGTGATGGGAGACTATTTGATAATAAAGTCTCAGATTAAAAAAAAAATGAATTCAAGGTACATGGTGCGGATAGGTTTTGTTTTCCTATCCTTCTGGATAGGAGTCCATTTTGGTGCTCCAGCTTATATATGGTTTCTCAGAGCTACACTGAATCCTTCAAATCTGTCAAATGCATGCCTCTTGCCGGCTCGGCCTCATTCATAGTATGCTTCAGTACACACCATCAAGACAGAGATTTGTACAGAGATTTGTGTGTGTGTGTCTACTTGACACAAATCTAGACATATCTGAGAAGAAGTACCACGGTAAAGAAAACACCTCCATTAGATGTGGCCTGTGGTCAAAAGAAAACAAATAAGGTGTGAATCCAATTGTTTTTATTCATCTGCTTTTTAAAAATAGCTTTTATATCACTGATGGTAACTTCATACATATTTATATTGTATCTTAATCCTATGCCCTCCCAAGCCCACTCTCCACTCCTCCACACACAGGCAATACATCCCCTTCCCATTGTCCTGCTTCCCTCTCTCCTAACCTACTAAGTCCAATTAGCACTGCCTGATTGAATTTTGACTGATCATTTGACGTGAGCTTGTGCATAACTATAGGTAACTGTGGTGTTTCCTGATCCTTGGAGGAGATGACACAGATGTTCTGTTTAGGGCTGAACACTCAAAGGTCACCTATTCTCAGCACTTTGACCATTTGTCTATTTCTGCATTGACTGCTGTCTGTTGTAGAAACTTCCTGACAGCAGTACTACTTTAAGGCTATAAACATACGGATTTAGAAGACAGCTTGACAATTTGGGCATTTATTTTGTTGTCATCTTGAGCCAATATCTATATTGATCTTGATCTATATCACAGATCACCACACAGCTGTTTAATCAAATGTTCAAATCTCCAGGTAACATTAAGCAATGTGTTTTGTAAGGAGCCCTCTAGGTGACTATGATTTACGTTGATGTCTGTTAATCACTGCTCCAGGATAAAGACACTGATATTTTTATCTCATAGATTATCCTGGGGGGATCAGTTTTCTCATTGTCTCATTTATAGACCTGTGTCATCAAAGACTAGTTCATTTATGAATAACAGAGGCCCCACCTAGGTGGGATGGAACATAGCTAGGGTTACTCATTCCCACCTATTCCTGTAATGACGTCCATAGGGCAGCTCAGGCTACTTCCAGGCCTGGCTGGACTTGGAAATTCTGCTCATGAGGCACCCCTCCCTGGTTCTTATCCCCACTGTACTTATTGGATTCTCCATCCAGTTACCAGCAACTCTCTAGCTCTGTATCTCCAGTCTGATGCTCTAGCAGCCTCACAGAAGCCAGAGAAAATAATGTTCTGACCCTTTATGGATCACAGTTGTCTTCTAGAGATTGGGCCAAATGACCTCGGAGAGGATACCCAGTGTTTATTAGCCAGGACAATACTAGAGGCCACTGCTGTAGCTCAGAACATTGTTTCATTCAAGTAAAGGGGCATGGCTATCCAGAGCAAATCTAGGGCTCACCAATAGAGTGAAAGGATAGATGAACAAACCCATACTCATATCCCTGTAGGATCACAGTAGGTTTGAAGAATTTGCCTGCCTGACCCTTTTAGCCTGGACTGGAGGGACCATCTAGTCTCCATCTTTTCCAAAGATCTTAAAAATGCTTAGTACTCAATTTTCTGCCACCTAGATGGTTTTGATCTGTGGTGTGTGTGTGTGTGTGTGTGTGAGAGAGAGAGAGAGAGAGAGAGAGAGAGAGAGACAGAGACAGAGACAGAGACAGAGACAGAGACAGAAAGACAGAGACAGAGACAGAGAGACAGAGAGAGACAGAGACAGAGAGACAGAGAGAGACAGAGACAGAGAGAAACAGAGAGACAGAAAGAATGTCAGTGTACATGTGGATGTGAGAGGATGTGATCAGGTGTCACTCCTTATACTCTAACTTTTCTGAGACAGGGTCAATTATTGCCCACCACTGCACACACATGCTTAGCTAGTAGACCAGCCAGAAGACACCTACCGCCCATCTTACCACAGGAGTGCTGACATTGTTGATAGGAGGACTAACTTGGGTCCTCTCTTGTAGCAAATACTTTCCCCAGAAAGTCACCTTCTCAGCCTGCTGTCCCTGATTCTTGTCTGATGCTCCCAGCTTCTCAGTGACCTGGATTTCCTGTCGAACCTCTTACATGTGCAGTATTTGCCATGTCTGTGTGAGTCACATACCTTGTGTGTGTGCCTCTCTGATCTGTGAGCACCTCAGTGGTGGTGCTGCCCTGTGAATTGAATCATCACTTGTGTCCTGATCCGTATTATGTGCAGAAATGAAGCTGTGTGAGAGTAAGTGGATTAGAGGAAACTGAAAGGCCAGAGAAGGTAGACTCAGAATGAGCAAAACAGGAATGAGGTGGGAAGGTGCACGGGGCAAGGAAGGCTTGCTGCCCTGGTGTCTGTCTGCTCTGAGCTCTGCCTGTCCTGCCTCTCAGTGCTGTTAAATCTCCTCTGGCTGAGGTTCTGAGGCTGCTAGTAGCTTCTGTTATTGCAAGGTATTAATTTACTTTTATTGGCATGTGTATGTATCTGTGTTTGTGTGACTGCCTGCTGTACACATGGTTGTCTTTGTAGGCCAGAAGATGGTATCAGATTCCCTGAGGCTAACATTCCCTATGGTTGAGTTGCCCGGCAAGGCAGAGAGCAGTAGCTGGGTCCTTCACAAAAGCAGCAATTGAATGTCTGTTCTTCTTAAGGATACTGAGTTTGAGACAGGAAGACGGCCAGATCTTCAAAACCAGCTCCTGCCTCTCCTCCTTCAACCTGTCCCCCATCCTGAAATTCAAACAAGCTGTCAGGAGGAAGGTCCTGATAACTCTTCTCTTATGTCTAAGAAGCACTCAACCTATGACCCATATTGAAATTTCTTTTTACTTTTTGTGATGGTTTGTTTTATTTGAGGCAGAGTCTCACATAGTGAAAATTACTATCAAACATGGTTGTGAGACACCATGTAGTTGCTGGGAATTGAACTCAGGATGTCTGGAAGAACAGCCAGTACTCTTAACTGCTGAGCCATCTCTCCAGTCCACCCATCCCCCTACATCCGGTCTGAATTTTAAAAACTCAACCATTCATTTGGTCTTTAAACTTAGATGTTTGAGAAAGAGCTCCAATGTTTCAAAGAGGGATGCCTACAGTGAGATTCCAGAAGCAGTACTTGCAGTCTCCACCTCATCTGGCACCTTGTGTTAGAAACTCACAAACTGCCCTGAAAACAGGCCACTGTCTGCATTTTTGCTGTGAGATGCTTCCTTACCCACTACAAGCCAGTCTTCAGCTATGCTAATAGATTCAGAAGATCCAGAAGTCCTGCAAATATAAAGTGTCAGAGAAGCTGCCGAAGACAAGTCTCACCTCAGGAACTGCTGCGGGCTAACCAGGGTCACTTGGGTCGAACTACCAAAAGAGTTTATTTTGCAGAAGAAAGCAGAGCTTCAGTGCCTGAGTTTCCCCAAGTGCTCAGCTGTCTATCAGATGTGATGCCTGCTTGTGAAGCAGTTTCTAGCATTATCAATTTTCACTGTTCTAGAACATATTCTCTCCCCTGTCTGGCTCCATGAGAATTACCAGATGCCTGACAAATTTAAGATGTTATATCTCTTATTCTTTTATATGGTTCACTGCCTTTTCCATAAGCAAAGTACCCCTTCCATGAGAAAACACTGGGGCAGCAGAGGAGGCAAATGCAGGTGCTAACAGACAGGAAGCAAATAAGACATTCCATGGTAGGACCACGACTTGCAAGAGATCACAAGCACACCGAATATTTACTTTAAAATGGAAAGCCAAATGTGAAAAATATGTAACAGAAATGAGAAATTATAAAATGGGATTGCAATGGATATTTGTCACTGGGATCTCACAACAGACAGACACACACATACAGAGAGAGAGAGAAAGAGAGACACAGAGAGAGAGAGTGAGAGCAAGAGAGAGAGAGAGAGAGAGAGAGAGAGAGAGAGAGAGAGAGAGAGAGAGAGAGAGATTTATACACAAATACTGGAACTTCTTCTCAGCAGAAATTCAGTACCTGTGGAGAAGTTGAATGCTGCAGATCCAGAGCTAAATAATCTTGGTGTTCGTGGCCCCCCAAATCACCATTTGTTGTCTACCTTTTATATAACTTAATATCCTGGGAACAATTAGGTAACTCTGCTTACAGTATATGAAGAGACCCCTAGCTTTCATCAATCTAATAGCTAAGTATGCCATCAAAGGGAAAAATCTCTGCCCATAGCAGAAATGTCCTTGCTTTCCTGTGACCTACCTACCTCACGGAACTACCAGTGAGTGCATTTTCAGACAGTGCTGATTCATGAGTTACAAATGACAAAAAACAAAACAACCCCACACACACACACACACACAAAAAAAAACTAAACCAAAATTACCTATTCATCAAGCTGTTACCATGTTGGAACACGGTATTCGGTGTAACCCCAATCTGTGTACTCAGGCCATGGTCACTCAATTTTGGCTTCACAAAAAGATTTCTCTTATCCTTGGTGAGAGATCTGGTTTCTACTTGTAAGTGGCTTAGTGCAGAGAGATGAAGATGGTGTTGAACTGACCAGGAAGAGGCCTGAATAACCTAATTCTGGACATAGTTACATCCAAAAGAGAAACGTGAAGGATAAAAGCCAGAAGATGGAGGAACTTGTATACAGCACTCAGCCCCTCCCAGTGGCTCAACCCCATAGAAAGTACTGGAAGAAATGAAAGGTCTGTTCACATTTCCCAAACATTTAATGGAAGTTAAAAAGATGTGTTTTAAATGTGCACCTTTGGGTCCAGCTTAAACAAGTTCAACCAAGTCTCACTTCTCATAAATGAACCAGTGAATGGAAACAATTCCATGTTTTAAGGGTGTGATGTGGAATGTGGATTTAGGATGAGTCGTGGCGGGGTTGTTGAAGAGTCTATTTCAGGGCTTTTCCATTATGTATGCTGGCTGGTTGGGAAACACAGCCTCAAGGACATCTCAGTCCAGGCAGGCCCAAGAGCAACAAATGTAGTTTCTGCCTTAATTTTTAGACTGAATGACTGTAATCACAAACTACCTTCAAGACAGTAAATCTTAAAGAGGATGGAGTCACAAGGCTTAAGAAAGATAGGGATGGAGCTTGGCAAGAGCCTTGGAATCCAGGGTTTTGAAGCTAAATGGGTGATCAGAGAGATGTACTAGCCTGGAAGGGTGAGTAGGCTCTGGTTTTCCTCACATGTGCATCCTTTACCATCCCTTGACATCGTTAAACACTGCGTAATCCCAAAGGCCGGACTCTCAGCAGATTTGTCTCCTTTGACTGTCTGACTTTTTCTGGGGTGATGTGAACTAATGACTTTTTACTTCAGATAAGAAATTTATGATATCATCAAATTTGGAGGTCAAAAACTGTGCTTTAAGTTAGGTTGGGCAATCATCCTCAAGAAGCAATAGGAGTTATACTCTTGGCTTTTATGACATTAATTTTTTTTTTTGGTTTTTTGAGACAGGGTTTCTCTGTATAGCCCTGGCTGTCCTAATTTACCCCCCCAAACAAAATAATAAACCATTTTATAATGCAATATATTAATATACTTCATGATTTGAAACATATGTATCAATTTATTATAGTATAGAATATATATTTACTATAAGGTTTATATAAACTCTGTGTACATGCATATATTACATATAGTATATTATATACACTATAATATAATAATATAAATTACTATATGTGTCATGTGTTATATATGTATTATGTATATTATAGTATGCTAACCTATTGTTTGCTATACATATTGTGTAACATGATAAATTATTCTATGCACCATATTACATATGCATTATTATATATTATATACTATATGATGGTATACTAACAATGACCACCACAGTGTAGTGCTGAGTGATTTACGATAATTATCTTCCCCATTTCACAAACATCGAGGTGGTCACTGGAAGCTCTAATCTGTCTGGCACAAACTGTGATAGCATTTTAAGGTGACAAGTATAATTAAGAAAAACTCTGGTTTGAATCCAGTCCCTGATACTACTTTTCAGTGTAGTCCTGGAATTGTATTAATTCCTTAGACATTCAGTCTGTGATTGCAGAGTCCATTACAGAGGTAGCCTCTCTCTGGGAAGAATGGGGATGTTGTAGGAGTTCTCAAAATAAGTGTCTCAGTGACTCAAGGCATTGTGTGGATGTGACCCGCCAGAGCCCGCTGTTTCCTGCTTTGCAGAAGCAGAGGGAGTGAGTACATCATTTGATTTCAAAGTCCTGCAATGATGGTTACTAGGTGAGCAAGACTGATCTCAGGCAGGGGATAGATTTTGTCCTTTGTACAATAAATGTTTTTCTTCTTTTAAATATGTGTGTTTGCCACATGCATGCATGCACACACACACGTGCACACACATATACACACATACACACACATTTATAATTTGTGTAGCCATGTATGTGTACAATGTATGCATGTGCAAATCTGTGTGCATAGACACTTATGTGTGTATGACCATATATGTATACCCGCATGTGTATATGAGTGTGTATGAGTGTATACATGTGTATATGCACGCACATACTGTGTAACATGTGAGTGGGTATGTAAATTAAAATAAAAAATTCAGGATCTTTGTTCCCAGGGATCTTCAAGTAAGTAATGGATTTTATGTCTCCAGGAAGACAAATTCTAGTCTTTAAAGACTAGTGATTTACCATCTAAGACTGCACACAACCAGGGTGAAGTCGTGAACTTAGAAGAAGGAGCCCAAACTTTTGTAGATAATGCTGTTCGATTATCCCTAATGTCTGTTAAGGGCTCTGAGACTCTTGTAATAGTGTGGCTAATACTGTCAGAGGGCAAGGCTGATAACACAGACATGTGAACAGGACTTAACACATTGCCCAGCATATTTCTCCTGGTAATGCCATTTAAGATGTTGGATTAGAACACAAATTCCCACATATCTGGGATTCTAGGAGTGGTACTTTTTTTTTTTTGTACAGTAAAGAGAAGTAAAGAGAAGGAGGGAAACCAGTCCCAGTGCCTCTCCCCCCTGTTAAAGTCTCAAACAACAGATTGTGCAGTCATCTGCAGTCACCACAACTGTTAATGGCATGTGATATTTTATCATCTCATTATCTAAGAGGGAAAGATATAGACTCACAAGGAATATTTAATTATTTGAAAAATTTGTCAAGGATTTGGCCAAGAAAGGAATGAAATAAGCCCACCACTACCTGTCCAACTTTTAGGAACTATGATCGCTTCTCGGCCTTTTGGCTAAGATCAAGTGTAGGAACTATGAGCTTACATGTCTGTATTGACGGGGTTGCATGACATACCTCAGTGGGAACATATTGTTTAGCTTTCCCTCAGTGCATGAGTTCCTTCCTGTCTAGAGTTCCTGCAACACATTCTTCCTTCCTTTCTTCACTGCCATCTATAAGATACATTTCATGGCTGTGTGCTCACATTACTGATAGTGAGTCTAATCTCCAATCAACACTTGGCCATAGGAATAACCCCAAATGAATCTGTTAATAATTCAATCTGGGCTTTCTAGGCAAAGGATTATTCTGATGATCTATGTAATTTCATTTCTGTGGAATTGATCTGGTGCCTCAGATGTTCTAAACAAGGAGATGCCCTGGTTAGTGAGAAGAAAACAATGGAATTTTCCGGTATGATCTTCCTACTGAGTATGCAGCCTTCCTGTCTGTCTTCATGGAGGAAACAGAAACACAGACTCCATTCCTGTACAGTCTGGTTAAAGTTACTTACTGGGGTATGCTTGTCTCAAGCTCGTCTTGTGCTCTCTAACCATCTCTATCTCCCAGGAGAGCCACTAGGGCTCCAAAAGCTCTGTGTTGCATCAGCTAGCAGCCACATGGAGACAAACATGGTCTATGTATTCTTCTCTTGGTGATTCTTTCTATTCCATGGGCCAGTTTGCATCTCACCCTTTATCTTCCTGTTACAGGTCTGTCTATCTCTTTAACATACTACCCCCTACCAGTTTCTGTCATCAACAGAGAGCATGCTGGGAGTAGCTGACCAGCATAGGACAGTGGTTCCTAGCATTGGCCCCCCAGAAGCCTTGGGTGGCTTCTACCACTATGCCCTCATTCCCAGACCAGAAAATGAGCGTCGTGATAGCACCTACCTCACAACTTTGCTGTGAAACAAAAGTATAAACAATTAGCTCAATCCATGCCCCCGTGACTGTCTTTCGTGCCAGCCTGTGCCTTTCCTTTAAATTACCTTTGATAATGGACATGAGCTGTATCAGATCATGGTGGTCCCAGTGATGCCTCCATCTGTGCCCCCTCTGTTCCCTTTCTAACATACCCAATAGTCACCCTTGACTTTTGTTTTTCTTATTTCTAGATTCTACACATGAGAGAAGCAAATGAAATTGTTTAAGTTTTGTTTGATTGATGACAGGTGATTCCTTCTATTTTTACACACAGGATAGCATTTCATCTTTATTTAGGGCTGAAAAAAATTCCTTAGGGTATATGCATCACATTTTTGTTGTTATTCACTCATTGATGACTATCTAGGCTGATTATGAGGCTTGGGTGTTCCATCTCCCAGTTGCTTGTTGTGCCACAGAACTGCCCATCCCCTTCTTTCTGAGACCTTCTGTATCTATAACAGAGACATTCAACTGCATCCTCTATCCCAGGGACAAAAGGTAAATTGTGGACACAACCCTTTCACTAACTTGAAGGACATGGGGTGGGTGAACGTCTACCATAAATGGTCCTTCAAACCCAGTGACCTGCATGAGAAAGTGAGCTGGTGTCTCTGGGTCTCACCTGCATCTGTCTTGTTCCTGGGAACTTCTAGAAGGACACTCTGTTGCTGTTGCTTTTCTCTCTTCCATTTTCTGCATCATATAGTGATGTTGTAGCTGAGAAAACACCTCAGGGGTGTGACTCTGCAGAAGGATTTTCACGGCTTTCCCAGGGTTTGGCTCTGGATGACTTTTTGAGGACATAGGCAAGGCAAAGCCATGTGCATGAGGTGGGAATGAAAGCTTAGATGCGACCACTGAGAAGCTGGCCAGTGACATGAGAGTGGCGAGGGGTCAACTAATGCATGGTTGAGAAATTATACATTTGTGAGAGTGTCCACTTCAACAACTTTAAAGCAGGTTTTGTGTTGTGATTTGAAAGAGCAATGTTCCCCATAGGTTCCAGTATTTTAACACTTGGTCAACGTTTGGTGGCGCTTTTTGGGGGCAGTTATGGAATCTTTTGTTGCTATAGGCTTGTTAGAGGTTACTGAGAATAAGCTATTGAGACCATATGATCTGATCCCATTTCTTATTCTCTGTCTCTAATTTTTGAGTGAGGATGAAATGTGATCAGCCAGCTTCCTGATATCATTAGGACTTCCAAGCCCTAGTGGATGTTCTACCTCTGGATCCATAGGTTAAAAGAAACGTCAGAGCACCTTTCAAAGAGGACCTACTACAAGTCAGAAGAGGGGATTGGTAAAATCTGCCCTAAAATACGACATTAGCAGTGTGATATCTCATGCCAACCATCCCAGCACATAGATGCCAAGGCAGGAGGACCCTGAGTCTGAGGTCAGACTGAGTTAAACAGTGAGACTCAGTCTCAAAAAAAAAATCTGACAAAAGGGAGACAAACTGAAATCTGGAAGGTGACTAAGAATTAAGAGCTTGAGTAGAAAAGACAAAACTGTTTTAAAGAAAAGATACTGCACAGATTGGAGAGGTCATGCAAATGTCCTGTGGCAGGAGAAAATAGACCTGAGCTCTGGGCTGCAGTGCACAAAAGTTATTAGGGAAGTCAATGGGTGAACAGACATGTAAGGTAGTTAGGACAAGTCCATTATAGGGAGCCTGGCTTTACTCAGAGTGGCTAACATGCATGAAATCCATGTGATCATCTTGCTGACATAAGCCCCAGAGAGATGAAGTAAATGTGCTTTCAATTTGCATAAACTGGAGCCCCTTGCCCTGGCTCCAGGGAGGTCCATAGGAAGGCATCTAGGAATTGCTCCTATTTGATCTGAGCAAACTGGAAACAGGAAAAACAAAGTTTACCCCACCAGATACATTTAATCAGCACAAAAGTTTCATTCAACAGCATTTAAATTAGGGATTTAATATAATCCCAACATGTAAGAAACTCATAAGGATGTATTCCTACCAACTCTGCCAGCTATTTGAAAATTACATCCTCACACCTTCAGGGAGTAGACTGAAATCATGAAAAAGGAAAGAACGTGTACTGGCGAGGATGCAGAGGGACTGGAGGCCCTGCTGGCTACTTACAGGGATGGAAAGCGATACAGCCACTGAGAAACAGGTTATGATGGTCCCTAAAAACAAAGACAGGGCCTCACTCTGGAGGCAGAGGCAAGATTTCTGTGCGTTCATGGTCAGTTTGGTCTAAATAGAGAGTTCCAGGGTAGCCAAGGCTTCATAGTAAAACCATGTCTCAAAGACAATACATGAAACCCAGAGAGGGGGCTAGATATGATGAAAAGGCACTCTGCTCATGAGTGGAATAAAAAAATAAAATAAATATGAGAAAACCATTAATCTCCTTAATTTTGGGTCCAAGTATTAAGGAAACAACACACTTTGGAGTATAGTATCTAGAACAAAAGCAGGTGAGGCTGAAGAGATGGCTCAGGGATAAAATGAGAGTAAGTTGCTTTTGCAGAGGACTTGAGCTCTCTTCCCAGCACCCACTTCTGGCAGCTCACAATCAGCCACACCCCAGGTCCAGGCAATCTAATGCCATCTCCTGACACCAGTGAGTAGCTGTGCTCACATGCACATAAACACACACAGGTACATACTCATGCACACAATTTAAAAAAACCAATAAGATTTTAAAAATAAAAGCAGGTGCTTTACCATAGACACCAATAAGGGGAAAATGAATGATTTTTTTCTATTAGATATTTTCTTTATTTAGATTTCAAATGTTATCCCCTTTCCTAGTTTCTCCCTCCAAAAATCCCCTATCCTCTCCCCCCTCCCACTGCTCTCCAACCCACCCATTTCCGCTTCCTGGCCCTGGCATTCCACTATACTGGGGCATAAAACCTTCACAGGACCAAGGGCCTCTCCTCCCACTGATGGCCGACTAGGCCATCCTCAGCTACAGATGCAGCTAGAGCCATGAGTCCCTCCATATGTTTTCTTTGATTGGTGGTTTATTCTAAGAGAGCTCCGGGGTTATTGGTTAATGATTTTTTTTTTTAAAGAACAAGCAAGGAATTCTATCTTCAAACAGCATCAAAACCTGAAGGAGAGCACTTAGACCCAGCTTGCATCAGCACATCTGCATTTGAATCAACATTTTGGTTGGGCAAGGAAAATGTGGTCCATGCCCTAAATTAGGTATTGAGCCTTAAAATGAACAAAGTGTTGGTGTGTGCTACATGAATGAATATGGGGAACAACTAAATAATTTTGAAAGGATTGATGTTTCAGTACTGTGATTGGCTATCGCAGTATGGCTAGAGTGATCAGTTCATAGGACAGAAACAGAGTAACAGCAGGGCCCAGGGAAGCATTGCTTCACGGATGCATGTCTGAGTTTGGGAAGAGGAGTTTTTTGGGAGATGTGGTGATGGCAGCTAGGCAGTGTGGCTGTCTTTAGTTGCCAACACATTGTTTCCAGTGGTGAGTTCTATATTGTATCTATTTTTACCACAATAAAATGCTCTTAAAAGTAGTAATATGCTAACTTATTACTCATATTTTAGTTTAAATTTTATAAAATAATTATTACCTCATAAAAATAAAGCACAATCATATGTTTTGTGTGTTGTGTGTGTGTGCATGTGCACACATGCACTAACACATGTGTACATTCTTGACATTGTTATTGAGACAGGGTCTCTCACTGAACCTGGAGCTGGCTGATTAGACCAGACTGTCTGGCCAACTGGTTTGGGTCCCAGGAGTCCTCCTGTCTCCCAGCCCTGGGGTTATAGGCACACACTGCCATAGTTATCTTTTGTGAGAGTACTGGGAAGTTTGGGCTCAGGTCCTCATGCTGTGTAGCCAGCACCTTACCACTGAGCTGTCTCCCCATACCCTTCTTTAGGAACTTTTTGCATCAACCAGATGCCCTGACTTCTGCACAGAAGCTGAAGTCTTAACATTTTTGATGTTAATAATAGGTGATGACTCAAAGAAATAAAAGCCCCATGGCCTTATGTAATTTTCTATGTGGTTTGTTTCATGTCTTATGATGACTTTGTTAAATAAGCATAGTGCACATTTTAGACTGCTCCACTCTAAGATTATCTCAACCTAAGTAACTTAAAACTCAGTGTTTGGCATGAATACTGAAATATTCCTAAACCAGCAGTGTTTCCTATTTAAATTAGTTATAACTGCAATTATTATTATTATTATTTTACTTTAGGTTTTTCTCACATGCTTTGTGCTAGAATGACTTTGTTAGGATTTCCTATGTTCCATGATGTCTTCCACCAGGGACATCACTGGGAAAGCATCTATAGGAACCTGTCTTCTTCTGGGATGAGTGTCTGCCTCCATGTGGTTGGTCTGAAAGAAAATAAAACTTGAGACCTGTGATTCTTGTAATTTATGTCAAATAGCCCAAAGAGTTGTTTCTGAGCTTTGAAACCTGGGGCTGAGAACGTAGCAGAACAGGCCAGGACACACCCAGACAGGCCCTTCGTTAAGACATTCCTGAGGCTGCTTAACCATAAAGATAAAGAAAATGACATGACCGGACTGACCTGGTGCCTCCCTATCTCCTGCCCTTCTGACCTAAGTTAAATGTTATCTGCATGTACAGTCTGCAGATGTTTAAATGGACCAATCATGTGAAACCTCGCCAATTCCTCCCCCAGTCCCAGCCCCTTTTCTATAAAAACCCCTAGCTTCCAAGTCTCGTGGTCGAATCCACTGTCTCCTGCATGAGATACGTTTTGACCCAGAGCTCCGCCATTAAACTATCTCATGTTTTTACATCAAGACGGTCTGTTTGTTCGTGATTCTTGGGTGCACGCCAAATCGGGAGGTGAGTGGGGGTTTCCCCACTAGGTTCTTTCAGGTCTTCTGAGGCACCCAGGCTTGCTTGGCCCTGCACTCCTGCAGACTTGTGCTCACATGCTGGGGTTCTATCCCCAGCTGTCAGTCAGGGGATCTATGTTATAATCACCAAGTCTGGAGAGCACACCCTCTCCAAAGAGTTCCCACTTTGCCATTGGAGATGAACACCTCTGCAGAAGTGATCCCCATGTGCCTAGGCCTCCCAGGATCACACGTTCCATCCTGCTACCCTTCTGCCTTTCCTTCACATAGCCTTCAGCTTTATAACAGCCACCATATCTACTATTCCTTTAAAAATTAAAGCAGAATTATTTTCCCCAGGAAAGCCCCTTTGTGTGTGTCCACTAAAGAAGACAATTTTAATGTCATCTCTAGAGAAAGAGTCTAGGCTCTCCAGTTGTGTGTGCCCAGTATCTTGCAGCCATCATAAATAAGGAGGGTGAACCGAACATTTTGGCTTAAAATAAAAACAGCCCTAACAAAGCACTTTCAGAGTCTAATTTCTCCCTTTGGGGGGTTTTCCTCCTCTGCATCTTAATTTTGATTGTTGGAATTCATATCTGGGGAAAATAGGATGTTTTAAGATGTTATATTTTTCACCCCCTCCTCTGCTTGCTTTAATAGTTATGCCCATTATTGTCTCCAGGGACAGCCATCACATAATAAACATCCAGGGCAATGGTAGGGTTATATAACCTCCCAGAGGAAGCCATATTATCTTGAAAATTTGAATGTAAGTATTCAATTGTTTTCAGAGACACTATTGCTCAAGTCCACTGAATTTTGCAGTGGGTTGAAATATCGTAAACTTCTGCTTCCAAGCAATGCCCTTTGGTTTTACACAATGGTGTTGTTCATTTGTATGCACATCACTCAATGACTACTTTTACATATTTCGTCTCTCCACACCTTTTAACAGTTTTCTCGGACCTTTGGGAATCAGCACTCCTGGTTTACTGCAAAGGTTAAGGGTGCTTGTTGCACAAATGTAGGGAGCAGGGTTTCAGATCCCAGCACCAGTATAGGGGGTGAGCATCCTGCACATGACTGTAAGCCCAGTTCTGAGAGCAGAGCAGAGACAGGGGATCACTAGAGTTTGCTGGTTTCCCAACCTTGAGAAAATGAGACCCTGTCTCAAAGGAGTGGGTGGAGAACCATAGAGAAGGATACCAGATGCCCTGTTCTGGCCTCAATCTGTGTCCAGAGTTGTGTGTGCACACATACCCATACATTCACAAAGGAACATGTGAATAAATCTTTGGCATACTCATGTAGAAAGAGTAAAGGGAAAATAGGAAAGTATACAGAAGGTGAAAAGTATTGATTTTAGTATTTACTGAACCATTGTTAAGATTTTAGTGTACTCCTTCTAGGTATACACACACACACACACACACACATGCACATACACATGCACATGTGTACACACACATGCACATGCACACAAGTACAGGTGCCTATAGAAGCCATAGAAGATCATCAGATCTTTTGAAGCCAGCATTACATGTGAGTGATTATAAAGTGTTTGACATAGGTGCTGGGAAGGGAAGTGATCTTCTGGCCCTCAGTAAAACAGTAGACATTCTTAACTGTGGAACCATCTCTTCAGCTCTGTTCATATTCAGAATCTGCTAATTTGCAGAGCTGTTGCCCCATTAAACCCCAATAAAACTGGGTAGACCTGTTAATTCAGCTCACAGAACCATAAGAGGAACCTGTATATCTTAATTTTTCCTTTCTTTAGAAACTGCAATAGAATTATATATTTTCCTTCTCGTTTCTTATTCTAAACCTACTCACAGAAAACATAGCTTCACTTTAATTGATTGTTGTATGTATGTGTACACACACACACACACATATACACATATACACATATCTCAGAGTAGCATTGTATAGAATGAGCAGGCACACACACACACACACACACACACACACACACACACAGCCCTGTGCACACACACTTTTCAAGCTCAATAGTCATAGTAGGTAGATTATGGTAACCAACCAACCAACCAACCAACCAAATGAAATAAAACTGTTAAGGTCTCTTCCCTTTAAAAGATAGAAAACATCATTATGCTACTAAGATTTGTACTGTGCTGTAGTCCAGGAGTTGGTGTGTGTGTGGTGTATGTGTGTGTGTGTGTGTGTGTGTGTGTGTGTGTGTGTGTGTGATAGAGAGGGGGGAAGAGGGGAGGGAGACACAGGTGTATGCTGATGCAAATGTCCATAAAAGTAGCAGCCAAAAATAAGATATAAGATGCCCTTATCCATCACTCTCCTCTTTATTCCTTTGAAACAGGGTCTCTCACTGAACCTGGAGCTGAGATGGTGCCACCAAGCCTCAGTGACTCCCCCTGTCTTCAGTCTCCACAGCACTTGCTCAGTCAGGCTCATCTTTCTCTGTGGTGATCAGGTCTAAGTTCAAGTCTTCATGCACAATGAGCATTTTTGCCCGCATAGTCTTAGCTTCAACACCCGGACCCACAGGTTTTAAACTACAGGGTTTTCTTCTTGTTTTTGCAACACCTGGGCAATTATTTTCCCTTTTGACATTTGACTGACTGCCCCACTGTCAGAAGCATTTCCTTTTTGTTTGTTCTTTAGGGTAGTCTCTCGGGTAGACCAGGCTGACCTGGAACTTGTCATCCAGCCAAGGACAATGACCTTGATGGGTGACCTTGAATGGATAGTCCTGTCTCTTCCTCCAAAGTTTCCAAGCCAATGCCCCTGTACCCAGCTTCCTTTTCTGCCCTATACCATATTTCACATCATCTTTAGGACCCCTACTCATGAACCTTGCATAGCTCCCAGCCAATATTTCATGAGTTCCTTCATGGTAGAGGTCCTTGCCCACACTATCTCATTTAACTGCCATGTCCACACCAAGACCAGGCATTCTATCCAGCTTTGTTTTACAGTTGTGCCTACTTCAGCAGCAGAGACAGCATTCTAATTCATATCTGTCTTCTCGAAAGCCAATTCTCAGACCAGGCCTATTATACCACGGAGTAAGAGAGTTCTACAGGCCAGCCCTCACATTTATTGGTCCCTTTAACAAATGCCACCAATGTTTCTGCTTAACTCAGCCTCGGCAGATGCCGCAGGAGAGTTGCTTTCATGGAGAAGCAGAAGCACCTAACTATTCCTCAACTTCCCACTGTGACTCTTGAGCTCTCTGGTGCTCTGTGATTTTTAAATAGCAGTTTGATCATGCACAGAGGGGCCTCGGCTGATAAACCCTCTTTACATTGCTCCACCCGACCTGACTTTGGTGCCTTGCTTCGGTTAGTGCTTAAAACAATGGAGGAGATGAGCCATAAGCACAACCCTGGCGACTGAGTTTTAAAAGGACGTGTGCTTTCCTACAATCTTTTCCCCATCCTTTTCAGTGGATAGTAAGAAAAAAGCCACATGAAGCCACATTTTTAGAAAAAAAAAAAAAAAAAAAGAAATCTCCTAAAATCCCAGAGAGTTTCTGAGTGTGGTGAAGGGAAGGGATACTGACAGCCGTGGCTGGCAGATCATAGGGCAAGGCTTAGTCCGGAGATGAGCTGTGAATCACAGATCAAATCAGCATGGGCTGTGCTTATTCTAAAAACAATTTCACTCCATTTGTAAAACACTGCCTCTAAATGTTCATCCAAGATAGTGGTACTTGGTACTCAACCCATGACCTCTACCTCCCTAGGATTCTCATCAGTGTGATAAGACTTCCTGTTTCCCTTTCCTCCCCCTCCTTTCCTTCCCCTTCCTTCGTTTCCATTTCCTCTCCTCTTTGTTCTATTTATCTCCCCTTAACCACCCCTCTATGTGTTCATCTGTGCATGTCTGTGGTATAAAAACATCTCTCTCTCTCTCTCTCTCTCTCTCTCTGTGTGTGTGTGTGTGTGTGTATGTATGTATGTATGCACCTATGGCCCACAGGCAGAGAGGTCACAGGAGGACATTGGCTGTTCTGAACTTAGTCTGGAAGACAGCAAGCATCAGGAATCCCCCTGCCTCTGCCTCCTACAACCCTTGGATTGCAGACACATGCCACATCTGTTTTGTTCAGAATTCTGGGATCAGACCTTCAATACTCATGTTTGGGTAACAAGTATTTTTTTTTATCCACTGTGGTATCTTTCCAGTCTCACTTTTTGTTTTCATTTTGCTTACTGTTTTTCCTGAAGCACAACCTCAGGTATCTCAGGCTGCTCCTAACCTTGCTATGTACATGAAGATAAGCACCTATTTTTCCTGCATTTACCTCCCAAGTGCTGGGATTACAGACATGTGGTATCATTGTAGCTATGTCATATGATTTTAATGAGAGAATTTTACACCTTTTATTGTATACATATAGGTGTTTGCTTCTGTGATTGGTGCCCATGGAGGCCAGAAGATGTAGTTGGATCCCCTGAAACTGGAGTTGCAGAAGCTTGTGAGACAACATATGGGTTCTGGGAATTGGACCCAGGTCTTCTAAAAGAACAGCCAATGTCCTTAACTGCTGAACCATCTCCCCAGCTCCTCCTAATGACATAATTTTAAAAGAGCTTTTGGGCTAGGGAATAAAATTATAAAATAGAATTGACTAAGGAAGCTTCCTGAAGTTATAGATATTAAACAAAACCCCCAGGGCCAGGATAGGCTTCCCACAAAGCCCACAGAATAGAATAGGAAATGTCACCATGGTAGGTTAGCCACCAGAGCCCTTCTATTGTCCAAGACACCACATGCTCTAATCACAGGATACAGAGAAATCACTGTGGTGACTGGACTGGAAGCTTTACCCTCGCTGGCTAGCCCTTGTAGACTCAGAGCTTTAGAAAGACAGTGACAATTATATCCATTTAGATGCTTCGAATTTTCAAGAGACAGATCACTGACTGAAATTAACTCACATGGCAAACACTTCTAATTCCATTTAGCAGATGTTTTGAGCCAAGAGATGTCCCAAGCTACTTAGTTCAACTGCTTGACAGTTTCGTGACTGATATTTTTTCTTTTTTTTTTTTTTTCTTTTTCTAATCTGTGAATCTCTTTATTTTTCTCTCAAGGAGCCAAGAAGCTGCCACAACCACAAACCACCCCTCTAGGAAATAATAGTAACATGGTTGTCTTTATATAAAAGTGAGAATATAAGGACCAAGGTCAGGGCAGCAGGGAAGGACAGAAGGGAAACAGACCTCTGTGACCTGCTTATCTGTCTTCTGTCTTTGAAGAAACTTTTCCCCCTAATGGCTATCCTAATTCCCCCCTAGTGGAGTTCTGGAATCTCATTAACCAGAAGCCGTTCACATCAACTGCTAGCAAAGAGGAAAAACTGTATGAACACAATTGGAGAGAGGGAAGAATGTCTACACCAACAAAAAGCAATGTCAGGGTGAGGGTAGGGCTATCTTCTCTGAGACACTCACACTTGCCAGATTACTTGAGTTTCTGTCAGCTATGCAGGGGGATGACACTGTTGAGCAGAGCTGAGGATGTGTGAATAGGTTGAGTCTGTACACAGTAGGTGAAAGGTTAGTGGCTTTAACATACTATCTCTGAGCCTTTCACACTGCCATTGAGCAGAGCCACTTACTGGGTAGAATTAGTTCAGTATTTGTTCTATTATGGCAGTATTAAACATCTAGCCTATGATAGGCCATGTTCTAAAGTCCTGAAGTGCAGCAGTCAGGAGGTGAGACTGGTACTAGCTATTGATGTTATCTTGTCAGTGAAACTTGTTGTGGCCATTGTCTCTACCTCAGGCGGCCCCATGGGGAGGACCCTATGCCTATTAACACTTTTGAAATGAGAAATCTAACCCAACAAAGTCAGAATTCACAATCAAATTAGAAGGTTGAAATTCAAGTAAAGTTTAATTTGAGCTTTCTAGGAATTGTGAATGTGTGTGTGGGCATGCTTGCCTTCTTGGAGTAGTAAATTCTCTGGCCTTTGGGTTCATTCTGATTTGATGGTCAACTTCATTATGTTCCCTTGACCTTTCTGAAAGTCGCTGAGAGCTCCCTGTATCTTCAGGATTTGAGGACAAGTCTATTTATCTGAATGTCATTTCAGATGGCCATTCCATCCCATCTTCCTGTGGTTCTGCTGTCCGTGGCTTAGCAGCTTGGCTTCAAGCAAGCCACAGGAAGCCTGAAGAATTCAGCACAGCTGCTACTTTCCTGTCTCCTAGGACTCAGATGTAAACAGTTTATTCTGGCTCATAAGTGGTTTATGTGCACAGTCACAGGAAAACTGGAAAAAAACCACAAATACTTATCATTCCCGGTCAAGACGGTCAATGATATATTATTGTCTTCAGTGTAGAACATCCTAAAAACAAACTACACCGATTTAGAACACAGAGATAGTTAGCATAAAATATGAATTTCCTCCCAGTGTTGAAGAATAGGGTTCTCAGCACTGGAGAGTCAGATACCTGGTGCTAGTAGAGCCACAGCAGCAGGCTATGGTATGCTGCTACCTGTCCCTGGGTGGTAATGAGATGCCCAGTTTCCCATAGTGACAATATTCTATTGGCTGATCAGCTTTCCCATGGGTATCTGCTGGAATAAAAAGCACTCCTTTCTTTGTAACAAGAGCAAATGTGTATTTTTTAGAATTTTATGATATGATGTCATATAAGGCCACTTTCGTGTATAATATGCTATGAACATAATGCTGCTCTGTACCACTTCCCTAATTCTGACTCCTTTAGTCCACTTTTAGTTATTTATTTACTTATTTTTTTAGTATAGAATAGAGTTTATTCAAGGCATGGGGAGGGGAGTTAAGAGGGTAGCAGAGGCGAGAAAGGCAGAGAGGGAGAGAGAGGAGAAGTAGAGGCTGCCCATGAACACATGGAGAGAGGGAAAGGAATAGGGAAGGGAGGGGGAGGGAAGAGCCCAAGAAGGCAAGAGGAAAGCAAGAAGAAAGAGTAAGAACCTTTTAGTCCACTTTTATGCTCTAGAAATTTTCCTTCTTTTCAGGTATGATTGTCTGTATGAAATCTACAACCCACAAATGATGGAAAATGTGCTCTTTGTCTTTCTGCATGTGATTTAATTCACTTAATATGGTCATCTCCTCATCTCCAGTCACATCTATTTTCCTGCAATTGACAGAATTTCATTCTTCTTGATACCTGTAACTTTGATAGTGTGAATTGTGTGCAGGAGAACATGGGTGTGATATGTGTCTATCTCTGTGATATGTTGGTGTAGAATCTTTTTCTCACTACATCCTATAAGGTAATGTAGTGGTTATTCCTGGTTGTCGACTTGACTATACCTGGAATGAACAATCCAGAATTGGAAGGCTCACCAGTGATCCTAATCTGGAGGCTGGGAGATAGAGGTTTCTGACCTGTATCTTGGCATGGAGATCTTGAGGCATAGTGGCTATGAATTCCAGAAGATTAAGACAGGGAGATCTCTGAGTTCAAGATTATCTGGTATTAAAGGAGTAGTGACACACACCTTTAATCTAGGCAACACTTTCTACTCTAGACCTACATAAGGACATTGGAACGAGGAAGATTCTCTCTCTCTCTCTCTCTCTCTCTCTCTCTCTCTCTCTCTCTCTCTCTCTCTCTCTCTTCTTTGTCTACTTGCCTTGTGGGACTGAGCAACTGCTAGATCCTTGGACTTCCATTCACAGCTGCTGCTGACCATTGTTGGGATTTGGACTACAGACTGTAAATCATCAACAAATTCCTTTACTATATAGAAACTACCCATAAGTTCTGTGACTCTAGAGAACCCTGACTAATACAGGTGACATCTAAGCTGGAGCTTTTGACTGAGAGAATCCCCCCAACTACCCTCCCAAAGGCTGTGTGACCTCAGTGTATTGAGAGGGATCCAACATTTGTGATGACATTCCTCAAATTGCTTGACGTCTTCATTTCTTCTCCAGAGTCTTCAAATTATGTTAGCAGGTCTACTGAGTCGTCTCACAGTTCAACACAAAAGAGCCTCTGTCAATGTACTCTTTCACCCTGGCAGAAAATGGGAGATAAGCGAATGGGGGCAGCTGTCTCTAGAAACTTTTAGCAGGGATTGGCAAAGGGCCTCTTCCCAATGGTCACACAGTCACTGGCCAAGCTATGAATGAGAGTCTTCTCTTCCTTCAGAGAACAGCTGCAATCCTGGTCCAGTGAGGCACAGGACCCCTCACCATCGAGGCCATATCAAGTTTAATCTGTCAAGGTGATAACATGGTGAAAGACTGTGTGCTCAGTAGGATAGAATGGCCAGTTATGGAATTGTTAGGACAGTATTAAATGATCTGGATGGAATCAGCTCACCAAAAATAGAGGTCTCCATTTTTCAAGTTACAAAATCAAAATGTGCAAGCTATAATTTTTTTTTTGTAGCACAATTTCCTTGTTCAATTTAAAGACTAATTTGAGTCTTGTTCACAATGTGCCTCAAGTCATTGACCGTGTTTAAGTATTAATCTGTCTTCATCATGAGTGTAGTAATATTTTTCCACTTGGTTTTTCAAGTATGAGATGATAAAATTAAACAAATCAACATACTACTTAAGTTTAATATTAAAATTTTTAGTAGGGTGCTATATGCTCTCTAATTCTGTGCTCAATCCCTGGTGACTTTGGGAAGCATTCAACATGATAAATAACAGAACCACAGGACCAAAACCCTATAGACCCTATATTGCAGTGATCACGGTAGAGATCGGATCTTATGAATCCTAGTAGAAAGAATATGAGCTGTATAGCTGTATGTTGTAACTAAAGAATTCTGAATATCTCTGGAGGTATGTGTGTCATAGGGAAAGCTATGGTACACACACACACACACAAACAAACAAACAAATATTTATGAATCTCTTTACCAACTTGCAGAATTAGTAATCCCTGTCATGTAACTGCTAGTATGGGCACTTCTGGGATATCAACACTCATGTGTGTGTGTGTATATGTGTGTGCTTTGTGTGTGTATGTACATGTGTATGTAGTTCAGGGGTCAAAGCCATGTGTCTTCCTCTATGTCACTCCACTTATTTTTTAAGGCAGGCTCTCTCACTGAATGTGGAGATTAGCAAGTTGGCTAGGTCATTTGGCCAGTGAGCCTGAACAATCTTCCTGTGACTACTTCCTCCATGATGGCACGGAAGGCACATTGCTACTTCTGGCATTTACGTGGGTGCTGACAGATTGAGATCATGTAATCATGATTTTACAGCAAGCATTTTGATGACTGAGTCATCTCCTGGCTCCAGTGTGCCACTCCTTTGATCACAGACATGGATGGATGTGGAGGAGGGTGAGACTTGTAAGGAAGTTAGCACCCAAAGAAATGTATACTGATTATAGCGTGAAGCCCTCACCCAGTGGGCAGGAGACCCGGTTTTAAAACCCAGTAACAAACATAAAAATGAAGCAAAAATTAATTAGCCCCAAACTGTAAATTTAATGTCATCATTCAGTTCCTAAACGTGTCTACATGTTCTGTGTCATGGTAACTTGAAGAAGTGATGTGACGTTGCTGACTACCAGTATGTGATGCTATACATAGAGGACACAGAAGTACCCTCTATCTGGTTTAGAGGACATTAGAGTCATAGGTGGAGAACCCTGTCATGCCCCAACTTAGAATAATGACAACAATTCCATGAGGAATCACAGACCTCCTGAACTCCTGTAGTTTCATGTCCTAAAGACAGCATCCTGGTGATTCAGGCAGCCCCTGGGTATCACCATTTCTGTGGTACAAATAATCAAAAGCTTAGGGTAATTAAGGCTGGGTACCAAGGGACAGAGCTCCTGGGATGCTGTGTGTGGCTTCTATTTTGCTAGTGTCTAGCTTATCTTCTTTAAAGTCTCCTTATTCTGTGTACGTGTGCATGTGTGCATTCTGTGCACCACATGCAGGCAGGAGACCCACAGAGGTGGGAAGAGAACTTCAGATCTGGAGTTACAGCTAGATGTGAGCCACTATGTAGGTGTTGGGAATTAATCCTGGGTCCTCTACAAGAACAGTAAATTAACCACTGAGCCATCTCTCCAGCCCCTTATCATGTCGGAGAAGTCATGATGGCAGAGCTGTGAGGTAACTGGTCATGGTACCTGTGGAAGCAGAGAGAGCTGGATGCTGGTCCTTACCTCTTTTTTTCTTTTATTCAGCATGGGTCTGCAGGCCATGCAGTGGTGCTGCCCATGTGCAGGGTGGATCTTCTGATAGCAGTTAGATTTTTCTAAAAACAGTTTCATACAGTTGATGTGAGGTATGTTTCCATGGTAGTTTTAAGTCTGACCATGTTGACCATCATTACCCATCTCCTTCTGGTAGGAACTGTAGAATCAGTTGCATTCCTGAGATTCCTGTGCACAGGCCTTGACTGAGTGTGAAGCACCAGAGCACAGGACTCTGGCATTGAGTCCTCTGTACTGAATTTTGTTTGCCATGCCAAAACACTATAGGCTGAGTGGCTTATAAACAATAGTCATTTGTTTCTAACAGTTCCACAGTCTGGAAAATCTTACCATCAAGGACAAACTGATGGCTTTTCATAAAACACCCTCTCTCTGGTTTAGAGGACATTAGAGTCATAGTTGGAGAACCTTGTCATGCCCCAACTTAGAATAATGACAGCAATTCCATGAGGAATTACAGACCTCCTGAATTTGTGTAGTCTACATTTTCTTCTAAAGCCCTAACTCCTACCCTGTTATCAAGTGACATCCTTGTAACTATGAAGGAGTGGGGGTGGGGAGGAAGCACATGATCACATTTTACATCGTAACTCCAGTCCACGACTTGCCATCTGAAAGATGCAAAGAAATAAATACCAGAACCACTTCAACTCTTCAGTCACATGAGTTCACATGAGTGTTATAATGATAAATGCTTTGAGAAGTTAGGAAGTTGATGTTAAATAAGGCATGACAAGGATTTTAGTGTGCTTGTTAGAGCTCAGTTCTCATGGACATCCCAGGAGGGGCTAAAATTATCACCCTATTTGCTCTTTGACACAAGAGCAAATTTGGCTTTAAATTAAATTTATGAAATGAGATTGCAAACTTTGATAACTCTGCACTGGCCTCTGGAGTGGCTTTGTTTGTCTAAGACTCCTTTCACACACAAGATGTGCCAGCCACGGTGCTTTGTTTCCATGGGGAAGTATCTGCTGAAGGCTTATGGATTGAAGATTTGGTCCCCAGGGGAAAGGTCAAAACTGGAAATTTTAGGATGGAATTAATCCTGAAGGCTCTGCCCTAATCCACTCACAGATGTATAATTTGATGAGACTTACGGGAGATGATGTAAATGTGGGGATGGAGTATAGGAGGAAGAAACTGGTCTCCGGAGTGAGCCTTTGAAGAGGACATCTGTCAGAAGCCGTTCCTGGCCAGCACTGGCTCTTCACATTCTTCCCACTGAGTCCTGTGATGGTCCTGGTTTGTCGCTGTCCCACACTCCTTACAGCCTTCTTCATTCCATGTCATGCGTTTTATTTGTTATTGTTTGGATTTCATAATTCAAATGTTCTGCCTCTGAGCTCAACCATTGTTCCTTCAACTGGATGGGGCTGGATGGTGAAGCTTTCAATTGAACTGTCTCTTGCAATCACATTATTCTCAGTCTCCAGGATTTCCATTTTTGTTGTCATTTCTTGGTTTCTCGATTTTTTTTTTTTGGTCAAATTTGTTACTTAGTTTCTGGGTTGTTGCTCAATATGTATGTATGTATGTATGTATGTATGTATGTATGTATGTATGTAGTGTTTGGATCTTGAAGCTCAGTAATGTTTTTGAATAAATTGGTCTCTGATTTTTGTCATTTTAGAAGTTCATCTTTGTGTCTGTCACACTTTCTGTAGTCCCTCACTTCCATCTTTTCTCTCTTTCCTCCATCCTTCCTCCTCTCCCCCTTTCTTTTCCATCTCTCTCCTCCCTTCATATTTATATCCATTTATCTCCTTCCATCCTCCTCCAAATTTTCTCCCCCTTTTTTTATCCATTCTCTTTCCTTTGTTTCCTCTCTCTTCTTCCCCTTCTTCCCTCTCTCCCACTTCCCTCCCCTCTCTCGTCTTCTTTCCTTCCTTCCCTCCTTCTTTGCCACTAGAAACGCCCACCCATCCAGATCCCACGAATCACAGTGAGAATGTGGGTTGCCTTGGGTATTAGGCATTTTAGCATTATTAAGTCTGCCAGTCTGTGAAAACAGATGTTTCTATGTATCTGTGTCTTATTTAATTTGTTTTATAGTCACCATTACAAAGTCTTCCCTCTCCTTAGTTAAGTTCCTTGTATTTCATTCCTTTTGATGATGCTGAAAATGGGATCATTTAATTGAGTTCAGTTTTGGATAGTTGTTAAGATATCAAAACACCACTGGCTTTTATCTCTTAATTTACAGGGCTTGTTCACGACACCTAACAGAATTTTATGGAGCATTGTAAGATTTTTTCTCCCACATCTAATTATGTCATCTGCAATTGCGAACAATCTAACTCCTCCTTTTATTTGAATTTCATTAATTTATTTTTCTTGCCTAGTTTTTTGGCCTGGACTTCTGGTAGTGTAGGGAGTGGATGCTCTTATCCCCTCCCCCTTTGCTTACGTTAGCTGTGGGATTTTCATATGTGGCCTTTATTAAGTTGAGACAGCTTTCTTTTGTTTCTAGTTATTGAGAGTTTTGTTGTTGTTGTAGAAGAACATTTGCTGTTACCAAATGACACTTTCACTCATCAAAATGATTACAGGATTTTATCCTATATTCTGATAGTATGCATCATGTTGACTGATCTTCTTCATACTGGACCATTTCTTGTATAGTGATTGATTCCCCTTTATTATTGTTGCAATCCTTTGAATGTACAATTTTCATTGCTATAAAACTTTTAAATATTTACCTATTCATAAGGTATACTGGTCTTTAGCTTTGTAATTTATGGTGCTAAGGGTACTGGCCAGTGGTAGAGTGATTTCATAATATATATAAATGCTCTCAGTCTCAACCATGTCATCATCAAAAGGTTTTATCTTCTGTATGCCCTCAACTGGCTTTGCTCTCTGAATAGAATTGGATTTAGATACATTTGGGAGAAATTGGCCTTCAGTTTTAGAATTTTGTGGGTTTTTTTCTTCTTTTTTTTCTTTTTCTTTTTGGTTTTGGGAGGGAGCACAGGCAATTTGCTATTGTTCTTGGTTGCTAAGCAGAACTGGATGATAAGACCTGATTTCTGAAGACACTTCACACTTTGTTTACAAGATATAGAGAAGTATTAAAAGGTAGGGCTTTTCATATTTGAAAACCCTTTGCTTGAGTTATCATTTTGTCCACACTTTGTACTCTGGTTTTATTTCCTCCCCCATCAGATGAATCACAGTCCTCATTTCATTTGCACCTGCTTTGGGAGATCTTTTCTTATTCCTTTGTTCAAAAGATCTTCAGGTGATTCTTCATTTTGCCTGACTCTATTTTTGGTTCTGCACAGCAGATAACTCAATTGCTTCACCTCTTCTTCATAGAGTGGGCTCAGAGAGACTACACCAGTCATCCAGTCCAGAGACCCTGGCAGCCTCTTCCACCATTTTTTTCCTTTCTGTGCAGTAGCAGGCAGCTGCAGACACTGTCTTCTTGTGCACTGAGTGGGAGACTGAGGAGGTTGGAAAAGGAAGCAATGTCTCCCAGACAAAGCCAACCAATTCTCTCTCTCTTTTTTCCCCCTGATCCCATCATAACTGTGAGGCTGTGAGAAAGGTGACTGTTCTTAGGGACCACTGCACATGGAATACACAGACAATATACAATTTTTCTTTCTCTCCAATGTACAATTGGAAAGCTGAGGTATCTCGTTGGTTTATTCTAAATTTAATGCAAAGAAAACCCCATCCTTGTCCTCCACCAGTCCACAGGATTTTGCCTCCATTGTCCCCTGGAACAGTTAGAGTAGGTGGAAGCCACGAGAGCTGTAGGGATAGTTAACAAAAGTCAGTATTCTTGGCACCTCCTTGGAAATTTTGGGACACTAGAGAAGAGAATGTCTTCACTCTCCCTAGACGATGGAACTGGGAAACTCTTTTCCTACTTTCGTGGTCCTGAGCCAAGGTCCTCTGATAGGAGATGCTCAAATTTCTCTACTCATTTCCATGAGTCTGGTTTGACATTTTTCTTAGGATGTAGGAGATTTTTTAATTCATTTCTGATTTCTCTCTCAGAAGGAAATTGTTAGTGTATTTATTGGGAAAGTAGGTCTATAGTCGCTTGCTCCACCAAGCTGCCCCATCCTGTCTGGTTTAAGTTGATTATAAATAAGTCACTGTGAATATTTTTGCAAGTTTTGTGTGTCTATATACTCTTTTCTGTCCATCTTCTATCTAAGATATGATCCCCAAACAGTTGGTCCTAAGCAAAAAGGTACGTAGAATATGTCAAATATCTATTTGAGTGCTTCTGCATGTTTTCTATCTTGAGAAATTCACACACACACACACACACACACACACACACACACACACACACATACACCCCAAGAAATTTCTTTGAGGGCTTAAGGAGCAGGTCAGTGTTTAAAAGCATGTTGTCTGGAGCTGAGTTGCCAGCACCGTGTTAGGTGTTTCACACTGTGTATAGTTCAGGGACAAATTGCTTTGAAAGGTACCTGCACTCATACTTGCATAGTATACACCCACATATACACATAACTGTTTTATTTTTAATGATATTTTTATTTTTAAATTATAATAATCATATTTATTATTTATTTATAATTATATAAATGTCCTCTCTCCTCTTCCCTTTCCTCTCTCCAACCCAACTCATGCATCCTCCCTTACAATCTTTCCAGTTTATGGGATATATATATATATCCTGCTCAGTCTGTATAATGTTACCTGTATGAATATGTTCTCAGAGCTGACATGGCCACTTGGTATTGCATAACCAATTGGAGGCTCTTGCTTGGAGAAGACCATTTCTCCCATTCTCAGCTTTCCCCAGCTGCCTGTAGTTCTTTGTCTAGAGTTGAGGCCTTATCAGCTCTCTCCCCTCCACATTAGCATGCTCACTGATGTTCTTGTCATTCTTGTTCATCATTGTCCTTGTCTTACTTAGGAAGCCATGCTGGTGAGACTTCACAGGCCTAGACTCCCCTGCATTTCTAGGATATACAATCCCAGAGCAAACTTTCTGTTTTTCTGGCTCTTACAATCTTTCCTCTCTCTCCTCTGCTATGATCCCTTAGTCTTAGGTGCAAGAGTTGATATATATTATTAAATATATATGTTTATGGTGTGGCTTTTCCATACCTTTATGAGAGTGTGGTAAACCTGTGAGATTAAATTCTAGGTGGGCTTAGGAGCAAAAGGAACTAATTAAGATGTGAGAAACATGTGTGTGTGTGTGTGTGTGTGTGTGTGTACAAATGCATATATAACAAAGCAAGCACTTCTTTGAGATTGTGGAAGCCCTAAATAATGAAAAGTACAGAAATGAATCATAATGGCGACGTTACACGAGCATAAGAAATGAAAATGTTTGAACTATTTAACTAGAGCTAATAAGTTTCAAGTGAAGCATGGCACCCAGCAGGCACCTGGGAAACACTCACAGGGAATGTTTATCTTGAATTCATTTCAGCACATAAATATGTAATATGTATTGAATGTGGACTGGGTGCTAGACACCAGGCCTTTGGCAACAGCTAAGCACGCGGATGAGCACAGAGCGTGGCAGAAGCAACTGCTGAGAACAGGGGACAGAAGTTCAGTACAATAAGCATCTGTGTGTCTTTAATGAGGTTGTCATGAAAGCATGCTCCTTTGAGTGGTGGAGGGAGTTCTAGGGGAGGCTTCACACTCACACATGTTCACACACACACACACTCATACACACACACACACTCATACACTCTCTCACACACATACACACACACACACTCACACATGCACACACAGATAGCAGGGATGTGAGAATGGGCTGAAGCATGGCTCTTAGGATAAAGGAAAGTGGCAATTTAAAACCATTTCTGGCATTGCTAAGATGTCTCATATCCTTAATTTTTTACTTAGACAAGATTCAAGTCTCACTGAATAAAAATTAAAACAAACAAACAAACAACCCAAAATTCTGATGAAGAATCCAGTCCACATAGTATTCCTGTACCTTACCACCAGGACATCTGTAGAGAAAAATAAGCCAGACTTTGACTTCTTGTCAGGCATGTCTCCTTGCTGCCTCCCAGCCTGCAGGAGTCTCTGAGGCTTCCGCCCTCTGAGGGAGTTACTGATGAATGTCAGTCTCTTATTTGCTTGCCATTTTTCTCCCTTTAACATGGCATACATAGATTTTTTATGTGCCCCTATTTCACCCACATAACTCTTTTGTTGCCATGGAAATCAGCTTCAATTTTCTCCCATCCTGGCAATTGTGATTTTTATAGTCTCCTTCCTTCACAAAGATAAGCCGTCTCGGATTTATTTCATGTGGATGCCAGAAGTTGACCTCGTTTGAGGCAGAGCCAACCTTTATCACAAGACAATGCAGCAGCTATTAACTGTAACTGATGTCATTTTGATTTCTGCCTGAGAGATCAATTTCCAACAGAATTTCCTTTGGCTTTTGCATACCTTTACTAGAGTTTGGCAAGGGGCTAGAGTTTGGTAAAGCCCATGAGGTTAAAGTCTAGGTGAGCTTAGGAGCAAAGGGAATGAATTAAGGTGAGAGAAACTAGCTTGAATCAGGAGGCTGAAAGCATAGTGTTCTAGTCACAATACAGCCTTGGTCATATTGCTTCTTTATTTAATATTTATTATTAAGAGAGTGTGTGTGTGTATGTGTGTGTGTGTGTGCTAGTCACTAGACAGCCTTGGTCATACTACTTCTTTATTTAATATTCATTATTAAGTGTGGGGTGAGTGTGTGTGTGTGTGTGTGTGTGTGTGTGTGTGTAGGTATTTACATGACTACAGATGTTGGTATAGTAATGAAGATGAAGCTGGATCTTCCAAGGCTGGGGTTATAGGTACTTTTGAGGTACCCAGCAAGGTGCTGGAAACTAAACTCAGATCATCTGCAAAGGCAGCAAACACTTTAAAAAGCCAATCCACCTCTCCAGTCCCATTACTTCTATTTAAATACCAATTTCCACATCTCTCAATTCAAGAGCTGGCCTTGATTTTTAAAATGGTTTCAAGTGGGGGAGAATATTAAAATGATAAATGCATAAGAACTTAGTTAAAGTAGGGAAGAGTTATTTTGATTTGAGATATTTTTTTTGATTCATAACTATAAAAAGCCTGTGATTATGAAGGATGTTGCTACTGTCTGATATCTGCTTGTCATGCTAACAATTTCAAATAAAGTATGATTAGCTCAGTGCATTCTGTTATTTTCCAATTTGTGGCACACGTGTGTTGTGTGTGGTCAGAATACCCACACGTTCATCCTGTGTCTTTTATAGAGGTTTTGGGTTTTAAGACACATCAACCCATCAGACTGGCTATGTCTTCATTTTTTAAAAAAGATTTTAAATAACTAAAATATGTAAACATAACATTCTGTAGGACATAAACATGAACACAGTAATTCATTTAGTCATTTGCTGATGGCAATTATGTGATTATGTGAGAGATATTGTTCATGCCAGAAATGAGTTAGAAATTCATAAAGGAAAGAAGACAAAGGCATCAGGGTATGGTCCTGTGCATCCAGAGAGAAAGCCTGTGGTCCATACTAAGCCATGATGGAGGATGTGTTGGATGCATTAGCCTTGAGGAGCTTCTCCAAAGAAATGTCTACTGACCTAAGTTATGTAAACTCAAAGAGAAGTGTGGTGAGGTTCACAGGAGAACACAGCAGAGTGCGGGGCTGTAAATGCACACAGAGGGGTCTGCATTCCTTGGTTGAGAGAAATACAGTGCATATTATATACCATTGAGAAGGAATACGGAGCTTTGTTCTTTGAAGTTCTAAAGATGGCTAATAGAAACCTGTTCGAGGTAGCTAGTGCTAAATAATGGGTATATTATTAGAATATAAAAGGATGTCTCCTGGGACCTAGGAGAGGTAGGCTATGGGGATTGTGTATAGATATTAAGGGTCCTCCAAGGTGCTTGTGTTAAAAACAAGGTCTCCAGATAGTGGTGGTGTTCTGGAAGACTTTGGAACATTTAGGAAGTGGAACCTTGTTAGTAGAAGTGAGTCACTGGTAGGTAATGGAACTTCAAGTTCTCTAGCCTGGACCCACTTCTCGTTTTCTGCTTCCTCATCCTCTCTCTCTCTCCCTCCCCCTCTCCCTCTCCCTTCCCCTCTCCTTCCCCACACTGTGTGTGTGTGTGTGTGTGTGTGTGTGTGTGTGTGTGTATGTGTGTGCATGAGAGATTTATGTTATTGGGCTGGAAAGATAGCTTAGGGGTTAAGAGCACATATTGCTCTTGCAAAGAACCCGAGTTTGGTTTCAGCATCCATGTTGAGAAGTTCAAAACCACCTGTAACACTAGGTCCAGAGGGCCTCTGGCCTCCGTGGTTATCTGTATGCATGTGCACATATGCACATAAAGACATGTACATAATATACATCCAAGTGTGTGTGTGTGTGTGTGTGTGTGTGTGTGTGTGTGTACTTGTGTGCAAGTTTCTGTGGAGTCCAAAAGAGAATATTGGGTTTCTTGGACCCTGGGTTAATAAAGAAGTGGCTGTAAGAATCTGCTATGAGTGCTGAGAGCTGACTGAGTCATCTGTAAGTGCAGCAAGTATTCTTAACCACTGAGCTATCTCCCCAGCATGCCATGCTTTTCCAAAAGGATACAATGAACTAATCACTCCATGTTCCCATCACCACCTTTCCCCACCACATGTACAGCATCCTTTGTTAAACTGAAACTGATCCTTGTTAAGTTCTCAGACACTGCAATAAGGAAATTAGCCAATACAACTGCGAATTTGAGAGGTATACAAGCAAAAAATTGTCAAGAGCTCACAGCAAATCCTCCCGGGCCTCCTATAATGTCTAGATGTCTCTGCCTGAATCATTCAGTCCTCTCAGGGATGGGTTTGTTTTGTCAGAGTCCCAGTGAATATCCATGAATTCAAAATGCACAGTTTATAACTCCCCCACCAGAGATTAAAACTTAAAACTCACAGCTCCCACAGAAAAGAATGACATTAGCTTGGTCAGATCTGTCATAGTCAAATATTTAGTCCCACAGTGTGATCAGGATTCAAGAAGCCTCTCTGACTCTTTAGGTTAAGGGAGAGAATGTGGGAAATTACAGAAGTTAATAGGAAAGGGGAATATCATTGCCAGAACAAGGAGAGGAGCTGAGCAACCTTTGAAAGATAATGGGGCTGTCATCATTTCAGATCATTCAAATTCTGAAAGCAGAGCATGTAAATAAATTACTAATATCAATAAATGACAAGAGTGAAGCATAGATGATAGAAAAGAACTTTCTAGAATCCTTTCCCTCCCCAGCATCACACAATCTTTTAGTCATCCTTTATTTACTCAAATATTCAGGGATGTAGAATATATTTAAGCTTTATGCTGGGCACAATAAAGCAGTGGGGACAGGGCAGATACAGTCTAGCTTCACAGTTGTGACATAATTTTCCACATAAACACAAATGTTTAAAAAAATATTGCTGACTATCCAACTTAAAATGTATTTGTTCTTCCACCAGATTTTGTAGATGAATTTTGATCGCAACTTAGGTATATCCATTTATTGACACATAGCCTTTGACTGCTGTGGAAGATCATGGACTGCCTGTGCTGGGAGTTGTATAGGCTTGATATAAATGGCCACTGTATACCCTAACCCTAAATTATGTCCATATGTTTAGGTGTCTGTGTGCTTTCTTCAATCTGTGGTTTCAGTAAATATTTTTTCTTTATAATTTTGTAAGGAGAGAGGGGAGAGAGAGAGAGCATGAAAAAGAAAGCATGAGAGAGAGAGAGGGAGAAAGAAAGACAGAGAGAGAGAGGGAGGGAGGGAGGGAGAGAGAGAGAGAGAGAGAGAGAGAGAGAGAGAGAGAGAGAGAGAGAGAGAGAGAGAGAGAGAGAGAGAGAGAGCAGCCATACCGTTAAGATTTTGATGAGTATTTCAGGACTGTTCTCAAAATTATGTAATGATTGAATTATTTACATTAAGGTAAAAAGTTAAATGTGACAATATACTGATGTCTATAGTCAAAGAGAAATACCAGCATATACATCAGAATGTCCTCTCTACTAAAATAGACGATGATGTCAACATACATGCTAGCATATAGTCTTATATATTTCATGATGTTGCTGTTTTTTCTGAGCTCTTGATTTGAATCCTTTTTTTTTTTTTTGCATTCTCTGGAGTTTTAAATCTCTGTACAGATAGTTATAAACTCTCTGTTTAGATTGCTATAATATCCCAACAGTCACGGTTAATTGTACTTTCCTTTTCACCTTAGGATCTTAGGAAAACAATTCAAAGCCAGAAGTACATCCTGCTGCTCTAGTCTATTACGCAGTGCACATTTTTCACTTGGAGAATTGGCATAATTTACACCCATGGCCTTTAGTGACAAGGGTTTGTGCGTTCTCGTAGTCACAGTGTTATTTTTCAGATGGGCTTGTTTGCTTCTTGTTCTTTTGCTCTCACTGATATTATGGGTTTGCTCTTGTGCTGAGCAGGATATGATCGATTCCTAGTTAGTTCTCCTCTGTCTATCTATCTCTCCAAGGATATGTATTGTTCCCTTAGCTCTTGTGATTGAGGCTATCTTTCTTCCTCCTCTGGTTAGTGTGCTTTTAAAACATTTCTACAATGCTGACTTGGTGGTCATGAATCGTTATCTTCCTTTGCTTCTCATGATTTTTTTCTTCCTGACTTTAAAAGATAAATTTGATGGGTCTTGCCATCTTAGCTGGCAGTTATTTATTTCAAAACCTTCAAATGAATCTTTCCATTTCTCTCTGGATTTTAGGTTTCTGCTGAGAGTTCTGAAATTACTCTGATATGTTGATTTTTGAGTGCTATTTTTCCTTTACAGCCTTTAATACTTGTGAGTTTTTGTACTACTAGTATTTTAACTATAGTGTGTCACAGGACACTTTTCTCTGGTCATGTATCTTTGGGGTTTTTTTTAAGTGCTTTTTAAGTTTGGAGGTCTCATTCGCTTCTATATTTGAAAATTTTTATAATATAGTATTATTGAATATATTTTATTTCACAAATCTCTTTATCCTCATGAATTCTTAAAATTTCCCTCTTTTTAAAAAAGATTAGTTTATTTTATGCATAGATTACTGTAGCTGTCCTCAGACACACTAAAAGAGGACATTAGATTCCACTACAGATTGTTGTGAGCTACCATGTGGTTTCTGGGAATTGAACTCAGGACCTCGGGAAGAACAGTAAATGCTCTTAACCACTGAGTAATTTTTCCAGGTCCCAAGACTTCCCTCTTGATCATGTCTCAGAATTTGTGATCATAACCTTTTTTTTTATTATTATTGGTATCTAGATGTAGTATTTCCTCAACCTTGTGTTTAATTGATATTCATTCCTCTGCTACATCTGGTCAGTTGGTGATGCTTTCCAGAATGCTTTGTATCTATTCCACTAAGGTTTTCCTTTCGAGTATTTCTAGTCTGTTGTCGTCTCTGATGATTTCATCTTGTTTAGAAATTTTTATTTCCTTATGGACTGTTTCCTTAGTGGTTTTGGCTTCTCTTCTCCTCTGCTGACTTTCTGCTTGCTTTCTTGTTCACATCCTGAACTGATTTCCTTCCTTTATTCCTCTTCATGTCTGTTCCTTCTGTGAAGCCATTGGGCAACTTTACAAGCTGACTTTTGAGTTCCTTGTTTGTAGTGTCAGCTATGTCAGCATCATTGGCCTTGCTGAAACGTCATGGTCTTCTCCAGGATGCTCCTGAGCAGCCGCAGTGGGGCCCCTCAGCCTCCCACTCTATTTCATTGTATTGCTTTTTTATTTCCCAAACTTTTCAACTGTCTGTCACCTTCTTTGTGATATATTATGCTCTTCTAACCTTTGTCTCTTTGGAATAGTCTATTCTTTGTCTACTCTTCTCATTCACCACATCACTGGAAGGAAGTATCTCATCACCACCTGGCTCCAGAACTATATTTTCTTATTAACTTGCATGTCTGGGACTCTAAAAAGGAGCTCTCAAGGCTTGGGCAGGGCTCTGTGTAGAAGGTAGAATTGTGTCGAACTCAACAGCCAGGCACTGGTGGAGTTCTCTGAGACTGGGCCAAGAGAAACATTTTTATGGACTTTTTCTCGCTAGCAAATTTATTTAATCACTGATGGCTAGTCTCTGTCTATAATGGCATTGGTATCATATAATTGTAATGAGAATTATGGGAGATGTTTGCTATAAAGTAACTTACCACTGGATAAAATCTCTGTAGATATTTGTAAATGTTAGTGATTACTGATAATAATTGCTATCAGTAGCTATTTTAAGAAGAAAATCAATTCTATAAACAATCTATATTTTACTGTGTTATTCTCTTACCACATGGCATTTAGATTTTTTTTCAGATTTCTGAAATAGCAACTCCCACTAACATAGCCTGGAGCCTCAAAGATAATAAATGAACACTACTTAAAATATTTTTTGAAAATCTAAACAACAGCCCCAAATGTACATAAAAAATTATCCATAACAATGAAAAGTAAAAATAGTCTCTTTGGCTAATCTGATGAGACAAGGTTGTTTCTGCATTTGTTGCTAAAGTTTGAAAAAGTAGTGAATTAATTATGTGGACAGAGAGTGGGTGTCTACAGAGAGCTCTGCTGTGTCTACCAATGAAAAGAGGTCCTGTAACGGACACTCAAAAGTAATATTGGGAAAGATGTTATTATAGTTCTACATTCTATGAGATCATAGAGTCATTGGGTTAGTCAGATGGTGACCACAGAACTGGAGGCTCAACTCCTCTTCAAATGCTTAGCTTTTTTGTATCTTCAAAGGGAGATAAAGACTATTTGTGGAAAGGTGATAATAGTTAAATAAGGCACAGCCTAGAGTCAGCTAGCCTTCAATATCAGCCGGGTCTGAAGCTACAGTGGGTTCTCTATCATAGGCTTGAACAGCCACATATAACAAACACTAAAAAAAATCTACAGAACATATGCAGAGTCATTATTATCATTGTTCCAAACACAACACAATATAAGAGATAAAATATAATATGTTCTCTGTATTAGGCATTCTATGTAACCTAGGGAGGATTTAGGAAAGATATGGTCATATTGTGTGTAAATATTAAGCCACTTTTATCAACAAATTATGTTGTCTGTGGAAATTTCTGGGGAAGATTGTGTGCCGGTGTCTCCAAGAGAGTATAGTATTTTGGAGCAAACATTATATGAGATGAAAGTGATAATGCAAATCATACCTTGATTCTTAGCCTTTTTTTGTTATCTCAACAGTAACAACACATTTTCTTCCCAGCATCTTAGTTTCTTCACTAGAAAAATAAAGCTGGCCTGAATTAAGAGTTCCCACATTTTAATATGTATCAAAATTGCCCACAATATTCATTACATAAGTTTGGGATTTTAATCATAGTTTAGGACATAGAATCTGAAAATTTGCATTTTAACAGTCTGAAAAATTCTCTTCTGATATTGATGCTATTGGTGCAAAGACTTGTCTGAACTAGAACATTATTTTTGTTAATGTTTTTAAGAAGATGTTTTCCCTTTCCCCTAATTTTTCTAATGCAAGAGATTAAAGATTTTGGTCATGATAGGAGCATTGCAGTCATGAACTCAACAGTAGCTATGGTTGACTGCAGAGGCCTACTCAAGAGCAAGCCAGCCAACATTCTAGCAGGAAAATGGAGATGCTCATGAGGCCCCACACTTGAGTTAACAGTGATTTTAGGAGCAAGAATAGTCAGTTTTCTTTAAGGCTGTGTTCCCATGCTCCAGTGGATGGTCCTGTATCCAGGATGATATGGGCAGTGCAAACTGGACTCAGTGAGTTGTAAAACTAGACAAAATATAGCACAAAGTCGAGAAGGTAAATGGAAAATGGATTTAAGAGGAGCTAGAGAAAAGAGAGCAGGTGAATGTGGTCAAAATGTATTATATGCATATATGAACTTTTTAGAGACTTAATAAAACATTCTATTAAAAAGTTGAAGACCCCAATTCTGTCTCTGTTCCACAGTGAGTTTGAATTAAATTTTATTTTATTAATTTCAACGCAATCTGCATGCATGTTAGCAGAGTTTCTGTGTCTTTGCACTTGTGTAGATGGGCCTCATGCTGATTGCTGCAGGTTTTAAATGCCAGGCAGTACAATAGATGCTCATTAGCAATTAATTGCAAAGAAAAAAATGCAAATCTTGCCTTTAAAAGGCAAAATTTTGAAAAGTCTCTTAACTTGTTCATGTATCTTGCACACTCATTGTCAAGGCTCTGACAGAGTGAGGTCACTTATTCAAGGTAGATCAAATGATTAAATATGAGGAAATAATAGACTTCAAACAAGATGGCTTGAAATATGAAGGTAAAACAGCTCCTGGATGAATTAATAAGACTAACAAACACTGTTGTAAAAAATGCGGTTAATTATAGATTTGTAAACTGATGGTTATCTTGATTGTCAACTTAATGGGATTTAGAATTACCATGGAAACAAACCTCTGGGTGTGTTTGTGAAACAGTTTCTAAATCAGGTTAATTGAAATGGCAAGAACTACCCTAAATGCTGTCCACACTGTTTCATGAATTGGGCATCCCAGGCTGAATAAAAGGAAGAAAAGGAGCCAAATAGCATCATTCATCTCTGCCTCCTGACTATGACCACTATGTAACCGGCTGCTGCCGGTTCCTGCCACTCTGCCTTTCCAACACAATGAGCAGTAACCTTGGACTCTTAGCAAAAATAAACTCTTCCTCTCTTTTTGTCACAATAAAAGTACAAGAAAGTAACACACAAATATTAATGTTTACCTGTACCCACATGTTTTTTCTGAAGTATTCTGTCATTCTTACTTATAGCCTAATTTATACCTTTGTTTGTTTTAATTTAGTGTGTGCCTTTTTGTGTGCCTGTGCTTGTCATGGCTTGTGTATAGTGGTTAGAGGACGACTTGTGGGAGACAGTTTTCTTCTACTGTGAGGGTCCTGGGAATTGACCTTACATTTTCAGGTTTGGTGGTAAATTACCTTTGCCTGCTAAGCCTTCTTGCCAATCCCATGCCCTGGTTATTCTTAGTGACAGTGCTTTGCTATTGAGAACCTAAATCTTGTTAAACACCCAATACACTGATTCTTGACTTAATAAAATGGAGAGATACCCCATCAATGAGCTAGATGATCATTACAAATATTTATGTCAATGGGATTTGAAGGAGGCTATGTAAGAGTAAAGAAAGAGATCTATGAGGAGGGGTCCATGAGGCATGGTGACCTTGGAAAGTCTCCCCCAATATCAGCATCATTGAGTAAAGTGGAAATGTCTTCAGATAACCGCAAAGCATCTTCAAACAGTTTAACTACAAAGAAAGGTAGACCATTGAGTGGCTGTGCCCCTTCAAATGGTAGATAGTCAATGATCAGTCAAATTGGTTGAGCAATCACTTTGACAAGCAAGAGACTCAGCCCAAATTAAAACACCACATTTTACCCCACAAGTATATACAGCTTTCACCTGTAGATTATAAATGGACATCTTTTTCAAAAGCCTTGAGTTTTATCATTGCAATAGATTGTGAATAAGACCTGTAACTTGGTGAGTCTAGGTCAAAGCCAGATGAGTTTAAGAATGGCTTAGTTTCCTGATGGTTGGAATGCCAAGAAGAGAAGAGCTTCTGGGAATTTTCCCCAGGTGTTTCCTGCTACCATTCCCTCCAACCTTAATGCAACAGCTCTGCCTATGACAATTATGGCAGTAAAGTGAAGTTTTTTAAGAGAACCCAGTCAGAAAGACAGGCTGAATGAAGGAGTGGTTGACTCTAGTGTCTAAGGCCTGACTGTCCATAATTCTCTGCAGTTATCTGGAGGTGGGTCTGGAAACATTTAATGGTGAAATCAGCTAGCTCCCACTAACCAGACATGGGCCTCACTTATTATTGTCTGTTTACATAATAGCTAATTTTTTTTTTTTTTTTTGGAATTGAAGGCATTCCTGCAGGTCTCCTACTTAAATGCTTGTGTGCCTTTGAGGATTCATTTTCATGAAGAACCAAACATTTTAACAATATAAGACTGATTTATTACATAGAAGAGCCTCCAAGGAAGGTAATGGAAAATGCTAAGAGAATTGTAGACAAGAATCATATAGACTTGGATCAAAATGGAACATTACTTAGCTGGGGATATAGGTAAGAAGGCTTGTTGGGCAAGTATGAGGATCTAGTTCTAATTTCACATGCCTGGTGACAATTCTCCCCATCTCCACAAGTAAAGATAGTCTGAATAATAACCAATTCTTCAAATTCAGACTCTAATACTCTAATATAGACAGTTTCAGGGTCACATACTAATTCAGACTGTTTTCAAACTTTCTATGTAGTTGAGGAGGACCTTGAACTCCCAATTCTCAAGCTTCTACAATCTAAGTGCTGGGAGTCTAGAATGTAAACCATACCTAAGATGTTCTTTTAATTTTTTTAAAAGATATTTTATCTGTCTGTCTGTCTGTCTGTCTGTCTGTGTGTGTGTGTGTGTGTGTGCGTGTGTGTGTGTGTGTGTGTGTGTCAATGTGCAGGTAGGTGCTTATAGAGGTTAAAAGAGGATGTCATGTCCTCTGGAATTGGAATTACAGAAAGTTGGGATTCTACTGATATGAATACTGGAATCCTTGCATCCTCTGGAAGAGCAGTAATTTCTCTTAACTGGAATTGTTCTTTTTATAAAACAAAAAATGGGAGAAGGATACCCTTCAAATACTGTCACCCTGACTTGCTTTGAGGATAGACTGCACTGCTTGCATGGGAGAGAACACTGCTAATTTTATTGTATGACTGCTGCAGTGACACTAATGATTCTCAGCTACATGTGGGCTATTGATTTGTGCCTGGTACAATCCTGAGTGATTTAAATGCTGCCGCCTACCTCATTGCTCTCCATAGGCAACACAGCTAGAAGTTGTCTGTGCTGTCTGTATCTGTATGGCCTGGAGGATATCTGGTCACCATTAACTATTCAACCAGTTAATTAATTCCCAACAGGGCACTGATTTGCGCAGTTACCTCCTTTTGACATTTGTTCGGCTGTTCTTGGCTACCCTTGTTTATTAATAACCAAATTTAGGGCTCTAGAGACAGCTCAGCAGTTCAGAGCACTTGCTGCTCTAGCAGAGGACTTGAGTTCAGGTCACAGAACCAACATGGCAACTTACAACCTCTGGTCATTGAAGTTACAGGGCCTCTGATGCTCTCTCTAGCCATGAATACTGCATACACCCAGTACACAGACATGAACATGGATAAACACACACACACACACACACACACACACACATAAAATAAGAGTAAATCTAAGACAAACTTAAAGCTGACTTGTTTTGAACCAGTGTCTCATTTTCCATCACAAAGCACTTCCTTCCTCGTTGTCTTGAGTTTTCGCTCATGATCCTTTGCATATGTTCTTCTACATTCCTTCCCGTGTTTCCCCTAGTTTCATCTTTCTCTTTCCTTGCAACTTCTGTAGCTTTAAGGGAAGCCCCGTCTCCTTACTACTTAATATTGTTTGTCTAAAAACCATCTTAGTACTAGAGAAGAGACTCTATAAAGATTTATTGAAAGAGTGAATCCTTCAGATAGAGTTCCTGTTAGTCTCATTTTATTATGGATGAATCAAAGATTCATTAAATGACTCATGGTCACATTAAACAGTAGACAGACTCTAATAAAAAATACTCATAGTGCTAGCAGAGCTCTAACCTCATATTCATTTTTAATTATGGCAAGGGGTATCTATAGTTCATCTCATTGTCTTGCACATTTCTTCCAGGTATTATTACCATTTGTATAAAGAATTAAGGGCATTTGAGAGCCCAGGGATTTGTCTGAATTCAGACGAGTGCTGAGTGTTGGATCCAGAAATACATTTGACCTCTCAACTTGTGTTTTCTCTAGAACGTGGTTTTGTCTACCGTGGTGAGTTGCATGCACATGCATGTGTGTATTTAGATCAAATTCTAAAGTTTAACTCCACAGTCAGGAAGCTTGCCCAACCATATCGTAGCAGCTTTTTCTCTCTGCCGACCCCAAATCAGGGGGAGAGAACAACAGAGAACCATCTCTCTGGCAATATGTTTTCACCCCAAATGCCTTTGCTTGCCATATGGCTTTCTAAGTGTCACTCAGAAGTCTTAGGCAGTACCTGTGGATAGTAATTAAGACTCATATATCATAGATCAGTGAATTCTCAGCTTGCCTGGCACCTGGCACAGAAGCATTCAACTCCCACCAATGCCCTGGAAATTACAGGTCAAGTAAACACCCCAGGCAGCCTCCTCAGCTGAGCAATAACCCCACAACCTGTAGTGTAGACAAGAACTTTTATAATTGTACTGTCTAAAATGACTCCTCTAATGAGATTTTGTGAGACTGGCCAAGTAGGTGTCAATGCCTTTCATTTGATTTAATTTCGTGGCATTTAATGACCCTTTAATAAAATGCCAGGTCGTTGCTAAGCACTTTATGTTTTAAATGCCATTTTGTCCTCATAGCATATCTGAGAACTAGGACACATCACTGTTCCTGTTCTATAGATGAAGGGGCTGAGCCCTGGAGATGCCTAGTGTCTCAAACCACAGTTGTCTAGTTCATGGCAGTTAAAACCAGAGCTACTGCTGGGCATGGTGGTGCACACCTTTAATCCCAGCACTTGGGAGGCAGATGCAGGCAGATTTCTGAGTTTCAGGCCAGCCTGGTCTACAAAGTGAGTTCCAGGACAGCCAGGGCTATACAGAGAAACCCTGTCTCAAAAACATAAAAAACAAAAAAAACAAACAAAACAACAACAACAAAAAAATAGAGCTACTGCCATGTGGCTCTTCCCAATACTGATGTGTATTTGTTTTGTTTTATTTCCTGATAACTATCCTGCTCAGGGTTAACTTCTGACACAGCCCAGAATCATCTTGGCAGGGGATATTTACTTAGGAAGAAATGAGAAATTTGCTAGGAGATGTGTGTGTGCAAAGCCATAGGAAGGAAGACACATATCTACACAATAGGTCTTAGTGTTCTAGTTCACTTTCTGTTGCTATAATAAAACACTTTCACCAAAAGCAGTGCAGGAGAGGAAAGGTTTTATTTTAGCTTATAGGCACAGCCCATCATTTCAGGAGGTTAGGACTGCCTACCAAGGGAATGGTGTAACCCACAGTACATGGTTATGTCTTTCTACATCATTATGCATTAGTTCATAATCAAGACTGTCCCCGATAGGCATAAATACAGGCCAATATGATGTGACAATGCCTGAATTGAGACACCCTTCTCGTGCATGGAAGTAATTAACAGAGATTTCAGGTTCTCTGGATTCTTGGTCTGTGCTCCGTGGATGAGATATGCAATGGTTTGATTTTTGTCTCCTTTAGCTAAATCCTACTCAGTTAACATCTGAGTCAGGCCATTCCCTGCTTTATCTAAAATATCCAATCCTACTGGCCCACATTGCCACATTTCTCTCCTGGACTCTTCTACACAATACACTTGGAAGACATTCCAAGATAGTAGGGAACTATTTAAAGTCACCAGTAATGTCCAATATTCATTGGGCTGACTCATCTATGAAGATTTGCTTCAGGTTATTCTGACTCTAGCTCACATAACACAACCTCTTCCTCGAAAAGAGGAATAGAAATGATTCCTGGAGACCACATCTCATGTTTTTTGTGGCTCACAGGCTGCTAGCTCCATAGTTAACCTAGAATGGATGGTTTATGCTGTGATTATCTGTGTTCATTGGACTGAAGATCCTAAACACTTCACTTCTTGTTACTCTCTCCATCTATCTCATTGGCTGGAAGGTCCTGAGCTTGCTTCACCATGGGGCCTATCACCCAGTAACAAACACCCTATGTGCTCTCAGGGGTCATCACATTTCTATTGGAATGTCAACTTCATGCAAACTCAATGCAGTGTTGTTCAGCACACAATGGATGGATCCAATTGATGGATGGATCTGAGGGACAGAGTCATGGACAGAGTATTCTATGTAAACACAAAAGGATTCTACATACTTTATTTCTTTTTCTTATTGTGTTTCATACTAAACTTCTCTGAATTGGGTCTTGTTACTAGCAGAAGGGAAAACTGAGGGTCAGAGAGGAGTAAGGGTTTATAGTGATACTTCAGAATAACAGCAAAATCAGGATACATACTTTCTTCTATCAGGATCTGAAGCATGATTCTTCTTTCCCTCATTATCATACTATGAATTCACAGTCTCTTTTCTTGGTTAAAAGCAGATAACTTCATATTTCCTTCCAAACATATTTTGAATAGAAAAGGATCCTGGAAACCACATCTCATGTCTTGTGGCTTACAGCCTGCCTAGCTTCATACTTAACATAGAATGGAAGGTTCATGCCATGATTCTCTGTGTTAACTGGACTGAAGAAATTGTTTCCTGTGGGGTTTTGGTGTAACATGGACACTAGGCCTGTGTTGCCTAGAATTTTATATTAGTCTCCCTATCCTTAGGGACACAAAACTGCACTGGATATCTTAAACACAAAAATTTGACATCTCCAAGTAGACTAATTACAGGTGGTACCTCCTAAGCCACAGGGAGTAAGACCTCAGGTTTAATTAAAACAAGGCTGTAACAGTCTGGGGACAGCTGGTGATAAGCTAAAACATGCTGTCCTTAGTCACACTGGGGTGAGGCAGGCAGAAGCCTGTGGTGACTCTAACCAAGACAGACAGTAGACATCTGGTGCTCATTTCTGAAGGTCACTGGATCTGGTCCCACTGTCCAAGGAGTTGGCAGACAGGACTCTGGGCCAGCAGGGACCTCTTTGCTCATATTCTCAGTGTTCAAGATGAGAAGAGAGAATGATGGGAGAGTTGTTTGTCTTTCCAGCTGCTTAGAAGAATCCATTCTGTCACAGAAAACAGGTAACTTACTCTTTAAGCTCTACCCTCTCCTAACCTTATATTGGTTATTTTTTCTCATTTATGTATAGCAGCCAAGAAGTAACTGGGGGGAGGGGAGCTCTGATTCTGGAATGTTTGAAAATATGTAATCCTTCATGGCAAGCAAGATACAGAGTTAAGACTGGAAGACAGGATTAACAGAAGAAAGTGAGTCTACCTGCTCATGTCTCCACAGACCAGAAAGCATAAAAAGAAACATGAGGACATGCTGGTGCTCACCTTGTGGGAATCTTAGCCAGAAGATGGAGCTTCCCATGATTGTGGTAAGTCTTCTTAGCCTGTTAATCCATAATCTCATATGAAAATGAGAATGACAGTATGTGCACACATCACACACACACAAACACACACACACACGCACACACACTTCACTAATGCACTAAGGTACTTAATACTCTACAATCAAGTTAACAATCTAAACATCATACTGTTCCAGTAAGCTTCTGCTTCATAAAAACCTCTTATTTCACTTAATATTTATATCATCCACGATGGGTGAATCTATTTAATAGTTATCCATGAAAAACTTATTTTACCACAATCATTTCTGCCATCATCGTAAGAAAAACAGTCAATATTTATAAGCTCACACTTTTGGTCATCATTGTTCCAAAGGAACAAAATGCATACCTCTAAATCTTTTTAAAAAATATTTTTATTACATATTTCCTCAATTACATTTCCAATGCTATCTCAAAAGTCCCCCATACGCTCCCCCCCAACTCCCCTACCTACCATTCCCACTTTTTGGCCTTGGCATTCCCCTGTACTGGGGCATATAAAGTTTGCAAGTCCAATGGGCCTCTCTTTCCAGTGATGGCCGACTAGGACATCTTTTGATACTTATGCAGCTAGAGTCAAGAGCTCCAGGGTACTAGTTAGTTAATAATGTTGTTCTACCTATAGGGTTGCAGATCCCTTTAGCTCCTTGGGTATTTTCTCTACCTGCTCCATTGGGGGCCCTGTGATCCATCCAATAGCTGACTGTGAGCTTCCACTTATGTGTTTGCTAGACCCCAGCATTGTCTCACTAGAGATTGCTATATCCTATATCCTATCATCACAATCTTGCTAAAGTATGCAATGGTGTCAGCGTTTGGAGGCTAATTATGGGATGGATCCCTGGATATGGCAGTCTCTAGATGGTCCATCCTTTTGTCTCAGCTCCGAACTTTGTCTCTGTAACTCCTTCCATGGGTGTTTTGCTCCCAATTCTATGAAGGGGCTAAGTGTCCACACTTCATTTTTCATTCTTCTTGAGATTCATGTGTTTTGCAAATTGTAACTTATATCTTGGGTATCCTAAGTTTCTGGGCTAATATCCACTTATCAGTGAGTACATATCATTTGAGTTCTTTTGTGATTGGGTTACCTCACTCAGGATAATGCCCTCCAGGTCCAACCATTTGCCTAGGAATTTCATAAATTCATTCTTTATAATAGCTGAGTAGTACTCCATTGTGTAAATGTACCACATTTTCTGTATCCATTCCTCTGTGGAGGGACATATGGGTTCTTTCCAGCTTCTGGCTATTATAAATAAGACTGCTATGACCATAGTGGAGCATGTATCTTTCTTACTAGTTGGAATATTTTCTGGATATATGCCCAGGAGAGGTATTGCAGGATCCTCCAGTAGTACCATGTCCAATTTTCTGATAAACTACCAGACTGATTTCCAGAGTGTTTTTAAAAGCTTGCAATCCCACCAACAGTGGAGGAGTGTTCCTCTTTCTCCACATCCTCTCCAGCATCTGCTGTCACCTGAATTTTTGATCTTAGCCATTTTGACTGGTGTGAGGTGGAATCTCAGGGTTGTTTTGATTTGCATTTCCCTGATGATTAAGGATGCTGAACATTTTTTCAGGTGTTTCTCAGCCATTCAGTATTCCTCAGGTGAGAATTCTTTGTTTAGCTCTGAGCCCCATTTTTAATGGGGTTATTTGATTTTCTGGAGTCCACCTTCTTGAGTTCTTTATATATATTGGATATTAGTCCTCTATCTGATTTAGGATAGGTAAAGATCCTTTCCCAATCTGTTGGTGGCCTTTTTGTCTTATTGACGGTGTCTTTTGCCTTACAGAAGCTTTGCAGTTTCATGAGGTCCGATTTGTCAATTCTCGATATTATAGCACAAGCCATTGCTGTTCTATTCAAGAATTTTTCCCCTGTGCCAATATCTTTGAGGCTTCTCCCCACTTTCTCCTCTATAAGTTTCAGTGTCTCTGGTTTTATATGGAGCTCATTGATCCACTTAGATTTGACCTTATTACAAGGAGATAGGAATGGATCAATTCACATTCTTCTACATGATAACCACCAGTTGTGCCAGCACCATTTGTTGAAAATGCTGTCTTTTTTCCACTGGATAGTTTTAGATCCCTTGTCGAAGATCAAGTGACCATAGGTGTGTGGGTTCATTTCTGGGTCTTCAATTCTATTCCATTGGGCTACTTTTCTCTCGTTATACCAGTACCATGCCGTTTTTATCATAATTGCTCTGTAGTAAAGCTTTAGGTCAGGCATGGTGATTCCACCAGAGGATCATTTATCCTTGAGAAGAGTTTTTGCTATCCTAGGTTTTTTGTTATTCCAGATGAATTTGCAGATTGTTCTTTCTAATTTGTTGAAGAATTGAGTTGGAATTTTGATGGGGATTGCATTGAATCTGTAGATTGCTTTTGGCAAGTTGCCATTTTTACAATGTTGATCCTGCCAATCTATGAGCATGGGAGATCTTTCCATCTTCTGAGATCTTCTTTAATTTCTTTCTTCAGAGACTTGAGGTTCTTATCATACAGATCTTTCACTTCCTTAGTTAGAGTCACACCAAGGTATTTTATAATATTTGTGACTATTGAGAAGGGTGTTGTTTCCCTAATTTCTTTCTCAGCCTGTTTATTCTTTGTGTAGAGAAAGGCCATTGACTTGTTTGAGTTAATTTTATATCCAGCTACTTCACCGAAGCTGTTTATCAGGTTTAGGAGTTGTCTGGTAGAATTTTTAGGGTCATTTATATATACTATCATATCATCTGCAAAAAGTGATATTTTGATTTCTTCTTTTCCAATTTGTATCCCCTTGATCTCCTTTTGTTGTCAAATTGCTCTGGCTAGGACTTCAAGTACAATGTTGAATAGGTAGAGAGAAAGTGGGCAGCCTTGTCTAGTCCCTGATTTTAGTGGGATTGCTTCCAGCTCCTCACCATTTACTTTGATGTTGGCTACTGGTTTGCTGTAGATTGCTTTTATCATGTTTAGGTATGGGCCTTGAATTTCTGATGTTTCCAAGACTTTTATCATGAATGGGTGTTGGATTTTGTCAAACGCTTTCCCAGCATCCAACGAGATGATCATGTGGTTTTTGTCTTTGAGTTTGCTTATATAATGGATTACATTGATGGATTTTCATATATTAAACCATCCCTGCATCCCTGGAATAAAACCTACTTGGTTTGTATGGATGATTGTTTTGATGTGTTCTTGGATTCGTATGGTTAAAATTTTATTGAGTATTTTTACATTGATATTCATAAGGGAAATTGGTCTGAAGTTCTCTATCATTGATGAATCTTTCTGTGGTTTAGGTATCAGTGTAATTTTGGCTTCATAGAATGAGTTGGGTAGAGTACCTTCTACTTCTATTTTTTGGAATAGTTTGTGCAGAACTGGAATTATATCTTCTTTGAAGGTCTGATAGAACTCTGCACTAAACCCATTTGGTCCTGGGCTTTTTTTGGTTGGGAAACCATTAATGACTGCTTCTATTTCTTTAGGGGATATGGGACTGTTTAGATCATAAACTTGATCCTGGTTTAACTTTGGTACCTGATATCTGTCTAGAAATTTGTTCATTTCGTCCAGGTTTTACAGTTTTTTTGAGTATAGCCTTTTGTAGAAGGATCTGATGGTGTTTTGGATTTCTTCAGGATCTGTTGTTATGTCTCCCTTTTCATTTCTGATTTTGTTAATTAGGATGCTGTCCCTGTGCCCTCTAGTGAGTCTGGCTAAGGGTTTATCTATCTTGTTGATTTTCTCAAAGAACCAGCTCCTCGATTGGTTGATTCTTTGAATTGTTCTTCTTGTTTCCACTTGGTTGATTTCACTCCTGAGTTTGATTATTTCTTGCCGTCTACTCCTCTTGGGTGAATTTGCTTCCTTTCGTTCTAGAGCTTTTAGGTGTGTTGTCAAGCTGCTAATGTGTGCTCTCTCTAGTTTCTTTTTGGAGGCACTCAGAGCTATGAGTTTTCCTCTTAGAAATGCTTTCAATGTATCCCATAAGTTCGGGTATGTTGTGGCTTCATTTTCATTAAACTCCAGAAAGTCCTTAATTTCTTTCTTTATTCCTTCCTTGACCAAGGTATCATTGAGAAGAGTGTTGTTTAGTTTCCACGTGTGTGTTGGCTTTCTATTATTTATTTTGTTATTGAAGATCAGTCTTAGTCCATGGTGATCTGATAGGATGCATGGGACAATTTCAATATTTTTGTATATGTTGAGGCTTGTTTTGTGACCAGTTATGTGGTCAATTTTGGAGAAGGTACCGTGAGGTGCTGAGAAGAAGGTATATCCTTTTGTTTTAGGATAAAAAGTTCTGTAGATATCTGTCAGATCCATTTGTTTCATAACCTCTGTTAGTTTCACTGTGTCCCTGTTTAGTTTCTGCTTCCATGATCTGTCCATTGGTGAAAGTGGTGTGTTGAAGTCTCCCACTATTATTGTGTGAGGTGCAATGTGTGCTTTGAGCTTTACTAAAGTATCTTTAATGAATGAGGCTGCCCTTGTATTTGGAGCATAGATATTCAGAATTGATAGTTCCTCTTGGAGGATTTTACCTTTTATGAGAATGAAGTGCCCTTCCTTGTCTTTTTTGATGACTTTGGGTTGGAAGTCAATCTTATCAGATATTATAATGGCTACTCCAGCTTGTTTCTTCCTACCATTTGCTTGGAAAATTGTTTTCCAGCCTTTCATTCTGAGGTAGTGTCTATCATTTTCTCTGAAATGAGTTTCCTGTAAGCAGCAAAATGTTGGGTCCTGTTTCTGTAGCCAGCCTGTTAGTCTATGTCTTTTTATTGGGGAGTTGAGTCCATTGATATTAAGAGATATTAGGGAGAAGTAATTGTTGCTTCTTTTTATTTTTGCTGTTAGAATTGGTGTTCTGTCTTGTGGCTGTCTTCTTTTAGGTTTGTTGAGGGATTACCTTCTTCCTTTTTTTAGGACGTGGTTTCCGTCCTTGTATTCGTTTTTTTCTGTTATTATCCTTTGAAGGGCTGGATTCGTGGAAAGATAATGTGTGAATTTGGTTTTGTTGTGGAATACTTTGGTTTCTCCATCTATGTTAATTGAGAGTTTGGCTGGGTATAGTAGCCTGGGCTGGAAATTGTGTTCTCTTAGTTTCTGTATAACATCTGTCCAGGCCCTTCTGGCTTTCATAGTCTCTGGTGAAAAATCCGGTGTAATTCTGATAGGCTTGCCTTTATATGTTACTGGACCTTTTTCCCTTACTGCTTTTAGTATTCTATCTTTATTTAGTGCATTTGTTGTTCTGATTATTATGTGTCAGGAGGAATTTCTTTTCTGGACCAATATATTTGGAGTTCTGTAGGCTTCTTGTATGTTCATGGACATCTCTTTCTTTAGGTTTGGGAAGTTTTCTTCTCTAATTTTGTTGAAGATATTTTCTGGCCCTTTAAGTTGAAAATCTTCATTCTCATTTACTCCTATTATCCATAGGTTTGGTCTTCTCATTTTGTCCTGGATTTCATGGATGTTTTGAGTTAGGATCTTTTTGCATTTTGTATTTTCTTTGATTGTTGTGCATATGTTCTCTATGGAATCTTATACACCTGAGATTCTCTCTTCCATCTCTTGTATTCTGTTGTTGATGTTTGCATCTATAGTTCCAGATTTCTTTCCACGGTTTTCTATCTCCAGTGTTGCCCCACTTTGGGTTTTCTTTATAGTGTCTACTTCCCTTTTTAGGTCTTGGATGGCTTTATTCAAATCCATCACCTGTTTGGTTGTGTTTTCTTGCAATACTTTAAGGTAATTTTGTGCTTCCTCTTTAATGTCTTCTACCTGTTTAGCAGTGTTCTCCTGTATTTCTTTAAGTGAGTTATTAAAGTCCTTCTTGATGTCCTCTACCATCATCATGAGATATGCTTTTAAATCCGGGGCTAGTTTTTCGGGTGTGTTGAGGTTACCAGGACTGGGTGGGGTGGGAGTGTTGCGTTCTGATGATGGTGAGTGGTCTTGGTTTCTGTTAGTAAGATTCTTACATTTGCCTTTTGCCATATGGTAATCTCTGGAATTAGTTGTTGTAGTTGTCTCTGGTTAGATCTTGTGTCTCAGGTGTTTATGTTAGCCTCTATCAGCAGACCTGGGAGACTAGTTCTCGCTTGAGTTTCAGTGCTCAGAGTACTCTCTGCAGGTAGGCTCTCCTCTTGCAGGGAAGGTGCCCAGATACCTGGTGTTTGAACCTGCTTCCTGGCAGAAGTTGTGATCCACTCACAGAGGTCTTAAAGTCCCATGGATGGTCCTTTGTATACCTTACGGGTGTCCGCAAACTTTACGCCCAAAGTACCCCTGTGCTGGCTGGCCCGGAAGGGGCTTGTGCCCCTGATCAGGCCGGGTTTTCTGCTTCCCTAACTAATGCAGTCTCAGGTCCTGTGCAATTGGATTGGAGCAGATGCTGTGTTCCACTCACAGGAGGTCTTAAGATCCTGTGGTGGTTCTTGTGGTTAGCTGGCAGGTATCAGCAGACTCTGAGCCCTAGCTACCCCGGTGCTGGCCAGATCAGAAGGGACTTGTGCCTCTGATCAGGCCAGGTTTTCTCATATCTTCTAAATCTTAATACCAGAAATGGAGAAGATAAAAACATTACTGAATCTTTCATTTAGTAGATAAGGAAGTTGAGGAAAAGACACATGATTCTTTGGCATAATTACAGGACTATCAGGGAGTTAGTAAGCTGAGGGCAGAAACAGTCATATTTCAACCAAAGCATTGCAGAGAGGAAGATACAGATCCTGTGGGAACCACTTGTTCCTTCCATGGAACTGATCAACCTGGCATACACTATTCTTGTCAATCTCAAGGGTCATTTCAACATTACTTCAACACATCTTTACATGCAGCCATTTCAATAAGTCAGATTTTTGTGGGTTTGGTTTTTTGTTTTGTTATTGTTATTGTTATTGTTGTTGTTGTTGTTGTTGTGACTCCTGACCACTGTGAGGCAAAATATTTGAGAGCTAGAAATGAGAGTTATTCACATATGAAAATGAATGTAATCTCAGTTTATAGCCAACAATTCACCACCAACAAATATTGATTTGAAATATGCTCTGCTCAGTGTTACAATTTTGGAAATACTTAGAAAAGGAACATTTTCTTGAGAGGCTGAAGCAAATAATATTGTTTATAAAATATGTGAATAGGGCAGGAGGATTGGCTCAGTTAGCACAATATTTGTCTTATAAGTATGAGGACCAGAGTTTATCCTCTAGAATTCATATAAAAATCTGGGGAGACATAGCTGGTCAAGTTGCAGTGAATAAGAGATTACATAATGCTCATTCCTAAATTGTTCATCTGTATCATATCCTCACCCCTCAAGGCTTATGAATAATTGACAGGGTGGGTAGAATGACTTTAAGAGGCAGAGGCAGTGAATGACTACAGATCAAGCCAGAAAGATCCCAGCAGTAAGTGGTCAGGAAGTATCACCCCTAGCTAAGGCACAGTTGGTTAAAAAGTGATGGCAACTGGGAGAGAAAGAGTTAGTTTTCTTATGGTCTATGAGAGGTTATCCATGTTCTAACACTCATGCACATATTAGCACTAAATGTGCTTGGTGTGTTAGAAAAAAGGAGAACAAACTGAGAACACATGAAACTTAAAGGAAAGAGTCATAATCCATATAAGGGTGGACATAGAAAAGGAAGGAATGTGAAGGGCTTGGCCAAAATATGCATATGGCCTAGTTCAATAGTGGCATGAATGTCATGGGAGTAACCAATGGCTCTCTGATTGGATTTAACATCTACATCACAAGATGATACATACACCTGGTACCATTGTCAGGCCAAAAACTTGTAGCCAGCTCATACACCCTAGTCAAGAATCTATTTCTATTATTTTGCTAAATGGTCACAGTGTTAAAGCAGATCCTTGTTATACCTATATATTATTTCATCTTTCAATGAAGAGTCAGTTTTCTTTAAGAGTGTAGTCTGATAAGTCAACCATGCTTGGTGGAAGGTCACACACCCAAACATATTTTGACAACACAAATAAGATTTAATGGATGAAAAAAAGAGGGCCCAAAGTTGGATGGCTAGTGAAGGGATGGATTTAAGTGAAGTCAGGAGTGGGTAAAAATGGTCAAAATATTTAATAAAATTTTCAAAGAAATAGTACAATTATAAAGTAAAGTAGAAAGGAAAAGATTATCAGTCATTAAGAATAAAAAAATGTAAAAAGATGAACATAGTAGTGTGTGCCTACAACCCTAGCAATGACAAGATGAGACATGGAGACAGGTAGATTTCTGGATGCTCACAGGTTGTGGGGGCCAAGCTTACTTACCAAGTTTTAAGGCCAGTGAAAAACTTTGTCTTACAAAAAGAAAATGGACCTGATGCAGAACACCTAAGGCTGACCTAAGGCTACGTTCTGACCTCCACATGCACACACACACACACACACAGACACACACACACATAAATATGTGTGTGTGTGTCTGTGTGTGTGTGTATGCATAAACACATAAATGTAATAGTAGATATCATGCATTGTGTAAAGAATGCAGAAGAAGGGGCCAGAGAATAAGGTCTAGAAACAGCTATTCCAGTTGGAGTGGTTCAGAAGTTCCTATGTGTTTAAGTGACCTGGGAACACAGATCTAGCTGAAGTCAGAACAAAGATGTGAATGAAACCTTTCAGACAACTATCCCTCTAACAGAGTACAGAGTAACCAAATAGAAATATTAAGCCTCTACAAAGATGCCTTATTCATATTTCCCCATGCTTGGAACATTTTGATGCCTTCTGTTGTATTAGAAAGCCTCTGTAGTCCAGGCTATATTCAGGCCCTAACCAGGTATTTACAGCACCTCTCCAAACTTATCCCTTCCCCTCTTCAAGCCAGTGCTGTCTTCTTGCTTCTCTAAACACTCCTATCTCAAGAGCTTTGCACTTTGGGGTGCAGTTTTAGAGTTCTGTCTTACTTGTATGTGTGTGCTATTTTAAGCAGAGGGCACAACTTATCTTCTGACTCTAAGCTGTGCGTGAGTCTTTTGTGATGAGACAGTGAGAAAAAATTCATTGTTACATATGCCAAACCCAAAACTACAAAGACCCAGTTCTTGGCAAGTAGAACCCTTGCTTCGGTTTGCCTTTTCAGACTGTAATTGATTCATGTTATGGATGAAGGTCTATTGAGTTTGTGTATATGTTTGTGTGTGTGTGTTGTGTACATGTGTCCCTGTAGGTGTGCACTCCAGTGCTAATGCCTGTGCTAGCCCAAGGCTGTCATCATAATGTCTTCCTCAATCACTTCTACACATTATTTTTCAAACATCTCTCACTGAATCTGGCACTCACCAAAAGATAGTTCAGCTGGCCAGATAGCCCCCAGATCCTCCTGTTTCTATATCATAAGCTAAGCTCAGTAGCTACAGACATGTGCCTAGCTTTTAGTATAGGTACTGGGGACTCAATTACCAGATTGTCGTGTTTGTATATGTGTCAAGGACCTTACCCACTGAAGCATCTTCCTATCCTTGAGCAGAGGACTCTTGGGGAGTGAGGCTTGTTTAAGGGTATCTCAGCAGCTTCTATAGTCCTCCAGCACCTGAGGAAACACAGCCTTCTAATCCTGTAGCTTGGTTGGCAGAACAAACTTAAAACATCACCAAATTACTTATTGACACCTCTAAGCAAGATCATTCTTCAATGACTCAGTGAGCAAGAATTCAGAAGGACACCAATAAAGTCAGATTCTACTCACAGTGTCCTGTAATCCTCCCTTCTTCTGTGAGTGACCTAATAGAGGCAGACCATCTTTCAATAAATCAAGGCTCTGAGTGAGGGAACTCACACTCAGTGTAGTGAAATGTGTGACTTCTTAGTCTAGTTATCGAAGCCATTGCATGCCTTTTCTAACTTCTTGGGTCATGTTCTCTGGAGCAAGCCATCCTCCATGCTGTGAAGAAATTCAGGTATGCCTGTAAGGACGTCTGTTTGGAAAGGTTTCTTCACAGTCAGCTCCAGTCATGTGGGAGGGACACTTTGGAGGCAGATTCATTAACAATGGTGCCTTCAGATGATCATAACTGAGCTAACATGGCTGACTTCAGAACTGTTGCTCCGAGTCTTTGAGCATTGAGAACTCTGAGAGGGAAATAAGCATTCTAAGCCTAAACATTAAGGGTAGGTAACAGAAAGAATATGACTGGTCTTTTAGGACTAAGCCCTCTTGGCTTTCAGTAATTACACACCTCCTTGCCATGATCCATGTTGCTCTGGCTGACTGGCTGTTGCTAGCTTCTCTCACACCTACCTCTTGAGAAATGTGGAGCTTTAAGAAGTGTTTTGGGGTTGAGAAGATGGCTCAGGCCTCAGTAAGATGTTTTCTGTGCAAACACGAGGATCTAAGTTCAGATCCTTGACACCAATGCTTTAAAACAAAAAACAGAAAGAAAGAAAGAAAGAAAGAAAGAAAGAAAGAAAGAAAGAAAGAAAGAAAGAAAGAAAGAAAGAAAGAGGGAGGGAGGGAGGGAGGGAGGGAGGAAGGAAGGAAGGAAGGAAGGAAGGAAGGAAGGAAGGAAGGAAGGAAGGAAGAAAGAAAGAGAAAGAAAGAAAGAAAGAAAGAAAGAAAGAAAGAAAGAAAGAAAGAAAGAAAGAAAGAAAGAAAGAAAGAAAGAGGAAGGAAGAAGGAAAGGATGAGGAGAAGGAGGAAGAGGAGGAGGAAAAAGGAAAAAGAAAAGTCAAAGTTTTGTGTAGTAGTAGATGCTTAGGGCCCCATCACTGGAGGGAGGAAAGACTTGGGGACAGGAGGATCCTAAGAGCTTGCTAGTCTGCTAATTAAGCTAAATCAATGAGCTTTGGGTTTAGCATGAGTCACTGTCTCAAAATATAAAGGTGGAAAGTGACTGAAGAATATTCGCAATATTTGACTTTCTGTGATTTAATTATCTCTGCTCTCAAAAATTAAACCCATACTGATTAAGTAATCGAGGCGGTATTGAAACAAGATCAACAGAAGAGGAATGAAGTAAAAACATATAACATTATGTTTAGTGGGACAAAAAGATTGTAGGAGCCAGAGGTCCAGGGAATTTGCTCTGAGACTGTCTCCCAGTAGTCTCGGAAGCTGTACCCATGCAGTTTCAGTTTCACCAACATGATTGCCAGAACATGAGCCAAACAAGGACAACAACAATAGATATGCCGAGTGGACAAGAGAGAAACTTCAAGGCCTCAATCATATGTAAAGAACTATAGACATCTCAGGAATGCTGGGGGGGGCAGAAATAGCCTTCCTGGGAGAGGAGCTAAAGATTGGTTAGCCAACAAAAAATGGCCAGCTCTGAAGAATTCTGAATGTTGATTGCTGTGGAATTGTGAGGTCCTTGACCCAGGCCATTAGGCATGCTCCTACTCCTTCTCAGCGGATTCTTCCAGCCAGAGCATTAGAGCCCCACCTCCGTTCTGCTCCTGCATTGTTGCTTTCTACTCATGGCCATCGGGAAATAGCATGTTTACCTATTGCCAGAGCACAACTGAACAGATGGTAAACTTCCTGCCTTCTGCCAACAAGAGTTAGGAGGAATAACTAAAAATCATTTGCTTGATACAAACTCTAGCCAGGGACTTAACTGAGAGTTGGCTAATGTAAGCTGGTAACCAGTGATTGATTTCTCAGCTCCTAGGAAAGCCCTTTGTCTGCCTGGTGGTCCCTGCAGTTTCCTCAGAGTACTTGGAGATGCTCAACAAGGATTTCTGTTGCATCCATCTGTCCCTACCTCAGTGCCCGTCATGTCTACTTTGCTTTCCCTCCCTACCATTACTCATTTTCTCTGCGGCAAATACTTCAAGGGCTCTTTTCTGGGCATTTCTTTCTTCACGCTATTTGCTTTCTATTTCATCTGCTCATCAAGAGACACATAAAAATAGACATACATAGGAAACTTTGAAGGAGGTGACACTATGTAATTTCCAAGGGCCAGCTGGCCCATGAATTAATGATTGTTGGGGATTTTAAGGCTCATCTGGGAAATGATGAATATCTTAGATGCTCAGGTCTCCTTTTCCTCAGAGATCTCGATTCTATAATTCTTGGAACAGACTGTAATCTGTTTGTAAGCCTCTATCATTGGGTGTGATACCCACATGCCACAGTTAGACAGGTAGCCATCTACCTGTGAAGTCAGTTCTCTCCTTTAACCTCTGCATGACTTCTAGGGATTGAAGTCATCATCAGGCTAGCACAGCAGTTGTCTATACCCACTGCACCATCTTGTCAACTCTGCCGTATGATTTTAAGACCTTGAATAATTACATCCTATGTATATTCAAAAACCATTTCATTACAATATTATGTCCAAATATATCTCTTGACACATGGTTTTATGTAGCTCAAACTGTCCTGGAATTCACTACATGGTAGCAATGACCTTGAACTTCAGCACTTCCTCATTCCACTTTTTGAGTCCTGAGATTATACAATCATGTTCAGTTTATGTGGTGCTGGAGAATGAACCCAGAGATTACTGTTCGGAGACTTGTCTTCAGCCCATGTAATTCATTTTTAAACCCAATACTCAATTACACACTACTCAAATTCTAAAATATCTCAGAGCATTCTTGCCAACTGACTATTGCTTAATTATTTTTTTCATGATTATTGGGTACTTTGATTAATTTCAGTTGCCTCTATAAGTTATAGATAGACAAGGACTTATAAATTTCTTCCTCTGGGTGACTGTAGGAACCAAGAAAGGAATTCGCATGTGAATCATCAATTTAGGTCATGAGACATATTTTCTCTCAATACAAGGTTCACCGAAAACAGACAAGCCTGGGTCATAGAAACCTTTAACTCTGATTGAAGCCAGGATACATACATCTTCCATATTAGCACTTGAACTTCTAAACCCAAAGCCTAGAAAACATCCTGAAACTCGTCTGCATGTAGGCCTGTGCTAGGTTTCCATATCTGTGTGCCCTTGTGCCCTTGTGCTGATTAACCAACACTTTGGTTTGGGTTAGAGACCTCCTGTGAGTATTTTGGTGAATCTCTGAGACACTGTCCTTAAGGTGTGTGTTTTCAAGTAAGATAAAATTGGTGTTGCATCATAACTCTTCTGTGGCATAAATAAACTCACAGCACATGTTTCCAGAACATGTAACCTACGCTGAAGTGTTTTAAGGTAAATTACTGGGACTATAACAAGTGGAAACTGCATAGAAAAAATGAATTCAATCTTTGGCGATGAAAATATTAGAGAACATTTAATGGGAATGTGCCAAATATTTGTACTTGAAATACTCAAAGTGAGAAAACTTAGAGATGGTTGTGTCAGCAAAATTTTGTCCACACTTGCTCTTCTAAAGTTAGATAAATCTAGACTTTTCTGGTGAATCATTTTCCTTACCTAGCATTACTTTTATACACTTAGAAAATAAAAGAGATAAGACTAGATGGTTGCTTACTTAGATTTTAGCACTTGCAATGATAAGTGTTGCCATCTCAAAGAGATTTGGAGGTACCTAGGGGATGAGATCCTCAGAGTATGCCTGTCAAAGAGTGTCTATATTTAAGGTGGCTTTTCCACCTTAAATATGGATAACATTATCCTATAGGCTGTGTCCCAGGGTGAATACAAACACCAACATTCCTCTCTCTCTCTCTCTCTCTCTCTCTCTCTCTCTCTCTCTCTCTCTCTCTCTCTGTCTCTGTCTCTCTGTGTGTGTGTGTGTTTATGTGTGTGCTTTCTAAGTAGTGACCCAGTGTGATCAGCTATATCATGGTCATGCCTTCCCTCTCCACAAGGGACTGTGCCTTTGAACTGTGATAAACCTGGCTTTCAGTAAGTCACTTTGGACAGATGCTTTATTGCAGCAATGAGAGTATAACTAACACAGAACTTTATGGATTAGGTGTGAATTCCCCATTTCCTAGAAGCAATTGTATATACACACAGGCACACACAGAGAAATCTGTTCATTAAAGCAAGGCAGTGGTTCTCAACCTTTCTAAATCTGTGACCCTTTAATATGGTTCCTCATGTTAAGGTGAGCCCCTAGAATAAAATTATCTTGTTTCTGCTTCTTAGCTGAAATGTTACTACTATTATGAATTGTAATGTAAATATCTGATACAAAGGATATCTGATATGTGACCCCCCCAAAGGGGTTATGACCCACAGGTTGAGAACCACTGTCATAAGGACTCAATTTCCAAGTTACTTGAAAGAACCTCACCAGTGTTCAGAGAGTGCCTTGACCGGATATGTAAGACAGATTCCATTGACTAGAACTGTGTGCTTCAATTCAGAAATATTATGCTCATTTTAAGTTACTTTTTCACTTGATTAAGGTAACTAATTGAAACTCAAGTAAAAATCATTTTCCTATAAACACAATCACCTGAGTTAAGGGTAAGAATTTTCATGTATAAAACAGACTCCGTTCCATGGGGTGTGTGAATTTGGCATCCTCTCACCACAGAACCTGATGTTTTCTGGTTCCTACCCAAGGCATCACTCATTCTGGAAATACAGTATACCATTAATTGTAGAATTTGTCACACATGTGAACCTGATGAGTGTATGTGCTCTATACAGGGCAGTGCTACCCAGTTAACAATACAGAATGAGTATATGTGTTCTATACAGGGCGGTGCTACCCAGTGGACAATACAGAATGAGTGTATGTGCTCTATACAGGGTGGTGCTACCCAGTTGACGATACAGAAAACATGTTTGAGGAATCAGACTGATCATAGAGTTAAGTCTTAGTTCTGTAATTGACTGATTGTGATGTGTGTGTGTGTGTGTGTGTGTGTGTGTGTATGCAAATGTATGAGGGTGTGTTCACTTGTGTGGGCACATGTAGAGGCTAGATTTTAATATTCTTTGTCTTCCTCAGTGGCACTCCACTTTGCTTTTAGAGGCAGAGACTTTCACTGAACCTGGAACTCTCTATTTTAGCTGACTGTCTGGCCAACATAACCCTGGAGCTCTACCTGTGTGCATGTCCCCAGCACTGGGAATATAATTGCACAGCAAGCATTTTACCTACCTAGCCATCTTCACCTCCCTAACTGTGATCTTGGACTAGCTGACTACTCTCAGCTTCGGTTTTCCTTTTTAAACTATTGGATATTTGTGATAAATACAGAAACAAAAAGTACTTAGGTATAGTGAGTAGACAGTTGAAATGTGTGTTGGCTTAGTCTCATGTCTGTCTATGGCTATGGGTTAAGAGAGCCCTACTAACGACCTTGCCCATTGTTCTCTGTAACTAATTCATTGACAGGCAATTCACATACTACACAGCTCAGATGGTTAAAGTGTAAAATTCAATGGTCAGAAGCATATTCACAGATGTCTACAGATGTTGCCAAAAATGAATTCTTTACTTCAGAAAAACAATCCCAGTTGCTCAGCTCTCCTTTTGTTCTGATGCATGTGGAGAGCGTATTGTTGCTTAATGGCCTTCTGAGCTTTCAGCTGAGCCTCTTCCTATGCAAAGGTCAGCATTTCTGATAGCTGTGGCCAACGGATTGCTTACAGATTCATTCTCACACATCCACAAATATGTGAGTGGCTTGGAAATTATCTTTAGCTTTTGCCTGTATGCTTAAAGACAGCATAGGTGGCCTCCCACACAGTGGTGTAAGGACAATGACTGAAGACATGTCTGTTTGGTTAATAGTTTCAGAGAAAAAAAGGGGGGTGTGCTGAATTAGATTATTCAGAACCCACACGAAGTCAGATGCCAAACTATAAAGCTATTATTCCAATCTCCTACAATTCAGTGAGGCACAGAGACAAGAGAATTCCTGATAGTCCAGATGGAGTATTTTCTCTCTCTTCCTGGAGCATGACTTATACTTCATCTGTGAAAGGGTTCTTAGACTGTAAAAGTTCCTGTCCAGCACCCCCATGACTCTCAACACAAGCTACAAAAAAACAGTGGCAGAGAATGTAAGTACAGAGAAGAGAAGAAACAACATTCAAAATGAACTATCTAGATGGAAAAATCAATTAGATCTAGTATTTTACTGTGGGCACTTAAACCTATATTAGTATGACAGCAGTAATAATAAAAGTATTGTGCATTGTGTTATATTCCTGTACATGCATGCATGGTTGTGCAGGTGTATGCATGCCTCTATATACCTGTATAGGACCAAGGATGATGTTGAATGTCAGTTCTCACTTTCTACCTTGATTAAGACAGGGTCCTTTTGTTATTCATTGTCATGTACACCAGTCTTTCCAAGAGAGAACTAACAGAAATTCTCCTGTCTCTGTACCTCATCTCACTGTAGTTGTGTAGTTTGACATCTGACTTCATGTGCACTCTGAAGGGTCTAACTCAGTTTCCCTTTCTTGCACAACTAGTGCTCTACCCACTGAACAATCTTCCTCAGCCCATAGGCTACATTCTTTGTAGATGACATTTCTTTTAGTGCCCCAGCAATCTTAGTTTAACAACTGTGATAGTTTCAAAGAAGGAACACAATACAAAAAAATATAGTAAGTAAATTACTCATGTGTATTACTTGTTAGTGGCAGGACTAGAATCTACAACTTTGATGAGTCTGAGTTTAGGCTCGTGTCCTTACACTCCATTCAGGTTTTTCTTCTTTTATGTATTATGTAGTTTCTTATGTGTGTTCATATGAACATGTACCTACATATGCCACATACACATATATACAGACACATATACATATATACATATACATATATACAATACATATACCTGCACATACAAATACACACACATATGTCTGAAGCACAGCTTCGCAGTCTATCATAAGAAGATGTAATTCCCAGCAGCTCCTTTGTTAGGAAACAATGAAAACTGATGACTGTAAACATCTGAGTAGAAGATATCCTTTAATCCTATCTCCTAAAAGATTATTCATACCTGTATTATGTTTAATAAAACACTTCCTCCTTATCTAGACCAAGGTCAATTTATGAATTTATGAGCTATTTGTCAGTATGAGAGCTTTTCAGAACATTTTATAATTGCCATGTATCATAGCCACAAGATGCTTTCCTAGCCAATGAATTTTGTTCAATGTTTCCCTCATGCCTGTAACATTCCTGACATTTAAAAGGACAGAAACTTAACTCAGAACCCCAAGTCAAAGTTGTGGAAATTCATGGCTTACATGATTGAACAGTATCATATTAAGTAAATTTAATGTAAGCAGATTGTGAGTTAATTAGCATGTTAGTAATCTTTTAGTACATCCTTCTCTTTCTCTCTGTCTTTCTTGTATTTTCCTCACACAGGGTGAAAATCATATCTCTCTTGCTATAATCTGGGAGACAAAGTCTCTTTATCAGTCAAAGTAGTCCACAAACTACTGTTTATTCAGCCAGGTTAAGTTAATTCCACATGGAGTGGATGGATTAAGAGGACAGACACTGTGTTCTCATTGGCCATTGACCCCGGCTGAATCCACATCCTATAACATGCATGGAGCTAGTCTGGGTGGAGTCGGTAGAGCATAGTGAGGGAAGGATTTTTTCCCAAATGTGAATGAGGGAGTGATTGCCAAGTACAGGGTGTTGGAGCCTGCAGTGTCCAGGAGGAACCACTTTCCTTACTCTTCTGTGAGCTAAACAAACCAATATTAATAGAAAAATAAATATGTCTATAGGTGTGAACCCAGGGGTACTTTGATGAGGGAGCTCATGAATGGATAAAGGTTACCTAAATGCTCTATTTTGCTTTTCTGTTGCTGTGATAAACACCATGAAAATAACTCAGAGAGGAAATGGCATACTTGGCTTACACTTACAGGCCATGGTCCATCAATAAAAAAAGTCAGGGCAGGAACTGAAGCGGAAACTACAAAGCAAGGTTGCTTAGTGACCTGCTTTCTGGATTCTGTTCAGCTGGGTTCTTTATTTCTTTTTTATTTTTTCATTGTATATTTTCTTTATTTACATTTCAAATATTATCCCCTTTCCCTGTTCTCTCCACTGCAGGAAACCCCCTATTTCATCCCCCTGCTGCCCCTGCTGGACCCATGGCTCCAGCCACACATGTAGCAGAGAATAGCCTTGTCAGGCATCAATGGGAGGAGAGGCTTTGGGTCAGCTGGGTTTCTTACATAGCACATGGTGCTCTGGTGCTACCCACATTGAATTGAGCTCTCAAGATGTTTTTCCACAAACATGACCAAAAGCCAATCTGATCATAGCAATCTTTCAATAGAGATTCCCTTCATAGGTGATTCTGGGCTGTGATAGGCTGTTGTAAAAACTTATTAGGACAATAATTTTCTAGAAAAAAAAGCATAGGAAAATCTATGGAAAGAAATGGGACATAATAACTTAGCACTTATGCTGAGTAGGTGGGATATAGATATGGATTCTGCCTTGGCCATGTAACCTCGCTAGCTGGAGGGATGGGGTAGTTTTATTTTTGCTTCCTTCTTCAAGTAGAAGCCACAATGAATAGAGGATTTACATCTGCCCTTTTTGTCAAACGTTCTTGATGAGATGAGGAAAGCTCCCACATGATTAAACGTCTTCTATTTAAAATATCCTTTGTACTCATACTGAGGCCATAACTAGACCACCACGGTAGGCAGAGCTAAAACTTTCACTTGATTGACATTGAACCATGCCTCCTCTAAGACAAAAAGTGCCAGTCTTTTAAGTATTCTTAAAATGTCAAAGTTTGAAGTCCTCTTCCCAACCCAGTATTCTCTGAATGCTTCCTCCAGAAGGCTATGCCCAAAATATTGAATATCTTCAAGACCAGTGAGAAAAAGCTGTAGAGAATCTCCCTAGCATATGTATGTAGGAGTGAAAAACTTTGAAGAAGAATGGAGACACATTGCAGAGATGACTGCCTCCTTCAGCATTTAGAAGAAATTATTTGGTATGAACAAGTTGGGAAGTTGAGTTAAGGTATGCCTTTTTGTTAATATGTGTTAATCGTTGGTGCTAAAGTCAGTTGGAACTAGAGAAACCTATAATTTTTAAATTTAAAATGAACTATCTTGCTGTTCCTATGTGTCAGACAATCTCTGAGATTTACATTTAAGTTCATTTCATCCTTGTGAGAAACCTGGAAGTCAGGTAGTATTACCATCCCCATTTTCCACGAAAGGAAACTGAGCTGAAACAAGTTAAATAATTTGTCAAACACCTCTGAAGTTTTAAGTGGTGGAGTCAGAAATAGAATGGGGAAGTCTGTGATTTCAAAAACTTTGCATTAGAAAAAAAATATCTACACTGGCAAATGGAAAATGAAGTTCAGTGAATCTACAAAGTAGAACAGAGAGGAGGGTTGGAAAACAAGAACTAATACAGCACCATCTTGAATGATGCTCATCCCAAACACAAATGTTTTGGTGTAATATAGAACATATACATGATTCCAGTACTCTGATGGTGAAGAAAGGCAGATGGCCAAAAATTCAACAGTCTGGATGACAGTAGAACCTATATGTAGAACAGAAAAGTAAATGCCACATGATACAGAACCTACATGATACCTAAGCTGAAATAAGGATTTTTCTAGGATGAAAAATCTTAAGGAGGTACATATTTTATTGGCATGAAACTTCAAAGCAATAACAAAACAAACAAACAAACAAACAAACAAAACCAGAAAAGGTTGGAGTAGATTATGAGGGGAGAGAAAAGAAGGGGGGAACAGAAATAGAATAACAAGTGATCCTAATGGAGTACTACTCAGCTATTAAAAACAATGAATTTATGAAATTCTTAGACAAATGGATGGATCTGGAGGATATCATCTTGAGTTAGGTAACCCATCCACAAAGAACACACATGATATGCACTCACTGATAAGTGGATATTAGCCTAGAAGCTCAGAATCCTTCTTAGAAGGGGATACAAAATACCCATGGAAGGAGTTACAGAGACAAAGTTTGGAGCAGAGACTGAAGGAACAACCATCTAGAGACTGCTCCATTTGGGGATACATCCCATAAACAACTACCAAACTAAGATACTATGTTCATAGCAGCCTTATTTATAATAGCCAGAAGCTGGAAAGAACCCAGATGCCCCCCAACAGAGGAATGGATACAGAAAATGTGGTACATTTACACAATGGAGTACTACTCAGCTATTAAAAAGAATGAATTTATGAAATTCCTAGGCAAATGGATGGACCTGGAGGGCATCATCCTGAATGAGGTAACACAATCACAAAGGAACTCACACAATATGTACTCACTGATAAGTGGATATTAGCCCAAAAACTTAGGATACCCGAGATATAAGATACAATTTGCTAAACGCATGAAACTCAAGAAGAATGAAGACCAAAATGTGGACACTGTGCCCCTCCTTAAAATTGGGAACAAAACACCCATGGAAGGAGTTACAGAGACAAAGTTTGGAGCTGTGACGAAAGGATGAACCATCTAGAGACTGCCATATCCAGGGATCCACCCCATAATCAGCTTCCGAATGCTGACACCATTGCATACACTAACCAGTACCCCCAGAGCTCCTTGGAACTAAACCACCAACCAAAGAAAACACATGGTGGAACTTGTGGCTCTAGCTGTATATGTAGCAGAGGAAGGCTTAATTGGTCATCAATGGGAGGAGAGGCCCTAGGTCCTGTGAAGGTTCTATGCCCCAGTATAGGGGAATGCCAGGTCCAGGAATGGGAGTTGGTGGGTTAGGGAGCAGGGGCAGGGGACAGAGATAGGGAATTTTCAGAGAGGAAACTAGGAAAGGTGATAACATTTGAAATGTAAATAAATAAAATATCTACTAAAATATTATTTAAAAAAAGAATTACAAGTGATGTACAAAACATTTATAACAGCATTTTTTAATGGAGGGCAAATTAATTTCAACCTATATTTCTCTACCCAGCTAAATTATCACTGAATTGTGAATGCTATCATTGAATTGTGAATGCATGCTCACCTAGTTGAGAGGAAACTTACCATAACGCTTTTTCTTGGGCAGTGTGCAGGATACATTCCCTGAGGAGTGGGAGAAAATGAGAATGAGAACATTGGGTCTAGGTAAAAAAAAAGGAGACAATTTTCCTGCCAGGCACAGTGCTGCATTGTTATAATTATAGCACTTAGAGGTTGAAATCAGTCTGAGCTACATAGTCAGAATAAGGGTATCCAAGGTTATATAGGAAGAACCCATCTCAAATAAAAATCAAAAAGAGTAGATACATGGATGGGTGGGCACAAGAGAAAAATAAGGCAATTACTACCCATAAGAAATATATGTAGCTGGGCAGTAGTGGCACATAACTTTAATCCTAACACTTGGAAGGCAAAGGCAGGTAGTTCTCCATAAGTTCAAGGGCAGCCTGCTTTACAGAGTGAGTTCCAGGACCACCAGATCTATTTTATAGAGAAACCCTGTCTTGAAAAACCAAAACCAACCAACCAATGAAATCAAACCAATCCAAAACAAACAAAGTCAAAAATAAATAAGGAAATAAATAAATGTAAATGTACACTTAGAAAATTTCAGTTTATACATTTCCAGCAGAGAACAACTATCCTACTTTGTATTTTTTTCATTATGAGAAAAACTGATCCAAAACCAACTAAGTAGGAAAAAGTTTCTTTCAGCTTATCGCTTACAGTCCATTGCTAGTCATGGTCCTTTCAAGAACTTAAGGCAGTAACCTAGGGGCAGGAGCTTAGTCAGAGGCCATGGAGGGATGCTGATTACTGGCTTGTTCCCCATGGCTTATTTGGCTTGTTTTGTTTGTTTGTTTGTTTGTACAGTATATGGGGAGTACCTATCCAGAGGCAACATCACTTACAAGAGATTGGGTCCTCCCATATCAGTCTTCAATCAAAAAGAAAATGGCCCACAAGCTTGTTGACAGGCCAATTCAGTGAAGGCATTTTCTCAATTGAGGTTCCTCTTCTCAGATGACCACAAGTTGTATGTACTTGACAAAAATCCCAAACCAGCACATAGTCCAGACTTAGTCACATTAATGTAAATGTGAATTTCAATTTAATTAAGAGAAGCTATATCATTAGGAGAAATTCTGTTAAGACAGATGAGAAACCAGTGATAGAGGTGTTCCAAACCTCACTTTACTCGGCAGGATGATCATAGATTTTTGTCTAATTTTGGTAAGTGCAGAAATAGTGGAATCAGTCTGCTGTAAGAGAGTGGAAATTAAAATAAGGAGAGATTTTTTTTTTCTGATCAGGAGGTTGAGAGAGTACTACTTTCAAAAGATTTATTCGTAAGTTTCCAGTACTTCTTTCTATTTTAATATATTCCCCTGCATTATTTTGATTAAAAATGCAAATTGACATAATGGGTTATGTCATTGAGATCACAGGATGTCCTTCCATAATGTACAGGGGCGAAGTCTACATATTGTTGACATAGTTACTTAAAGAACTTTGATAATATTTCCAGAAACAATATAAAACTGAATGAAACACAAATGCATTAAAAACTGTTTCTACTATAACTCAAGCAAAAATGAGATCTAAGCTATTATGTTACATGAGTCAGAAGAGGTGCCCAACACCACTACAGAATTGCTTGTTAAGATGTTTCAAAGAAAATTAATTGACTTATTAAAATATATGAGCATAAAAACAATTCTAAGTTGACATGGTCCATACTACCCAAGAATTTTGAAAACTTTGTTTTCAGGTTTGTTCATTTCTATGTGAGTATCTCTCTGTAAGGGTATGTATTCCATGTGCATGTAGTACACATGGTAGCCATAAGAGGGCATCAGATATTCTCTTCTGAATTAGTAATATGTGGCTGTGAGCCACCACGTGTGTGCTAAGAACTGAACACAAGTCCTTTATAAAAATAGCAAGCATTTCTAACCTCTGGGCCATCCCTCCAGTCACATGCTACCTAATTTAAAATATGTGTGCATAATAATTTATAGAATGGCTTATTACATTGGGGTCACTTGCTTAAGCACACCCCAGTTCTCTTATCCATACAATAGTTACAATGATGGTGCCTCAAAGATACTGCATAGATTAAATATGCTAGTAAGAGAGGTTCAAAGGAGACCTCAAGCAGGGCATCATAATGTATGTCTGCACTCCCAGCTCTCAGGAGGTTGAGCCAGAACTGTCTTGAATTTGAGAACAGCCCAGACTACATAAAGAAATCCTAAGTCAAAACAAAACTTAAATGTTACCAGGAACAAAGTCATCAGGCATTAAATCTTATTAAAGTGAATGGTTTCCATAATATTGAAAGTAGAGATGAGTATTTTAAAGCAGAAGAGTTTCAGTTCTAGGAGTGACACAGGATAGGTACATATAATGTTGGCTTTTTGGATAGTTTTCTGTCTTTTCCTCCTTTGAGTTGCTCCATCGTATTGTTATGGAACACACTCTAGCCTTTATGGAAACAATTCACCTTTGCTTTTTTTAACATTTTCCTTTCAACTAGAAAAGAGAAATATAGAAGAAAAAAAAACAGCAAAGGAGAGGCATTCATCAATTCTGAGAAGCCTCCATTCTTCCAGGAACACAGAGCAAGTGGGAACCTCTTGACCTTCTTAGGAAGATGTCTGAGTGAGCAGCCTTGTCAGCTGTGTGATCCTCCAGCATCTTGGGGACAAAGCTGAGAAATTATGCAAGTCCCTCCTTTCAAGATTTCCTCTTCCACTCTAGGAGTTCTTCACTGGTTAAAATAGAAAGTGCATCTTTATGGTTGTTACCATCTAGTGTATTTGGCAAGGGATGCTGTGACTTTCTAGAGCCCCCTGGTGATTTAAGCAGGGAAGAACCAACACATGTAAATTCACTAGTCCAGTGACTGTGGTGGCAATCTTGGAACAGCTGATTTGGGGTAGGGAGAGGCCAAAAGTCTTGACTAGGAGTCTGGGATAATGCTAGAGTGAGGGACCTCAGGAGACCTTGGAAAGACGGAGGAAGAGAGGATGGGAGGAAGAGAGGAAGGGAGAGAGGGAGGGAGGAAGAGAGGGGAGGAGAGAAAGGGAAAGGAAGGGAGGAAGGGAGGGTATTATTTGTGATTGAAAGAGGTGACTGGAAAAGAGTGAGCTTACAGCTTTTTCTGATGGGATGTTAACATGGCTATCCTCTGCTGACTGCATGCTGTGTCTGTCACAGGCGTTTGCCAATAAAGTGTGCTATGTCCGATAATGCCATCACTACAGGAGAGCCTGTTGAGGTTGGCTCAGAAATCTATAGTGATAGATGAGAGAATGAAGCACTGCTATGCCTGTGAGCTGGGGTACAGACTCTGGTACAGAAAAGGACTCAGTGCTGTCCTTTTGACCTTGGAATTCTTCATTCACATGCTTGTATGCATTTCCACTCCAATCATGCTAAAATTAACATTAACAACAATGTGTCTTGTGTTTCTTTTATTTGCTAGGGCTGGTACCTGAGACTTCCTTTCTAACAGGCATATGCATGTTTAATAACTTATAATAAATAGTTTTAACTATACAGGAAGCATATAATTGAGTTAAAATACAAACAATCTCAAAACAAATTACCAGAACTTCTACATTCTCCTTTGCAAAATAATTACTGTCACCCTTGTAAAACAGTCTTCAGTTTTGTTTCCCTTCAAATGTTTGAGTTACCCCGTTCCAGATCCTTTTCTCCTAAATATCTCTCTTTGCTGTAGATGGCCCATCAAATATGCCTGTACAGTTACATGTTTTGCATATGTTTATGTGTGTATACATACATGGGCATATGTAAAATTTTGAGTAATATTTATCCAGTCTTACTGTCTACACGAACAAGGCCACATTGACCTTTAAACACTTATCTGTCGTTGCTGTAGCTGCTATCATTGCTCCCATTTAAACAACAAAAAGTCTGAGGTAGGCCCTCCCTGAAGACATCATAACTCAATACTGGTGAATTGGATTTGGGTCTAGATCATGCACCTCCAAAAGTTTGACCCTAAAGACTGGTGTTGTCCTCCTTTCAGCTCGCTTGGCTTTCATTTCTAATGGCCTTTCATCTGGTAACAGAAAGCAGGCTCCTGCACTAGTGGGTAGATGAAAGGTCCCTAGCAGGGGCTCAGGCCCTCATCCTTTCAGTCCCTGAACATGCCTCTTACATGGCAAGGACGTGGAGCCAAATGCTTATAGACTACTAACACATGGAATTGTATTAGAGTCTTCCATGTGAAGGAGAAGGGTAGATCTGGGGAAAGTGCTGGCTGAGTTTTATGTGTTTGCATGGTTGTCTAATCAAGCCCTAATGGAAGAGTTGCTGAGGAAGTAGTGTTTTGAAAGTGTGGTTGATTCTGTAATCAGTTATCTTTAAGTAGAAAGATTGTTTTCCACAGTCTCTGGGGGTCTCCTCCAGCCAGTTGAAAGCCCCTGAGAACACAATTGATGTTACTCTGAGGATGAATACAGTCCAGCTGGTAGTGTACCCTCAGCTCTTGCCTGACTCTATCCAGCCCAATTCCCTGCCCTGAATACTCTGGGCTTCTAGACCACATATGGGTATAAATCAAGCTCCACACATATAAATACTCTTTGTGTACATGTGTGCATGTATAAGCACATTTGTACATGTATGTCCACACACATACATGCATATACATATATACATATACACATACACACATATGTTTTTGTGTTCAAAAATTCTCATCTCCTGATGTTGAAGACAGAAGGAGCCCAGGAACACAGTGAACCCCCTGGAAGTGAGACAATTCTTTTGGGGGGCCCTTTAGAAGAAATATACTTCTTGATTCTACCCTGGCAGTGCTCTTTTAGACTCCTGGCTTCTCTAATCAGGAGATAATACACTTGTTTTGTTTTAAGATACTGATTTTGTACCTGTCTCTCAAAGCAGTGATAGGAATCTAATATGCCCCGAGGTATATCGTGTGAGCCTCACCGTCATTCGTACTGCTCCTTCTCGAAGCATGTGTAGAGTCAGAAACATGTGGGTATGTGATGTGACTTGGCACAGACTGAAGAGTAACTCCAATTTGGACTGGGACACAACTCAGGGAGTTTCCCGAGCCTTGTTCACTTTCTCTGTAGATACTTTCATAGTGTTTTTGCTTGTTTGCTATTTTTTAAGCTAACCAAGCTCAAGGATACTTTTTATGTCTTATCAATTAATAGCAAAAGGAAGAAGACTATAGAGTTGGCTTGATAGTTAAGAGCACACACTACTCTAGCAGAGGGCCTGAGTTCTGTTCCCGGTACCCACATTGTACAGTGGGTAGCTCACAACTGCTTGCAACTCCAACTTCACAGGGCACAATGCCTCTCCTGGCCTCTGTGGTACTGCATTCACATGTACACACAGAGACACAGAGACAGGCATATAATTACAAATAGTACAAATTTTAAAATAATAGTAGGGAGAGGAATTAAGAAAAAGAAAACTGCTTAGTTTTCTAGTCAGCGTTCTCTTTGCTGGCTGATCACCTTCCTGACAGAGCTTCCTGGTGGGGGGCACTGCTGATTAATTCCATAGCCAGCTGTGGTGGGAATCTCTTCAAGACATGTCCAGCTCTTAATGCTGACAACTGAGCATCTCCACTGTGATCAATTACAGAGATACTTTCATCCACAGTTTTCTGGTGATGGGAAGGGCATTCATTTCCAATTCCTAGGCCCACAAGGATTCTGGTAGCTGATCTCTCATCACTCTCCCTGGTTGGTCCCTTCTAGAGGTGGCCATTCGTTTTCACTTGTGAAAGACTTAGTGTGTTATACTTTTTCATGGGAGTTAAATTTAAATCACAACCTTTTTTCTGTTTATAGTTCATACAGTTGAGACAACTGATTATATGTAACAACTTTAGAAATTACAATTATTGAAGAAAACCATTATACAACTTTAAATATAAATTGTAAGTTATGTCTTACACAGATCTTATATTTGAATATATGTCTTCTTTATTACATAAACTGATGAATGGTTCTAAGTAGGTAATTTTATAATGCTTTAAAATTTATAGCATTCATTAGTTACCAACTAGCTAACCTATCTAAGACAGCTGTATTTTTCTCTTTTAAAAGCTTATATTTTTATTTATTCATTGAAAATGTGTATATGTTTATAGTATATTTGCATATTACCTACTCCAATTACCTCCCTACAACTGCCTACATCCACCATTTAAATTTTTTATTTAATTATTAATTAATATGTACTTAATAACAATATTCATCATCATCATCAGCTCACTGTGTCTAATCAGTGCTGACCAGGTACAAATGCGTATAGGGCTATTCTCATAGGCTGCCTACCAGTGGTCATATTCCCAAAGGAAAGTGACTCTCTCTTGACAGCCATCAAATACCAATATTTCCTCAACTAGAAGAGAACCCATCTGGGCATCTCCCTGATGTATTCTAGAATGTACTATGGTTTGGTCATGAGCAGACATTCACAGCTGCTGTGTATTTATTATCTGTGCCTATCTCTTAAAGCAGTGAGAGGAATCTAATACTCCATGATAACCTCACTATCCCCTAAACTATTCCTTCTGGAAGCATGTGTAGAGCAAGGAACTTGGGGGCATGAGATGTGGCTTGGCACAGACTGGAGATAGTAACTCCAGTTTAGACTGGGACACAACTCAGGAAGCTTCCTAAGCCTGTGTTTACCTTCTTTGTAGATACTCTCATAGAATTCTCATTCAACCTAGAATGACAACATGCACATTGTCTCTGGAATCCTGTTGAAATGGCCTGTCAATGAATATGTTGGGATTTTTTATGTGAGATTTCCTGTTAGATACTGTTGGGGTTTGTTGATGCTCTTTTTCACTTTGGTTTTAAATTATGAGTTAGAAATATGTAGGTACAGCACTCTGGTGGTTTCTCAGGAAATTGGAAATAGTTCTACGTGAAGACACAATTATACCACCCCTGGGCATATATCCACAAGATGCTCCACCATCACACAAGGACACATGCTCCACTATGTTCATAGCAGCTTTACTTGTAAGAGTTAGTAATGGAAACAACTTAGATGCCCCTCAGCCAAAGAATGGATACAGAAAATTTTTATGTCTTATCAATTAATAGCAAAAGGAAGAAGACTATAGAGTTGGCTTGATAGTTAAGAGCACACTGGGCCTGAGTTCTGTTCCCGGTACCCACATTGTACAGTGGGTAGCTCAGGTACCCACATTGTACAGTGGGTAGCTCACAACTGCTTGTAACTCCAGCTTCACAGGGCACAATGCCTCTCCTGGCCTCTGTGGTACTGCATTCACATGTACACACAGAGACACAGAGACAGGCATATAATTACAAATAATACATTTGTGGTTCATTTACCCAATGGCATATTACTCAGCTCTTAAAAACAAGGACATCACAAAATTTGCAGGCACATGGATGGTCCTAGAAAATGTCATACTGAGTGAGGTAACCCAGACACAAAAAGACTGGCATGGTATCTACTCAGTTATGAGTGAATATTAACATAAAGTACAAAATACTCAGGCTACATTCCACAGACCCAAAGAAGCTAAACAGGAAGGAAGGCCCAAGTGAGGACACTTGAATTTCACTAAGAAGGGGGGAATAAAATAGTCATAAGAGAAAGATGGAGGGAGGGAACTGGGTGGAAAGAGATGGAAAAGAAATGGGGGGTTAGGTTAGAATCAGGTGCAGGGAGAGACAGGAGAGAGAGCCAGTGGATCAGAATGAATGGAATTTAGCTGCTGGGAAGAGTGAAGTCAATCTCTACGACTTGCCAGAGACCTGAGATGAGAGAGGCTCCCAGGAGTCTTTGAGGATGACTTTAGCTGAGACTTGTAGCAATGGAGATATGGAACTTGAAGTGGGCTCCTCCTATAGCCCAAGTGGAAGGATAAGGGCACCAACCCATTACACAGCTTTCGAGCCAAAATGTATCTGTCTATGAGAAATTCAGGGACAAAGATTGAGCAGAGACTAAAGGAATGACCAACCAATAACTGGTCAACTTGAGACCCATCCCATGAGCAAGCACCAATCCCTCACACTATTAATGATATACTGTTATGCTTGCAGACAGTAACCTAGCATATCTGTCCTCTAGTCACTGACAGAAACAGATGAAGAGACCCATAGCCAAACATTGGACAAAACTTGGGTAGTCTTATGGAAGAGTTGGAAGGATTTGGGACTCCAGAGAGAATAGGAACGTCACAGGAAGACCAACAAAGTCAACTAACCTGGACCCTTGGAGGCTCTTAGAGACTGAACCAACAATTAAAGAACATGCAGAGGCTGGACCTAGGATCTCACACATACTTAGCAGATGTGTAACTCTGTCTTCATGTGGGTTCCCCAACAACTGGAGCAGGGATATCCCTAAAACTGTTGCCAGTTTGTATATTCTGTTCTTCTAACTGAGTTCCCTTGTCTGCACTCAGTGGGGGAGGATATGCCTAGACCTACAGAGACTTGATGGGCCTAGGATGGAGGATATGAGTGGAAGGCGCTCCACCCTTTCAGAGGAGAAGGAGAGAAGTGATGTGGGTGTGTGGGGTGGGACCAGGAGGAGGGAACAGTGATCAGGATATAAAGTGAATTACTTAATTAATTAGTTAATTAATTAATTGGTGAAAAAATTAAAAGAAATGATGTGCACAAAAATATATGTGTGGTTGCATATATTTATGAGCTATGATGCTGTGCTCTATGAACACAATGTAAAATAATTAAATTGGGGTAATTATTACACCCATCACCTCAATGCTTGATTTTTATGTTGAGAACATTTGAAATTTACTACTTACAATATTGAAAATGTATGATACATTGTTAATTACAATATACTACCCACTTGGCAGTATATCTTTAAAAATGAAAACATTGTTCCTTACTAATGAGGCTTTTTATCTTTGACTATAATCTCCCCATTGTCCCAACCCTAAAAGTCTGTACCCATTAGCTTGGCTAATACTGATATCAACTTGGCAGGGTCTAGAATCACCCTGGAAACAAGATACTGTATATGTCTATAGAGGAGATTAAATGCAATGTGAAGATCATCCTGGATGTGAGGAGAAGGAGAGAAGTGATCGCAAGGGGTGGGGTCCCCAACTGCAAAGAAATGAGAAAACGGTCAGTAGCGTATTTTTCTTACTTTTGACTGAGAACACAATGTGACTGGCTAGCTGCCTCATGCTCTTTCCCCAATGACTTCCCTACTATGATTGACTGTACTCTCAAACTGTGAACCAAAATCAGCCCTTCTTCTTTAAGTTGCCTTTTCTAGGTCTTGTCATAGTGACAAAAACAGTAATTAACACACTACCAAACTACTTACTGTTTCAGGATTCAATTTTTAGATTTCCCTCGCGTTAGACATATGATGTGTGTCCTTCTGTGACAGGCTAGTTTCACTTACTAGAAAGTCATTCAGTTCAATCCATATTGTAACAAAAGACAGAAATTATTAAAAGGTGGTGTCATATCCCATTGAATATATATACCACAATATCTGCACTCACTTGGTGGTGGACCCTGGAATTGATTCCACATTATGGTTATTGTGAATATTGTGGTAAACTTGAGTGGACAAGCATCTCTATGATGTACTACTTTCATATCTACTGGATGAATACTCCCCAAATAAACTCATTCTGTTGTCTCTTGTGTTTGAGAACAGGTCTTAAGTGTGCCACAGTGGATGGACTGTTGGACTATTTCGTCTTCCCATTGCAGACCTTGTACGAGAGTTTGTTCTCTCTGTGTCTTCTATCTATTCCCGTGTCTTCATTGAGCAGGGGTTCAGAAATATGGGTGTTTCTCATCTCCCTGTGGCTTTACTTTGCATCATTTTTCCTGGGGGATCTTTTCTTTTTCTGCTGGTCATATCTACTTCTATTGAGAAATGTGAATATTTTCAGCTCACAATCATTGTTAAATTGAGCCATTTGTTTACTTTCTGTAAGAAAAGATAAGGTGGTTGGGCTGCTTATACATCTGTGTATCAATACCCTATCAGATATGTGGTTTTCAGATGCTTTTCCTTCAGGCTCTAGAACATCTCTTTATTGTTTCCTTTGCATTTTTGTAATCTGACCTGTTCTCTCTCTCTCTCTCTCTCTCTCTCTCTCTCTCTCTCTCTCTCTCTCTCTCTGTGTGTGTGTGCATTCACACATGTTTGTGTATGCGTGTGTGTGTGTGTGATTGTCTGTAGTTTTGAGGTCAAATCTGAAACATCAATATCCAAGGATAAATTTCTGTCTATCAATGAAGTTTTATCCAAATAAATCTATGTCCTCAATTCACATGTTACCTGTGCTTATATTACTGCTCTCCTAGCATTAGGGAGGGGCCAGGATACAGAATGGAAGTCCCTCAAGTTTAACATACTTATTGGCCATCACAAGAGACATTTGACAGCTCCCACTAGAGTGTGTAGAAGATTCAGTTTCATCTCTTGTGTCTATTATACCATTAGTCCATCTTTAATCTATAGTTTAAATGGTATCAAACAAGGGCCTCTCTCTCTTTCTCTTCTTTCTCCATTTAAACATCCACTTTAACCAATATCACTTGTCAAAAAGAAAAAACTATTTTCTTCCTAATATCAAAAGCTTCATATATGTAAAAGCCTGTCACATAACATTAAAGTCCTATGTGCCTGCCCTTTAATCTTCAGCAATTATTAATCTGTAGCTATCTAGTTTTTCATTAGTTAAATTTATTGACTTTCATTCCTTTACAATTTTTTCTTCAAAGCAGTTTATTAGTGAAAAATTGGAAACCTTAAAAATTCACTAGTAGTTTAACAAAATGTGGCATGCATGGAATATCATGCAGTCATTAAAAGGGATGTTGAAATACATATGACACAGCAAGATGGGCATGGTGCTGTCTCATGAAAAAGTTACAAGACAACCCATACAATTTGATCACATTTTTAAAAACTCTATAAGTATATAGAGAATCTGGAGGCCACAGCTAAGTCAAAGCACTTCTCAGATGTAGGCCAGGTTTGTATTTTTACCTCTAAAATTTTCCTTTTAGTTAGCTTATTAACAAAAATCATTAACAATTTTTAAAAGTCTATTCTGACATGGGAATAAAAGAACAGCTTGCAGGGCAGTGGTGGTGCACGCCTTTAATCCCAGCACTTGGGAGGCAGAGGCAGTCGGATTTCTGAGTTCGAGACCAGCCTGGTCTACAGAGTGAGTTCCAGGACAGCCAGGGCTACACAGAGAAACCCTGTCTTGAAAAAACAAAAAGAAAAAGGAAAGAAAAAAGGAAAAAAATAGTACAGCTTAATGACTGAGGCACAGAGGTATATATACTTTAGTTTCTAAGGGTGTTTTGATGCTAAACCCCAGCTAAAATTCACTGTATGGAAATATAGTGGTTAGAGCTCATCTTACTTACAGCTGTGATTAGCAGTTTACCTAATGCTGTGACCCTTTAATACAGTTCTTTTTATTTTTTAGATTTATTTATTTTTATGTATATGAGTACACTGTTGCTGTCTTCAGACACACCAGAAGAGGGTGTTAGATTCCACTACAGTTAGTTCTGAGCCATCATGTGGTTGCTGGGAATTGAACTCAGGTCCTCTGGAAGAGCAGTCAGTGCTCTTAACCACTGAGCCATCTTTCTAGACTCAATACAGTTCTTCATGTTGTGGTAACCCACAACCTAAGAAGGAAATTTCACACAATTTGAAAAGCTGTTTGGATGTCAGTTTCAGGCATCAATTTAACTTTTGAATGGAAGAATGAAATTTTCTCTATATCCACCGAACTGTCAGTCATGATAAGATTTTGTGGGTTTTTTTCATATTTATTTTCAATTTTTCAAATCACATGCTTCTGTACCCCTTTGAATCATCTGTATATACACAGCCTTTGTGAAGGTGGCTTTGTAGAAGAATATTAGACATTTGGTGACACAGTGGAGGCTAGTGATTACATTACTTCCAAGTAGGCCAAACAAGGAAAAACAGTAAGGATGTGAACAGTGAGAGAGAGGTTGTATTACAGAAAGAACATCTAACCTAGGTTTAGTGAGACAATGGATGCATTCTCAAAGATATATGCAAATGGGAGCTAGAAGAACAAATGGAGCTGGAATGTGGTGACAGTGGTTAGTAATAAAGATAAATAAATAATTGAAGGACAGAAGCTGTTCCTGTGGAAGGGGTTTCAGAGTATGTCATGAAGTCTGAAATGAGAAAAGACAAAGTCTGGGATGTGGCCAAAATGTGGGTTTTATCTAAAGGTATGAGAGGGTTGCTGGTGGGTTTTATTTGGAGGAAATAGCAATATATGTCAACATGATGCCCTGCCCTGGTTAAAAAAAAATATTTAGAGGGACTGGATTCCCTAGACTGAAGATATCAGAGAGAAATAAAGCCATAAGCAGTGGTATGGTACTTACCAAGTTTGCACAAGGGGCCTGCATGCACACACACACACACACACACACACACACACACACACACACACACACACACACAGAGGGAGAGACGCATGTATGGGGTGCTGGGGTGCTGATCCTCTTCCTGCTCCATGGAGTTGCATCTTCATTATATTTAAATTTTGATCAATAAAAGCTGCTAGTAATTTCCAAAATTGTGATCAATTTGTCTCTGGTTATTAACCTCTAGTCCAATAGGGTCTAAAGTTAGAGAGAAAGACCCCTGAGTCCAATTTCCTTAATGATAATCCCAGAAGAACTATTCACAGCATGGGTAATCAGCTGGTCATCTGCAGTGCTGGTCCCCAGGGCCATATTACTTGCTGTCTGATGCCTTTGCATTGGAACAGTGAATGATTAAGGCCTAAGAGTTCTCTCTGTGGTGTTTTGAAGACAGACCAGGTATAACATGAAGAGAAGAGGCTTTGTGGGCCCACAGCACTCTAACAGAAAAGGTATCTAAAGTTCCTAGACTGAAAATTGGTGGATACCTTCTCTGGTAGAGTATACTACATTGGATTCCAGCAGATGTAAACCGTGGAAGTGTTGACCCTTTCCCTGATCTCTTACGGATTAGGCATTGGCAAACTGTAGCTCAGGAATCAAAAATGGCTCATTTCCTGTCTTTGTCAGTAAAATTTTATTGACATACATTTTCTACATTGCTTATAATTGCTAGTGTGATAGGTCAGCAATGTTGAAGAATTGAAACAGAAAGAGTGCACTGTAAATCTTAATATAGTATACTCCCTGGAGGGAAAGTCCCTGTGGATGGCTTTGGGAAAAGATCATTGTCTCAAGGATGAAGTTTTAGGACTTCTCTAAGGTCTATAATGGAGGTACGGTTATTGTGATGCTAAGTGGCTGCTTGGCCTCATAAGATTTGATATCTCAGGTGTTTGAGAGGGCTTGCTGCCTAATCCATCGAGCTCCAAGAGGCTTTCACCTAAGAGCACCAAACCCATGCTCTAGGTGATGCAAGAACACTCCTCCATCTGGAGATCAGTAAGTTCCTTCCTGTGTCATTTGCTTTGTGGAATCTTAGTAACATTAGAACCCTGGCTTCCAACTGTGAGTCATCTGGATGGATCCCTTTCTCTGCTTTTAGCTGAAACTTGCCCAGTGTCCCCGTTGTGTGTCCTGAACTGGATTGGCATCTACCTTCCCTCTGTAGCATCCCTGCTGCTGGCCTTTCAATGTCTCTGCCAGGCCAATCCATCATCCTGCCTACTCAGGAGAGTAACCCACAGTGAACCAACCGTCCTGCCCTTGAATGAATTCAGACTCTGGGTTTGATTGAGGAGACACATGGGGCTTTGTACCTGTTGGATTTTGATAGTTCATATTCTAACTTGATCACAGCATCAAGATCAGGGTGCAGTAGGCCCATACACAGTGGTCAGCTGTGTGTCTGGGATTGTCCCATTTTATTGGAATCATAAAACAACATTTGTGCCTGGGGACATGGCTCAATTGGAAAGACTGTTGCTCTGCAAGTGTAAGGATGTAAGTTCGAGTCCTCAGAACCTACATAAAAGGCTAGAAATGGCTTCATGTGGTATTATTACAGCAATAGAGAACATAGGTAGGAGAATCCCGAAAGATCACCAGCCAGTTGCTCCAGTGAGAGATGCTGTTCCTGTGAAGGAAGACCGAAATGATTGAGGGAAATGTTCAGCTTCTTATTCTGGCCTCTGCCACTCACACAGATGAATGTGCCGGCACATTTACATGTACCTGCAGGTATAATCAATAGGCATGCAGGGAAGGTTATGTGAATGGGGTGTATAGGGTTGTTGGTGTGTGTGTGTGTGTGTGCAGATACTCTATTTTTATTTGGTGTATGTGCACACACACACACACACCAACATTTCTAAATATGTGGCGTGTTTATATGGTAATGCATATATATACCTAACACATTGTACACATAAACATATCATATGCACATATCAAAACATACCACACATACATAAACACATCACCATCATTATAATCCTCATTTCCATATTGCACACATATCCCACAAAAGTGAATAAGGAACCTTCTGTTAAAAAGATTGTGCTTCCCTAACAGAACATTTTTCCCTTTCCGGAGACCCTGGCCACCAAGTCTCATTGAGGTTGAATGTGGTTGAGTTGATCGGAATGACTGCAGATTTCAGAATCTCCAAAGTAATGGGCCACATTGGCTCTGAATGATGGGAGAACATAGGAAACCCTGTAAACAGACCACACCATCATCATGTTCAGAGGAGAGAAGAGTCTCATTTACCAGGGAATGTGTGGAAGACACAAAACGTCTTCAAACACAGAAATGAAGGATATTAGAGTTGGAAGGGGCACTTGGGTGAAGAGCAGAACACCGTGGAAGAGAAAAGAGCCATGAATCCCCTGAGCAACAAAGAACGTAGCAGCAGCGTGCAGACTGAAATCTAGGCTGTACGACCCTGAGATCCATACCCTTTGGTCTTCTGTCTTTCCTGAAGTACTCTCTACAAAGAGTACATTCTGTGCACATGGACTGAATCTTAGAAAAGGGGGAAAAAAAGAATGTGGTGTGATAGCTCATAATTTAAAAATTATAGTTTAGAAGAGGCATAGCAGGGCAAAGAACAAAACTTGATAGCTTGGGATATGAACTCTTTTTTATCTTTTTATTATTATTATGTTATTTATTTATTTACATTTCAGATGTTGTCCCCCTTCTGGTCTCCCCTCCGCAAACCCCCATCCCATTTCCCCTCCCCTTTGCCTCTAAGATGGTGCTCCCCCACCCATCCACTCCACCTCACCCATCTATCATACCCTTACACCGGGGCATCACCTTGCACAGAACCAAGGGCCTCCCTGTCGTGCAGTAGTCATGGGGAAATAAAGGAGATGGGAGAAAGCCCCGCATCCTGCCAAAGCTCCCAGGCTCTGGGTGGGAGTATGTGAGGGACTGCTGCATGCTCTCTATGCCGCCCAAGTGAGCATCTGGCTGTGGGAAGCCACGTCACCCCAATCCATGGGCGTAGAGAGGGAGCAACCTGGGGTCTCTGATAGAGACGACAGGTTCTCAGTCTCAGACATCTCAGATGTCGCTATATGTTTCAGAAGAGCTGAGAACAAAGTGAGGGCCCCAGGGACAGCCCGATCAGCCCCAGGACCAAAGGGAGAAGAGGGCAAGGAGAGAGGGGGAGCTGAGTGGTTCCCACGCGGGCAAGAGCCCTTGGTCCAGTCTGTGGCTGGAGCACAGGAAGGCCTTCTGGCAGGAGATTAGATGTGGCTCTTTAGAGGAAAGCCCGCTCTGCTGCCTCAGCATGGCCAGTGAAGTAGAGGTTTATATAGCAAAGAAAGAGATTGGAGTGAGTGGCACCAAAGGGCTAGGTAGTGAAGTGGTTTCAGTGTTATGGATTTGATTTTACTTTATCTTCTTTTAAATTATATTTATTGATTCATTGTTTATTTATACCTGTGTGTGTGTGTGTGTGTGTGTATGCTTGTAGTATGTTTATGTTTGTGTGTATAAAGACTGATATATATTCCACAATACATGTGTGGAGGTCGGAGGGCAGCTTGCGGGAGTCAGGTCTCTCCTATGTGAGCTTCAGGATTTGAATTCATGTCCTAGCCCTTGGCTGCAGACCCCTTAACAGTTGGACTATCTCCCTGGAACTGTGCTGAGTATTTAAAGACATATTGTGAATATTGATGAAGTGGGGTGTGTTCGTAAAGTAAGATCAGATGCCTCTTTTTGCCTCTCATACTGGATCTGGACCACTTCAAACTTCTTCCCATGATCCTCTACCAAACTCACCAAGTGCAGGGAGAGGAGGGCTGTGTGTTTCAAACTCACAATGGAGCCAGGTCTTAATAGGATGAAGACCCTTCCTTACATGACATATGAGAAAGAGACTTGGTGTTTTAATCCCAGGCAGAGCAAAAGACTAGCTGCAACTAACTCCACAAATGTTAACCACAGGGGATCTTGCTTGACACAGCCACCGAGATTCGGCTATTGTTTCCATGGTGACCTCACAGCTAACTCTCTTTCTGAGACTATTCAATGTCTGATAACTTTCTTATACCTTTCTGTGGGTTAAGAATTTTGCTGCCCTGGAGTCAAGACACTCTGTTACTTTTAAAATTGAGGCTTTATCCTAAAGGCTGGGGGTCAACTTTGAAAAGCAGCTTTTCAAGCTCTACAAACAGGAGTAGGTCCCCTACTGATATCTTTCTTCTACCTAACTGCACAAGCTAACTAGGTGGAGAACATTGCAGGTAGAGTGGACAGCCTGTGGTGAAGAACACACTGCATATTAGGTTAGAGTGTTCTGATGCCAGGATGCATAAAGGGACCCTTAAATCCTTTAGGCTCATGATATATGGATACAACAGTGGCTTAGAAATGCCATCAATTTTATTTAATTATATTTTACTTATCAATGTTTTGTCTGTGAGTATGTATGTTTGTGCATGAGTGTGTGTCTGTGTGTGTGTCTGTGTGTATGTGTGTGTGTGTGTGTCTGTGTACATGTCACTGCATGTGGTTGGAGCTCAGAGGTCAACTTGTAGGAATCAGTTTTTCTATGTACCTTGTTACTTGTAGGAATTGAAATCTGGCCACTAACCTTGGTAGAAAGCACCCATTCAGGCATTTGGATCCACAGCATTCTTTATGCCACAGGGTTTATTGAGAAGTATTTTATGGTGGAAGCTAAAATGTGGTATTCTGTGAAATATGCTTGTGGTTAAGAAAAGCAGCTAAACAATTAAGCCTAAAGGTTTAGACATTGATTCTGAAAGCAATTGTTCAGTAACTGCTTTCCTCTATATGGACTTTAATTTCTGTCTGAGATATTGCTCTTGATAGTCTGTTCTTCTGCTCTAATCGGCTCTGATTTCACAGCCCAGTGATTTTTTTTTTCTTACTATACTTTTAACTCTGAGTATTTGATTCTGAAGCAGCTGCCAGTCAAGGTCAAATATCAGCATGAAGGCTAAGCAGTGCTGCCTGCCAGAGTGGGCGGGGCTTGGAGCATGGTAGTGTGAATGAAAATGTTTCCTATAGACTCGTGCATTTGAATGCTTGGTCCCCAGTTGGTGGAAATGTTTGGAAAGGACTAGAAAGTGTGGCCTTGTTGGAGGAGGTATGTTACTGGGACTGGGCCTTAAAGTTTCAAAACCCCATACCATTCCCATTTAGCTATCTTTCTCTCTCGACATCCAACTTAAGGATCAGGATTTAAACTCTTAGCGACTGTTCCAGCAGCCTGCCTGCAGGCCTACTTCTATGTTCCCTAATATGGTGGTCATGGACTCTAACCCTCTGGAAAAATGAGCTCACCAATTACATGCTTTCTTGTATAAGTTGTCTCACAAATGTCAACAGGTCCTTGGTTAAGGATAAGACTAGGTGCACATAATTCAAGTTATTTGACCTTGAACACCCATAGACTTGTGCATTCTGTAACATCACCCATGAGTTCGTGTGTCCTCTCTAGAAAGTACTGCTCCTTTGTAGTCATCCACAGCCTCTGACATTCCTCCTTTCCACCCCCTCTTCTGCAATGTATAAGAGGTAGAGACTGGAGAGGAAAGGGCATGCTTCATCGCTCCCTTATACAGCCCAGCTCGACAAGAATCATTCTGCTATTTGCATTCTGGAACTCCAAGTGAGTTGTTTAAACTCTGTTAGCCCTAGTTTTCTCATCTCCCAATGCAGACTTTAATAAGGTCATGTAACCAATTAAATGAGGCAATGCATGAAAATATTTATCAGTGTTCAGAATTAACAATGACTGAGATGCTGAGAAAACACTGATCCTAAGGTTATTAGACAGTCAGTACCTCAGACTCATTGGCCATCATCCTAGTCATTTCATCGTTGTTATTTTGAAAAGCCATCTTTTTCCTGATGGTTCTGTAGAAGTTTCCTTCATCTTCATGGGTGAAGGGGCAGCTCATTTCTCAGTGGCAGACCTTGTGTTTTTGGTAGAAATTATGACAAATTCAACTCACTGCTAGCTTTATCTTGCGTGGATAGTCCAGAGCAAATGTTCGTGCCAAGAATGTGAAAACCAAATAACTAAAAGTTTTGAAATACTTTGAACATACTTTGATGCTGACAGTATGGATTTTCATTTGTGCTCAAAGGGGAGGAGTGATAGCAAGTTATCCTCTGATGTCCACATGGGCACCTTGCTCCCCATCACACAACTTTTCCTTTCCTTTTAAAGAGATTATAATGTTGCACCAGAAAATAAATTAACCGATAGATGTAATACTGCAAGAGTTCTGACAGATAAGTTAATTACAATGTGTAGATGGTATTATCCATCTATACACCCATTTCACAGATATTTGAGTGTCTGTTTAGTACCTAGTTTGCCTATATCAATCAAATTTAAGCCTTAACAGAGATTACCATGAATAAGAGAGAAAAGATTAATAATCAAGAAATACACAGTCAGTAACCAGGATTTCTTGTAACAGTATGAGGAGGTGAACAGAGAATTAAGACAAGGGCTTATTTTATAGAAGTGGTAGTCAGAAAAAAAAAGTATTTAAGGAGATGGAGAAGCATGAGGTAGAGGGGAAATACAGTCCAGGTCTATGGAATGATAGACTCAAAGCAAGAAGACTTGGTTTGACTTGCTTCAGGATTGGTAGAAAAGTTTGTCTTGGTAGCACAAAATCTAAACCATATGAGAAGTGATGTGTAGAAAGAACATTTTATCAAAGAAGAGGAACTAGGAGTTTGATTTCAGACACATGAAAGATGTTCGTTAAACAGCCAGACCACCCAAAGCTCCCAGGGACTAAGCCATCAACCAAGGAGTACACATGGCTCCAGCTGCATATGTAGCAAAGGATGGCCTTGTCAGGCATCACCCTCACAGAATCAGGGAGGGGGGGATGGAATGGGAGGACTTGGGAGGGGGGAACCTGGAAAGGGGATAACATTTGAAATGGAAATAAAGAAAATATCTAATTTTTTAAAAAATCTGAGCCATGATCAAGGGCAGTCAGTGATTTGATTTTTGGGTATGGGTAGGTCTATCTAGTATTTAAACAGTGAGTGAGAGACATCTTCCAGTAGATATCTAGGAGATGTAGAGAACCAGCCAAGGACAACCGTAAATACACACAAGCAAGAGATTAAGAAGCTTGAGGAAAGAAAAAGCAAGGTTTCAGGAACAAAGAAGTGATCAACTAAGATAGAACTCATGGAGCATCAATCTGGGGCTGGGGAAAAAAGGTTGGAAAGTGTTTGAGGCCAGACTTGATGTTCTCAAGGATGGGAAGGCATCAGTGGGATGCTCTTCTGTGATGGAAAGGTAGTCGGGGAGAGGAGAGGACCATGGGGAGAACCAGAGGAACGATACTGGATGTGCATCAGATGAAGAGGACTGGCTGGTACCCTGAATAGTGCAGAAATGGTTTCAGGAAGAGCATCGAAGGGGGAGGATACAGAGTGATGACTGCTCTGGTTTTCTGTTGCTGTAACAAATACCCTGACCAAAAGCAGCTTATGGGAACAAATAGTTTATTTGGGTTATAATTCCAGGTTACAGTCCATTATTGAGGAGAAATAAAGGCAGACTTTCAAGAAGCTAGTCACAGCATGTCTACAGCAGGAGGAAACATATATGCCTGTGCTCTTGTTTGCTCTCTGTTAGTTTCATTCATTTTTAATGCAGATCAGAACTCCCTGAGGAGAGATTGGTGCCACCCATAGTGGGCTAGATCAATTAACTACCAACAATTCCACACAGACATACCCAAGAGCCAGTCTGTTTTAGCTAATTCCCCACTCTCTTTCAGAGCAATTTTTGACTGTGAGAAAGTAAAAGTTAAACAATGCTTAATGAGCACAATGACCAGGGATTCACCACTGTGTAGGCATAAGACCTGTGTCCTGGTCAGGAGGAGAGGGTGGGGAGGGGGAACTAGAAGAGGAATATCCTTAGGAATACCTAGTAGAATATTCATTTCTGGGTTTTGAAATCACAGGAGGACCCAGTGAGCATGCTCATGCTAAGCAGCAGACAAAGTTGGGTTTCTGCAGGTGGCATTGAGGTTTTTTATTTGCAGTTTTCATTTCCACAGTTTGAAGAGACACGGAGAAATGGGTATCCGTGAGGGAGATTATCTGAAAATGTGCTGATGTCCTGGAGACCCTATCAGGTGAAGAAATTATTGGGAAGCTGGGCATCAGGACACTGAGTCCTTAGCTGGGTATAACCTAGACAAGTGGTTTAAGGCTGGCTACTGAGGGATTTGTTGTTTTGTTTTGTTTTTGTCTTGGGGGGATTGTTTGTTTGTTTTTGTTTTTTGCCATCACGAAATGTGGAGAATGCAGGCTTCCAGGTAAATGGAGAGTCTTTGGAGATATTCCACCCTGATGCCATTGTAGCCTCTGTGATGCTGCTACAGCCTCCCATTGCTGATGATGCTCATCCATTAATTTTCATTCCAGTAGTACATCTTTAAGTGTTCATCAGACATGAGAGGAGCCCCATCTTCTGAGATTATATTTGTATGAGGCGTTCCTTCCACTTCTCATTAAAGTATACCCACTTCCCCTCTCCTTCCATGTTGTCCTTTAAATTTGCAAGTGTTTAGTACCTGCATCAAGTGCTGTGCTAAATGCTTTCAATGCATTTTGTCAATTAAACATTCCAAGGATGATACAGTTAGAACCATGATTATTACTGTCACTTGATAAAGAGAAAGAGAACTGAGAAAACCTGATAATTATCTCCAATCCTCAAAGTTGCACTAAATCAGTCCTTGTCTGTCTGTCTGTCTGTCTGTCTGTCTTTTGCCTTGATGTCTATCTGCTTGCTTTCCTGCCTTTTTTCATTTGCATATTAATTTTCACTTTCTAAAAAGTAATAAATGTGAATGCTAGAAAGCACACAATTATTAAAATAAAAAGTCCATATAAGGAATGCACACACACACACATGCACATGAACATGCACAAGCACACACATGCATATGTACTATAGGAAATGCTCCTTTCTAATTCCATGGTCTTGGAGTTGCCAGTTCTGTGGTGTGGGCACTGATGACAAGCTATCTACGTCACAGCCTGGTTCTGGCCACATCCCCCTGACACTGCCTTACAGGTCTCACTGCATCACCTCTCTCATCTGTGCCTCACACTCAGGGTTCCCTCTACTGCATTCTGTGCCCGTGCAGAGTGCAAGTCCGCATGTGCTTTCCAGCAGTTCCCAGCACTGAAACCCACTCATGTGGTCCAGCTTGTATTTTTAATAAGAGAAATGTTGAGAACACACAAAATGGCAGTTGAATCACCCCCATGCCTGCCCCACCCCCTCTGCACATTTTTCTATTGTAGTGTCATTTGCACTTTTTCCTAACTATTCTTCATATATTAGGGAGACAGCCCTTTTACCTCTGAGTTAAAAATATTCCCTCCTTTAAAGTTTTTGTTTCACTTCATATTTTAAACTATAGGGAGATGAGGTGGATGTGAGAGAAGCTGGAGGAGAAAGAAATGAAGATTATCAAAATACAGTGTATGAGATTCTCAAAGAATTATTAAAATATTATTGTAAAGCTGGAATTTTAAAATAGAAACTAGGGTGAGTGTTGGAATCATTTATTTATCTTAATTTTTAGATTTTATATTATGTATTATGCATATGATTGTTTTGTCTACACATATCTATGCGTATCACACGCATGCCTGGTGCTCATAGAGGCAAGAAGGAAGCATCATATTCCCCAGAACTGGAGCTACAGACAATTGTGAGCTGCCAAGTGGTTGCTGGAAACTGAATCCAGGCTGGGTGCAAGAGCAACAGTGTTCTTAACTACTGAGTCATCTCTCCAGATCCTCCAGTTTTAGGATCACTTAGGTATGGGTGTTGTACTTATTTCAAAGGCTCTCTCTACTCTCTGACTTTAAAACACAGTTCATGCTTTTCTATTATCATATATAGACTCCCCATCACTGTGGCCATCATTTGGTTGCTGTTTCTTCATGTGTAGAGTAGTGCAGATCTTTCCAGGCTCTTTTCTCAGTACAGTGAGAGTGAACCAGCTGGGCATACAGCATTTGTAGCTGTTGCAAAGTGTGGCATAGAAGGGGATGAGACCACTGGGATCTGCAGCCCACTCATGCTATTTTTGGAGAATGCATAGGTGATTTATAAGTGCTGTCATGTTTGAGTAATATCAGTAAAACCAACAAACTGTAGCCTTTTTCTATCTTTCCAGGAAACAGTTTGGCTCTTCCCCCTCATGTCTCACTCCATACACTAATATCATCAGAACTTGGAGGAGCCACACAGACCTACCCCTCCCCCCACCCCCCGCCCCCAGCCTGCTGACTTACCAGGGCTGAACTGGCTCAAAACTGAGCCAGTGTCTGAATTTAGTTGAGTATTCAATGCATCTTCAGTTCTTAGTTCACTCGTTATTACCCTTATTACAAAAGTCAGAGATCCCACAGCACAAGCTTCAGCTGATGATTGAAAGGTGTGAAATTAATTTAATCCACGTGTAAACACTCATGAAGTGTTCATTAAAGTGAGGTTGTTTTTACCCAGTGTTTTAAACACTATGCATGGGTATATTCATTTTTCTATTTGTTCATACACATTCATTTATTGATTCAACAAATTTATGAGGGATTGTTTTCTAGTGTATGCAATATCAAACATTGAATCTGTATTGAAATGATTTTTTTAATATAACTGGTTACATAAGATACGTGAGCAGGAAATATTAATAAGAAATCTACAATATGAGCATAGTACAGGGGAGACAATTTAGGGACTGTCACCAGATACCTTGCTGATAAAAGAGCAGAATGCTCAAAGGTCACTGTGACATATGAACCATGGAAGCATGTGCCTCAGGGAGGGGATGACTCTTAGTTTATATTAAGGGTGTGGTAAAGGGCATTTGATACCAAGATGTCATAGACACACATAAATCCTGCATCTTTAAAAAATGATAGAGACACTTCTTTGTCATGCTTTTTTACCTTCATCCATTCTTTAACAGAGGTTGACTTTCTCTTTCTTTGAGGACATATGCTTAGAAGTTCATTTTTATCATCTCAAGAAATGGGAATTTTTTGGTGTAAAGTTATGGATTAAACATATCAAAAATAATAGGGAAAGATCATAAACTGTCATCGAGGTAGGTAGTGTGAATTTTCTGAATTTTGTAAATATAGCTGAGAAATGCAAACTTAAAAGGGAAAAGTTGCCCATTGATCAGTGACTCGTCTCATGACAGTGACAAAGTGACTGGCAAAGGCAGCTTAAGGAAGGGTTTGTTTGGACTCACAGGGGTTAAGAGAACACACTTGCAGAAAATGGGAGTTTGTGTCCCAGGATGGATGGTGGATGGCTTACCGTGTCCTGTAACTCCAGCTCCCTTGTCCTTTCTGGTCAGACAACTGAACTTGGAAGAATAAGCCCCCACACAGACACATGTGTATAGAAATGGTTAAATTTAAATGATGTATTATTTGGGCTCACAGTTTGAGAGTGTTGTCCTCACTGTTGGGGACACCATGGCAGTAGAAGCAGTAGACAGCTGGTCACACAGTCAGGAAGCAAGAAATCATGGATGCCAGTGTTTAATTAGATTTCTCTTTTTGACTCAGTCAGAGACCCCAGCCTCTGGGATGGTGCTGTCATATTTAGATATCACCTCATCTTAGTTACTTAATCTAGAGACTCATTCATAGATGCACAGAAGTTTATCACCTAGATAAACCTAGATTTTACCAGGTGGATAATCAAAATAAGCTACCACATCCATTTTGATACAACATCAAAGATACCCCCAAATAGCATATAGGGAATCTGGTGCAACCTTTGAAGATCTCCGCTAGACCAAGGTCATCATGGGAAGTTTTGTGCTATAGGTGAGCAGTTCAGTCTGTCTTCAGCACACTCTTCCCACTGACATCACACATTCATTCCCCTCCTCTCTAATTCCCATGTCCTTCTTGGTTGTGCCTAATCATGAATCGCTACATATAACCATCTAGGTCTAGCAATATATTTGCTCCTTAAAATGATACTTCTGAGTCATTTACATTTTTAAAGCACAGAGACAGAAGCTTTGGTAGCCTTGCAGTGTAGGGACTGGACTGGGAGTTGTGCGAACAGGATTTTATGAATGGCTTAAAACAGTGGGAGGGTTTTATGAATGACAGTGAACTGGCTATGTGAGCTGGGGAAATGCTGCCTCATTCTCATTCTAAGGTTTGCAGTTGGAAAGGAGAGAAGATGGTTTGTGTTCGTGGTGAGAGAGGGGGTTCAATGTGGTCAGCAACCACAGTGACTGAGGATCACCAGGCTCAGTATCTGGCTCTGTGCTGGGACCATCCTTTCCTACTGCATCTTAACCTGCCTGTTCCCCCTTGCCACTTGCATGTCTAACACTTTCAAAGAAAGAACACCCTAGCTTTGTTTTAAAACTGTATCACTAGAGGAAAATGATAATGTTTATGGTTTCATGTATACTGACTATTTCTGTGATCTTGGCGTGACTCTGGACTTATTTTTCTTCTCCAATTTAAAAACTATTTTTGTCCCTATAGGTGGAACAACATTATGAACTAACCAGTACCCTGGAGCTCTTGACTCTAGCTGCATATGTATCAAAAGATGGCTTAGTCGGCCATCACTGGAAAGAGAGGCCCATTGGACTTGCAAACTTTATATGCCCCAGTACAGGGGAACGCCAGGGCCAAAAAGTGGGAGTGGGTGGGTAGGGTAGTGCGGGGGGAGGGTATGGGGGACTTTTGGGATAGCATTGGAAATGTAATTGAGGAAAATACCTAATAAAAATATTTTTAAAAAAAAGAATCACCTCTCCCCAAATTTACAAACTTCCTGGGGCTTTTATTTGATGATTCTAGTTGGATTTAGACAGCACTGAGTTCCCAGGGGTCTTTGAGAGGTCTTAAAGCCATATGAACAAATAAACAATACTTTCAAATTCTTTAAAAAAAACTATTTTTGAGATATAGTAAAGTCTTATTGTTATGGCCACTTTGCATGTGAGCAAACTGAGTTTTCCAAACTGTCCGATAATCATTCAGCTGGCTCCAATCTTGTCCAGTAGTTAGGAATGCCTATTAATTGTTCGTGTTCGTGGGTTGCATTGTCACATTCCCACACATGCCTATGTCTCTCTTTGATTATATTCTCTTGTCTAGAATCTAACCATGCTCAAGAGCTGACAACAACACACTGTGTGCTCTGATGCCCTTTTCCTCACCGTGTCATCAATATCAAGCACACAGATCTGTGCTGACTGGGTCTAAACTTGATGTCACTGTCAGCCTCAGCAGAAACTCACTGTGAGAAATGTGTGCTTTCTTTCAATCTTCATCTTTCCTGGAAACACATTTGCCCTTTTCTCAATTGTCCACAGCCAAGTCGTAGTCAAGGTTCTACCCACTGGACATCTAAAACTGGCATTATGTGTTATTAAATATTTTTAATGTATCAGTGATATCATAGGCCTGGATATGGGCCTCAGGGGGTAAAATGGGCTTGAGGGAAGAAAAGGATATATATATATATATATATATATATATATATATATATATATATATATATATAATACATTAATTATATCTATATCTATCTATCTATATATATATATATATATATATATATATATATATATTAGGGGATGCAAGTTGCTTGCTATTCTACATAGCATTACCCACAACCAAAGCACTCACTTGATGGCCAAGAAGTACAGCTGGAACCTCAGAGCCCGCTGCTTTCTCTCTGGCTCACAACCTGGCTTATGTTCAGCTGGCTTTTTTATATAGGCTAGAAAATTATGCCACCCACAGTGGGCTGGGCTCTCCTGCTTCAACAAACAATTCAAGACAATTCCCCACAGGCCTATCTGACCCGGGCAATTTCTCTATGGAGGCTCTCCACTTGAGTGATTCTAAGCTGTGTCAAACTGACAGTTAAAGCCAACCAAGACAACTCGTAAATTACAAATTATCTATTACTTTTGGAAGGAGCAAGTCATCCTTTACCTTGCAAACTACTCCTGTGCAGTTGCTACATTTCTACCCTACAGTGAAGTGCAATGTCTTTTCTGTTTTGTAACCTCCCTTTGCCAATATCACAGAGGAAAGCTCCCTCCCTTGACAGGAAGAAAGGAACTAAATTATGAACAGAAACACTGAGAATGGTGAACAGGAAAGTGTGCGCACCTCACACACATGCCTTTGTCTCCGGATGGCGGTAATTACTAGTTCTTGCCCCTCTTATTCTTTCTACCCTGGGCTGTCAAACTTCTCACCTGCCTTTAGAAATATTAACAATAGCTAATGTTCTTGCTTTTTAGATGAAAATACTCCAATTTAAGAGAACAACCATGAACCACTCAGACCTGGCTTCCAGCCTGCTGCCCTTCTTTTGTCCCCTCTTCTGTGTTTCCCCTGAGTGCAAGAATTGACCTCCAGGCTCCACTGAGGACAGCATAGTGTTCTGCCCTGGCTTGACACATTCTTCTTTGTATAACCAATGTTTCCTGGTTTCCTAACCCTTCAGGGAAGTATGCCCTCCAGCAGACCCTTTCCTCTCTCTGCCTCCAAAACAGGATCTTGGCTTGAGGAATATGCTCTATCATCTCTAAGGCTCCTGTTGACCCCCAAGCACCATTGTTGTTAGAAATACATGGTGACCAAAACAAAGAAGAGTGACCACATCCTACATGATGCCACACACATCTCCCATGTAATAAGTCAGAGTAGGGTCCAATGGTGATGGAGGCTTAGTCTTTAAAGCGTTGGCTGTGCAAGTGTGAGGCCCTTGAGGACCATTTGTAGAACACACATTAAAAACGTGGATGTCCTGGCATAGAGTTATAATCCCATCACTGCTGAGTGAAAGACAGGCAGATCTCTGGAGCTCATGGGCCAGCCAGGCCAGCTGAATCAGTGGACAAGCTTCAGGTTCAGTGAGAGATTCTGTCTCAAAGACCAGTATAGTGACTGAAAAATCCACCTTAGGGTTGCCTCTAACTTCTATATTCATGTGCATGTAAGAATGTATATGTGCGTGCACACACATCCACACATTAAAAAAAAAATCATTAAGTAATTAAACCATGATACTTAGAACCCCTAAGTTTATTTCAAATCCAGGGTTAATCTTTACTGTTACTTGTATATGATTCAGAAAATAATTGAACTTTTCCTAAATAACAACTTAACGAGGCTATAACGTGTGAGCTGTGAAGTGACCTTTTAAAGGTGACCAGTTCTGGCATTCAGGATAATCAGAGACAAGTGACTATCACTTCCATGTGTTTCTGTTTCTAGCTCTTTTCTTTTTTACTTTTCTTTCTTCTGGGTCCCTTCAGAAAAGGACCCTGAGCTCACCACTGATGAAATGCTGCCTCCATTCCTGTCCAGTACCCCTGATCTTCGCATTAATATTTTCCAGACAATTGCATAAATGGCAGTTGGCATCTGAAGTTTTTCACTCAACATTATAATCTTTGTACATTTTGTGTCAGGAATTAATCTTAGTTCTTCATGAGGTAGAATGATATTTGACAGCATGAGTGCCACATTTGTTTATTCATTAATAATGGGTATCTTAACTATTTCTGTTCATTTAAAAGATCTTTTAATTTTGTATAGATGCACATGTGTGTGTGGGCAATGTACACAGGAGTATGGGTACCTGCTGAGGCTAGGGACATAGAAATTCCCCTGGGGATAAAGTTGCAAGAATCTCTGAATCAGCTGATATGTGAGGGCTGAGACTTAAACAATGTAACCCCTACAGGATAGATATAAAATATACAGAAGTAAGTCTGCTCTGTGCAGGAGTGTGACTCTAATGCTGATGGGCTCCATGTTCTGCACGCTTACTGTGTGTTAGAGACTGCCACAGTGATATGTTCCTTGCATCCATTCCCATACATCCTCTCAGCATCTCCCCTGTTGGATCTGTTTAAAATAGGATACGTTTAAACATTATCCCAGTTGCTGCACTTAAGCTGAAATCCAGATTTAAACTAGGCAATTTTTTTTTTCTGAGACAGGGTTTCTCTGTGTATCCCTAGATGTCCTGGAACTCACTCTGTGGACAAGGCTGTCCTTGAACTCAGAAATCTGCCTGCCTCTGCCTCCCAAGTGTTGGGATTAAAGGTATGCACCACCACTGCCTGGCTAAATCAGGTAATTTTAATTAAATTACATCTTCTGTCTTTATTTGAAGTATAAATATAGTAATATATATATATATATATATATATATATACACACACACATATGTGGAGAGAGAGAGAGAGAGAGAGAGAGAGAGAGAGAGAGAGAGAGAGTTTAATTTTATTTTTTATTGTGATGAAATACCCTGATAAAAGAAACTTAAGGGAAAGGGTGTTCATTTGTCCAGAGTTCTAGGTTACAGTCTACCCTTGTGAGGCAGTCAAGCATCTAGTTATAGGCATCTACAGTTAAAAGTAGAGAAACAAATGAATGTGTACATGCTTGTGAACAAAACACACTTTCTGCTTTCCATTCAGTCCGGGTCCAAGTCCATTAAATAGTGCTGCCTGTACAGTGTGGGTTTTCCTTTATTAGCCTAATAACTAACTTAATCAAGACCTCACTCAGGTTATCTTCGTAGGTGATTCCACATTTTTGTCAAGTAACCAATCAAAAGTAAGGATTACATAGCTTCCCATGTAAACTTGGCATAGACACACCACTTTAAACCATATTCTTATTTAATAAAATCTTAGAAGTACCCAAAGATTTAAAAAAAAATCCACACATGTAAAATCACTAAGTTTCTTAACTAAAAGCTGCTATACAATAAAAAAAAAAAAGTTACATTTATTTTCAACACACTGTTTCATTCCTAAATGAAAGAATAGGGGCATAGCAAATAAACAATCGTGCATGGGAAAAAATAAAATCCATCATGGAAACATAAAATCCTACAGTCCTGTTGGGAATCTGGAACTTGTACTCACATTGCTTGACTTCCAAAAAGGGGTTAACTAGCACCACCCCTCCAAGTCCCCAACCCTGGTGCACACAGATTCCTTCCTGAGCTGGTTCACTTCAAGTCCACAGCTATCCTCAGTGCATGTCTCACAGTCATGGCATTGTCAACATTCTGGGGTGCTAGTTCATGGTAACTGGTTTCAGCTACTTTCCATGACCTTTGAGCATTGTATTTTTTGACTATCAAAAGAGTAAACTCTAGGGCTGGTGAGATGGCTCAGTGGGTAAGAACACCTGACTGCTCTTCCGAAGGTCCCGAGTTCAAATCCCAGCAACCACATGGTGGCTCACAACCATCCGTAACGAGATCTGGCGCCCTCTTCTGGAGTGTCTGAAGACAGCTACAGTGTACTTATAATAAATAAATGAATAAATCTTAAAAAAAAAACCCCAGTAAACTCTAAATAACATTGCTGCTGAGTTCTTCTGCAAGCTGAATATTTAGCCTCCAGTGAGGTTTCCCCTCAGGACACTTTTCCCATTTTTCCCAATGCGGTACAGAAGAGTGCTGATCTCTTGATTAATTATAGCTGATTTGTCAACAGCTGCCAGAATATCATCCTGTTTTGACATTTCCTCTGTCAAGTCAATTAGCCTGCTGTCTTTGAATTCAGTGTCACCAAGTTCTCAGGGTAGAGGTAGAACGAAGCATACTCTTGGTCAAAATAGCATATAGTAACCTCTAGCTCAGTTGTTGAGAGACTCCTGGTTCCCCTCTGAATCCTGAATCAGGTATTGGTATTCTATGTTTCTAAAGCATTATTGTCTTCCAAATTATCATTAGAACATCTCATTAAACTTTGCTTCTAGCATACAATGGCTTCCTAGACCCAAATTCCAAACCCTTCTACAGTTCTTCCATAAAACAATTCCAAAGGCACGTGGTTAGGTTTACCACAGCAACAACCCTACTTCTTGAAACCAATTTGTCTCTTAGTTTTGATTCCTTTTTCCTCTGATAACATATTCTGACAAATAGGGGCGGCGGAGGCAAACAGGAGAGATCGAGTGTGGGGAGCACTGAGGGAGGAAAAGCTGGAATAGAGAACTGAAATCAGTAGGGTGCAGCTCTGGGATAAGCCAGAAATTAAAGACAAGAGAAACTCCTAGGAATCTATAAGGGTGATCCCAGATAAGACTCTTAGCAACAGGGGATATGGGACCTGAAACATGAACCTCCTATAGCCAGGAAAGAATTCCAATGGAGGGATAGGGACACCAAACCACACACAAAACCTCCAACCCCAAATTTGTCCTGTCTATAAGATGTGCAGAGATAAAAATGGAACAGAAATTGAGAAAATGGCCAATGAATGACCTAACTTGAGACCCAATCTCATAAGAGAAAGCAAACTCCTGATACTATTAATGATATTCTGCTCTACTTGAAGATAGCAGCCTAGCATAACTATCCTCTGAGAGGCTCTACCTATCTGCTGATGGAAACAGATGCAGAAATCCACAGCCAAATATTAGGCAGAGTTCATGGAATCTTGTGGAAAAGGTGGAAGAAGGATTAAAGAAGCCAAATAGGTCAAAAATACCCCAGAAAACCTATAGATGAATCCAAATGCCTGCATATACCAGATGTTTAAGAACCCCTGGAGCTAAAGTTGTAAACACTGTGACCACCAGACCTGGAGACTGGAGATTGAACTCAGGTTCTCTGTAAGAATAGTACTTTCTCTAAACCATTGAGCCATTTCTCCAGCCCCTAGTGATTCTTTTTCAGTCTCCACTTGAATCTAGATACTTTTGAACCTTTTGGATGTGTGCTTGCTTCCTGCTTGGAGAGTAAAAGGCAAACAACTGTAGACCACAGACAGGCTTTACTAGCCTATTCATCACCGAGACTTGGCTTAAACCTTTCTTTCTAAATGATTTTTCTCTGGCATGGAGATAGGATTCCAGAAAGAGCCATGGGAATGACAGTCGAGCAGCAAATGAAGAATAAGGGAACTTAACAGCACCCAGGCGTTCATTAATATTGTTTCTTCTTTTTTCCATGCAAAATAAAGTGAGTGACAGGAACATGGATCTCAAAGCCACTGAGACAGAGAGGAAGCTCTAGGAAAGAGACAGGCAGAGCATAAACTGTGGTAGGGTGAGATAAGAGGAAAGTCTGCCAGCCAGGAAATCTATTCTCTCACTCAGTGGATCTTCAGCCAAGAGAGAAGCTCTCTGAAACTTTGACCACTATTTTTAAGGAGCCCAGTGCCATGGCATTTAGTGAACTTTTTCTGGGGAGGTTAACAAATGTCTTTTCACCCCATATAGGGCACCAGGGACAGACCAAAGACAGAATTCTTCCCAAATCTAATCTCAGTTATTGAAGCAATAAGTCTAATAAAGGATCTTTATAGGTATCTTAAGAGGGGCTACACACCCCTTCTCCCACATTCTTATAGAGTTAGGTAAAAGGGATGGTCTCCCAAGCCTCCTCTCTCTAACCACCATTCACTCCTTTTGCATCCTCAGTGAGCATAACCTGGTGGATACCTTCCTCCATATATGATAGAAAGTTAATGAGCACAGTCTTGTGCAGGTCAGCAGCTAAGAATTCTAAAGGACAACCACCATATCCTGCCTAGAGGAGAGCTTTTCACAACAATTACATGAAGTGCTTCTGTGGCATCCTGTGCATTTGGTGACTTGCAGTTGGTACCTCCCTGACAGGGACATAGCAAAGGGAAACCATCAATATGCTTCCTGCTCTGAGATCCTTACATCTCTGTAGTCTAACACTACTATCTCACACGCTACACAAAGATACTACACTTCAGAAGTGTCCAAGCAGCCATGCATACTCTGGTGAGTTGGTTAAAATGACTACTACTACTACTACTACTACTACTACTACTACTAATAATAATAATAATAATAATAATAAGTTTCAATGCCTCAATAAATGATGTACTAGTAGTTTCTTGGAAGTATCAAACAAATCAGTATGAAAGGCCATTTCACCATAACATCAATCATAAATGGCATTGTCAGAGAATATAATGAATGTACTTGAATATGGTAGCAAAGATCACAGAGGTTGGGTAAGTAAAGAAAGAGAAATGGGATCTGTGTATTCTGGATCATTCCTTTTTACTAAATATCCTGCATAATGCCTTCAATGTTAACTCCTTTAATCGCTACTCAAGATATCTTACGAAGTTTTATTGACTATTTCAGAAAAAGAAAGTAAGATGTAAAATGGCAGTAGGAGGGGTGGGGAGACGGCTCAGTCATTAAGAGTTACTTGCTACGTAGTCATGAGGAACAGAGTTTGCATCCCACTGTTCACGTACCATGCCGTGAACTTAGGACTTTAGCTCTAAAGAGGCTTGTAGGGGAGACAGAAGGGTGGGCGGGCTTGGATGGATTCTTGCCTAGCCAAAAATTGCAAGCCCTAGGTTCAAAGAGAGACTCTTCCTTAAAGGAATGGGTAGAGAGATAGAGGAGGAAAGCTAGTGCCTTCCCCTCATCTGCATGTACCTGTGTACACACACACATGCACATACACTCACACACATAGACATACATACACACAAATAGATAAAGAAATCTTTACATAGTAAAGCACTGAACAGTGGACATAGTTTATTGATGTAGGAACTAAAAAGGGGGGCTGGGGAAGGAGGGGGAAAGAGAGGCTAGCCCACGCCCAGCCAGAGTTCCTCCTATGCCCTGGGCAGGCGGACACGGGAGGGTTGCCAGATGCTTTCCACTTTGCCCCGAGTTGGCATCGAAGCCTCTGACCCCACTCAATCGGGGGTGGACAAGAGGCAGCCCCCAAAACCAGAGGCCCGGGGCAACACACTGTTGCCCTGGAGTTAGAGGAGAGAGGGCTTAGGGAGAGAGGTTCCCACATAGGTGAGAGTCTGTACAGCGGACCTTGATGAGCAGAGACTGTCTATGGTTTTAAAGGTTTATTATAGAAAGTCAGGGATAAAGAGAGAAGATAGAAAAGAGAGAGACTGGCCATGGTTAAGAGTAAAGAACGGGAAAGGAGAGAGAGAGAGAAGAAAGGCTAGAGAATAAAAGGGAGAGAGAGGAAGAGAGAGGAGAGAGGAGAGGAGAAGACAGAGAGATGACTGAGAGAGTGAGGAGCGAGGTGGGGCGCAAGCAGCCCCTCTTATGGTCTTTACTGTTGCTAGGTAACTGGGGAGGAGTTTAGCTTGAAGGTCAGAAGCTTGGGACATTGCCTATGTGACTGCTAGCCACACACTCTCCTGTGGAGTCTGAGGAAGGCGGTAACTTAGATAGGAGCCAGAGTTCCAGGAGCATGAGGGAATGCGTACCATGCCATGTAGGTGAATTATAATCACTCTGGGGTTCAACATCTCAGCTCAACTGGAGACCAGACTGCCTGTGTATAGCGCAATGCCCAACAGTAGGCCTGTGCTAACCTGGAGGACCTATGAGAAGTATTGGCTTTGTCCCTCAACTCTAATGCAAAATAAGCAATGCTTTTGTTGTCTGGTACAATTAAGGAAGGGTTCATGTAAGGGTGACTTGAAGGATTTAAAGGAGGAGAGAGTTGAATCTAAACATAGTACAAGTTACAGTTGAATTAACACACTATTATGAAAAATACCACTCTAAATAATGAATACATTAATGATATTTATTTATTATTTAATGTATATGAGTACACTGTAGCTATCTTATCATACCAGAAGAGGACATTGAATCCCATTATAGAGGGTTGTGAATCATCATGGGATTGCTAGGAATTGAACTCACCATTGTGCCACTTCCCCAGCCTCTTACACTAATGATTTTTAAAGTAATGAATAAATGATATTTTGGCAGAAAAAATGGGATAGAACTCCAGGTAGGCAGCATCACTATTGCCTAACGGAAGGGTATGAACTAAAGCATCGAATTGTAATAATCTACAGAGATTTTATGGAAGTCACAACTTATATAAGGAAAGACTATAATTCAAAGGCTAAAGGACCACTTGGGCCTTCTTATTTAGCTGCTGTGACTATCAGATGAAAGACTGGACATTTCCTATTCATAGGTGGCATGACCTTCTAGGATCAGTCTGGAGATGACTCACTCCAAGATGCTATCTCTGTCTGTGTCCTAACCCCAGTGGTCTGTATGTGAGAAATCTATGTGCTGGCTGCATTTACCAGCATGAGTGGATGCACAACACTCTGACTTCCAACTACTGGAAGCTTCCAGAATGTTTTCACCTCTGCTCATAGATCTATTCATAGTTTTAGCCACTTTCTAATCACTGATTTGTCCTTTATGTCATCATTCACTCTCCACCATGCTTCATCATTGGTGCACTGCATATTGCTAAATTCACACTTAATGAAATGCAGCCAGGCTTGCTGTTCTCCCTTTTTTGCTGTATCATAGACAGATGAACCAGCCAACAATGGCCGTATAATGTGATGAGTGCAGTTACAGATGTCTGAAACAGCATGGCCACAGGGAATAGGAAGCTTCAGCAACATCCAGGTGACATGGCTGGTATGCTTGTTTATGCCTGGAAGGAACATGCTCACAACACTTCAACTTGGCCTTAAATATACAAAGCAGAGAAATGAGAGGTCATCTTAAGGTAAAAAAAATTAACCTATATTTTTCTACATGAAGCTTATATTTTACCAAGGGGCTGGAAACCAAGACTATGGGCTTACCCCTGGTATGCAAATTCTCTATCACTGAGCTCCAACAGATCACCCCACACCTCTACCCTATACCCACATATAAATCTTATACTCTAACCTCCCCATTATAGTTTGTTTAGTTTACACACACACACACACACACACACACACACACACACACACACATATATATATATATATATATATATATATATATATATATATATATCCTAGTTTCTCTATGCTGCTTTGATAAAGCATCATGACAAAACAATTTAGAGGAGAAAGTGTTTATTTTAGCTAGCAGCTCCAGGTCCATTTAGTCCATTACTTTAGAAAGCTGCAGCAACAGGAACTAAGAAACAGATGGTCACATCATGCCAGCAGTCATGAGAAATGAGACATGAAGACATACACGCTCACTTTTTTGAACTCAGCCTCAGTTTTTCACTTTCATATAATTCAGGATATCCTCCCTGGGGAATGGTACTGCCCACAGAGGACTAGGTCTTCCCACATCAGTTAACTTATTTCTGACAACTGTCCACAGACAATCCACAGGCCACTCCAATGTAGGCAGCATCTCATTGTGACATTCTTCCCAGGTGATTCTGGGTTGGCTTTGGTTGACAGTTAAAGCTAACCTTAACAATACATGAAGGTGTTTGACGTGTAGACACTAGATCTTAAGTGACTGTGGCCTTGTCTGACCAAGGTTTGTGGTGTAGTGAGTGAAAATATTGATGTGAATCATGGTAATAAAGGACATAGCATACTGACGTGTTATGAAGAGTCAGGAATGCACGTCTTTGAGTAAAGTTCTTGGAACCCAGGAAAGAATGATATAATTATGAAAGGGAGAAATCAAAACAATAGCAGCAGAAACTTAAGGAAGATCTTGGAAAGCAGGCAGATATCTAGGGAGTAGATTCTAAAGTTATGGGAGATCAGATGGACTGTAGGTGAGGAAGAAGTAAGCTTGGTTGTATATATTTATTTAAACTATCTCATTTTGTAATAGTTAAGAAAACTGAGTTGATGTAGCAAACCCTGGAGACAGGACAGTAATTATCAAGTTCTTCCTGGAATCCTAATGGGAGATACAAACAGCTCAAATCTGTGATCATGGGGACGAAAAGCAGGTGAGAGAAGGCATTGCTGAGCTATTGTGTATATCTGTGGCAGAATTATCTCAAGGGGTATTTGGGAAATGATTTGTATTTAACACCTTTCTCTACAAACATAGACTCTGGCTCAGGAAGGTACATCTGGCCCTGCCTCATCTGAAATATATAATATCTGGTCCATTGCTGTAGGGTAGATGGAGAACAGAGCAGGAAGGGTCTGTGACTTCCAACCTAAGCAAAGATGAGGATGTATTTTCCTGGTTTTCAGATTGGATCTGATCAGCACATCCCAGGAGAGTATTAAGATGATGGTACACACACTGTATTATCAGTATTCCTAGTGTTGCATGGTCAGCATATGTATGGCATATCCTATTCCAACACATTTATCGTGGGCAATTTTAGACTAAGAAAGATCATTTGAAGACAAATCCTGCTGAGGGCATTGACCTGCTCAGCTTCTCATCTTGTCTCTCTCCTCTAGGCCTGGCCTTTGAGAATTTCTGGTTGATAATACAAAGAGTCAAGATGAAGGAAGAAGGGCCAGGATCCCAAACACTTTGGAGCAGGGTCTGGCCTCCCTCTTCTCCTTTAACTATCACATGTTATTCTACGCACTGCAGGATTTAAACTTATTTGTCATACACAAGTCCACAAGAAAAATGAAACGTTATAAAACTCCAGCTAGGAGCTGCATGCATGAGAAATTATTGAATTAAATTATTGATGAGTAGCATTGGGAAGATCTCTACAAAATGTTATTAGCGCAGAGTTTTGTCTCTGAGCAGCTGTTTTCAGGTACCTACCCCAGCTCCACACCATGCAAAATAAACACTAGCTGAACCCATAAGTTGTAGTGCTCTGGTGGTGACTTGAACTGGTAGTATCTTTTCAGCACTTTCAAACCTATCATTATAATTGTTCATTAGTATAGTATGCCATGGGCATGACATACTATATTAATTTAAACTCATACAAGGATATGGTGAGGCTCACCAAACAGACATTATGGCCACATATGTGTTATCAAAACCTTGAATTGTTCTTGATCCTCCTCCATGGGAATTGTCAAGAATCCAGCTTTTTCTTTTTCTTTTCCATTTTTTCTGTCTTTTACTTTTATCTCTGCACACTTCCCCAACATCCCATAATCACACACACACACACACACACACACACACACACACACACACACATCTTGCTTGCTTGATGGGGTAAATCAGAAAATGTTTATCGGCATGATATATCCCTTCCATTTCCCTTCCCCACAGTGTCTGGAAAGCTACAGAGATCTGTTGTTCAATTAACTAAAGGTCACATAGCTGTCAGCCTCTTCTCACTGCCCCCTTGCTGTCAGCCCAGCGAGTGTGCTAGAAGCAGAGGCCTCTGGTTCAGCTTGGGCTCTCTGGCTCAGATGAAGATTGCTGGAAAGAGTCCCAAGCGAGTGATGTGTGGCTGGGTCCCTGCAGACATTGATCTTGTGTGACTCACTACTTTCTCAGACAGGCACGTGGGGCTTATAGAGAAGCAAAGATGGATGAATAAATTGGGTTGCCAGCAAATTCAAGTTTCCTCAGAAAAGTAGCGAATAACACTACTTTTCCCAAGGCTAGTCCTAAGGAAAAAGTACACCAGATAAGGTACCACCAATGCATGTGTACTGTATTCAGTGACCATCCCTATGGTCTTGAGAGAGTCGAGTTAACTGCTCAAAATATGGACATTCTAAGGTAACCCTTTTAAAACATCAAAGTTGCTCATTAGGAACTCTTTCATTTACCTGTCCATTAATTGATTGTTATCCACGGCCTCTCAGTGTTCTGTAAAGGGAATAACCTGTCTGTGGTACCAATTCAGGAAGCCACTAACATCTTATTCTATAAAGAGTGGGGGGCACAACCTGGGGTCTGCAAGCTTTAAAACCATGAACCTTCTCCTGTAGCTCATCCTATATATTCTCAGTACAATGAACCTATATCCAGCCTATACACAAGGAGGCATGGCTGTGTTCCCACAAATTCCTCTTACGAAATCAGGTTATGGAACCCATTTGATTCATGTCTCATGACCCTAGACAACAAAACCCTGGCCCATTCAAAAATGAACTTACAAAACCCCAGGATGAATTTGCATCTCTATAACCTTGAGATCTGAAATGAGGACATGTGCTCACTTGGTAGTGTGGTGGAGGGAATGAACATGGAATACTGTGGGGCTGAACATTAGCCCCAAATCCACCTCTGGAAGATAATGGATGAGTAAAGATTACTTTTCATCTCTCTGCTCCTGCACAGCAACCTAGGCTTCCTTTCTTGAGAGTCAGAGGCTAGGGTAATGCATGTATTCACTGGTGGTAGCCCATTTTACAATGTAGAGAACTGACAGAAGTTTAGTGGACACCATCAAATGAAGCAATCATTTGCCACAAATTAGCAGTTTTAAGGGCTATGCTGGCAGCTCACATGTTCCACTTGTTCCGAGAACAGTGATCGAGTCTATTTCTCAGGAAAACATCTTGTCTCTGTTGATGGCAATGATCAAGGCTCTTCAACAGGTCAAGGGCTTGGAAAGATGACTACACACTGACCAGGAATCAAGCTTACTTTTACAGGTTTACCAGGGAAGTGGATAATCAACACTCCTTTGCAATCACAGCAAATAATTTATTTGAAAACAGCCATGGTAACTGTCAAAGCAATCCTTCCTGCTCTCTAAAGAAGCTGCTCACTGCCTGGCACTTGAGTGGCTGCCTGGCAACCACCCAGCCAAGCTGTCCATCATGCATAGATCTCCTTCTCTACCTGATGCTCTTTGATTCCTGGATTATATATGTATGGCTGGAAAGCAAGTTGTCCCTCAGTATGCATACAGATTCCTCAATCAAAGCATCATTAAGCACCATGGTCCCTTCTCTAGAAACAGAATTATATACAAACAACTTACCAAGAGAAGAACACACAGGCACTCACAGTGGCCAAATAAAAGATGCAGATGCTTTTTTATGTATTAATATGTTTTGACAGTCCATCAGGAAAATCCAAAGGACAGAGAAGAAACTGCATGCATAGCACTAGCATCTTGGGGCTGAAGAGATGGCTCAGTGGTTAAAAGAACTTGCTCCACAACCATGAGGACCAGAGTTCAGATCCCAATACCTACATAGGAAAAACAAACAAACAAGCAAACAAGTGACCTTGCAAACATGTGGATTTCCAGCTCAACAGAGCAAAGCAAGGTGGATCCTTGGATATGCTGGTTTTCAGTCTAGCCAAGGTTTAGAGAGAGAGAGAGATACCTTGTCTCAAAGGTAGAGAGTATATGGAAGATACCTGGTGCCCTCTTCTGGCACACACATGCAGATGGATATGTGTAAGCAGCACACATAAAATAAAAAAATATTTAAAAATGTATTGAAGTTTACTTTAACAACATGAAGACAAGAAGAGCAGAAAGATGCCTCCATGGTATAAAGTATTTGGTGCTTCTGTGGAGGACTGAGTTTCAATTAATAGCACTCACATGTCCCACAATCACCCTTAAATATAGTTGTAGGGAATTGAATACTTGCTTCTTCTCTTCTTGCCCCTGTAAGCATAAGCATTCACACATTGCACCAACAGAACTGCAGGGCAGACAGACACATAGATTTACATGATATGCAAATGTATATTAAATACATAAAACATTAAAAAGATATGAAGACAGCATGTGGGAGGGGTAAAGAGAAAGCATATTGAGAGTGTATAGAGGTATTAAATGGGAAGGCAAATCAGTTCAGTAATATTGTGTAACTTTGCCTTGGGGATATAGGACCAAACTTCACAGAAGCACCAACACTCAGCTTCTACATTGAAGCATCACTATCAATCCCAAACCTCAGGAGTGAGGAGAAACTCATAAGACTCAGAAAATAAGTGAATTTATAAAGATACAACTCAATAGGTTCAAGACATGTATAGGTTTACAAAATTCATGCCAACCTTCACCTCCATGTATAAAACCAGTAAGCAGATGTTCTACACTCAATGACAGAGATGTTTGAGTGACTTGCCAGCTGCAACATTTGCAAGTCGTCACCCATATTGGAGTGGCTACTTTGGTAGTGTAGTTGACTTTGAGCCACCCATGTTCTTGGAAATCCCTCCAGTAAACACATCAATTCAATGATCTGGGCTCAGGTGTGGTCCTATCTCTGTTTTGCAGGTGATGCATGATCCATGTGTGGATGTTCATGTCCTCCTAGGAAAGGTCACACAAGAGAAAGAGTTGCCAGGTATACCATGCTTACAGATCCTGTCTCTGCAGTGATAAAGAAGGAGAAAAAAATGAATGAAGCAGAAGGAGCAGAGCCAGAGGGAAGAAGGAGAAAAATGAGAAGGGCTTACTAAGGAGAGGCAGCTGGTCCAAGGATGTTGTGTGTCCTGAGAATATGAACTCCAGGTTCTTCTTCTGAGTCCTTACCTCTAAGGCATCCTGTGAAATAGTCCAAGGAGAACTCAAGGTGTACAATCACATTAGAAATGAAGGGAGTGGAAATAGACAAAACAAAACAAAACAAAACAAAATGTTAGGTGGGATATGTAAGTGTGGTGAGCTGGCTTCCTAGAAAGTGCTCCAGATCACTTGACAATGTGGAGAAAGGGGCTTGGCGCTTTAGATGGACCCAGAGGGAGACAGATGAGAGGTAACTATGGCTGCAGCCTGAATGTGAGACTATAAGGTCATGCATGTGTAGGTGTGATGTTTGCTACTGAAAGTGAGAAAGGAAGAAAGGGGGATGGAGATGTAACTCACATAGAAAGATTCACTGTCTTAGCTGCTGTTTGCAGCTATAACAAAATCACAACAAAGTTGGTTTCTTACAGACACCAAAAATGTGTTGGGAAGTTCAAGGTGCTCCAGATTTGAAGTTGTATGGAATCACTCACTTTGTGTTGTTATATGATGAACAGGGGATACATGTTTGCCTGAGTCACTTTTGTAAGGTCCCCATCCCTCATCACTTTTGCTCTGAGGTGGATGAAGGCCAAATGTTACAGAATTGGTCTCCACAGTGGTGCTCCAAGGGACAAAGGGGCAGAGTCTTATGAAATGACACTTCATTGGAGAAACTTAAGTCATTGGGGTGTACCCTTAAAGGGAATTATTTGATGCCAGTCTCTTTCTGTCTTGTTTTTGCTTCCTGGCTCATAAGACAGGCACTTTCATCTGTACTATATTCCCATCATTCCCTGCTCTCCCTGCCAAATTCCAAAGCTGTGTATACCTGATCTTAGATTGGAGACCAAGCAAGCCAGTTTTCTTCATGGGATCATTGTCTCAGATGTTTTGTTACAATATGTGAAGTTGATGAACCCCATCTCCTTATATACAACACACCTTAAGACCATAGCATTATGGCTATGATTGAGCCATTTGTTTTAACTATGGCTAGATGGTGAGATTTCATTATGCAGGTTTATGGGGGAGGAAATACTCAGAGCTGTGTGCAATCACAGTGTGTCTTTCTCTGAGAGCCAGGAGATAACTATGCCATGTTCCCCACGGAAAGACATGCTCTGTGTTCTGTTCTTTAGGTGACACGTCCTCAGCTCACCTTTCGCTGAGCTGATTTGATGTTTTAATAGCTTTGCTGTTGCACATTTTCCCAGCCTACCACTTCCCTTTTGCCCCTTGAGCTTTTGAGGCTTCGCACTTGTCAGGTAAACTTGCACACATCCCTGGGTGAAGGTTGTAATCTATAAACCTGTCAGATAAGAAATCAGTTTACAGCATGCTCTCTCTCTCTCTCTCTCTCTCTCTCTCTCTCTCTCTCTCTGTGTGTGTGTGTGTGTGTGTGTGTGTGTGTGCGCGCACGCTCCTTCTCAATTCCAAGCAAAAGAAAAAAAAAAGAAGATGAAGGCTTGAAATGAAGTCATTGTCTAGATAACAAGTCAGAGGAAAACAGAATCATTTTGACTAGAGAATGAATTCCTTGTATTTTCTTTTCTAATGTTCCACCTGGAAGGAAATCTATCTCTCCATAGTAACCCTTTGGGAATCCTTATGTTTCTGTTTCTATTGTAATCAAAATGTAAAGAAATGTATTACTTAGTCTAATTGTTAATTAAACACCATGTGCTTCCTATTAAAATAGTGTTTTCCAAAAAGTAAAATGAACGAAAGCTCTATAAACGCTACGTTTTGCATGTTTGCTTCATTCTCACTGTGCGTGCACAGGCACCTGCGAATTCAGAGGCTAAAACTTGACATTTGTTGTCCTCCTCAGTCACTACTCACATTATCGTTAAAGACGGGGTCTTTGGTTAACCTTGGAGCTCAATATCCTTTTGTGTCCTTCTCCCCAGCAGCAAGAAGATAGATACATGCTGCCCTACCTAGCTCATTACAATGGTGCTGGAAGTCAAACACAGGTACTCTCCTTGTACAGGAAGCACCTTACTCACTGAGTTACCTCCCCAGGACTGGCAGGGTTCTTTGAATGCTATTAGATCTGTATTGCCCCTCAACATTAACACATTCATGAACTAGGTGCGTGTGTGTGATAAATGGAAAATTCTATTTGCAATTAAATGACTTCACAACACTGTTCTGTACGTGCCTGGACATCCAGATAGAAGCACAGTTCCCTTAATTCCTGCCTCTCAGTGGATATGTGGGTCGATTCCAATTCTTCAGCACTCTTGTGTCAGGGAAGAAAGTACATTGATATGCTCACTTTTACAACCATCCTGAGCAGTTTCCCCAAGATAAGGAATTAAAGTAGCTAGAATGAACAATATCCTTTTTAATGATATGAAATATATATTTCTTATGACTGTGGTATCACTTTTTTTTATTTCTAGTAGTATATTGGAATGTGTCCTGCTTAGCATTAATTGACAGCTTCATACAGCCTAGAGTAACTGGAAAGGAAAGCCTCAATTGAGGAATTGCCCAGGTCAGGATGGGCTGTGGGAGATGGTTGTCTTTTTAATTGTTTGGGGTGGGGGGAGCATCAACCCACTGTGGGAAGTACTATTCCCTAGGCAAATAGTATTGGTCTGCATATGAGAGCTAACTGAGCATTAAGTCTGAGAGCAAGACAGAAAGCAGCAGCATCTACATTTCTTCCATGTTTCCTTGGCTGTTGGTGAGTTATCTGGCCAGAGACAATACTGGATGGCACAGCAAGCCTTCATTTTCCTGCCTTGACTTCCCATACTGACTTCAGTCAATGATGGACTGTGACTTTTTCCTTCCCTAAGCTGCTTTGGTTTAGAGTGTGCTATTACAGTACAGAAGGAGACTAATGCAGAATCCATGTTCTATCCTTGCCCTTGTGCAATGCCTAAAATAAGCATTCTTTACAATATTGTACCACCTGAGAGGGAGAAAGCTGTTCTTTAATTTCTATAGAATGTACCAGCTGTTCCCTTTCATGTTGCTATTTATATACATACTGTTTCTCATTGATAGGTAAAGTCTTTAAAAACATTCGTCTTCTCTATTAGGTTTTAAATTACTCAGGATATTTTCATTGATAACATCCATCTCTTTCATATGCTCTAATGTCTTCCTCTTATCTTATTTCATTTTCACCCTCCAAACACTTAAAAGAATCATAAAAGCTTTATAAATATATGCTTTTCATCTCCAACACAGCAAACACTTACTGATATATAACTCTATTAATATTTTATTATTGCCAGCAAAAGCCTCTCCGTGGCTTGCTAATAAATTGTATTTTGAACAAACAGGTGCAGCTCAGATCTAGAGCTTACTGGTCTAGTATAGTGACTACCTACTCATCTGTCCATTTGGGTGACAGAAGATATCAGTTGAGATGTATCATAGATATAAAATAGATGTTGATATTGTAGACTTAGAAAAAAATAACATAGGACCTGGAGAATACACAGCTTGTGAGTGCTTGCTTTGCAGGCACATTGGACTCAGTTCATTCTTCATAACTCACATTAAAAATGCCAGGCATCTTGGAGTATGCTTGTAACCCCAGATCTTGAGAAGCAGAGGCGGGCAGATCCATAGAGCTCATTGGACAGCCAGCATAGCTTCTTCGGTAAGTTTCAGACCAGTGAATGATCCTATTTTAAAATCAAGGTGGACAACTCCATATAAAAGACAGCTGACTTCCACACATATGCACACATATACAAGGGCTGCACTACACACACAAACACAGGCAGGAAGAGAAAAGAAGGCAAAATCCTTCTCAAATAATTCTAATAACTCTAAAAATAGTTCAAAATAGCATTTTTGCAATGCTATATGGTGGGGTTAGCGAACTACATAAAGGTATCAATTAGCTTCTCCTAATTATTTGTAATATGGTTACTAAAAAATGTGAAATGTGAAGTTATCTATATGGTTTGGGTACATGGGTATGTGACATCCATGGCATTTTTGTTGAGCAGAACTTCCTAAGAAAGTCCTATATTATAAACACGAGGCACAAAGAGGCTGGCCTGGCATGCCATTTTGGAAGACCTTTGGGCTAGAATTTCTTCATTCTTTTGCAGAGAGAAAGAACAGAGCTGCCCAAAGTCCATTATTCCCATGTCTGCTCTTTGCCTTTCATCTGCTGGAGCCTTGATAAAAGGAAGCAGCTTCAACCAGAATGGTGTATAGCCCCTTTAGAAGGAAGGATAGAGAGAAAAGAACAGAAAAATCTGAAACTGTTCCAAGTTTAAACAACTGCTCATGTCACCAGCAAGCCACACTCACTTCATGATTGACCAGTGGGCTGAGTCACATGATGAGTCACTGGGTCCTTCCAAACTTGAGGCTCTGCAAAACTCCAAGGTGGGCAGATAATTGATGAAGAAGGCTTGGTCTAAGCTTCAGGGATAGAGTTTCCCTCCATAGGTCAGAACATTGAGAGGGCTGTTCACAGCCGGGTTGGATTATCATCTCATGGAATAGCATGTCTTTGGTGGGACTGTGGGCTTTTCTCAGAAAAGGCAGTCAGGGAGACTCTCTGCTCACTCTTCCAGTTATTGGTAAGAGATTTGGGAGATGGAAAATAAAGTTCCCAGATGCTGGCAGGAAATTACTTTTAGAATAAAATCTCAAATTCACATCTTTTTTATTTTATGGAGGCAAAACTCATCCCCATTCTGCGCCTTCCTCCCACGGTAATCCTGCTTAGACTGCTAGTCTTCAGATCTCTTTTTTTCCTACAATTTCCAATTCTAAGTTCTCCTGCTTGACTCTGGACGAATCCAGTTGTGCATCAGATATGTTGAGCTGCAGTGGTGTTTCTTATCTGGCTGATCTAGTCCTTCTCTGCAAAACACTTCCATTCCATGGGGTTGTTTCTCCTGTGTCAAGATGCCCACTTGGTAGTAGAAGAAAGACAGCTTGTCGAACATCTCATCAGAGCAAGAGGTTCCCAAATCAAGCTTTATTATGGAGATTGTCAGATCCTAAGAGCACACAAATTCTGTTTTCTACAAGGTATAGAATCCATAGCTGGCCACAGAATGCACTGGAAGTTAGGAGAAAAGACATTTCCCAATAATTTCATCTAGAAAGAGTACATTTGGGCAAGTTTATCTTAGTCATATTTGTCAAAATTCCGTCTTTCTAGACTAGATTTTGTGTGTGTGTGTTGATTTGAATAAAAAATGGTCCCCATAGGCCTATATGGAGTAGCAATATTAGGAGGTATGGCCTTGTTGGAGGAAGTATGTCACTAGGGGGTAGATTTTGAGGCTTCTGAAGATCAAGTTAGGCCTAATAACACTCTCTCTCTCTCTCTCTCTCTCTCTCTCTCTCTCTCTCTCTCTCTCTCTCTCTCTCTCTCTCTCTCTCTCTCTCCCTGCTTTCTGCAGATCCAAGTATAGAATCCTCTCCTCCTTCTCCAACACTATGTCTGTCTGAATCCTATCATGCTTCCTGCCATGATGATAATGAACTAAACCTCTGAACCTTTAAACTAGCCTCAATTAAATGTTTTCCTTTATGAGTAGTCATAGTTGCCAGGCAATGGTGGTGCTTCCCTTTAATTCCAGCAATTGGGAGGCAGATACAGGTGGATCTTTGAGTTCGAGGCCAGCCTGGTCTACAGAGTGAGTTCCAGGACAGCCAGCACTATACAGAGAAACCCTGTCTCGAAAAAAACAAACAAATAAACAAACAAATAAACAAAAAGAGTAGTCATAGTCATGCATTTATTTACAACAATAGAAACCCTAAATAAAACTCTCTGTGTGTGTGTGTGTGTGTGTGTGTGTGTGTGTTCAGTGAGAGGAAATTCCAGTGTGGGATCTTCCCTCAGTGATGTTGTATGGATTTTCCCTTTATCTATTGACAATCCCGTTAAAGTCCTATGAGTCTTGAAGTCTTAAGAGTCTTTTGTGTATGGCTTGCTTTTTCCATTTGAGACATGTGCTAATGTCAAGCCCCTCACAGTGGAGTTTTGATGCCACGATAAAAGATTAGAATCTTGAGGGAAGAGCACAAATATAGGGCTCTTTCTGGTCTTGGATGTCACCTTTGCTGGAAGTTTTGACTAAACATGAGTGTACTGGAAGGGGTAAAATTGGATGCCTGAGATAGATCGAGAGCCTAAAGAATGGAGAAGTAAGGAACAATAATTTGTGGTTGAGACTCTTCATAATTGCTAATGCCAGTTCTCTAAACAGTTGTGAATTTTAGTCAGAGGACACCAGCAGGTTTGTCTGGCCCTATCCCTTTGGTCTTCAAGAAGGAAATTTGTTCAGCTTGGTTTCTGTGTCTGGCAACAGTTTGTCTTTGATGAGATGAGAAATATTTTGGCATATAGAACTGATTTTGTTCTCTTCTCAATTTGCATTTTCAATGAATCTTAGCAACAGAAGGCTCATCAGCCTCTGGATTAGGGGAACAAAATCCTGATTTTTCTCCGGGCAAACAGCTATTTCTTGTAACAAGTCTATTTCCTTTCCCAGAGTTCTGTAGTTTGCAAGCTAAGAGATTCCATGTCTAAAATTATTCACCGTGGTTCTCCTCTTTGTTTTCTCCTTCTTTCTGCTTCTTAAATATCCTTCCCATTCTCCACCTCAAAGGAATCCACCCCCTGGCAGAGAAAAGTTTCACTGGCAATGAAGCCTTCCTGTAGTAATGATCTTTAAGAAACTGTAATCTCATAGCTAACAACATTTTAAAGAACCCTCAGGAAAAAATGAAGGAGGTAAAAGAAGATTGATAGCGTAGGCTTGAAAGTTTCATAGGCTTCATGCATAAAAAAATTACAAAGGTTTTGGATTTGAGAGGTGGAAGTTCTGTGGTAGGGTCCTCAGGTGAGCCAGCAGCTAGATCAATACTTTCTCCTTTTCTGCCTTCTTTCCCAATTTGCAAAATCAAGAACTTACTTTCTCTTTTATGGTCCCTTATATTAGTAGTTAATATATTTCAAACCTTTAGAATGAATCAGGAGCTCTGCTGACCTGTGGGACTAGGGGTTGACATGCTCATTTTACAGAGAGAGAAACTGTGGTTTGAGTGTTGCCTCTGAAGTTACACATGGGATGGCAAGTAACCCTGAGCCTAAAACGAAGGAGCCCAGGGTCCAGAGCTGAACACCAGACGGTTGACTTTCTTAGTAAATACTTTGCTGGGTTGCGCATGAAGATTATCAAAAATCACTGTATATATACAGATACTCAAGTTAGATAAGCTGTCTATAGTTGTCCAACTTGAGGTTCTATGATACTAATTAGGAAGTTTGAGGTATAATTATAAACAGAGAAAGTATACCCACCTCTCAGATTGAATAAGCCAAGTGAGACAAGTATCAAGAATAAACAAGGGGTGTGGGGACATCCATCGCAGTCTTCAGAAGTGTGAAGAAAGATTCAGTTGAATAGGTAATGAGATTGACTTCTGGGCATGTTCAGAAGTCACCCTGAGTAGGTAGAATACCTTGTACATTCAATAGCTTTCTGAAGCAAGATTTCACTTTGTATCCCATATTGGCTTTGAGTTCACTCTGTAGCCAAAAACAGCATCAAACTCATACATAGTGATCCTCCTGTCTCTACCTTCTGAGTACTGAGGTTAAAGAGTTGCTATCATGTGTGTTTTACTGTTAAGTACATATATAATGCCTCTAAATGAATGTGCTCAGTTCACTATATGTTCATTGACTAAATTAAGGAGAAAATATGTGTGGGTGTGGCTTTTGATAGAGAATCTAGTATATTAGAGAAATACATAAATAAGTATTTCTATTGTTATTTCTGTCATGAGAAAGATTTAATCCCTTAGTTTCAGGGGATCTTGTAGCATAAAAAAGAAATACCAATACCAATGATTAGTCCCTAAAATGGAATGCAATTATTATAAAAATGCATAATATGTTGGTTATTATAGGCCATGGATAAATAAGTGCTAGAACAGGGCAGAAGAGTGTGGCTGATTTAAAACAACAACAACAACAATAACAACAAACCAAAACAACAACACACACACACACACACACACACACACACACACACACAAACCTTCTAGAAAGATTCAGCATGAGAGAAATTCTTAAAAATAACACCAGGCCAGTATTACTCAGTGAGCAAAGTACTTGAGGGCATGGTGACAGAAAGCCATAACAATAAGTAGGTGTTAGACACAGGAATGACTTCGTAGAAGATATGTGGGAGAGGCTTCTGGAAAGATAGAGTGGAGATGCAGACAGAGGCTAGATCATGCTGCACCTTCAGGCTACCTGTAGCAACTTAAGATCCCAAGTAGCAACCAGATGACAGTATATCTGAATTCCCACAATTTTTTATTGAAAATATTCTAGCTGCAGTCCTGAATCCATATAATTATGGACCATAGATGATTGACCATGGGAAGGTACTAATAGGAACAGTCTTCACCCTGAACCCTGTTCTATCTTAGCTAGGAGCTGACAGTCTTAGCTTAGGAAAGTACTGCAAAGGAACAACATGGTAGATTGAGGCTGAAGAGGACAGTCCAGCCACATAAGTATTGATCTCTCTGTCTGTCGGATGCTTTCAAATGGCCACAAGTAGAGTCATGAATTATAGTGCTTACTGCATCAGGAAAACAGTACATAAGAAAGCTCTGATAGAAGGGAACAAGAGTGGACTGTGGAGCCAGCCTTACTTGGTGGATCATGTGTGAATTCTGACACAGCCTGGGTGCCTGCCTGCCTTCTGTCTCACATTCCATTTCTGGAAGCTCCCTCACTTTGCAAACAAAGCTATGGCATTCTCTTTAAGGCTTCTGGAAAGAATCAAATCAATGTTTGTGTTTGTAAGCAATGCACAGAGAACATAGATGCTCTACAAACATTTTCTCCTTTTTTCATGTTTGTTGTGAGTATGTATGGAGTGCCTTTTGGGTTCCAACACTAGTATGGACATCAGCCATGGGTGAAACAACCAGGCTTTCTCAAAGCTAGCATTCATTGGGAGAAAGAAAACAAAGGAGTGAACAGTTCAAGATAGACCCTAATAATGTGAGGGAAATAAAGACAGAATCATCTATAGGAGTCAGTTCCTGGAAAGGAGCAACCTGGTTTTGCAGGTAGTTGGCCTCCTAGAGGGAATGGTACCAGTATTGAGGCTGAAACAAGAATTAAGAAGGTATTATGTACAGGAGGAGAGGAGAGCTGTGAAATGATTTCTTCTAGACCTAACAAACTCATTACATTCATGAACACATAGCAGCTGGGGTTCCCTGCACAATATCGGTTTGTTTAACATTCTAGCCCAGGTATGGAAGGGACCCACAAGGCCCGAACCCTCACGGAGGAGTTAATAGTAATTGAACTCATAAGGAGAGGGAGAACCATTCTGATCTGAGGATAAAGCCACTAGATGCCCATGTTTTAGTGGATGGGCCACACCCATGCTATATAGACAGTACTAACTGGAGTCAGTGGGTTATTTAAATGAAAAGAGATGAAGACATGAAGTTAGGAGGAGGATGTAGTAGATAGCTGGAAGAGAATAAGATATTACATTTATATTACATATTACACACACATATATGTATACACACACACACACATATATATATACATATATATATATATATAATGATTAAATTAAAAATCAAAATAACAGATAAAAAGAAAAAAGTAAAATAAGTGGAACCTAGACTTGGTTTACCTGTATGCACTTGAGGCCCCAATTATGAGCGAAGCTGAGGCAGGAGGAATGCTTCAATGCAGGTACTTGAGGATAGCTGGGACATCCTGTAAAACTTCCTCTATTAAGAGTTTAGACATCTGGGATCCAGCTTTTTCAGCAAGAGATACAACACACAAAGCAGAGTGGAACAGAAACAACCTGGCAGTGTCAAAGCAGCACAATAGAAGCCAGCTTCCCACAGCTTCTGCTAGAAGGGAGAATGACCAATGACTAGGCTGGCTTGGTACCCAGTGGTCTACTACAAACAACATCCCACTGGCAGATGCAATGTACCAGACAGAGGGACAACACTTAATGGTGCTCCTCCCAAGCAGTCATCTTCCAGCACAGCTCCCTCCTCCCAAGTTAGCCCTGGTTGCCCTGGGACACCTTGAGGACATAAATAACTTTGCTGTTTACTTGATCCCAGGAATTCTGGAAGGTGATAATTCACCTCTTCCAGCTTCCTTTGATTTCACAGTCTGTAGCATGTTGCTGAGTATGTTGATGATATGCTCTGTACAACGTATTAGCTTATAAGCTAATAGTGAAGGTAGATTAGTACACATAGCAGGCATATTGTCACAGAGAGCAAGAATCCTCTGAAGACCTAGAAGATACCTCAAACGAGTCTCCAGAAGATCTTGTGTTTCTGGCCTTCAGAGGTGGCACTTTAGCTGCTATTTCTTCCTATAAATTTGTGCTAATATTAATATTTTTAGAATCCCCCCTCCCTAGATTTTTTAAAGAGAAGGTCTAGGGAGAAGGCTTGGAATAAGAGTGCTTTCTGTGAAAGCATGAAAACTTTTGTTCTGATCCCCAGTACCCATATAAGACAGAGGGTGTGGGTATGCACATGTACCTATAATCCCATCACTATCAGATGAAGAGGAGACAGGGAATCATTGGGGCTTACTAGTTGCCAACCTAACAGCAAGTGCAATGAGTTTTGTTGTTTGAATGAGAAATGCGCCCCCACAGGCTCTGATGTTTGTACTGTTAGTTGGTGCCCAGTTGGTGGCAGTGTTTGGGGAGGTTGAATAATTCCAGCATTGTGACCTGTGTTGAGGTCACATAAGTTAGCCCCATTTCCAGGTGGGATTTCTGTTTCCTGCTCCTGACTCCAAACCTGCTGCCTTTCATCATGATGTTTCAACATAGCAAATAACACAATGATGGGGTCTCTCTCAAGAGGGAAAGGCAGAGGAAGAGGACAGGGAATAAATCCTCAGGCCTATGCATGGGTGCTGAGCACCTACAGACACATGTGGACATACACTTGACACACATACAGTATCTCTTTATATCGTAGAGTATGGCCTTAAAATCCCAACCCTTGCTTCTAAGCCTGTTTAGTTACACACATAATATTTACTATTTTTCCTTAGAATAATTTGTCTCCTTTTATTTTAGTATGTAAAGTAGTCTCAAGCATCCCAAGCCATTTGAACTACCGAGCTTCCTAGCATGAGCCACTATGTTTCACTAGAACTGTTTGTAAGAAGTGAAGTTTCTCCATATCTATCATTACAGATCGAATGCAGGATAGGCTCACACCTATAAAGCTAGCATTTAAGAGATTGATGCAGGAGTTTCAGGAGCTCAAAGCCTAGATCACCTGCACATCATCCTTTTTCTCCAGTTTATTTGTTACAAAGGGAATTCAAATCTTCATATCTGAGTGTGTTTCAATGATGCCCATGGGTTAGGACCTTCATTCTACTCTGGTTAGTCTCTAGTGTTCCCAGCTGGGCATGTATATGGAGGTTCATATTCTGAAAGCAAGCAGATACAATATTTTCACAGCTATAATTCTTAATTTGTGTTACAATAGAAACAGTAAAAGCTCATTACACAAAAATTGGCGAATCAAGTATAAGTAACAGGAAACAAACGAGCTATAACTTCAGAGCTCAGGAAGACATGCTTATTATAGTTCCCTTTCTTCTGCTGTTTCCTTCCTTATGCTAAAGATGCTGTGCTGTCCTATAACTTTAATAATGGCAGGGGACCTAAGTGTTCTAGCCTGTAAACCAAATTATACTGTTGGGAAAGCTCACTATTTAGGTAGCAGTACTCCAAGATCAGATAGTTTTTTGAGTTTGAAGCAAAGTGTGTGTGGGGGGGGGGGGGCGGGGGGGATTTCCCTTTCTCAGCGAGGCTTCCCTGTCTCTGCCTGTGTTTGGCTGGAGAGTGTCCCTGAACACAGGTGGCCGACCATGTCTGGTTTTGTCTGATATATGAGTTTGTATAGAGCTCTCTATAAGCCTCATAACTCAGCAGATATATCCCACTCTGGATTCCTGCACCCATGCCGTGACCAATTGTCCCTTTCTACCCTATCCCTAAAAAAGCCCTTATATATCCTATCCCTGAAACAATAAAGTAGACTTGTCTGACCTGAGTAGTATCCAGAGGCCATTCCATCCATACTCATGGCTGTCCAAACCCTCCTCTCTGCCTCTGCCCTATTTCTCCCCTTGAAGAACAGCCTCCAAGAACAAAGAGGGTGGGGACATACCATACTGCATTCAGATTGATTATCAATAATTATCAATGAGTTGTTGTCATGAGAATCACTATACAAGTGAAGCTGTGACTAGATTCTGAGGATAGTTGAGGTATAGCCCCTAGCTGTGTGGCCTTGGTCAAGTTCCATAATATTGCAGTGACTGACCTACCTTCATTTCTTCTTTCTTTATAGAGTAGATGAGAGATTTATTGGTGAGCATAGGTTCAGTATAGCACAAGCACTTATCACTTGTCCAAGAGACCATGGCATGAAATGTGTTTGACACTACAGTCACGAGACAGTAGCCACTTCTCAGCTACCATGTTGTCAAATTCATCAACATTAAACTTAGCAAAGCTTACTTCTTTGACTGTACATCTCCTGCCAGCCAGGGAACATGAACTTGGTACTAAGTAGGACTTCAATCATATGTTCCATTGGTATTGATGGACATGATGGCCTAGTCACTGAACCTTTGGGTTTCCTAAAGAACTAGGAACACCTGTCTGGAGCCTAGACTGGTGACAGCATGAGATCATAGGCAAGACCATCCACAAGAGAACCATCTCCAAGATCACTTAGGGCAACTCATACATGAATCAGGTTGCACATACTCCCAAGGAACCTGCTATTTTCAAAGCATGCATACAATGCCTTGAAGATCAGTGCCTTGGTTTCCTCACCTGTAAAATGGGAATAATAAAGAGGTAGGTATTTTGTGAGAAAGTGAAGGAGTTAGAGAAGAAGCTAGAAGGGTGACTGTGACCATGAGTATTTAGCAGTTAGGGCTGTTCCTTCAGAAATATGTGAGCTACCACATCTGCCTGAGCAAGCCAGAGCATGTACACGAGTCATTTCTAAAAGCAAAGTCCTTTGTACCTATTCTTCATTTTCCTAGATATTAATGATAAAAGCTAGACAAATACTCTCAGTTGGATATCCAGCACATGTATGATGGATGAGATGCCCTTGACTGACAGTAGAAGAATAATGTAAAAGGGGAAAGCTGTAAAACGCAGACTCAGAAGACTGGATTCAGTTCCCCAGCTTAAAAAAAAAAATCTAAGGACTATATCAGTACATGAACTTTCCTGGTGTTTAAACGATGGAACATAAAGGAATAAGAGCAGATAGCTTTAATGCTATTTAACTAGTAAATGCCCCCTGCTCTGGGCTGTAAGCTGCTGGTCTGAGATCCTGGAATTTCTGCCAAGTTGTGGATGTTGATTTCTGCTCTAGAAAGTTTTTCTATCACTCCATGACAGCCTTTGTGTTACTTGGCTATGACTTGACTGCAATAGGCTTCTCTGGCAAGTATGACTTGAGAGGACCGAAGGGCATGTCTACAAAACACACAGAGATAGTCATGAGGAGGATCATGGGGAGAAAATGATGCAAACTCCCAGTTCCCTTCCATCCCTTATCCCAGGCAGCAATGCTCAGCTCTAGTAGGGAGATGAGGTTAGATAATGGAAAGTAAACAATGGAGACATTCCCAGCCCTCCACCAGCCTTCTGAAATGTCTTGCCACTCAGTACATTTAATTGCTCCCTCCTCTGGACACTCCGGGCCATCCCTACAGCTTATTAGAGAAGAGAACAAAGAGTTTGCTGGATCCTGCAAGTCCCACTTGCTGAGGAAAATGATGATAAATGTTGGCTGCTTCAGGGGATGCTTGCTTTCTTTAATAGCCCTGAGGTACCAATTGCTAAGTCAGATGGAAGGAGTCTTGTATCCTGGGGGACTTCTTCTTAATAAACCAATTAATGATCTAATGATCTGGGAAGGCAAAAGAGGGAGGCAGGTTCTATCTGACTTCCTGAGGATGGCTCATCAAAAGGGTGAAGCAAGAGTGGCTCACAGGTCAGAGGGAAGCTTTAGAACCAGTCTATGGCTTTCCTCAAATCATTCAAGTTGATTCTGTCAGACAGAACCCCATGGCTCTAGAAGTCAGATGTTCTCTATTTCTGGGGTTCTATAGCGGTATGCAGTTTAGTTAAAGACCTTGTCTGATCCCAGAATTATCTCTTTTTTTCTTGAACATTATCTTTGTCACCATCATCATCATCCTCATTCTCATCCTCACTTTGAGATCATGAATTTTGAATTAGTAGGGCTATGAAATCTGGTTTAGGAGACCAAGAAAGGAAGAGTAATTGACTTAACATTTTGAGATACTATATTTAAGTTATTTGTCTCTGTATGGGTATGGGTATGTGCATTTGAGTTCAGCACCCATGGAGTTAGAGTTATGATGTATTTTCATATATGATATGAGGTATGTGTGCATACATGTGCATGTTCATGGATGCAGATGTGAGCAAGCCATGGCACATAGGAAAACCCTGTATACCTCAGACGTCAGTCTTCACCTTCCATCTTGTTTAAGACAAGGTATCTTGCTATGGTGTGCACCAGACTAGCTGGCCCATGAACTTGAAGGGATTCTCTTGTTTCTATCATCTCTCTCTTGGGTGAACTGGGATTACAGATATGTTATACAGCCCAGGGTCACATGTGTTCCGGGCAATCAAACTCCAGACATTGTGCTTGCACAGCAAGAATTTTACTCATGGAGTCATCTTACTGCACCTATTTTTAGGTTTTTGAGAACCTTCCATTCTGATTTCTAGAGTGGCCAACCTCATTTACATCTCCACTAGCACTGTACAGAGGTCCACACTTTATTTCCCACATCCTGTCAGCAATAAATCACTCCTTTCAACAGAAAGGAAATTGTTCTAATAAAACAGCAGCATTTTAAGCTAGACTCTATGGATTCTATGAATTCAGAGTTCTCCATGCCCTGGAGTTCTTATTTGCCCTAAGATAGTAGCTACCATGCTTACATCTTGAGACATTTTTGAAAATGTGCTCAAATAATGTCACCAAAGTGCTGAAAATGGCACTTAAAACACAGTGAAACTTCAGCAAACAGCAATCACCACCACCACCACCACCACCACCACCACCATGTGTACCTCGAAGTGTGTTACTCTCAATACCACCATGGGAGAGCATAGACAACACTCTGTCTTGGGTTATTCTTCAGTCTCCAGAGCACAAGAGTGGCAGAGGTAACCTGCAGAGGAAAATTCACTAGGAACAGTCATGCCCCACATATCAGACTTGACACAAACTTTAACAGTTGTCACATTTCAAAACTTGGACCAGCATAGAGGAAAAAAAAAACCAAAAACCCGGAGTCTCCTGTAGAAGCTGCACAGGTCTGCTCTGCAGCTGGGCACATCATTAGAGATCATTTCCTTTCTAGTGCAACGGCAAAGCATGTGGGAATGCTTTCAGCCTCTGGGTCATATTGGAAGATTTTGGCATTGAAGTTGCTGGTTACCTTTGCCTCTAAGAGAAGAAGCACCATGTTTGACCAAATGTTCCCTGCAATGAGTGTATTTATAATTTAGTAGGTACATGGCTTTGATGTGTTAATTAGAGACATGGTTTTCCTTGCCATGGATACCCTACCAGCTCTTCCTGATAAGTTCATAGGCCAGTGTTGCTGGATTCCTTGTCAGGTAATTAGTCTCTGATGCTTAGGATGCACAGAGTCAGTCAATTGACCATGTGACTCACACTGCATGCAGGGCAGGATGGACTGTGACCCTATTTCTGTCATCAGGCTGTGTCCCTGCCTACCTTCTTTTTCACCTGGCCTGTTAGCTAGCTTTGTCACCCCTCCCTTCATTAAGTGATGCTTTTCAAGCGATTAAATATTTTTTTAAAAATCTTTTTAAATTTACAATTAAATAATATCAGGAAGGAAGCTTTTAAATTGTTTTTTTTTTTTCCAGTGCTCATTAAACACCAATTTTTAAAGAAATAAAGTGCATGATTCTCTCCAAATGCCCAACAATGAGTGGCAATATCTGTATAATTTTTAGATCATTATTTTATTAACTGGGGCTTATTTCAAAACCAGTAATTAAGATACCAAGGAAGGCTCTTTCATTAATCAATTGACATCCGGCTAATAGCATCTCACCAGGAATAAATAAAGTTCACGGAGGAATTCTGCAAGGAGATAATTGAAAAATTGTTAAGGGGTTTCTAAAATAGCCGTCTGTAAGTCTTTGGGAGCTAATCTTGTTCTTAGCCTGTGTCCCCACTAAAGGATCTCGGGTGGTACCACCGTAGCAGTCTTATTGTATGAAATGGTATCCAGCATCTCAAAAAATCTTCATAGCACAATGAAGTCATAGTAGGTAGGATAAAGTTGTGTCTTTACATAATGGACCTACAAAGTTCCCATGGGAAACAACATGCATTTAAACCACTCCAAGCCTGTGGAGAAGGGTGGAGAACATCCTGCCCTCCACCATCATCTGTTCCCAGTTAAAAGCAGCTAGACCTTTCAGGCCACATCTCTTTCTGAGGACTGCAGATTGTCAAACAAGGAACACTTAAAAAGCTGTCATGGGTGAGCTGTATAGATGGATCTGTATGTTTGGACTACTTGCTGGTCTTTCTGCCACTCCAGGTGATCTGACGTTTTCTTCTGAACTCCTTGGGCACTGCAAACATGTCACACACACACACACATCTAAAGAGCTAAAATGATATTTCAAAATTCATTTAAATAGTTTCATGAATCTATTATAAACCTGAAGGGCAACATATGGTTAGTTACCACCTCACTTTCCAGAGGAACCAACAGGGTGTCATCTAATGGTAGAGCATTTGCTTAGGATGTTTAAATCTATGGATCTGATGGACTGTACAGAATTATAATCAATAAAAGGGAGAAAGAGAAGCTGGGTGTGGTGGCACACGCCTTTAATCCCAGCACTCGGGAGGCAGAGGCAGGTGGATTTCTGAGTTTGAGACCAGCCTGGTCTACAGAGTGAGTTCCAGGACAGCCAGGGCTACACAGAGAAAACCTGTCTCAAAAAAAAAAAAAAAAAAAAAAAACGGAAAAGAAAAAGGAGAGAGTGCACAAGACAGGAGAAAACACACGGGATTTTAACAAATAGCAAGGTTTTGCTTCACATAGCTATCTAGGATAAAGTAGAGGTTGTATTTGTTAACTGTGTGCCTGGAAAGTGGAAACTAAAGATCATTTTAGAATGGGAAACCCAATAAAACTTTCTTAAACGTGATTCTAGGAGAATGGAAGCCAGAACCAGTCTGTTCTTTCCATTCTTTCCTATACTCCCGTGTGTCTTTGACTATCTTATATTGTTTGTAAAACTGGGTATAATTATCAGATGGGTTTTCACCTGGGTTCCCTAAGAGGAAAAGAGGAAGGAAGAGAATGGGGTGGTACTGTTCTGAGATATGGACAATGCCATCCAACCTAAGGAGAAATTAACTCTTGCTCAGAACGATTCAAACTCACTATTCTCAGACATAATTCCTAAACTCTTTTCACAATTTAAATTAGAATACTAAGTATTTTAAAATGTTTCAAAAGATAACTGTTCTCTAAATACGTAGGTGGAGTCATAAAACAGCTGAAGCAACATGAGGTTGTTTTCTGACCAAATTACATAAGTTCTTTTTCTGATCTCTTTCTGTAGACAGTGCGACAACATCACCATAGACACCCACATGGTTTTTAGACCCATTGATGGTACCCAACAATATTGGTTCTTTGCCTGAATCTTGGAGATACTGCCCTTAACATATTTTTAGAAAGACATGTCTCTGAATCAATGAATGTTTTGTATATGTTGCATTGAGACCCATAAAGAAAGCCATACATGTATGTTAGGGCCATACATACATGTCTAACATCCCTTTTCCAAATCACCAAACCAAATCATGTTTGCCATAAATAGTGACCTTTATAATCTGTTCTATACTGTTTAATCTTTTAAGCACTAATAAAAGCTCTTTATACTACCTTGACTATTCATTATTGGGTAGTTTTTACAATACCAGATCATGGGCTCTTGTTGCACATTGTGACTATCTCATAAGAACAAAGTCAACCTTTACTTGCCCTACAAGTACCCTACAAAAACATGTTAGGACAAAGTCTCTACTTTTATAAGTCTGAGGAAAAGACGATAATTATACCCATGCATATATACCTTATTGGTATATCAAGAGTGTCTGCTATCAGTCATATATAGGTCACCTCCTCTTTTTATATGGGCTGTGAACTAAAAAGGACCTTCACACTCTATGGCTCAGGGATCATTGCAAATGAAAGAGAGACCTGAAAGTGTGTAAAAGACAGAGGTTGAGGACAGCCAGGACAAAACATGCCTGACATGACTACTGAACTCACAACTCTCACAGCATCTGTGGTTTTACTGTACAAGATCTGCACAAGATCAAACCACTCAACATCCCAACATGGTGTGGACAGGCTCACAAGTCTCCAGCTTAAACAAAGGAGCCATTCTGACTTCTGGAGGCTGATGAGGCAGGTTTCTTTAAGGGTTTGGCCTCTGGTAGTTCACCATCCCTAGTGACCTTACACCCATGAGACTACAGATAGTACAAACTGAATTTGATAGGTTATTTCAAACAAAGATGTACAGTAGATACATCTTGATGAATGGAAATGGGAGGAGTTGGGGAAGGAAAGGTAGTGATGTGATCAAAATGCATTGCTTGAATTCTCAAATAATTATTAAAACTTGTTTTTTAAAGAAATAAATATGTAGTATAATTAAATTAACATAGCTTCCACAGGTGAGTAGTGTTTGATGATAAAGAGTGCAGTTTTGAGCCCAGGATGGAAAAGTATTATCTATCCTCCATGAGAATCCAAGATTTGAACACAAAATTCATCTTTATTATTAACACTCCCAAATCAAACATGGCACGAACTCCTTTACATGTAGATGCTATCTGCTAAATCTTCAGAAAGCAGGCTACAATCTGTATGGCCACAGAGGTTAGTTATAGAGTAAGGGACTGGAGGATGGTGCTCTACCTAGGAGGGAGAAATAGAAAGACAGCTGTGGATGAACCGGTGGTTGGAGTGAACTGAAACAGGAAGATCAAACAGGGAAGGAGAGGGCAGGGGTGTTTTAAAAGTGTGTAGGGGAGGGACAACTAAAACTAAGGGCATTTAAAGGTGGTGATATTGAAACCTAACAAAGTAGTAGTTTCAGAAAATATATGCATATATGAAAGAAACCTAGACAGAATCATCAAACTATGGGGAGACAAGCCTCAGTTATACATATCCTGTCACCCAGTGAAGCCTTCAGTGTCTGGAATGGGTTACATCTAATTGAGTTGTTGTTCAAAGGCGCCTCATCAAAACCTCCAAACAACCTAGGTTATTGCCAAGGCTGCCGGCTGTCCTGGACAAACTTAAGGTAAGGCCCTATTTTTGAAGACCACATCTACAAAACTCACTGAACACAGATGGATCTTGAAGCAGCTCTATTCCTAACTTCCCGAGGAACCAGCACACTGATTTCCATGCCACCAACAATGGAGGAGTGATCCGTTTGCCCTATATGCTTGCTGTCATGAGCTGTCATTTGTTTTATTGATCTCAAGGTAGTTTTGATTTGCAATTCCCTGATGCCTAAGAATACTGAACATTTCTTAGTGTTTCTCTGCCACGTGTGTCTCAACTTTTGAGAACTTTCTGGTTAGTTCTGTACTCCATTATTCACACTGGATTGTTTGTCTGGTTTCTTTATTGACCTCTGGGTTTCACATCACAAACCCTGGTCCCACTCATCTCCCTTTCTCCTCATAACCACCCTCTACCCTTGTGAATGTCCCCCTGAAATAAAACAAAACAGAGAAATGAACAAAAACAAAGCAAACATAGAAAAAAATTTGTGGTGGAAGCTGTAGTGTGTCACAGTGTGTCCCAAAGTATAACCCTCACCCATACGTCTTCACTTGTAAATGTTCATTGCAATAAGACATTGGTCAGATTTGAGATCTCTAGCTTCTATAATACCATGAATATTGGATCCTTATCGGGATTCCTTCTGGTTACCCAGTTGTTGCCCTGTGTCATGGAGATTCTGCAGATCCCGATGTTTTAGATAGTAACCTCCTGTCATATGTGGAATTGATAGTAGTCTTTTTCTACTCTGTAGCCTGGTGCTTTGTCTGGATAATAGTATCCTTTTCCATACAGAAGGGTTTCAGTTTCATGAGATCCCATTAATTACTTTTTAGTGCCTATGCTATCTATGTCCTATTCAGAAAGCATTCTTTTTCTGTGCCAGTAAGTTCAAGGCCTTTCCCCACTTTTCTACCAGATTTAGGAAATACAGTCTTATGTTGAGGTCCTTGATATATTTGGAGTTTGAGTTTTGTACAGGGTGATACATATGGATCTGTTTGCCTTCTTCTACATGCAGCTCTTAAGTTTGACCTGCACCATTTGTTGAAATGTTGTCTTAGTTTGTATTTGTGGTTTCTTTGATGAAAAGCTGGTGTGCATAGGTGTGTGGACTTCTGTATGGATCATAATTCAATACTGTTGATCAAAGTGTCAGCTTTTAATGCCAATATCACAGTCTTTAATAGTATATAGCTCTGTAGTAAAATTTTAAATCATGAATGGTGGTACCTCTCTAGCAGTTCTTTTATTATTCAGGACTGTCTTATCTATCCTGGGACTCTGTGTTTCTATGTGGTGCCAAAAATTATCCTTTCGATTTCTGTGAGGAACTGGGTTGAAATTTTGATAGGGATTGTGTTGGCTCTGTAGACTACTGTAGGATGTTGATTTTCACAATATTAATTCTTCCAACACACAAGCATTGGAGACCTTTCAATCTTCTAATGGCTGCTTTGGTTTCTTTCTTCAATGTCCTAATGCTTTTATTTTATGACACTTTCACTTGCTTGATTAGAGTTACCCCTAGATATTTCATTGGGATATTTTGATCATTAATATATTTTGAGGCTATTGTGAAAGGTACTGTTTCTCTGATCTCTTCCTCAGTTCATTAATCATTTGTACATAGGAAGGCTTCTGTTTTTGTGTATTAATTTTGTATCCTAATATTTCCTTGGTGGTGTTTATCAGCTGTAGGAGTTTCCTGGTGGAAATTTTAGGGTCATTTATGTGTACTACAATATTAGTTGGGTTATAAGGTGCTGGATATCAAACTTGGGGTCTCATGCAGGGTAGGTAGGAGCTCTACCAATTGAGCTATGTCTCCATCTCTTATATCTTATTCTTTTTCTTTTATTGGATATTTTTATTTACATTTCAAATGTTATCCCTTTTCCCAGGTCTCCCCTCTGGAAGCCCCCAGTCCCATCCCCCCACCCACCCACCTCTATGAGGGTGCTCCTCTACCCACCCACTCCTGCCTTCCCGACCTGGCACTTCCCTACACTGGGGCATTAAACCCCATAGAACCAAGGACCACTTCTCCCACTGATGTTCAACAAAGCCATCCTCTGCTACATATTTGGCTGGAGCCATGGGTCCCTCCATGAGTACTCTTTAGTTGGTGGTCCAGTTCCTGGGAGCTCCAGGGATCTGGCTGGTTGACACTGTTGCTCCCCCCCCACACACACACACACAGGGCTGCAAAACAATTCAGCTCCTTCAGTCCCTTCTCCAATTCCTCCATCAGGGACTCTGAGCTCAGTCCAATGGTTGACTGCAAGCATCTGTCTCTGTATTTGTCAAGATCTGGTAGAGCCTCTCAGGAGACAGCCATATCAGGTTCCTGTCAGCAAACAGTTTCCAGCATCCACAATAGTGACTGGGTTTGGGACTGTATATGGGATGGATCCCCAGGTGGGACAGTCTCTGGATGGCCTTTCCTTCAGTCACTGCTCCACATTTTGTCTCCATATTTCCTCCTGTGAGTATTTTGTTCACCCTTTTAGAAGCACTGAAGCATCCACACTTTGGTCTTCTTTCTTCTTGAGTTTCATATGGTCTGTGAGTTGTATCTTGGGTATTCCAAACTTTTTGGCTAATATCCACTTATCAGTGAATACGTGCCATGTGTGTTCTTTTTTAACTGGGTTACCTCACTCAGGATGATATTTCCAAGTTAAACAGAGAATTCTCAACTGAGGGAACTCAAATGGCTGAGAAGCACCTAAAAAATGTTCAACATCCTTAGTCATCATGGAAATGCAAATCAAAACAACCCTGAGATTCCTCCTCACACCAGTCAGAATGGCTAAACTCAGGTGACAAGAGATGCTGGTGAGGATGTGGAGAATAAGGAACACCCCTGCATTGCTGGTGGGATTACAAGCTGGTACAACCACTCTGGTAATCAGTCTGGTGGTTCCTCAGAAAATTGGTCAGAGTAGACCTGAGGACCCAGCTATACTACTCCTGGGCATATACCCAGAGGATGTCCAACATGTAATAAGGACACATGCTCCACTATGTTCATAGCATCCATATTTATAATGGCCAGAGGCTGAAAACAACCCAAATGTCACTCAACAGAATAATGGATACAGAAAATGTGGTACATTTACACAATGGAAAACTACTTAGCTATTTAAAAAATGACTTAATGAAATTTGCAGGAAAATGGATGGAACTTGAAAATATCACAGTCTTCTTTTTTTTTTTTTTTTTTTTTTTGACACAGGGTTTCTCTGTATAGTCCTGGCTGTCCTGGAACACACTTTGTAGACCAGGCTGGCCTCAAACTCAGAAATCCGCCTGCCTCAGCCTCCTGAGTGCTGGGATTAAAGGCATGTGCCACCACGCCCGGCTCACAGTCTTATTCTTGATTTACTTACCTGACAGTGCTCAGGCCAACACAAAGTTGGGCAAACAAATAGGTGATGGAAACAGCAAGTATCCAGCTAGCAGACTGAATTAAATGGACAAATAGGAGGAAAAGATTCCAGCAAATAAAAGAGAGCTCAAAGTCCCTAAAATTGCCCATAAAAAATGAAAGCAAGTAGACTCACTTCTACGTGATGTGAAACCCTCTGGCCTGACCCCTCTGTGTAAGTGCTCTGGATGAGGGAAATAGAGAGTGTTACTTCCACAGCTAACTCAACACTGAACACTGCTGGTGTCCTGGTTCATATTCTTTTCAACTTGACACATGCTAGAATCATGTGGGAAGAGGATTCTCAATTGAGAAAATGCCTCTGTAAGACTCACATGTGGGAAAGTGTTTGGAGCATGGTGTTGATTGATGATCGATGTGGGAGGGCTCACTGTGGCTGGTGCCACCCTTGGGCGGGTGGACCTGGGGTATATGTGAAAGCAAATGTGTTAAACAAGTTACGAGAGCAAACCAGTAAGCAATGTTTCTCCTTGGCGCATGCTTCAGTTCCTGCCTCCAGGATTCTGCCATGACTTCCCTTAGTAAGAGATTTCAATTTGAGAGTTGTAAGCTGAGCTAACTCATTCTTCCCCAGATGCATTTAGTTGTTGTGTGTATCATAGCAATAGACACACTAATTAGGACAGTTGGGCACTAGGCTCATTACAGAACAGGGAATTGGTGGTGAAGATGATTCAGGGGTAGACAAATAGATTCTGTTAGCCAATGCTCTGACAGAACAGAAACAAATTTTTAGATTCCAATTTTGAATCTAAAATTCTATTCTCTTCCCATGAGTGAGTCAGCCTATCCACAGGATAGTAGCTTTTCTAGATGAGAATTTTAACCAGCAATTTTTAAACAGCAATGTATCATGTCAACTTTCAGACTGGGAGTAGAGGGAAGGACTTGTGATAAGGGTAAGTTCTGCTCCTGGGAGGTGAATGCTACCAGTGCTAGAATTAGAGAGAGGCTATCATCCTAAGACATACAGGTGAAATGGCAGGGTGGACCACCTGTGGAGTTCTGGCAAATGTAGTCTGTGCCTAGCTCTGACAGCATCGTGGATCCAAGAAACTTGGCCTTTCAGGAAGTGGGGAAGTAAACCCAAGACATGTATCAAGAGAAGCCAGGCACTTTAAGCCAGATCTGTATAAGCACACATCTCCCCAAGCAGAAGAAAGCAAGAAAACTCCTAAATTAGAGATCCTTACCAAAGCTCATTATGCTTTGAAGAGACTGCAGCATGTGTCCCACAACCTCCGAATGACAAAACTTCTTGAATGAAAAAAGCCTCTACAGGAAATGCTCATTAGCAAGGTCTGGGTCTTCTTCCTATTTTTCCACCCACAGGAGTACTGGGAGAAGGAAGAATCTTGTCTATTAAGTTGTTTCAACATGAATGCTGAGTACCACATTAAAAACCTTACAGAAATTATGTGGGAAACTTCAAGCACTAAGTTGAGGACAGCTGAGAATCTTTCCTCCTGAGAGAAGTTAATGTACTTGTCCAAGTTCAGTGCGAGAAGAGAATAGACCTGGGATTCAACAAAGGCCTACTCTTTAAAATGTTCCTGCTTTTGCCTATTTTTCAAAAAGAATGTAATCTCAATTGTATTATCATTCTTGAACTATTTGAATGAGAGAGATAACATCTACTCAGGGAGATAAAGACTTTCTTTGGAAAATAATGAGAGGAACCGTAGGTGGGGATGTTTAGGAATTGGACCATTGCTCTTTAAATATATTAGGCATGAGTGGGTTCTCCTTCCATTCAGTATTTGAGCACAGTGATTTGTATACTTCAGCACACAAGCTCTGCCTCTCAATCCACAGACATTTCAACTCTTCCTCCATGAGTGAGTTTCTTCGGCAGTGTCTCAGTAGTCACATGGAATCTAAATGGCACAGCTCTTCTTCCTACAGATCACTGTATAATTGCTGCTTAATGAGCTCTGCGAGAAGAAAGAACACAAGCAAAACCAGAGCAACTCTATTTGTCTGCTCTGGGTCGGCAGGCGCCTGGAGTGTGTTTTCTTAGAGAAATTGCCTGTATGTGTTTGCTTTCATTTGTACTTTTGTTGTCGTTATTATTCAAATCGCCTCCTGCTTCTCTAGAGAAGATAAAAATGGTTCATGTTTTTTAAAAATGCCTTGAGATATCTCTGGGGAAATAGCAGTGCATAAACCTTCTTATTTATTTATTTATTTATTTATTTATAAGAAAAGTAGCACTGAACTGTTGACTGGTGTGGTTAGATGGTTCATTTCATTGAAAACTATGCAAGCTGAAACCCATTCTGAGATCTCTGTACTTGGGGATAAAAGAATCTAGATCTCACACTAAAGTGCACCTTCTGCTATTGTTAACGGACAGAGTCAGGGTGGAAAGACCGAGAAGTTCCTCCATGCATCCCATCCCCATGCCCACAGCCAAGCTGCTACAATAAAGAAAGTGCAAGGCATAGTATTAAGGAATCTTTCAAGAAACATAGTCCCTAGCATCCTCCTCTCTTCCTCAAGCTATACCAGACATTTCCAGAATGAAAGTCTAGAAATGTATTATTTTTTTTAACATGTGCTTATTTTTAATGTGTCATATGCATGCATATAAATGGCTATATGTGTTACAGTGAGCTTGGAAGGTCAACATGCAGGAGTCAGGTTCTCTTTTTACCAACTCAGAATCCAACTCAGAGTGTGAAGCTTAGCTGAAAGGGACTCTCCCCACAGAGAAGTCTTCCTGGCCCTACTACTGTGTTTGTATGGAAGCAGGTAGGAGGTTTTTAGTATCCAGGTATGGAAGTTGTAGGAATTACTAAATTATCTCTGGTTCATGAAGAATTTCCCTCCTCATTAACTCTCCTATCAGGGTCATTGTTAAAGCAAAGTGGCTTGGATTTGGATGTCAGCTCCATGGCTTGCTGCATGCCCTTAGTCAGAATTCCTGGCATCTTTGAAATGCATTTGAGTTGAGTTGATAACTCTAAACAACTGATAGGTATTTAGGAAAAGTGTCTAAAAGCAGACAACAAACAAACACTTTTACCAGGAAGAAATTAATTCCTACTGATGGGGACTGTAGATAAATAAAAGGAAGGAAGAGAGGGAGGAAGGGGGGAGGGAGAAAGGGGGAGAAACTAGGGAAGAAGTAAGTATAGGAGAGCAGAATATGGGATGGGTGGGAGGAAGAAATGAAGGAGGGGGGAGAAAGACTGTCAGAGAGGAAGAAAGGATTAGAGGGAGCAAACAAGGGTAATAGGGATGGCGGAAGAGAGATCCTGGTCTTTGAGGTATAATATCTCTCCTTTGGTGGGTGTCTTAGGTGTATTTGTTTCATTATGTAATGGCACTCTGATACACAGATGGCCAGTGTTTCCATTCTATTATAAAACTGCAATAAAATGTGTTCTGTCTAATACACCCATTCTCCTGCATTAGTTATTTTTGTTATTTCTGTGACAAAAAAAAAATTGCCTGAGAAAAGCAACCTAAGGAAGGAAGATGTGGTAATCGGGATAAGAATAATCTCCAAAGACTCCTATGCTTGAATACTTGGTTGCGGATTGGTAGAAGTGTTTGAGAAGGATGAGGGGGTATAGCCTTGTTAGAGGAGGTGTGTCACTGGGGTGGATTTGGAGGTTTTAAAAGACTAACATTATTTTGATTTAGTTCTCTTTGCTTCTTGGTTGTTTCTCAAGACATAAACTTTCAATTTCTGCTCCAGTGCCATGTCTGTCTGCCTGCTGCCATGTTCCCCGCTGTGATGGTAATGGACGCTAACCTGGAACTATGAGCCTCAAATGGAAAGTTTTCCTTTATAAGTTGCCTCAGTCTTAGTATTTTATCACAGTGATAGAAAAGTAACTAGAAAAGAAGTGTTTTCTTTTTCTGCTTTTGAAGTTACCTATCGAGTTGACATCTAGATTCACCATCAGTTTCTTAGCCTTGAGCAAGTACATAAATCTCCAGAGAGCATAATAATAAAACCTGATTAGGGTCTGGATTAAATCTAGCCCCCCCCTTCCGCATGTCTAACCAGTCATATATCAGAGGATGCTGACGCCACTGCTCACAGGCTACACTTCCAGGTATGAGACACTGTTCATCAGTGCCTTTTACAAGTCTATATATTCAAATTCTTCCTTTAGTCCTGCAAAACTAAAGCTGTCTCTGAAGGTAAGTTATGAAGTTTCTGTCAGAAGATAGCCTTTGTAGAACTCATTGAGCTTTTCTTTCTGCTTTATCTCTCAGAAAAATATTGCTCTCTTTTCCCCACAAACCTCTGGCCATGACAGTATCTGTGGTATTCCGTTGTTCTAAAAGGTCACTTTCCCTTCTCTGGGAGTTTCTGGGTGAGACTATGCTTACTTCTCTTTAGAGACATGATTTTGGACACTGAGCAGGGGCAAAGACCATATTTGTGAAGCTGAGAAACCTGCATCTGGTACCTCTTACCTTAGTCTTTGTCATCTTGCTTCCATCAGCTCAATGCACAAGCCTAGAGCCTGACATCAGAACGGGGAATCAGCATATCCTTTCAGCTTCCGGTGGTGGCATTCACTGCTTTTGTTAGGCTTTAGAAGGTAGGCAATGGTGGGGTCTTGAATAGGAAAAGCAAATAAATACAGGGTAATTTTTATAGTGCCATTTATTTTCTTTACCTACACTGGGACACTGAACCCAAGGACTCAAACATGTTAAGCAAATGCTCTGCAGCTAAGCCATCTCCATCCTAGACTGATTTTTATTCTTTTCTTTGTTTTGGGGATATCACTAAGTTTCCCATGCGGTCCTTAAATTTATATTCCAGGCCAGTCTTAGACTTGAAATACTCCTTCCTCTGCCTCCTGAATAGCTGAGATTGCAGGACTGTTCTATCTATCCAGTCCAGCTTTATTAGCCTTGTTTACTTTTTTTAAAAATATCTTTTATTTAATTTAAGCTTGCCGTTTATATGAGAGAAGGAGGGAGAAGGAGAGGGAGGGGCGGGGGGAGGTAGGGGGAGAGAGGAGAGGGGAGAGGGAGAGGGGAGAGGGGAGGGGGAGGGGAGGGGAGGGGGAGGGGAGGGGAGAGGGAGGGGGAGGGGGAGGGGGGGAGAGGGAGAGGGAGACTTTAGGGGAAGAATTTCATATTCCAACCTGTTGTAAACACATGCTATTTAATATTTGCAGATTTTCCTACAATTTTTTTCTTGGTACATGTGTATATATTCTTTAAAAGAAAATAATTAATTAGTGAAATTGAGCATATAATATTGCCACTATGGGTCAAAAAGTAATCAACTGTAGGTCTTATGCAGATAGTCACAGATTCATGAGACTCAAACTAGATCATGCATGGCCTAGAAGTGTCTCTAAGTTCCACCACTCCCCAGTTGAGGAGATGTTGATTGTTGGTGGCTGCTGGGAGATGGAGAAGAGCATTGACCAGTGAACAATGCCCATATCTATACATACATGGGTATATGAACAGCACTAATTAGACTCAAGGTATTATTATAATATTATTATAAACAAAGAAGAGAGAACATGAAGTTAGGAGGGGAATGTGTTTAAGGCACTTGAGTAATTAGAATAGAAATTGGGGGTTTATATGATATATATATATATATATGTATATATATATATGTGTGTGTGTGTGTGTGTGTGTATTATATATGAAGATTTTAAAAAACAGTAAGTTAGTTTCCTATAAAGCAACTTATAATAGTTTTAAATGTAAGCATCTACTATGGATCTACCCTGCTCTATATTCAATACTCTGCTTACAATAGGAATATTAATATGTTTGTACATTTCTTTCAATTCCTCCATTGCATCTTGCTTAGTTATATGATTTTTTTCATTACTCTAGGCAAAGTTTGGGAAATATTCTTTCGATAACTACTCATATAGATCCATCATAATAGCCTTGGGCAAGCCTTTCACAACTAGCCTTGTATTCTCAAGTACAAGGTGCCTGCTGGAAGCGGAGGCATAGCAGCTGCACGTGAACACATGATTCTTGTTTCAGTGTCAGTTCACGGGACAGCTGTGCTTTGTCTCCTTCCCGTGTGATAGATGAGACATGCTATCTCATTATCCGCTTTACACAATTGAGGTGTTTACTATTAGCATTTTTATTTTATTATCCATAAATTGTTGCAGGGTGATCTTTTTTCCGTTTGCTTTTCTGTTTTTCATTCTGTATAGATTGTAGTTACAAAAATATTCCTTAAATTTTGTTCATGATGTTTGCCTTTTCCTGTCACCAACACTGTGGATATCCCACTTTTTCAGCTACCTGTGATATTCTCCAAGTGCTTATTTTAGTTTTATTTTAATTATGTGCAGGTGTGCGCTCATGTGGGTAGGTCCATCACACATGAGTGCAAGTACTCACAGAAGCCAAAGGAGGCCATCAGGTACCCTGGAGATGGAGTTACAGGTGGTTCTAATATTCAACACTGGGACATATGGGAATCTAAATTGTGAAAGAGCAGTTTTTGCTCTTAACTACTGAGTCATTCCTCCAGCCCTCAAGATATTTTTCCTATGAATATATATATATATATATATATATATATATATATATATGTGTGTGTGTGTGTGTGTGTGTGTGTGTGTGTGTGTGCGCGCGCGCGCGCACATGTGTATACATATATATTTAAAACATCATGAATATATATGAATATTTTTATGAATATATATATATATATGAATATATATATTGATTGTATTTAGCATTGCTTGTATATGCAATATGTCCAGGACTGACCACTTGAGATTGGATTGGATATTCTATATGGGAGATCATCCCTGGAGTAAATTTCCTCTCTATACAGCTGTTGCTCACCAATAGCTCTTCATCAATGGATGGGACCATGTGGAATTTACCTTGGTGATGTTTGCATGTCAATTGGTGTTATCATTACATTGGTCTAGTTCAGGCAACCATCAGGTGGAGAGGTAGTGGTTGTGCTTTTCCTACCATGTCTCGGGGCCACTATCTACAGTAGACATCTGCACTTTTAGTTACAGTTTCTGCATCTTATACCTAGAAATTACTCCTACCCTGAAATTATATAAACAAGATTATCTAGCTTATTTCATGGTTCTTTCTTAGCATTAACTATTCAGACAATTCACAGTTACTTTAAGACATTAGTTGGGACAGAGATGTAGCTTGCTTTCATTTAGCCAGATATCTCAGTAAATTTATTGAAAATCTGTCCTTTTCTGTTTTAAAATGTCAAATTTATCTTGCGCTAATTTCTGTTGTATTGTTGGATCTGCTTCTGAGACTTCACTTTTGTTGGAGTATTCTGATTCCATTAAAAGTTTTCTTTTTTTTCCCTGAGGTAGGATCTCACCTAACCCAGGCTGGCCTCATACTCACTATATATCATCCAAAGATGACTTTGAATTTCTGATCTTTCTGCCTCTCTCTGCATCCCGAGTGCTGGGATGATGGGCATGCACCACAAGGACCAGTTAATGCAGTCCTAGGGATCAACCCCTTGGGATTTGTGCATGCTCAGCAAGCACTTTACAAACTCATCCACATCTCCAGCCTGATTAGTATAAGTTAATAACTGAAACACTCACATGCATGTTGACTCCTGGGCACATGTTACCACTGCATTGCCCTCCTGAGAGCTTCCTTAGTTTTCCTTTCCCTTCTGAATTTAGCCCTGTGCACAACTCCACAGAAAGCAGGGTTTCTCCTGAGATGAGCTATTCAAATTCAGCAATAAAGCTGGAAAAGTAGTTTAACAGCTGTAGGAGTTGTTGCGTGTGTATATTACCATATTTACAAATAGTGATACCTTGACTTCTTCCTTTCTAACTTGTATCCACTTGACCTCCTTTTCTTGTCTCATTGCTCTAGCTAGAACATCGAATACTATGTGACTAAATAGGGAGAGAGTGGGCAGCCTTGTCTTGTTCCTAATTTTAGTGGGATTACTTCAAGTTTCTCTCTATTTAATTTGATGTTGGTTGTTGCTTTGGTGTATATTGCATTTATTATGTTTATGTATGTGCCTTAACTTCCTGATCTCTCCAAGACTCTAAACATGAAGGGGTGTTATATTTTGTCAAAGGCTTTTTCAGCATCTAATGAAATGATTATGTGATTTTTCCTTTAAATTTGTTTGTACAGTTGATTACATTTATTTATTTCTGTATATTGAACCATCCTTGCATCCCTGAGATGAAGCCTACTTGATTGTGGTGAATGATCGCTTTGATGTGTTCTTCAATTCTGCTTGTGAGAATGTTAATGAGTATTTTTAATCAATATTCATCAGTGAAATTAGTCTGAAGTTCTCTTTTTTTGTTCAGTCTTTGTGTGGTTTAGGTATCAGAGTAACTATGGTTTCATAAAATGAATTAGGTAGTGTTCCTTCTGTTTATATTTTGTGGAGTAGTTTAAGGAGTATTGGTATTAGGTCTTCTTTGAAGGTCTGATAGAATTTTGCTCTAAAACCATCTGGCCTTGAGATTTTTATTTCCTTAGGAGTTGTGGGACAGTTTTGATAGCTTATCTGATCCTGATGTAATACTGGTACATGATATGTGTCTGGAAAATCATCCATTTCATCTAAATTTTCCAGCTTTGTAGTAAGATCTGATGCTTTGTTTTGTTTTTTTAATTTTCTCAGTTTCTGTTGTTATGTATCCCTTTTAAATTCTGGTTTTACTAATTTGGATACTATCTCTGTGCCCTGTAGTTAGTTTGACTAAGGGTTTATTTATCTTGTTGATTTTCTCAAAGAACCAGCTCTTAGTTTGGTTGATTCTTTGTATCATTCTCTTTGTTTCTAATTGGTTGATTTTCAGCCCACTGTCTACTCATTTTGGATGTGTTTGCTTCTTTTTGTTTTAGTGCTATCAGATGTGCTGTTAAGTTGCTAGTGTAGGATCTCTCCAATTTCTTTATGAAGGTCCTTAGTGCTGTGAATTTTCCTCTTAGCCCTACTTTAACTGTATCCCATAAGTTTGGGTATGCTGTGTCTTCATTGTCATTAAATTCTAGAAAGTCTTTACTTTCATTAATTATTTCTTCCCTGACAAAATTATCATTGAGTAGATAGTTGTTCAGTTTCCATGAGTATGTATGCTGTCTGTTGTTTAATGGCTGGATATAAAATTAACTCAAATCAGTAGCCTTCCTCTGTACAGAGGCTAAATGGGATGAGAAACAAAGTATGGAGACAACACCTTTCACAATAGTCACAAATAATATAAAATATCTTGGTGTAACTCTGACTAAGCAAGTGAAAGATCTGTGTAACAAGAACTTCAAATCCCTGAAGAAAGAAATCAAAGATCTCAGAAGATGGCAAGTTCTCCGATGCTCATGGATCTTTAGATTAATATAGTAAAATGGCTGTTTTACCAAAAGCAATCTACATATTCAATGTAATTCCCTTCAAAATTGCAACTCAATTCTACACAGAGATAGAAAGACAAAATCTCAACTTCATATGGAATAATGAAAAACCCAAGATAGTGAAAACAATTCTCAACAACTAAAGATCTTTTGGGGCAATCACCACCACTGACCTCAAGCTGTAGTACTGAGCAATAGTGAAAAAAACTGCATAGTATTGGTATAGAGACAGACAGGTTGATCAATGCAATGGGATTGAAGACCCAGAAATAAACCCACACACCTATGGACACTTGATCTTTGACAAAGAAGCCAAAACCATACAGTGGAAAAAAAGCATCTTCAACAAATGGTGCAGGTCTGACTGGTAGTCTATATGTAGAAGAATGCAGAGTGATCAATTTTTATCTCCTTGTACAAAGCTCTAGTCCAAGTGGATCAAGGACCTCCACATAAAACCAGATACACTGAATCAAATAGAAAAGAAAGTAGGAAATTGCCTGAAACACATTGGCACATGGAAAAATTTACTGAACAGAACACCAATGGCTCAGGCTGTAAGATCAACAATTGACAAATGGGACCTCATGAAACTGAATAGCTTCTGTAAGACTAAGGACACTGTCAATAGGACAAAATGGCAACCTATGAATTGAGAAAAGATCTTTACTAACCTTACATCTGATAGAGGGCTAATATATAAAATATACAAAGAGCTCAAGAAGTTAGACTCCAGAAAACCAAATAATCCAATTACAAAATGGGGAATTGAGCTAAGGAATATCGAATGGCTGAGAAGCACCTAAATAAATGTTCAACATTCTTAGTCATCAGGGAACTGAAAACCAAAAAGACCCTGAGGTTCCACTTTACATCAATCAGAATGGCTAAGATCAAAAACTCAGGCAACAGCAGATGCTGGTAAAGATGTAGAAAAAGGACCCTGATATAGCTGTCTCTTGTGAGACTATGTCGGGGCCTAGCAAACACAGAAGTGGATGCTCACAGTCAGCTATTGGATGGATCACAGGTGGAGGAGCTAGAGAAAGTACCCAAGGAGCTAAAGGGATCTGCAACCCTATAGGTGGAACAACAATATGAACTAACCAGTACCCACAGGAGCTCGTGTCTCTAGCTGCATATGTATCAGAAGAAGGCCTAGTTGGCCATCAGTGGAAAGAGAGGCCCATTGGTCATGCAAACTTTATATACCCCAGTACAGGGGAATGCCAGGGCCAAGAAGTGGGAGTGGGTGGGTAGGGAAGTTGGAGGAAGGAGGGTATGGGGGACTTTTGGGATAGCACTGTAAATGTAAATGAAGAAAGTACCTAATTTTAAAAAAAGAAAAAGAAGAACACTCCTCCACTACTGGTAGAATTGCAAGCTGGTACAACCACTTTGGAAATCAATCTGGCGGTTCCTCAAAAAATTGGAAATAGTTCAACCTGAAGACCCAGCTATACTACTCCTAGGCATGTATCCAAAAGATGTTCCACCATATCACAAGGACACATGTTCCACTCTGTTTTCAGCAACCTTATTTATAATAGCCAGAAGTTGGAAACAACCAAGATGTCCCTCAACAGAGGAATGGATACAGAAAATGTGGTGCATTTACACAATGGAATACTACTTAGTTCTCAAAAATGAAGACATCACTAATTTTTCAGACACATGGATGGAACTAGAAAGTGTCATCCTGAGCGAGGTAATCCAGACACAAAAGAACATACATGGTATGTACTCACGATAAGTGGGTATTAGCCATAGAGTTCAGAATATTCATCATGTAACTCACAGACCACATGAAGCTTAACAAGAAGGAAGGCCCAAGTGTGGATACTTCAATCCCACTGAGAAGGGGGAACAAAATAATCACAGAAGGCAGAGGGAGGGAGGGACCTGTGTGGGATGGGGGTGGGGGGAGAAAGCAGCATCTGGTTTGGAGAGAGAGACAGGAGAAGCCCAGAGGAGAGGAAAATGAATAGAATTATGCAGCAGTGTGGGAGTGGGGAAACTAGAAAGTAAGACACCAGGAATGTGAGAGGCTCCCAGGACCCAGTGGAGATGACATTAGCCAAAATGCCCAACAGCAGGGAGATAGAACCTGAAGAGACCAACCCCAGTAGATAGACATGGCCTCCAGTTGATGGATGGAGCCACACACCCATCTCAACAATTTTAACCAATCTTGTTTCTGCCTAAAGTCATCCTCTAGTGTCATAATCTATCATGTGTACATACATACATACATGCATACACATACATACATACATACATACATTATCCTCTACTGTCATTATCTCTATGTATGTGTATACAAACATACATGTATTATCCTCTAATGTCAAGCACTTCCCACATGGAGCTGTCTCTCAGGCCTCAAACAACATTATTTCACTTTTAGATTTAATATGGAATAGCACATTTTTTTTCCTCTGAGTATAACACTAGCAGTAGATTTTAGATAGATCTTTATTTTCAAGATAAGGTGATGTCATTTTCCACATATTAGCAAGGCTTTTAGCTGTAATGCATGTTTAATTTTCCTCTCCTAGATGCCTCCTTCTCCTGTGTCTATTTATGGGTAAGATGCTATGCAGAGACTTTTGAGTCTTGTACCCTTGGTGCTTGCCTGGATAATAATTTCTGTTTGCTCATGGTAAATCATTCCTTTTTAAGTGGCATTAAATTAAGTTAGTTTTCAATTTATTTTGTACTTGCACGTTTTACTGAAAACTGATATTGGTATTTTTTTTCTATCTATTTTCCCCTCTGCCTTTATTGAGTTTTGTTCTGAGTATCTCCCTGCCTGGATAGGAACAGTTGGGAAATTGTCTTCCTCTACTTGAGGGGAGTATGGGAAGTTCACTACTCTATCTACCATCTCATCTCCCTCAGTCATCCTCCACTACACTCTGTTTTCTGTTTATATGCCTCACTTCCCCATTAGCTTTCCCTACCTCCCACCATTCATGCTCTCTATGCCTCCCTTCTAGGCTCCTATGCCAAGCTCAGCTCCTCATCAGCACAGGAAGAAACATTTGCTGTATTTCTCTGATTTGTTCCATTTCACCTGAGCTATGGCAGCTTTCTAACTATTCAGACATTCTCCTTCATTCTCCTCTTTCCCATGTGAGATTGGGACAGGGCCTTAAGGTCTTTGTGTTTCTGTATCATAATTTTTATAAATGTACACTGAAAAAAAGAGATGCACAAACCAAGAAACACATTTGTGTGAAATGATAGGAGGAACCCCTAGCCTGCCCAGGACAGTGATGATGGAGAGGGAAGGGTAGTACGAGAGCAGAAGAGCCCTGATATCATCTGTTCCTTCTTTGGGGACCCTTTAAGGAGCTTGAATGACTGCTTCATCAGAACGCTTTTAGGGACTTAAGAGACAAGAGATGGCTTTCAAAAAGTTCTGGGAGGCAAAGAGCCTAGATGTGGAACAATGTGTCTCAAGCAAAGAAGAGGCCTTCCTGGTAGCATCAATATGCCACATGAGAAACTGCTGGTATAAAAACCCACCATTTGTTAATAATTCCTTGCCTCTTGTCCCATTATGAATGAGAAAATATAGATAAGAGTGTATCTACTTGTATGCATGATAAATTATGGATCAGCTTGTCTATCTCTCGTTCTGATATGCTCTGTGTTTTTCCCTAAAAAAAAAAAAAAAAAAATCTAACTAGTCATAATGTATTCAATCCTTCCATTTCTTCCACTGCTAGAAAAAAAGAATATTTCTTGGTTCTGTAATAGTTATATGTGTATGTGTGTGTTTATCCATGTGCATGTGTATATGTATGTGAGAGTGTATGTGTGTGCATGTGTGCATGTATGTGTGTGAGTGGGTATAATATGTACAACTGTAGGTGTATGTATGTGCACATGTGTGTATGTGTGTGCATGCATAAATGCATGTCTGTGTGTTTGTATGTGTGTGTGTGTGTATGTGTGTGTGTGTACCATTTGAATAAAAAGACAGAATGAATATACAGGAACCTAAATGCACACATTCGCACCTCTGTCCCAGTCTGTAGTCATAATCACACTCTGCCTTCAGTCACACCTTCAAGGTATCTGGGTCTAATAGGAAAGAGTTCAAATGCAGATGAGGAAGCTTAAGGCTGGGCCTTTCCTAGTAAAGAATTTGAAAGAAGGACAGTTAGGGTACTTCTAAAACAAAGTTTGTCAAAATTCAAGAGAGTTGTCAGTATTAGTGACCTTAGGCTTATGATTAAAAGGTGATTGCCACTGCTGAAGATTCTTGGACTCCAAAGCATGAGAGTCTAATTCTCTTCCAGGTGACTGTTTGCTACCTGCAAATACCTGGTGTGGGTTGTGAGCCACTCTCCTTTGCAGTAGAGCCCCAGGGTCTAGTGATATATAGGCTAGGATAGCATAATGTTGGTTGTTCAATGTAAGAGAGAATTGGCTAAGGCAGGTGACTTCTTCAAAACTATCAAGCTGATATGAAACCAGACCAAAATTACTGCTCCGTAGACAGATGTACACTGTCCTTTCCCTGACACCATGCTTGAGAAACTATTTGGAGAAACTATTTTATGAATTTCTCAGAGCCAGTTTCCACTTCTGACCCAGATCTAGAAGTCAGCCCTGAAGTGATTCACACCACACCAGATGAACTGTATGCCCCTCAGACCCTTTGAGGGATTACAGAAGGAAAAATCTGATACAGACACCACATGTGAAGAAAATTAGATGCCACTATTCTATTCTTTAGGCAACTTGCTCTCTGACCCCAGCTTGTGCTTGCTGGCACTCTGACACCAGTGGGGAACTAATTGGCCATGTAATTGTGATCCCTGCTGTGACCTGCACAAGCTGTTCTTATTCATATAAGCCCCTAATTCTTTTCCAAATGGTCACTTCAATTTGCCCCAATAATACCCTACAGTAGCAGGGTACATGGTATGGTAAAGGAATTATTTTGATCGTCTCTAAATTTAGACTCTGCTAATTTGACTCATCATCCCCCTCCAGGATAGGTGATGGAGACAGAAGCAGCGACACCCAAGCATTTCCTTCTGATTCTTCTCTGGGATCATAGGACACAGCTCTCTTCCTTTGCTGAAGAGGCAGTCTTTTTGTCCTTGCCTAGATGCCAGGCTGTGACCCTCCTTAGACATTCTTGTTATTTTACTACCATCTGATAGACTTGGCAGCATTGCTCAGGTTCAAAGGAAGAAGACATGAAGATAGAATTCTTGTCTGCAAGTATCTGGAGAGGTGTCCAGGGATCACAGACAAGATTCACCTTGAATAGTTCAGAGATTTACACCACCAACCTCATGTTAAAAAGTTGAAGATGAACTCAACAGAAGGTGAAGGCTGTAGTAAATACAGTCATTTGTTTAGGAAGCCATATTAGGACCCAAGAGCTGTGAAGCCCTGATCGAGGATCTTTCTACTCCCAGCTCCCATTTGGGTGACTCTTATGTTTTTCTTTTTGTTCCTCTAATATCTTTACCATAAATAAAAGTGAATCAGCTTTTTGAGAACTCTGTGGGTCCAGGGGGTTGAACTCAGGTCTTTAGCTTAACAGCAACTACTTTCATCCACTGAGCCATCTTGATGGTCCAAGCTTTCCTTTAAATTGGCACAAGATATATGTACACAACTGTAAAGTACAATATGTGTTCCTAGTCAATACACTGTATAATGATCCAATCATGATATTCATCTACATAAACATTAGTTATTTCATCAAGGTACCATTACTCGAGATTTCTTTTCCATCTATGTTAAATACAAAAATCATATGTGTAATATATATATATATATATATATATATATATATATACACACACACACATATATATATATATACACACACACACACACACACATATATATAATTAGCTGTGATCGTCCTGTTATGTGGTAGTACATTTGAGCTTATAATTGTTTTTGAGTGGCAAATGTATACCTATTGACCAACCTCTTTTCATCTACCTCCTCATTCTTTTTCCTCCTTAGATTATGGTAACCTTTTGCCTATGAGATAAACCTTTTTAGGTCGTACAGATGAAGGATGGCATAAGGTTCTTGGCTTTCTGTGTCTGGCTTCTTTACTGAGCCTTTACTGTCATTACTGATCATAATGTCCTCCAGGCTCAGCCAAGTTGCTAGAAATGAAGGATTTTAGCTTTTTATGGAAGAATAATATTCCATTGTGTGTCTAAACTGCATACTTCTTCTGTATTTATGCATTAATTAACTGATTCCTTCTATGTCTGGCTACCATAAAAGTGCTGTAGTGAACTGGGGTCAGAAAGGACAGATGTTGTTCTAGCACTCTTATTTCACTTTGGAGCCTATAATTGTAAGTACACCCCAGTATACTCTAAATACTTACTTCATAGTGGGATTTAAAGACATAGGATAGTCTACTTCTAGTTATATTCTCTAAGGAAACTCCATTTTCTACAATATTTATATTAATTTATATACCTATACCTATCAACATTGTGCACAGAACAATGTTATAATCATTCCTTCATAGGATTGTACCAGGAAGAGGATTATAGGGCCTGGTATGTGTGTAAAAGAAATGGTGCTGTGATAGATTAGTGATGTCTGTATTCCATATGAGAGAGGTGGGGCCCCAGCAAGTAAATGAAATAGTGTTGTGGTGGATTGGTGATGTCTGAATCTCATGGGAGAAAAGTGAGACTTTAGCAAGTCTTGTGTCTATGGCCTTTTCTCTCTCAGTTCTTGGTTTCTCACATAAATGACTTCTCATGGGAATGACCATTGCCTTTATTCCTTTGTCTTATAGTCTCATATATAATTTTATTCTCTCGGGATGGCAGAAGATTAAACAGATTTAAGGTCTTCTTAATAACTTGAGTATGTGCAAATCTGGATCCATGTTAGAGAGAATTTTGGGGAATGTGGTGTGAGAGCTATTGATTCAGATAGAGAACCTAAGATCAATAACTAGTTATGTTATTAAAAATAATTCACCCAGTAGTTATTATCCCAGACATACAAAACTTGTATCTTATAGAGGAGCTTCTTTTGTAGGGGAAGACATTTATAGAATGCCAAGCTATATTCAAGACTGGCTTCCTTCTGATGAAGTAGTCTGGGTGTAGAAATAGAAAATAATTTTGGCTTTGTGTTATGATCCTCATGTTTCTGTATGGCTGCTATTGTGCTGTGCTGAGAATGAGTCTGAGGATTTTCCTACTCTTAGGATGAGGAAAACACAACAATCTAGAACTAGTGTCTGACATAGCTATGGACAACCAGTTTAACAACTGATGGTCCTAAAGAACATTTTTCTGCAATTGTATTCTCCATCCTTTTGGTTAGAATGTGCCTCTGCCATATTTTGGGGGGGGGGCATTGTTAGGACCCTCTCAAGACCTTTATCTTTCTCTAGCATGCAACCCAATCAAACAACCCCAAATATATGCCCTTAGTGAATAATGTCATAAAATATTCTGAGGATGGCAAGAACCATCACTCATTTTCCTCATTCTTGGAACCTGATACTATTCTGGGTAGTGCATGAGGGATGGTCTTGGGATGGCAAAATGCCTCTAGGTAACAAACCAGAAGTCCTGTGTTCATGCATCCATTCTACCTACTGTTCTGAAACATGTTCTTATTTCCTAATGAAGAAGAAAGGAAAAAGGTGGTTCTTACAAATTTTTAGGAAGGGAGGTCAGAATGGTGCCTTGTATGAGTAATCTAGCCTTTGGATTGGATGGTAGATTGATCTCCCTATCACATCATTTCTGTTATAACAGCAGTTCTATCCTATAAATTCTCAAGTTGATTACATAGAAATACTCATTTCAGTATCTCAGTGAATAAAATGCAAGATGAAAATGGGTCAACTGTGAAATAGAAACCCATAGAAGTTCTTCCTTTGTTGGTTGTCCACCTAGCCTTCCAACAGGTCTGTTAATCTACTAAATCTGTGGGGCTAAAGACAGATTATTTCCTACGAATTGAAGAGCAAGAAGCCTAGTGTCTTATGCAATTTCCTGAATTCCACATTTCCAGAGCTGTGCAGACAAAATGTAGATCATATGGGTTTTTTTTTATGCTTTTAACATAAAATGCCTGCTATCGACTCTTGGTCATCAGACAGAAGCACCATTTCAAATGATTGTTGAACCTCACAGGAAGAAAAATATTGTGGAAAAATGGGGAGATGCATCGAGACTTTAGAGTCCAGTCTCACTTCCTGATCATTCACTCACTGCTTTGCACTATGACCTGTCGACCTCCTGCTCCCTGATGCCATCCCTTCCCTGCTGTGATAGAGGCAGAATGAAACTTCCTCCTTGAGAATGTGTCTTATCTGGCATTTAGTTATTGCTAAGAAACAAGTAACTAATAGAGGAAGAGCCTCTTCTGGCTATTAATCTTCCCGTGGTTGCTGGGACTCTTGCACTTACGTATAAACTCTGGTAGACAGAAGGAAGTGGAAAATCAGGTGGTAAGGTTTTCTTCCAGTCAGGTGGTTCGTTATGGCTGTGCTGGGACTAGAACCCAGGTCCTTAGATACATTGTCCCATGGTAGGTGGTGATTCACTTTCAGCAAATGGCCTCAATTATTTAAACGAAGCATATGTTCTAGAAAATAATTATTTTATCACAGGATATTGTTCATTGTAGTGTCCACACATGGACACTACATGGAACAATGGAACAATCAGTTCACAATGTTTGTCAATTTGTGGGACTTGGGAACTCAGATGGAAGCATGAAGGTCTATTTGCTTTATTGTATGGGTGTGATTTCCAGGATTTCCCCAGGAATGAGCTATGGGACCCCGCTTCAGGATAGATTCTTAGCTCATGAATCTAGATGCTGGTATGGAATGGGTGAAGTGAAAACAGCATGGGCTATTTACCAAAGCCCATGTGGGTTGGCTCTCCATCTTAACAGATACAAAGAAGTGTGATTTCTTCTGATTTATCTCAGGGCTCAATGTGTGAGTATCCCTAGTAACATCCAGAAACAGTGTAGCTGCATGGGACTTTCTCTTAGAGTCAGAAAGCAACATTCCTGCTGCTTTTGATATTTGTCAAATTTCACTATATTCAAGATCTGAAAATGAGATTCCACATCACCCTTCAGGGAACTTTTAGCTGGGTTTTAAACTTGCCTTGGCAAGTCATCACCTAGTCAGCATAGTGGGTTGATTAAACTGTGAAGGTTTTTTTTGTTTTTTGTTTTTTTTTTTTTGTTCTTTCTGCTGAGGTATGCTCTAGGAGACAGATCTAAATGAACAAAAATAAACAGCAAACTACAGTTAGAATTTGCTGACATGGTAAATAGATAGGTTGCCATGGGTCCTGCATGTGCAAAATGGAGGTAGTAATGGTCACACAGGAAACTTGAGATGAGATGATACATAAGGGAATAAGGTATAATATATATAAGGTATATAATATATATATAATATATATAAGGTATATAATATATAATATATATAATATATATAAGGTATATAATATAATATAATATATAATATTATATAATGTATAATATTATATATTATATAATATATAAGGTATATAGCATATATAATATTATATATAATATATAATATTATATATTATATAATATATATAAGGTATATAGCATATATACCTTATATATATATTATATATATATATATAATATCTTAGAAGAATAGAAAAATCTGTTTTTTAAATAATAGATAATGAAAAGGAACTGAAGACAATTTCAGAATTTTAGCTTAACTGTGCAGACTGGGTTGATAAGGTTGGTTTGGGCTCATCTTCTTGTTAGTGTAAATAAGCTAAGCTCTGAATTTTTATGTGTGCTATGTGAGTTCTCCTCGGGAATTATGAACAAATGTCTGCTCATAGGGTAGTAGCATAGACTCAACTTGCAGGTAGCTCCACTGGAGACTAAGTTTGGGGCGGGGCTTGGGAATCTTAGTAACTTCCTTAGCTTCAAAGACCCCTACAAGTTCCATGAGTCTTTCTGAGTCTTAAGAGTCACCTCCCCACTTCAGCAGTGAATTATTTCAATTTGTAGGAAGGTTCTACACAAGAATGCCTATAAAATCCTAGGGCTCAAGTGTATACAAATAGTTTGATATCAATTATCCTTGTAACTGTTCAGCAGTGGATTAGAGACCACATTTTTATTACAGACCCATGTTTTCAAATCTCCATTCTCCTTTCCTCTAAAATCATCACAGTGGCACTTCCTTCTGGGTGGCAATCAGCTACTCATAACTGTGGCTGTGTCCATTGCTGTTAAATTTCTACAAAAAGATATGAGGCAGGAAGATACCCAGACTGAAACAAAAGATAGATACCTAAGCACACCAAGATCTTCCATTTGGAAGAGATGAAGTCATGTCTGAAGCAATACCGGATATCTAGAAATGACCATGCTGGCTTTTACTAAGTGGAATCTATGCATGGAGCAAATGATAATTAAAGCCACCTAACTTTAAAAGAGAAGTATGACCAGCTGAAAAGGAGTGGAACTTTCTATAAAATTAGATAAAGGAAGGATGGATGGTGGCTATTTAACAAACTAAAAACACTGTTGAGCTGGTAGGTGACTCAGCTTGTGAAGGGTTCCCTGCAAAAGCAAGAACCTGAGTTTGGATCCCATGTCCCACATGAACAAGCCATGTGCATAGTGTGCATTTGTCATCCCAACACCAGAGAGAGGAAGGGGACAGGAGGATTCCTGTGGCTCTCTGCCTAGCTATCCCAGCCAAATCAGTAAGATCAGTGAGAAAGACATTATCTCAAATATACTTGTACCTGGAACGATGACTATTGCTTGTCAACTTGATAGGATCCAAACTCACCTAGAAGGCAAATCCCTGGGAAAGTTTATGAAGAAGTTTCTAGATTGTGTTAATCATGGTGGAAAGACCCACCCTGCATGGAGATGACACCATTGTCTTGCAGCAGTCCAAGACTAAATAGAAAAAGATGCATGGTGACTTCCAGCTTTCAAATGAGTCTGTTTTCTGACTGCAGATATATTGTGACACTCCATCCTCCTGCCATATGAACCAACATATATACTCCCTTCATTATGTTCCTTTGCCTGATACCTTGACACATGCTGAGAAATACTGTAATAAGGTATATAAAAAGAGTATAATCGTTCTGAGAATATTTACAAATGTACAGAATGGGCCAGAAAGATGGTTTAGAAGGTAAAGGTGCTTGCCACCTAACCTTGTGACTTGAGATCAATGCTTGGGTCCAACTGAGAGAACTGACCCCTGCAAGTTGTACCCTGGTTTTCACATGTGTAACATGGCATGTTCATAGCACCCACATACATGTGTATACACAACCAATAGCTGTCTCTTGTGAGACTATGCCGGGGCCTAGCAAACACAGAAGTGGATGCTCACAGTCAGCTATTGGATGGATCACAGGACCCCCAATAGAGGAACTAGAGAAAGTACTCAAGGAGATAAAGAGATCTACAGCCCTGTAGGTGCAACAACATTATGAACTAACCAGTACCCCGGAGCTCTTGACTCTAGCTGTATATGTATCAAAAGATGGCCTAGTCGGCCATCACTGCAAAGAGAGGCCCATTGGACTTGCAAACTTTATATGCCCCAGTACAGGGGAATGCCAGGGCCAAAAAGTGGGAGTGGGTGGGTAGAGGAGTAGGTGGGAGGGTATGGGGGACTTTTGGGATAGCATTGGAAATGTAAATACCTAATAAAAATATTTTTAAAAAGTGAAACTTAAAAATTAAAACGTGAAAATGCCTTAGGAACTGAAGTTACTAGGAACTAGAGTCATGTCATGTCGCCTTCCATTGTCTCCATCCCTCATTAAGTTGTTTGATCTTCCTACATCTCATTTTTTTTTCTATATCCAGGTTTATGGAGACTCAAACAGAACAGCACCCATCAAGCACTAGGCAAAGGTCATGGGAACAAAACAAGGCTATGGATGTCAAAATGAGGATGGCAGAGAAAGGTCACAGTGAGAAACTCCAGGCACAGCAAAGAGTTCAAAGGGAAACAACAGTCATGATTTGGACAGGCGACTGAACCTTCAGACTTCTGCCAGCCTGGCTCTATTCACTGATTAATAGATGGGAAGTGTTTCGTTGTCTGTCTGTTTGTTTATTTGTTGTGAGATGAGATTTCCTTATATAGTCTGGGCTGGACTCAACCTCAAGATCCTCCTGCCAAGGCCTCCCAAGTGTTATCTTTTCTTCTGCCATATATGGCAGATCTTATGGATCAAATTCAGGCTATCAGATGTCATAGCAAGCACCTTTCCTGACTGATCCATCTTGCTGGCCTGGTGCATTTTTAATACACAATTATTTCACTTTTTTATTATTTTTGTTATAAAATAAACAGCCCACAGACTGTAAGAAGTTTAATAAGAAGGAAGGCCCAAGTGAAGATGCTTCAGTCCCCTTAGAATGGGGAACAAAATAGTCATGGGAGGCAGAGAGGGGGGACTGGGTGGGACAGTGGAGGGGAAGAAAAAGAGAAACAGGATCAGGTATTAGGGGGACAGGAAAGAAGCCAAGAGGCCAGGAGAATGAATGGAAATATGCCACTTCTGAGGGTGGGGTGGGGGAACCCTCTAGAATGTCCCACAGACCAAGGATGTGAGAGATTCCCAGGACTCAGTTGGGGTGACCTTAGCCAAACTCCCCAACAATAAGGTGAGGGAACTCAAAGAGTTCACTTCTAGTAGATAGACAGGGCCCCAGGTGGAGGGGCAGGGTTAACAACACACAGTCAAAATTTCTGACTCAGAATCATTCCTGTCTAAAAGAACTGTAAGGACAAAAATGGAGAAGAGACTGAAGGAAAGGCTGTCCAGTGACCAGCCCAACTTGGAAGCCATCTTATGAGGCAGGGCACCAAGGCCTGACACTATTACTGATGCTATGATCTGCTTGCAGGCAGGAGCCTACATGGCTGTCCTCTGAGAGTCCCTACCAGCAGTTGACTGAGATAGACATAGACACAGATATTTACACACAACCACTGGACTGAAGTTGGGAACACCTATGGAGGAATTAGGGGAAGGATAGAAGGAACTGAAGGACAAGGTGACCCCATAGAAAGACCTGCAATCTCAACTAACCTAGACCATTGAGACACCCCAGAAACTGAGCCACCAATCAGAAAGCATACATGGGCTGGTCTGAGGCCCCCAGCACATCTATAGCAGAGGACTGCCTGGTCTGGCCTCAGTGAGAGATTATGTGACTAATCTATGAAAGACTTGAAGCCCCAGGAAAGGAGGATGGCCTGGGCTGGGGAAGCACCCTCTTGGAGGCAAAGAAGGGGAATGGGATGAGGAACTGTGGGAGGTAGAGATCAGACAGGGCAGCAGCAGATGGAATATAAATAAATAAAATAATTAATTAAAAATAAATTTAAAAAAGTAAAAGTGACAATGATGGAGAAAAAAAGTTGAATGGATTCCAACACAATTTTTCTAAATAAACACTGCAGTATCTAATTGGATGCACACTTAAGAACAGCCATCACAAAAAGAAAAAAAGAAATTGCCGGGTGGTGGTGGCACACACCTTTAATACCAGCACTTGGGAGGCAGAGGCAGGTAGATTTCTGAGTTCAAGGCCAGCCTGGTCTACAAAGTGAGTTCCAAGACAGCCAGGGCTATACAGAGAAACCCTGTCTCAAAAAACAAAACAAAACAAAACAAAACAAAAAACAAAACAAACAGAAAAGAACAGCCATCGTTTCTGACATAGTAAAACGTTGGTAAAATAGTAGCTGAGATTTGAAAATCATGGTTGACCCTGAGCTATGTCCTAAGTATATTGCATTTACTGCATCTCATGGAAGTACTAGGGAATCATTGTTATTTCCCTGTTGTTTTTAGGCATTGCTCTTTTACCCATGTGTACTGGCTGGTTTTGTGTGTCCATTTGACACAAGCTGGAGTTATCACAGAGAAAGGAGCTCCAGTTGGGGAAATGCCTCCATGAGATCCAGCTGTAAGGCATTTTCTCAATTAGTGATCAAGGCAGAAGGACCCCTTGTGGGTGGGACCATCCCTGGGCTGGTAGTCCTGGGTTCTATAAGAGAGCAGGCTGAGCAAGCCAGGTGAAGCAAGCCAGTAAGGAACATCCCTCCATGGTTCTGCATCAGCTCCTGCTTCCTGACCTGCTTGAGTTCCAGTCCTGACTTCCTTGGTGATGGGCAGCAGTATGGAAGTGTAAGCTGAATAAACCCTTTCTTCCCCAATTGCTTCTTGGTCATGATGTTTGTGCAGGAATAGAAACCCTGACTAAGACACCATGCTTGTATCAGTTACTGCTCTGCTGCTATGATAAAAATACTATAACTAAAAGCAACTAGGGAAGAAGGGATTAATTTTGGCTTGCAGCTTCAGATGTCAAGTGTCCATCACAGTGGAGAGGGCAAGTCAGCAGGAGTGTGAGGCTGGCCTAGCAGTTAGGAAGCTGGCTGGTCACATTTTATCCACAGACAGGAAGCAAAGAGAAAGAACAAGAAGTGGAGTCAGGCTATAAATCCTCAAAGCCTGGCCCTGGAGACGGGCTTCCTTCAGCAAGGCTCTACTTCCTAAAGGTTCCATGATTCCTCAGACAGGGCCACTAGGTCAGGACATAGCATTTAAACATGGTCCTGTGATGGACATTCTCACTCAAAGCACTTTAGTGTTGGTTAACAAGAAAACCTCCCTTCTCTGTACTTGAAGTTCTAAACAGATGGAACCTGATGACAATTCACTAGGTGGCTGTTTTGGGTTAATGCCTTTGATGAGAATTCTACATTTATTATTATTTAATTTCAGCACCTGTGATAAGAAGAATAATTACCAACACCATTGTGTAGAACTTGGACTAGCCAACATCTCTGGACTTCTGGGCACCCAAAGTGTACCGCTAATGCCTTTGCCAGACCAACTTTCTGCTTGCTTTCCCTTATCTTGGAGTCAATCAAATTCCTTTCTGCATGAGGCTTGAAAAGAATCCACAGAGCTCAATCAAGCCAATCTTGCCATTCCAAAGCTCAGCACACCAGGTATCTTTATCAATGGTTTCTGACAGCAGTAATAAACATTTTCTCTGGGGCAGAGTTGGGAAAGGGCAGGGTATAAAAACTGGAGCCATGAGTGTGCTGCTGGCTTCCTCTGGATAAAGTAATTGCCACATTTAAACTTGCAGGAGGAGGACATCCCTGGGGAAATGGGAATTAGAGGGAGAGGGTGGTAAGAGGGAGGGTGAAAGAAAGGAAGGGTTTAATTACAGTGCATGCTGCTTGCTAGTAGTTAGGAGCTGGGACAATACACTAATTTCTTCTTGTTCTATGTTTGTGAAGTTCATGCCGAGTTATCAGTGAAATTCTAACCATTTCTAGATGCATTGAGGACTAAAGAGTAAGAAAGGAATGGAAGAAACAGGTAGGGCATCCAGGAGAGGAATTGAATATCTAGTTTTTTATAAAGTCAATCTTTTAAAAAACATTTGGTTAAGGATGCTAGTTATCTTTAGTTTATATGTATGGGTATTTTGCTTCCATATATGTCTTTAAACCACATGCATGCAATTCCCATGGAGCCTAAGAGAGGGTACCAGATCACCTGGAACTCTATCTATGGATGGTTGTGAGCCACCATGTGTGTGCTGGGAATTAAACCCAGTCCTCTACAAGACTTGTCGGCTGATGAGTCAACTCTCTATTACTCAATGTCAGTCTTATAGTTTTAAATGAAGAATGGTCTTGGATACTGAATATGAGGCACTTAGACACAAGAATATGATGTCTGCTATGAGCAGGAGATGGGAGAATGGACTGTACCAGGGTCTATTAGTTACTTGAATGGGCCTTTATATAATTACCACTGCCATTTAAAGCCCAATGGAGTCTAACATTGATGATATAACCAAAACCTGTTTATGAACTTTAGCTGGGGAGATGGCTCTGTAGGAAATGCTTGCACTGTGCAAGTGTGAGAACCTGAGTTTGTATTTTCAGAGCCCACATCAAGCCAGGGATAAAGCAAATAACTGTGACCCCAGACTTATAGAGAGACTTGAGATAGTCCAACCTCAGAAGTTCATTGGCCAGCCAGACTAACACAAATATAAGCTTTGGGTTTGATGAAAGAAATGGTTTCAAAAACTAAACGTAGACAGAAAGTGAGAAAGTCAGCTCATGTTGACCTCTGGCCTCACATGTACATGTAGCCCCTATGCACCCACCCACACATACACATATACATATATGCATATATAAATACATGTAGATGCACACACACAAACACACACATGCACAGAGAGAAGATATATATATATATATATATATATATATATATATAGAGAGAGAGAGAGAGAGAGAGAGAGAGAGAGAGAACCTAAACTGAGGAATTCTTTAGAGAAACATGACATATATGGGAGGAAGTGGAAAGAATAATTGTGAACACAGCAGAAGCCAGCCAGTGGCTTCAATCTCTTAGGAGAGAATCAATATCTCCAAATTACTTGAGATTGGATAAACAGGTTTTGAAGGTTTCCTCTTGGTTGTAATTTTATGTCTCTAAAGATACAAAGCATGCCTGTGGTAAACGTGACTTCCCTGAAGTATTCGAGGCACTCAGCCAGCTTTGGGTACATGATGGCAATTTGCAGAATGCTCTAATTAAATTAATAGTTGATGAATATATTAGATATGTTAATTAGATTCTGCTTGCATGAAATTCTAGCTGATAATTGGTTAGAACTTTGGAAGAGAGCAATCGAGATTTTTAATTCTATCAGAGGCAAACAAGTAAATATGAGTTCTTGGTGGGGGTGGGGGTGGGGGGTGGTGGGTGGTGGTGGTGGTGGAAATATAGATAGCAGTCTAAATTATTACCTAAAATATTCCTGCAGGAATTTATAAAATAAAATCTTTTCTTTCTCTTCCTTTTCATTTTCTCAATTTTAAACATAATTTCATGATCTCTCTTTCTTCCCTCTAACCTGTCTCCTGTTCTCCCACTTGTTCTTTCTGAAACACACGGGGTTTTTTCTTTATTATTATTATATATAAATGCAGTCTTCTGAGTTCATGTAAGTGTTTCTTGTATGATTTCAGAGCTGACCACTTAGTACTGAATAGGCAATTAGGTACTCATCCCTGAGGGAGTCTATTTTCCCCGCAGACACTCAGAAGTCCTTAATTACCTGTCGTTTCTGGCCACTGTATCTCAGAGTTTCTTTTGGTTCATTTCAGAATATAGCATTGGGATAACTTAGGGCACTAGAGTATTCCTAATCACAAGCCTCAACACATTGCATTTCAGTGTTTTCTGTAGATTAATCTAACATTCCACTTTCCAGACTCTTGGAGGGCAGAACACCAATGGGTACCTCAGCCTAGTTCCTCCCGAAAATGGTTTGAGATATCATGATTAAAGTTTTCCTAAGAGGCACAGCCTCACAGCACACTTATAGAATATTTTTGTCCCCTTTTCTGTGGTGTTCTCTGGGATTCAGATGCAGAAGTTGTGCTATAGATGCCTACACTGGGGCTGGACATCCCACAGTCAGTTGCTTTCTGTATGTTAACCAGTTGTGGTTTTCTGTATTGTTCTCCACCTGCTTAAAAAAAAATAAAAGATGTTTCTTGATAAAGGGTGAGAGCTGCACTTATCTGTGGGAATAAGGACAAATATTTAGAATGCAGTTTGGAAATATACTTGTTTAGTAAGGCAGCTGGAGTAAATTCTCCTCTAAGCTCCACTAGATCTCACTAGCCCCAAGTACTTGGCTGGATAATCAGTGCCAGACATTATTTTCCTCTTGTTGAGCAGGCTTTAAGTCCAACTAGCCAGCTGCTAGCTGCCACCAAGATATAAATGCCAGTATTGCACCTTTACAGTTGGTTGAAGAACTTCATAGGTATCAGAGCAGAGCAGGGCTACTGGTTGTTTCCCTCTATTGGCAGCTTGTACAGCACTTTCTTGTACTATGAAACCTAGTCCTCAGAGACGAGGCTCTCAAGTCAGATCCAGCTCAGATCCTCAGAGTCAACTTTGACCTCTGGAAGGCCAACAGTGATAGCCTATATTGTCTTGGGGGGTCTTTTGGATACCCTTGATTAAAACTCAAAGGGGGGCTTCTCATTCCTGGCACTGGGAGTTTTGTAAGGTAGTCTATGGTTCTTAGGGGAAACATTGCCAGTCACAGTAGAATAATTTCATTTATATTTATACATATAGCCTTGTCTAAAATTATACATATACTTTTACATAAATAAAAATAGTATGATTCCTTATGGAATTTTCAAAAATCCTTGGAGTTATTTTTCCTTCCTCCCTCCTCCTGTATTTTCCTCCTACCCTTGCCCCCAAATAAAGCCCGAGTCTGTCCCTCTCCTGAGAGAAAGATGCTTTCTTCCCCCTTTAAGGCATTTTACAGTTCTGCACCATGTTGCATGTGGAGGTCATGGCTTACATAATCACCTATGAAGACAGATGTGACTGACAGGATCCTGCCTTTGTAGCCAGCATCCAGTCTGAGTGGTCAGGATGAGAACTACACACCAAGTGTCAATTGTTTTGAAGACACCCAGTAATATGATGGAATACTCAAGAAAAGATTAATCAAATCATTCCATCAGAACTCTGCACAAATCAATCTGGGAAAGACATTTCCCAAAACTGTTTGGGGAAATGGAGCTCCCCAATGGAGGAGTTGGAGAAAGTACCGAAGGAGCTGAAGGGATCCGCAACCCTATGTGTGGAACAACATTATGAACTAACCAGTACCCCGGAGCTCTTGACTCTAGCTGCATATGTGTGTGACAGAATGTGACAGTTCTGACCTTATCTAGGGCCTTCCTTGTATACAACAATGTGCTCAATTATGTCTTAAGTCCACATATTTGGATAGTATTTGGGTGATCTGGGTGCATACCATTCCCTAGTAATTCCAATTTCCAAATTAGTGCTCAGAGAGAAAGCTCTTACCCTCCAAGGTGAATCTCAGATTTGGTTTTGGTTGATTTCTGAATCTAATGTTGGGGTAATTTAGGGTTCCGAGTATTATCCGAAAACATGGTATTTCATTATTTTCTGTGCATTAATTTAAGATTCTAAACCTCTGGATCTTGGAGGGAAGAACCCCAATGCACAATACATCAAAGCTCCTTAGTCAACATGTTGTTAACATGTGTATATACTAGCCAAAACAGTCATCTATTGAGCACACACACACACACACACACAAACAACCATATAGAATGACCCAGCCCAGTACTCCTCATTGTAATACTTCATTTAACAAAAGAGACTCATTTCCCCAAACAGTTTTGGGAAATGTCTTTCCCAGATTGATTTGTGCAGAGTTCTGATGGAAAGATTTGATTAATCTTTTCTTGAGTATTCCATCATATTACTGGGTGTCTTCAAAACAATTGACACTTGGTGTGTAGTTCTCATCCTGACCACTCAGACTGGATGCTGGCTACAAAGGCAGGATCCTGTCAGTCACATCTGTCTTCATAGGTGATTATGTAAGCCATGACCTCCACATGCAACATGGTGCAGGCTCCCTGTGTAATATCTCATATCCATTGCCTCAATGTCAATTACATTGCCAATTACAATCAAGTATATGTATTTTACTAAAGATTTTGTGACAAAGGTGAAGGAGAGACCTTAGTACTAAGTCCTGTTTGAATTCATTCATCATGGGTCTCCTGGACATTCACAGGAAGCCCAATGTCTTCTCACCAGTAGTTCCTTTGGTCCTCTCTGTCTCCAGATCTTTCCTGCTCCCTCTCATCTTTTTTTTATGGATGCCCACCTGCTCCATGCTGCTTCCAGGAACCCCCTCTTAGCCCCCCTTGCATCCTCTCTTTCTTCTGCAGAATAAATCACCCTTGACAGAGTTCTGTAATCCATCAGTTAAAGCACACTTTAAATATGTGGGTATGTGCATAAAGACAATTCATGCTAACCCAGCAGAACTCCAGTCTTGTGTGGATTCATTCTCCTTAGACATTAGAAAAGGAAAAGTAATTATTTGTCTGCCAGAAGGCAACAAATTTCAGAGTTCTGTTAACATCTATATAGGGCACGCATATAAAATATCTTTTTATGGTACATACTAAATAAAAAGTCACAGCAGTAATGTAATTGAGCTGCTGTCTTTTCCTCTATTAATATGTAGACAATGTTTGATGTCGATATTTATCTTAATGAAGGACATCCTTTCAACCATTTGTCATCAATTATATTACATGCCTTTTTTTGTGCGAAGAACTGCAGCCATGGGAGATACTAAGAAGTACTTGCTGTCCAGGGGGACATGGACAGGGGTTCCTGAGTTTTGGGAGAGAAATATGTGTCATAGGCATTTGTGAGTGCTCTCAAAGGAAAAGAAGTCAATCAGGATAGCTTCCCAAAAAGAAGGCTATTTTCAGAATGAGTTTGATATTATGAAAAAAGATGGCTCCTGTGAATGAAGGGAACCAAGTTCAGGATCAGTGGACCCAATTACAATGGCTGGTACTTTCTTGCAGTAAAAACAGGCTGTGTGTAAATAAGGACTCTGGCCATGAGCATTTCTATTTTCACCTTGGTAATTAATGAGTAATTTGTGGGGCAATATCCCAAGGCTATATTAATATTCAGTTCTCCTTGTAAAACTTTCCTGACTCCTTCATTTTAGCCATCCTTGCTAATTTTTGTTATTGAAATTATTAGTATAATAGTTTTATAACATTCTAACCTTGCCATCCTCTTCTTAAGAAGAGGATTCTTAACAAGAAATCCTTCTGTATTTATTTATTGACTTATTCCTTCATTTTTGGACAGTATGTAACACCTATCTTGGACATAGCTATAATGTATTACTGTCATTATTTTGAGGCTTCTGGTAGGAGTCTTGATGAATTGTCTCCAGTGGCTTTTTGACATACATTACTCATCTTTTCCTACTTTCTTGTTTACTAGCACTAGCACTGTGCTCACTGCTTCGTTTCATGACCCCAGGCATGAACTGCAGTCATTTACTGGGTAAGCTCCTCTGTCGAGTGAGGTCCAGGTTGTCTGACATCCTGAATGATATGTAGCAATATGTACAAGTACTTCTTTGAAAAAGGAGATACTTGCTTCTATGTGATAATGGTCAGAGTTAATACAACCCTGTAGCCTGAGGCAGATAAACCAGTGACACAAAACTTGAACATAATAGATAGTCAACATTCTAGACCCATTAAACCAAAATCTCTGTGGGTAGGACAAAGGAACAGAATTAGATAAACAGACAAATAACAAACTGCTTGTATTTCTTTGATGCATTCAGTGCCCAAGATTCAGAGAATGAAGAGGTTTAAAATAACATCTTGAAGGAATTACTCAGCAGTTAAGCACATACTGGTCTTGCAAAGGACCCTAGTTTGATTCCCAGTACCCACATCAGATGTCTCACCACCACCTGTAACTCCAGTTCCAGAGGATTCTATGCCCTATTCTGGCCTCCGGGGCACTGCACTCACTTGTACAAACCTACACATAGACACATAAACACATCGTTAAAATTAAAACATCATCTGTAGTTTAAGTATGTCTAGACTTTTGGTTCACAGGACTCCACCATCTTGACGATCCTCATAACATGACCTCTTGAATTCCAGGTTCATTCATAAAAGGAGGCAACTTTCATCCGTTCTGTGTAGTTCACAGATTCTCACAAGAATTAAAGTGAAGACGGAGAGAGGGATGCATTTGTGTGCATATGCTCTGAGTAACAACTACTATTATTTTACCAAATGGCTAGAATGAGAAGCCCTTTCTAGCTTTTTATCAGATACATAATTTTGATGTCACATCCATTCATTCTTTCAGCAAACACTAAACAAGTACAGTAAGGAAACATGACTAAGACAAAACAGCATTCCAAAGTGCAAATTTTATCTAATCTTTTTTTTTTCCCACTGTTTTTTTTTATTACATATTTTCCTCAATTACAATTCCAATGCTATCCCAAAAGTCCCCCATACCGCCCCCCACTTCCCTACCCTCCCATTCCCATTCTTTTGGCCCTGGCATTCCCCTATATTGGGGCATATAAAGTTTGCAAGTCCAATGGGCCTCTCTTTCCAGTGATGGCCGACTAGGCCATCTTTCGATACATATGCAGCTAGAGACAAGAGCTCCGGGGTACTGGTTAGTTCATCATGTTGTTCCAACTATAGGGTTGCAGATCCCTTTAGCTCCTTGGGTACTTTCTCTAGCTTCTCCATTGGGAGCCCTGTGATACATCCAATAGCTGACTGTGAACATCCACTCCTGTGTTTGCTAGGCCCCTGCATAGTCTTATAAGAGATAGTTATCTTTGGGTACTTTCAGCAAAATCTTGCTAGTGTATGCAATGGTGTCAGCGTTTAGAAGCTGATTATGGGATGGATCCCTGGATACGGCAGTCTCTAGAAGGTCCATCCTTTCATCACAGCTCCAAACTTTGTCTCTGTAACTCCTTCCATGGGTGTTTTGTTCCCAATTCTAAGAAGGGGCACAGTGTCCACATTTTGGTCTTCATTCTTCTTGAGTTTCATGCGTTTAGCAAATTGTATCTTATATCTTGGGTATCCTAAGTTTTGGGCTAATATCCACTTACCAGTGAATACATATTGTGTGAGTTCCTTTGTGATTGTGTTACCTCACTCAAGATGATGCCCTCCAGGTCCATCCATTTGGCTAGGAATTTCATAAATTCATTCTTTTTAATAGCTGAGTAGTACTCCATTGTGTAAATGTACCATATTTTCTGTATCCATTCCTCTGTTGAGGGACATCTGGGTTCTTTCCAGCTTCTGGCTATTATAAATAGGGCTGCTATGAACATAGTGGAGCATGTGTCCTTCTTACCGGTTGGGACATCTTCTGGATATATGCCCAGAAGAGGTATTGCTGGATCCTCCGGTAGTACTATGAACAATTTTCTGAGGAACCGCCAGACTGATTTCCAGAGTGGTTGTACAAGCTTGCAATCCCACCAACAATGGAGAAGTGTTCCTCTTTCTCCACATCCTCGCCAGCATCTGCTGTCACCTGAATTTTTGATCTTAGCCATTCTGACTGGTGTGAGGTGGAATCTCAGGGTTGTTTTGATTTGCATTTCCCTGATGATTAAGGATGTTGAACATTTTTTCAGGTGTTTCTCTGCCATTCGGTATTCCTCAGGTGAGAATTCTTTGTTCAGTTCTGAGCCCCATTTTTTAATGGGGTTATTTGACTTTCTGGAGTCCACCTTCTTGAGTTCTTTATATATATTTGATATTAGTCCCTTGTCTGATTTAGGATAGGTGAAGATCCTTTCCCAATCTGTTGGTGGTTTTTTTGTCTTATTGATGGTGTCTTTAGCCTTGCAGAAGCTTTGTAGTTTCATGAGGTCCCATTTGTCAATTCTCGATCTTACAGCACAAGCCATTACTGTTCTATTCAGGAATTTTTCCCCTGTGCCCATATCTTCAAGGCTTTTCCCCACTTTCTCCTCTATAAGTTTCAGTGTCTCTGGTTTTATGTGAAGTTCCTTGATCAACTTAGACTTGACCTTAGTACAAGGAGATAGGAATGGATCGATTCGCATTCTTCTACATGTTAACAACCAGTTGTGCCAGCACCATTTGTTGAAAATGCTGTCTTTCTTCCACTGGATGTTTTTAGCTCCCTTGTCGAAGATCAAGTGACCATAGGTGTGTGGGTTCATTTCTGGGTCTTCAATTCTATTCCATTGGTCTACTTGTCTGTCACTATACCAGTACCATGCAGTTTTTATCACAATTGCTCTGTAGTAGAGCTTTAGGTCCGGCATGGTGATTCCACCAGAGATTCTTTTATCCTTGAGAAGAGTTTTTGCTATCCTAGGTTTTTTGTTATTCCAGATGAATTTGCAGATTGCCCTTTCTAATTCGTTGAAGAATTGAGTTGGAATTTTGATGGGGATTGCATTGAATCTGTAGATTGCTTTTGGCAAGATAGCCATTTTTACAATGTTGATCCTGCCAATCCATGAGCATGGGAGATCTTTCCATCTTCTGAGATCTTCTATAATTTCTTTCTTCAGAGACTTGAAGTTTTTATTATACAGATCTTTCACTTCCTTAGTTATAGTCACGCCAAGATATTTTATATTATTTGTGACTATTGAGAAGGGTGTTGTTTCTCTAATTTCTTTCTCAGCCTGTTTATTCTTTGTGTAGAGAAAGGCCATTGATTTGTTTGAGTTAATTTTATATCCAGCTACTTCACCGAAGCTGTTTATCAGGCTTAGGAGTTCTCTGGTGGAATTTTTAGGGTCACTTATATATACTATCATATCATCTGCAAAAAGTGATATTTTGACTTCATCTTTTCCAATTTGTATCCCTTTGATCTCCTTTTGTTGTCGAATTGCTCTGGCTAGGACTTCAAGTACAATGTTGAATAGGTATGGAGAAAGTGGACAGCCTTGTCTAGTCCCTGATTTTAGAGGGATTGCTTCAAGCTTCTCACCATTTACTTTGATGTTGGCTACTGGTTTGCTGTAGATTGCTTTTATCATGTTTAGGTATGGGCCTTGAATTCCTGATCTTTCCAAGACTTTTATCATGAATGGGTGTTGGATCTTGTCAAATGCTTTTTCCGCATCTAACGAGATGACCATGTGGTTTTTGTCTTTGAGTTTGTTTATATACTGGATTACGTTGATGGATTTCCGTATATTGAACCATCCCTGCATCCCTGGGATGAAACCTACTTGGTCAGGATGGATGATTGTTTTGATGTGTTCTTGGATTCGGTTAGCAAGAACTTTATTGAGGATTTTTGCATCAATATTCATAAGGGATATTGGTCTGAAGTTTTCTATCTTTGTTGGGTCTTTTTGTGGTTTAGGTATCAGAGTAATTGTGGCTTCATAGAATGAGTTGGGTAGAGTACCTTCTGTTTCTATTTTGTGGAATAGTTTGTGAAGAACTGGGATTAGATCTTCTTTGAAGGTCTGATAGAACTCTGCACTAAACCCATCTGGTCCTGGGCTTTTTTTGGTTGGGAGACTATTAATGACTGCTTCTATTTCTTTGGGGGATATAGGGTTGTTTAGATCATTAACCTGATCTTGGTTCAACTTTGGTACCTGGTATCTGTCTAGAAACTTCTCCATTTCATCCAGGTTCTCCAGTTTTGTTGAGTATAGCCTTTGGTAGAAGGATCTGATGGTGTTTTGGATGTCTTCAGGATCTGTTGTTATGTCTCCTTTTTCATTTCTGATTTTGTTAATTAGAATACTTTCCCTGTGCCCTCTAGTTAGTCTGGCTAAGGGTTTATCTATCTTGTTGATTTTCTCAAAGAACCAGCTCCTTGATTGGTTGATTCTTTGAATAGTTCTTCTTGTTTCCACTTGATTGATTTCGCCCCTGAGTTTGATTATTTCCTGCCGTTTACTCCTCTTGGGTGAATTTGCTTCCTTTTGTTCTAGTGCTTTTAGGTGTGTTGTCAAGCTGCTAATGTGTGCTCTTTCTAGTTTCTTTTTGGAGGCACTCAGAGCTATGAGTTTTCCTCTTAGAAATGCTTTCATTGCGTCCCATAAGTTTGGGTATGTTGTGGCTTCATTTTCATTGAACTCTAAAAAGTCCTTGATTTCTTTCTTTATTCCTTCCTTGACCAAGGTATCATTGAGAAGAGTGTTGTTCAGTTTCCACGTGAAGGTTGGCTTTCTATTATTTATTTTGTTATTGATGATCAGCCTTAGTCCATGGTGATCTGATAGGATGCATGGGACAATTTCAATGTTTTTGTATCTGTTGAGTCCTGTTTTGTGCCCAATTACGTGGTCAATTTTGGAGAAGGTACCATGAGGTGCTGAGAAGAAGGTGTATCCTTTTGTTTTAGGGTAAAATGTTCTGTAGATATCTGCCAGATCCATTTGATCCATAACTTCTGTTAGTTTCACTGTGTCCCTGTTTAGTTTCTGTTTCCATGATCTGTCCATTGGTGAAAGTGGTGTGTTGAAGTCTCCCACTATTATTGTATGAGGTGCAATGTGTGCTTTGAGATTTACTAAAGTTTCTTTAATGAATGAGGCTGCCTTTGTATTTGGAGCATAGATATTCAGGATTGATAGTTCCTCTTGGAGGATTTTACCTTTTATCAGTATGAAGTGCCCCTCCCTGTCTTTTTTGATGACTTTGGGTTGGAAGTCAATCTTATCTGATATTAGAATGGCTACTCCAGCTTGTTTCTTCAGACCATTTGCTTGGAAAATTGTTTTCCAGCCTTTCATTCTGAGGTAGTGTCTATCTTTTTCTCTGAGATGAGTTTCTTGTAAGCAGCAAAATGTTGGGTCTTGATTGTGTAGCCAGTTTGTTAGTCTATGTCTTTTTATCGGGGAGTTGAGTCCATTGATATTAAGAGATATTAAGGAAAAGTAATTGTTGTTTCCTGTTATTTTTGTTGTTAAAGTTGGCATTCTGTTCTTGTGGCTGTCTAATTTTATCTAATCTTATGACATCAGATAGACATAGTTCAATGGAAAAAGATGAAAATATATAATGGATTGAGAGAAAGAAATTCCATGATGTGAGGATATTAAAATGAACTATACTAATTTCTCTCTGACCTCACAAAGCTGAGTTAATCATATAACCTGGTTTACTTGGTGTAATACTCATGTGTACAATGAAAAAACTCTTTCAGTGAGTTTTCTTTTTTTTTTAATTAGGTATTTTCCTCAATTACATTTCCAATGCTATCCAAAAAGTCCCCAATACACTCCCCCCCCAGTCCCTCACCCACCCACCCCCACCCCTTGGCCCTGGCATTCCCCTGTACTGGGGCGTATAAAGTTGGCAAGTCCAATGGGCCTCTCTTTCCAGTGATGGCCGACTAGGCCATCTTTTGATACAAATGCAGCTAGAGTCAAGAGGTCTGGGGTACTGGTTAGTTCATAATAATGATCCACCTATGGGGTTGTAGTTCCCTTTAGCTCCTTGGGTACTTTCTCTAGCTCCTCCATTGGGGGCCCTGTGATCCATCCAATAGCTGACTGTGAGCATCCACTTCTGTGTTTGCTAGGTCCCGGCATTGTCTCACAAGAGACAGCTATATCTGGGTCCTTTCAGCAAAATCTTGCTAGTGTATGCAATGGTATCAGCGTTTGGAAGCTGATTATGGGATGGATCCCTGGATATGGCAGTCTTTAGATGGTCCATCCTTTCTTCACAGCTCCAAACTTTATCTCTGTAACTCTTTCCATGGGTGTTTTGTTCCCAATTCCAAGAAGGGGCACAGTGTCCACACTTTGGTCTTCGTTCTTCTTGAGTTTCATGCGTTTAACAAATTGTATCTAATATCTTGGGTATCCTAAGTTTTTGGGCTAATATCCACTTATCAGTGAATACATATTGTGTGAGTTCCTTTGTGAATATGTTACCTCACTCAGGATGATGCCCTCCAGATCCATCCATTTGCCTAGGAATTTCATAAATTCATTACTTTTAATAGCTGAGCAGTACTCCATTGTGTAAATGTACCACATTTTCTGTATCCATTCCTCTATTGAGGGGCATCTGGGTTCTTTCCAGCTTCTGGCTATTATAAATAAGGCTGCTATGAACATAGTGGAGCATGTGTCCTTCTTACCGGTTGGAACATCTTCTGGATATATGCCCAGGAGAGGTATTGCTGGATCCTCTGGTAGTATTATGTCCAATTTTCTGAGGAACCGCCAAACTGATTTCCAGAGTGGTTGTACCAGCTTGCAATCCCACCAACAATGAAGGAGTGTTCCTCTTTCTCCACATCCTTGCCAGCATCTGCTGTCACCTGAATTTTTGATCTTAGCCATTCTGACTGGTGTGAGGTGCAATCTCAAGGTTGTTTTGAGTAGCATTTCACTGATGATTAAGGATGTTGAACATTTTTTCAGGTGCTTCTCTGCCATTCGGTATTCCTCAGGTGAGAATTCTTTGTTCAGTTCTGAGCCCCATTTTTTAACGGGGTTATTTGATTTTCTGGAGTCCACCTTCTTGAGTTCCTTATATATATTGGATATTAGTCCCCTATCTGATTTAGGATAGGTAAAGATCCTTTCCCAATCTGTTGGTGGTCTTTTTGTCTTATTTTTGCCTTGCAGAAGCTTTGCAACTTTATGAGGTCCCATTTATCGATTCTCGATCTTACAGCACAAGCCTTTGATGTTCTATTCAGGAAATTTTCCCCTGTACCCATATTTTCGAGGCTTTTCCCTACTTTCTCCTCTCTAAGTTTCACTGTCTCTGGTTTTATGTGGAGTTCCTTAATCCACTTAGATTTGACCTTGGTACAAGGAGATAGGAATGGATCAATTCGCATTCTTCTACATGGTAACCGCCAGTTGTGCCAGCACCATTTGTTGAAAATGCTGTCTTTTTTCCACTGGATAGTTTTTGCTCCCTTGTCAAAGATCAAGTGACCATAGGTATGTGGGTTGATCTCAGGGTCTTCAATTCTGTTCCATTGGTCTACTTGTATTTCGTTATACCAGTACCATGCAGTTTTTATCACAATTGCTCTGTAGTACAGCTTTAGGTCAGGCATGGTGATTCCACCAGAGGTTCTTTTATCCTTGAGAAGAGTTTTTGCTATCCTAGGTTTTTTGTTGTTCCAGATGAATTTGCAGATTGCCCTTTCTAATTCGTTGAAGAATTGAGTTGGAATTTTGATGGGGATTGCATTGAATCTGTAGATTGCTTTTGGTAAGATAGCCATTTTTACAATGTTGATCCTGCCAATCCATGAGCATGGGAGGTTTTTCCATCTTCTGAGATCTTCTTTAATTTCTTTCTTCAGGGACTTGAAGTTCTTGTCATACAGATCTTTCACTTCCTTAGTTATAGTCACGCCAAAGTATTTTATATTGTTTGTGACTATTGAGAAGGGTGTTGTTTCCCTAATTTCCTTCTCTGCCTGTTTATCCTTTGTGTACAGAAAGGCCATTGTCTTGCTTGAGTTAATTTTATATCCAGCTACTTCACCGAAGCTATTTATCAGGCTTAGGAGTTCTCTGGTGGAATTTTTAGGGTCACTTATGTATTCTATCATATCATCTGCAAAAAGCGATATTTTGACTTCTTCTTTTCCTATTTGTATCCCCTTGATCTCCTTTTGTTGTCTAATTGCTCTGGCTAGGACTTCAAGTACAATGTTGAATAGGTAGGGAGAGAGTGGGCAGCCTTGTCTAGTCCCTGATTTTAGTGGGATTGCTTCCAGCTTCTCACCATTTACTTTGATGTTGGCTACTGGTTTGCTGTATATTGCTTTTATCATGGTTAGGTATGGGCCTTGAATTCCTGATCTTTCCAAGACTTTTATCATGAATGGGAATTGGATTTTGTCAAATGCTTTTTCAGCATCTAACGAGATGATCATGTGGTTTTTGTCTTTGAGTTTGTTTATATAATGGATTACATTGAAGGATTTTCGTATATTGAACCATCCTTGCATCCCTGGGATGAAACCTACTTCGTCAGGATGGATGATTGTTTTGATGTGTTCTTGAATTCGGTTAGCGAGAACTTTATTGAGGATTTTTGCATCAATATTCATAAGGTTAATTGGTCTGAAGTTCTCTATTTTTGTTGGGTCTTTATGTGGTTTAGGTATCAGAGTAATTGTGGCTTCATAGAATGAGTTGGGTAGAGTACTTTCTGATTCTATTTTGTGGAATAGTTTGTGAAGGACTGGGATTAGTTCTTCTTTGAAGGTTTGATAGAACTCTACACTAAACCCATCTGGTCCTGGGCTTTTTTTGGTTGGTAGACTATTAATGACTGCTTCTATTTCTTTAGGGGATATGGGACTGTTTAGATCATTAACCTGATCTTGATTTAACCTTGGTACCTGGTATCTGTCTAGAAAATTTTCCATTTCATTCAGGTTCTCCAGTTTTGTTGAGTATAGCCTTTTCTAGAAGGATCTGATGGTGTATTGGATGTCTTCAGGGTCTGTTGATATGTCTCCCTTTTCATTTCTGATTTTGTTAATTAGAATACTTTCCCTATGCCCTCTAGTGAGTCTGGCTAAGGGTTTATCTATCTTGTTGATTTTCTCAAAGAACCAGCTCCTCGATTGGTTGATTCTTTGAATTGTTCTTCTTGTTTCCACTTGGTTGATTTCACCCCTGAGTTTGATTATTTCTTGCCGTCTACTCCTCTTGGGTGAATTTGCTTCAGTTCGTTCTAGAGCTTTTAGGTGTGTTATCAAGCTGCTAATGTGTGCTCTCTCTAGTTTCTTTTTGGAGGCACTCAGAGCTATGAGTTTTCCTCTTAGAAATGCTTTCAATGTGTCCCATAAGTTTGGGTATGTTGTGGCTTCATTTTCATTGAACTCTAAAAAGTCCTTAATTTCTTTCTTTATTCCTTCCTTGACCAAGGTATGATTTAGAAGAGTGTTGTTTAGTTTCCACGTGTGTGTTGGCTTTCTATTATTTATTTTGTTATTGAAGATCAGTCTTAGTCCATGGTGATCTGATAGGGTGCATGGGACAATTTCAATATTTTTGAATATGTTGAGGCTTGTTTTGTGACCAATTATGTGGTCAATTTTGGAGAAGGTACCGTGAGGTGCTGAGAAGAAGGTATATCCTTTTGTTTTAGGATAAAATGTTCTGTAGATATCTGCCAGATCCATTTGTTTCATAACCTCTGTTAGTTTCACTGTGTCCCTGTTTAGTTTCTGTTTCCATGATCTGTCCATTGGTGAAAGTGGTGTGTTGAAGTCTCCCACTATTATTGTGTGAGGTGCAATGTGTGCTTTGAGCTTTACTAAAGTATCTTTAATGAATGTGGCTGCCCTTGTATTTGGAGCATAGATATTCAGGATTGATAGTTCCTCTTGGAGGATTTTACCTTTGATGAGTATGAAGTGCCCCTCCCTGTCTTTTTTGATGACTTTGGGTTGGAAGTCAATCTTATCAGATATTAGGATGGCTACTCCAGCTTGTTTCTTCCTACCATTTGCTTGGAAATTTGTTTTCCAGACTTTCATTCTGAGGTAGTGTCTATCTTTTTCTCTGAGATGAGTTTCCTGTAAGCAGCAAAATGTTGGGTCCTGTTTCTGTAGCCAGCCTGTTAGTCTATGTCTTTTTATTGGGGAGTTGAGTCCATTGATATTAAGAGATATTAGGGAGAAGTAATTGTTGCTTCCTTTTATTTTTGTTGTTAGAGTTGGTGTTCTGTTTTTGTAGCTGTCTTCTTTTAGGTTTGTTGAGGGATTACCTTCTTGCTTTTTCTAGGACGTGGTTTCCGTCCTTGTATTGTTTTTTTTTCTGTTATTATCCTTTGAAGTGCTGGACTCGTGGAAAGATAATGTGTGAATTTGGTTTTGTTGTGAAATACTTTGGTTTCTCCATCTATGGTAATTGAGAGTTTGGCTGGGTATAGTAGCCTGGGCTGGAAATTGTGTTCTCTTAGTTTCTGTATAACATCTGTCCAGGCCCTTCTGGCTTTCATAGTCTCTGGTGAAAAATCCAGTGTAATTCTGATAGGCTTGCCTTTATATGTTACTTGACCTTTTTCCCTTACTGCTTTTAGTATTCTATCTTTATTTAGTGCATTTGTTGTTCTGATTATTATGTGTCGGAAGGAATTTCTTTTCTGGTCCAGTCTATTTGGAGTTCTGTAAGCTTCTTGTATGTTCATGGGCATCTCTTTCTTTAGGTTTGGGATGTTTTCTTCTATAATTTTGTTGAAGATATTTGCTGGTCCTTTGAGTTGAAAATCTTCATTCTCATCTATGCCTATTATCCGTAGGTTTGGTCTTCTCATTTTGTGCTGGATTTCCTGGATGTTTTGAGTTAGGATCTTTTTGGATTTTGTATTTTCTTTGATTGTCGTGCCGATGTTCTCTATGGAGTCTTCTGCACCTGAGATTCTCTCTTCCATCTCTTGTATTCTGTTGCTGATGCTCGCATCTATGGTTCCAGATTTCTTTCCTAGTGTTTCTATCTCCAGTGTTGCCTCAATTTGTGTTTTCTTCATTGTCTCTACTTCCCTTTTTAGGTCTTGGATGTTTTTATTCAATTCCATCACCTATTTGGTCTGGTTTTCTCGCAATTCTTTAATGGATTTTTTGTGCTTCCTCTTTAATGTCTTCTACCTGTTTAGCAGTGTTCTCCTGTATTTCTTTAAGTTTATTATTAAAGTCCTTCTTGATGTCCTCTACCATCATCATGAGATATGCTTTTAGATCCGGGTCTCGCTTTTCCGGTGTGTTGGGGTGCCCTGGACTGGGCGAAGTGGGAGTGCTGTGTTCTGATGATGGTGAGTGGTCTTGGTTTCTGTTAGTAAGATTATTATGTTTACCTTTCGCCATCTGGTAATCTCTGAGGTTAGTTGTTATCGTTGTCACTGTTTAAAGATTGGAGCAGACTCTGTGTTCCACTCACCAGAAGTCTCAAAATCCTGTGGTGGGTGTCGTGGGTAGCTGGCGGGTGTCAGCCGACCCTGTGCTCTAGCTACCCTGGTGCTGGTCAGACCGGAAGAGGCTTGTGGCCCTACTCAGGCCGGTTTTCTGCTTCCCTAACTAATGCAGTCTCAGGCCCCGCACACAATTGGATTGGAGCAGAAGCTGTGTTCCAATCACCAGAAGTCTTAAGATCCTGTGGCGGGTGTTGTGGGTAGCTGGCGAGTGTCAGCCGACCCTGCTCCCTAGCTACCCTGGTGCTGGTCTGACCGGAAGAGGCTTGTGGCCCTACTCAGGCCGGATTTCTGCCTCCCCAACCAAAGCAGTCTCAGTTCCTGCGCGATTGGACTGGAGCAGAAGCTGTGTTCCACTCACCAGAAGTCTCAAGATCCTGTGGCGGGTGTCGTGGGTAGCTGGCGGGTGTCAGCCGACCCTGTGCTCTAGCTACCCCGGTGCTGGTCTGACCGGAAGAGGCTTGTGGCCCTACTCAGGCCGGTTTTCTGCTTCCCTAACTAATGCAGTCTCAGGCCCCGCGCGCAATTGGATTGGAGCAGAAGCTGTGTTCCACTCACCAGAAGTCTTAAGATCCTGTGGCGGGTGTTGTGGGTAGCTGGCAAGTGTCAGCCGACCCTGCGCCCTAGCTACCTCGGTGCTGGTCTGACCGGAAGAGGGTTGTGTCAAGTTTTCTCTTATCTGTGTTACTTAAAATTTTAGTAAACCTTTACAATGATAAACAAGGTGTGTGCAATATGGGTCACACATGGAGTTGTTCCATATTTAGCAGCCTCTACTTCCTGAGCCAAGAAAATGAATTTATCTATTGAACATGACCTCTTCAGCCCTGCCCTTGCTCACCTACAGGTCTCTCTCACCCTGTTTAAGGATGCTAGTGATTTGCTTTCTTTCATGAGATATTTGTTTGATTTTCCAATTATAAAGTGTATACTCTTTGGGGAAGGCATTTCTAGATCCTTTTATTTGACATAGTTTTTGAGAATCATCCATGTTGTTAAAATACAAAAATTTCATTTGCAGGGTCTTCTGAGATGGCTCAGCAGTTAAGAATGCTTATTTCTCTTGAAGAAGTCCTGGGTTTATTTCCCAGCACCCAAAATCAGACAATTCACAAACAAATGTAAATTCTGCCCTAGGGGATTCAGTGCCCTCTTCTGGTTTCCATGGTTTCACAGGCATAATACACTCATACAGACACAAAACCGTAAATTAAAAAAATCAATTTTAAAAAAACAAAAATTGATTCCATTTTTGTGCTAAGTCATCAGCATGAAATCTCCTTCTGGTCAACCTCCAATAGTTTATAAAGACATCTAGGATGACAGTGACACATTTGGTGTGAATGTGTATGGATTTACCTCAATGTATTTATTTCTCTTATGTCCTTGAATGTGTGAATCATTTGTAATCTGGATCTCTTAACAAACAAAAGCTATGATGGAGTCAGTGGTGTCACATATATTTAATCCCAGATCTCAGGAGGTGGCAGTTGAATTGCTGTGATTTTGAGCCAAGTCTGGTCTATATAGAAAATTCAGGCCAGCTAGGCATACACAGTGAGACACTCTCTCTCTCTCTCTCTCTCTCTCTCTCTCTCTCTCTCTCTCTCTCTCTCTCTCTCAAAAAAAAAAAAGAAACAAAAGGTTATCATGGATATGTGTACACATATCTTAAAGGAAATAGGTTTCCATTTTGTGTGAGTAAGTACGTAGGAGTGCAATGATTCTTCTCTGCATTAGTGAGTGTTTAGGACAGGAGCAAACTGCTTTCTATCATGCTCAGTCAGAAGTGTGTGAGGTTTTCCACTCTTCCACTGTCTTATTTTTAGAAATTTATTTCCCATCACTCTCCTCTCATGTGTGTGTGTGTGTGTGTGTGTGTGTGTGTGTGTGTGTATGTGTTGTGTGTCTGTGTTTGTGCAGGTATATGTGTGTAGGCATTTGTGCATGAGTGTAGTTGATTGAAGAAGCCAGAAAGGGAAGTTGAATCCCTGGAGATGAGGTTATAGGCAGTAGTGAGCCATCCAACTTGGGTTCTAGAAACATAACTCTGATCATCTGTAAGAGTAGCAAATGCTCTTATATTTTTGGTGATGAGCCTAGTCTTATATGGGTGATCCATCTCTCTAGACCCTTCTGCTGCCTTTTGTTAAGTATTTTCTCCCAATCTAGAGTTCACATTAGCATTTTCTCATCAGTATTTTTTCAAATGTGAAATCTGGGTTTTGACGTTGTTTTATTTTCTGATTCATTTGTTCTTTTCATTCACACTAATATGTCTTCCAAATTCAAGGTTATAAACATTTGGTCCTTTTCATTTTCTCTGAATTCATATTACTAATGGTTTGACTTATTTACGTTTGTTGTTCTTTTAATCTATAGTTTGAAATATGCTGGAGCGTGTTGTCACTGTTTAGGGTTATTCTTGCATAGGGCCATCAAATTTTTATGGTGCTATTTGTTGAAAATCTTGTCATTTCCTCAGCGAACTCAGCCTCTTTGTTGAAAAATCAATAGGAAATTTATGGCTATGCCTGTTTCCACACACAACAGTCAATATATTACAAAAATTGCCTAAGATGATCCAACTTGTGTAGCTATAGAAGAAAGCACTCTGAATCATGGCCTTGGGATTCTGTAACTTGTTCCCAGCCATGGATGGACATGGATAGGGGAATGGCCAGGACTCCAGAGTTCCTGCTTCTGGGGGTCTGGTAATGACGACTGCCCTTTCTTAGTGAGTTTCTGAACAGACACCAGGTCAATAATCTAAGTGTTTTGCTCATTTCTCTGGGTTAGATTTTCTGTGACTACAAGGAAGGAAACATAAGCTCATGATGCATGGGCTCCATCAGCAGAAGGAAAACTCAGCAAGCAGCTAGCAATGTCTGACTCATACTACTCCCCTCAAGTTTCCAAAAGAAAAATCACAGCCTAGTCCTTGGAATCATGGTAGCACTTCCCACACTTTCTCCAGGGTGACACATGACAATATTGTAGTTCCTATTACAATTTCACTCTAAAGATTCCTCACGGAAGATAAATTTTCTTTTCTGGCCACAGCAGGAATACACATAGATTAAATAATCAAGATTTTAGTATTCTATTCTTACTACATTTAATGTTCTTACTATATTATATCTATGTGGGTGAAATCCGTTTGGTGTAATGTTTTAACTTAACACATTAATTTTGTGTGTGTAGCTACATGTCACAGAGGGGTTTTACACATGTACCTGTTTGTGTCTAGAGGTCAGAGAACAATGGGAGTCTATTTTCTCTTTCCTCCTTGTCCCAGGTATTAAATTCAAATTTCCAGGCTTGGCAGCAAGCAATCTCTAACTAAGTCATCTCTGGCTCTTATAGGAAAGCAAACTGAACAAGTCATGGAGAACAAGCTAGCAAAGTGGCCTAGGCTCCAGGTTTCTGGCCTGATTTCTCTCAGTGATGGATCATTACCTGGAAGTGTAAGATGAAATGAACCCTTTTCTTTCCAAGTTCCTTTTAGCTACAGTATTTATCTCAGCAATAAAAGAAAACTAGGACAGCAGATTGCAATCTGGGAGAGCCTGCTTGAAATCTTACCTCTCGTTTAGAGCAAACCCAGATGAGCATTTAACAATCCAACGAGAGTGTCTCCTGATGCTCTTCTGTTTTGAACAGGATCTAAACGGACCCTGTTGCATTCTTCTCTCTTCCTTTCTGTGTGTCAGTTAACGTGCTAATTCTGCAGGAGACCAAGTAAAGCAAAATAAATTGAAATTGTCACTTAAGATGTTTCCTTTGAGGGCAATCATGGGCATTTGACTTGGCCACTGCCATCATTAAAACATGCTTCAGTCTAAGGGGTAATGCTCCAGGCAGGTTTGCCACCTGCTTGGAAGGTATTCCTGATGGGTTATAAATAACTAAGTGTTCTAGTTTCATTCCTGTTGCTGTGATGAAAACACTTGGACTAAAAGCAACAAAGGAGAGAAAAGGGGTTGGTTGATTTACTCTTCCTAGTCACAGTCCAGCACTGTGGGATGTCAGGGTAGAAACATGGTCAAACACTCAAAGCAAAAACCACGAAGGAACACTGTTCTCTGGTTCACAGGTTCACATTCACCTAACATTCTTACACAACTTAGCTTGAATGTGCCTAGATATGGAACTGCCCACAGTGGGCTGGGCTCTCCTGCATTAGTTGGTAATCAGAACAATGCCCTACAGACATGTCCATAGGCCAATATGACCTAGGCAAGCCTTTTTTTTTTCTTTTTCTCCACTCTTGTGGAAAATATATTCTTTTATCATATATCATATCACATATCCTGATTATAATTTCCCCTTCTTTTTTCCTCCAAGTTCCTCCCCACCTCTCCTCCCAGTTGGATCTACTCTATTTCTGTCTCTAATTAGAAAAGAACAAGTTTCTAAGACATAATGATAAACACAAGAAAGTAGAATATAAAACTAATACATGGAACTTGGAGAAAGGCAAGGCAATTGTTAAATCTAGGCTTTCCTCAGATGACTCTAGTGTATGTCAAGGTGACAACTAAAGCCAACCAAAACACCAAGGATGTTAAATCTAGTTTTTTGGTTGAAATTCAATGAAATATCATAAAAAAGCAGACACACATTGGACATATATTCAAAGTTTCCTTGCTAGTAACCCTTTAAAGATCATTAAAGCTTACTCCTCTTCCTTCTTTGCTACTTAGTTCAGCACTCTGAGAGTTGACTGAGCCCCTGTATGTGGTTTTTAAGGCATTGGATTCTATGCAGTCCCAGACATTATTGAAAAACCTTCCACATTCCCACACAGGCTGTGTTATCTGAATTCCTTAAAATTTCAGATGAGATCATTGGTGAACAAGCTATATTTATGAATAGCTGTTGCTTTTCTTTCTTTGGCTTAAAAATGTTCTTTTACTTATTGTATTTTATGTGAGAAAAGACCCTGTGTGATATTGGCTAATTAGATCCTTTATAGTTCTTTCTTGCTATAAAATTCCATTTAACACACTTACTCTTTAAGGTCCATTTTCTAATAGTAATAGCAACTGACTTAAGTGGTGAGCACAAAGACTTCATGGTAGATACACTTGGTTGGACATGGAAAACTAAAAGGAAGTGGCATTCATTTGACGAGCATGGGTCTTTTGTTTTAGGATGACCTGGAAAGTGATTGATATAAAAAAAAAGTTTACTATCATGGGTGATAAATCTTCAATCAGGAGTTGAAAACTATGCATCCAAAAATGTTTTAGTAGTGTATTATAAAACCTTATAGGAAGAATGTCATCTGTAGAGGAGACTAAAGAAAGCTTTGCAAAAGGTAGAGAGTTAGGAGAAGCATTAAAGAATGGTTGCAATTCAAAAACTATAAGGAAAAATATCAGGTAATGGCACATAAGGTCAAGGCTTTATCTCACCCCTTCACCTGGACATAACATTTCCAAATGCTTCAGACCACTGTTATCTCCTAGGTTCTGTGGACAAAGATGTTTCCAGTGACTCTGCTAGAAAGAATAAATTAGAACACAGCCCCATATTTATTGTTATTTAACATGGTAAAACATATTGTGGAGGAACTTCCTTGGAGTCTGTACACTTCTTGAACACAGGCATCATCTACTTCCTACCCACCTCCACACCTTCTGCCTGGATAGCGTACATGCCACATTCCACATGGCATCTCATCGAGGATATTCAACTGTTGGATTTGTGTGTGTGTGTGTGTGTGTGTGTGTGTGTGTGTGTGTGTGTGTGTATGTGTATGACTAGTTAAACAAAACAACTTAACTCTAATAGAACTCTTATTGGCTCATAAAATCCCACATTTGGTAGATTAAGTGAGTAATTTAAGAATAAAGTCTTTGGCTAAATATCAGCCATAACCCACACTAGAAATTCACCTATCAATTTCACTTCTTGTTGGATGTCAGATTTTTCTTCCCATTTTCTTGGAACACATGGCATAGTATGGCAGTTTCCTCCAAATTGAGACATACCTTACAGGATGGTGGAGGAGGATGAAGACACTGAGAAGGTAAACCAAATGGACATGCCTGGGACCTTAGAAATTTAGGAGATTCTAGAAGGTTCCTCCCCAGTTATATGGAAAGAGCAAATAGCTGGTAGCTGGAGGATACCGATTGGCAGAGTTGCTGAGAGAAGATGCTTGGAGCTATTCTTCTGCCTGCAAGTTGTACATAAAGCTCCAGGGTTGTAGCTTTCATTAGCTGTCTGCCTTGTTTGAATGGGCTTTTCAGTGAAGCAATTGCTTTTGATTCATTTCTCTTCCTGTAAGTGACCCTTCACCCACACTCCTGTTAGTAACCCCAGTAGAAACTCACTGATTCTCTGGGTTTGGCATTATGAAATAATTACTTTGGTCATCATGAATCACCTATCTGAAATTAGTAGACACTATGTGTGTGTGCACATGTGCATGTGTGTGTGTATGTTAGTGTGGCACTAAAGAGTTTTTTAATAGTTCATCTTATGTCGTGTATGAAACTGGCAAAAAAAAAAAAACCTGAATGAATGAGGACATCTAGATGCTAAGACCTGCTATCATCTCTTTGCAATCCTGGGCTTGCCTCTTCTCCGGAACTCAGCCTCTCTTTTTAGCATTTACCAGCTTTATTATTCTCTATGGTGATTTTCCAAGGTTCTTGGCTCACACACTTCCTGAAGTCAGTTCCTTTGTGAGGTTTTTCTTGTCCTGCCCTAGATGTTTGTGAGCCTCTCAGCAGCTGTTCCCATTTGATGAAAAATGAAGGGAGTCGGATTTCCAACTGTCTCCAGGATGCTCTGAGATACTTGAGCCTGTGCCCTTCTTGTGTAAATAGAATGCATCTATCACTCCTGCCATTCAAGCTATCACACTGTAAAATTTGCATCAACTTGAGTATAGATCCTGAAAGATGATTAAGCTTTAATTAATTCTAGCAATTACTCGAAAATAGCAGAACTAGTCATTGATATATCCAGAATAAACTTTATTTCAGAGGAGGCTGAGAAGATGGCTCAGTCATAAAAATGCTTGTAACACAAGCCTGAGGAATTGAGCAAGATCCTCCAGAATCCATGTTTTTTGTTTGTCTGTTTGTTTTTGTTTCCTTGTTTTTAATGCCAGTGCTGAGGAGGTAGATCCAAGAGGACCACTGGGGTTCTCCCAAAAGACCTGACAAGTTCAGGCAATGAGCTCTAAGCCCATGAGAGACCATGTCTCCAAAATAAGGAGGCAGAGTGCAGAGGCCTCTGCTCTCAAGCCTCTGCACTCACATAAGCATGTTCACCCTCTTTCACACATACATACACAAAAGCACACACTTATTTTATGGATAAGGAAAAAAGATTCTGGTGTAGAAGTTCTTTCTCTGTGTAAAAGAAACTCTGGACAGGGAAGAGACAGGGAGAGGAAAGACACAGTTCTATTATCCTATCTGGGGATAAGCGTAGTGCCATACTGGGATAAAGGATGTTATGTGTGCAACAGAGAACCTTTTGGGAAGCTGAGAGGCAATCCAAGGATGGAATTTACTCATGACAGTCATTTCCCATCACTTGAAGTGAAGGAGAGATACTTGATTTTTGGTCTTGCAAACTTTATATGCCTCAGTACAGGGGAACGCCAGGGCCAAGAAGTGGGAGTAGGTGGGTAGGGGAGTGGGGGAGGTATGGGGGATTTTTGGGATAGCATTGGAAATGTAAATGAAGAAAATACCTAATAAAAAAAACAATCCCCCCAAATACCCAGGTCTCTCTGTATATTTATAGCAATCAATAAAGGTATCACCTGTTTAATGCTCTCAAGGTACCATGAGATCCAGGGGTTCAAGTGGGATTATCAGGGCCATCATATTTTCCCATTGAGGTGACTACTGGTTTTGTGGAGGCTACATGCTGGCTTGTATGGAAGATAACTGTTGACCTCTGTGGTGGCTCCACATACCTATACCTCTCAAATTCCATTGCCTCAAGCAAACTCAGTTTCTCAACCTAGCTTCTGGAAGTTTCTAACTTACATACACTATGTCAAGTCTAGCGCATAGCATAAGTAAGGAACTTTCTGTGGAGTGAGCACCTGAGTCTTAGGCCTGGTTGAGTTTTGAGGTTGGGTCTGCATGATTCCCATACAATGTGGCTGAATTCCCAGGTTTGGATATGGTCTCCTCACCTAAGCAGATGTGTCATCAAGGGTAGCATCCTGCCTACTGTGTATGTCAGAATAGGGCCCTCTGGTTACATGTTAGCAATGAAATGGCATCAAAATAGTAACAAGCTTTCCTCACTAAATTCTAAAGATGGAATTCTAGTGGTTACCAATTGATCTATTATCTGTTTTGTTGATAAGGGTCCAGCAATATGACTCAGCAGGGGAAAAAAATGCCTTTGCTGCTAATTGTAAAGACCCAAATTCAATACTCAGGGCCCACATCATGGAAGGAAAACAGCAAAAATAACAACTCCCACAAGGAATGATATAACTTCAAAACAAATGTCATTGCATGTTCACACACTGCCAACAAATGCAGATAGATAGATAGATAGATAGATAGATAGATAGATAGATAGATAGATAGATAGATAGATAGATAATTATATTAAATATAACAGAGAGTGTGTTCTTGTGGGTATTTTATTACAACATTCCCTTCACCTCAAGGCTTCCCAAGGTGCTTCTCTAAAACTCCAAGAATCTGAGGAGTGTGATGACTCTCACGAAAAGAGGGGACAAGAGAGATGTTCAGGGTTTAGAGCACTTGCTGCATTTATACAAGACCTGAGTTTAGTTCCCCATATCTGCATCCTACACCTCACACCTGTTCAAAACTTCAGTTCTGGGACATGCCATACCATAGGTACTGTATTCATATGTACACACATACCCAAAGAGATATACACATAAATAAAAATCAAATAATTTTTCTTGTTGGTATGCTTGTTTTGCTTTGCTTTTTTATTTTATTTTATTTTTTTACTTCTTATTTTTATTAGGTATTTATTTAATTTACATTTCCAATGCTATCCCAAAAGTCCCCTACATGCTCCCACATACACCTACTCCCACTTCTTGGCCCTGGCGTTCCCCTGTACTGAGGCATATAAAGTTTGTACGACCAATGGGCCTCTGTTTCCACTGATGGCCAACTAGGCCATCTTCTGATTTATATGCAGCTAGAGACACGAGCTCGGGGGGTGGGGGGGACTGGTTAGTTCATATTGTTGTTCCACCTATAGGGTTGCAGATCCCCCCAGCTCCTTGGGTACTTTCTCTAGCTCCTCCATTGGGGGCCCTGTGATCCATCCAATAGCTGACTGTGAGCATCCACTTCTGTGTTTGCTAGGCCCCGGCATAGCCTCACAAGAGACAGCTATATTTGGGTCCTTTCAGCAAAATCTTGCTAGTGTATGCAATGGTGTCAGTGTTTGGAAGCTGATTATGGGATGGATCCCCGAGTCTCTAGATGGTCCATCCTTTCGTCTCAGCTCCAAACTTTGAGTGAGGTAACACAATCACAAAAGAATTCACACAATATGTACTCACTGATAAGTGGATATTAGCCCAGAAACTTAGAATACCCAAGATATAAGATACAATTTGTGAAACACATGAAACTCGAGAAGAACGAAGACCAAAGTGTGGACACTTTGCCCCTTCTTAGAATTGGGAACAAAACACCCATGGAAGGAGTTACAGAGACAAAGTTTGCTTTGCTTTTTAAATATGAATAGAAAGGTACTGAAACTGTGAAGTCTATGACCATTCCTATGTGCACAGGTCCTGATTCAAAAACATGCTAACTCTGCTTCCTTACCCTTTGGGGTTGAGTTTAAATGAGATCACATTACATTTAATGCTTATATTCTACTAAGTTTCATAATATTTACAGTTTGGGAAGTAATTTTATCTTTTCATTAGTTCGCCTTGATGTCTTCATGAATTGGGCAATATGTTATTTTACTATTTTAAGTACTTTGCTTTAATGTATGAATGTAGATAGTGAGAGACTTTAGCACAGAACTAACTCTGCCAACCACCTAGATGGTCAGTGTGTAATGTTGCATCCTATGTGTTTTGTCCTTCCTTTTTTACAATGAAAGATTCACATTTAAACCTCTTCATATGATACCTTAAAAAGATTGTGTCCTCTCCATTCCTGAGCAGAAGTCAGTCAGTACTGTAATGGATACTGCAAGTGTGTTACTATTTTCTGATATATATATATATATATATATATATATATGTGTGTGTGTGTGTGTGTGTGTGTGTGTATGTGTGTGTGTGTATTTATATATATGTGTGTATATATATGTATATATATACATATATATATATATAAAAATCATCTTCCTGGCCTTGGAAATTTTCATTCATTTGTTTTCATTTTCTAAACACTATTTTTCAGGCAGGCATGTAGACTGAATTCCATAGCCATGGAGACACAGTTTCTCCTCAGCAAATATTTACACTGTATCTCAGGTTTTTCTGATCTGAGGTTTTCTTTTTGTCTCCATTTTTATTTATTTGGTAATTTCATGCATTAACTCACTGTATCTAAATCATATTCACCCTTAACATCTTCAATATTTAGCATTAAGCCATATTGATAGTCTAGTGATATGCTTTAGAACAGTTATAATCTTTCCTTCTCATAGTGTAATGCCAATTCTGCAGTTATTATTTATTTTACACAAGGGGTGTTTTCAATCAACATTGAATATGATTACAACAAACAGCCACTAAAGCTGGGGAGATGGCTCAGAGTGTAAGGGCATTTTCTGGGCAAGTATAAAGATCTGAGTTCAAACCTCAACACTCCCATGAAATGACAGATGTGGTAATATACACCAGTAACTCTATGACTATAAGGGACAGACACACACACACACACACACACACACACACACACACACACACACACACACACACACACCAGGTCACAGCTCCATAGCCGTAATTGTTGTTTTTACATGAGTGCCTCTATGTAAGTTCCCAGAATTCTATGAACACCCTAGAGATCACCACAGAAACTTGTTATTTATATTCAAATTTGTTTCTGAGAAAGGTCTACATTTATCACTGGAGTCTCAAAGGAAAACACAGTCTTAAAAATTTAAGAACAACTACCTTGAATGTTTTATAAGGTCTGTGCGAGTCATTCCTTATTTCCAAGATAAAAAGCAAAAGAAAGAAAACCAAAACTTTTTAACAGATACCAGATCACAAACTTTTCTTACCACTGTGGCCAAAATTGCTGAAGGGAGAAAATATCTCTTGGCTCATGGTTTGAGAGGAAACAGTCCATCATGGTGGGGCAACACAATGTGTTCCTAAGAGTTCCACAACCTCTTAGTCACTGTTCCACGTGTTAATCAGTCATCTTTAACCCTCAGCACCCTGCAAGATACACAGGTGCTTCTCACCAACCCTGGCCAGCTCTTAATCCAGTCCTAATCCAACCATCATGGTTAGGATGGAAATCTTTTTCAGTCTCTATATCAGAAGCCTGGGGCAGAGAGCTGGAGAAATGGTGGTTGCATTCTTTGCTTTCATTTTTTTCCCGTGCCTCCTAGCAGGGGTGAACTTTGGTGAAATGCCAGTTATTATGAAACTATAGGTCAACCCATAATGCCACAGTCTCCAAAGGCTTTTGGAGCAAGCTCTTGTTCATTTGTAGCTGGTGTTTCTGACTGATTTGTCATTAACAGAACACAATGCTTTTAGAGTTCCCCTACCCACTCACTGAAAACTTGGAAGGGATCATCCAATCACAGTCCAGGCTCCATGAGAGATAAAATGCACTGTGTTTCTGTCACAGTGCCATTCTGCCTAAACTTCTGACCAGAGAAGCCTGGAGTTTGAGAAAGTTGCACACAGTGGGTACAAGGCTGCTTTATATAGTCCTCCATACATCAGATTGCAAGCGCCCTCAGACATGGTTTTGGCGAGTGGACATGGAGTCTGCCTCGGACTTTATATTCACAGAGCTCCCAGTACCCTCTCGAGTCTAGAGCATCGCTGACAATTTTCTCTTAAATCATCTACCATTTTTTTAAAAGCTGTGTGTTCTTCTATGCTGGGGTTCTAACATCAGAGAAACAGTAGCAGCACAGATGACAACAATGGCCAGTGGTTTATGACTGCTGGCTCTCAGTCACTGGTCTCAGCACTATGACTATTGGCCTGGTCACTCTTTATGCAGTCAACAAATACTTGTTGAGTAGAAAGCATGAGCCAAGCAGCTTGGAGTTGCTAGAAGCAGTCAAATATGGACTACAGATACCTTCTTGTACCATGTCAAAGGAAAAGAAGCTGGGAAACACATAGTAACTGACAAATGTAGACTGACCTTTATAACCAGAACTGGCAGAGATCTGGGTATGACTTCACAAAGAAAGACAATGCAATGGAGGGACTGTACTGGTGACAGGAAAAACAGTGAGTTTCCTCTCGATTTCTGCTTTCCTCAGGTTATCAAAAATATATATACATTCAGTGTATAGTAAGTGAAATTGATTGCTGTGTATTTTACTATCCTTTATGTATAGTTTCTTCCTCAGGCCCTTACTCTTCCCCTGTGATGTTTATTGAAGAACTAACTTAACTAGCATGCATTATCTTCTTACCCTTTTCATTCTGATGTAAAATTAAAGCCTTAGATTCATCAAAATACACACAGTATCTATTCTGTTTGCCACCTGGATCAGATTGAAAAGTGATTTTCACAATCTTCATCCATTAGCTATCATGAGCTTTATGTACATATGTATCTGTGTATGTGTGTGTGTGTGTGTGTGTGTGTGTGTGTGTGTGTGTGTGTATAACAAATTACAGACTCAATGCTGACCAATGAATTTTTCTTATGCATTATTGTTTGATTTTATTAGGATTGTGTGCATTTAACCCACTGGGTTTTTAAAATTTGTTTTGTTTTCTGGTCCTTGGGGTTACTCTTACAGTGTCCCACACACTAAGTCTCATCACTTTGGTTCCTGAGTGTGATATGATACATATTGTAACTTATCCCCACTTCTTTACTTTCACAATTGACAAGAAATTCTAGGGTCTTCTTATATTAATATATTTCCTATTCCAAAAATAGAATCAAGCATGTTTTGGAGAAAATTGATTTCTTCTGATTAGGTCATTATATGTAGAGGTCTTTGTATAGGTATAGATACTTCTGTACATATTATTATATTGCCACAGCATTTCCAGTAGATAGAGCTCAGAAATCGAGAACAGTGAAGAAAGAGAACAGACATATTGTCATTCAAGTGTTTCTTCTAAGTCACATTATTAGGACTCGGCTTTATTTAACTTCTCTGATTTCATATTTACACCCCATTTCTCCTCTGATGAAACTCGTGTCTCCTAATAGAGTGCTATGCTCTAGCATGCAATCTATTTATAATTATATCAGTTGCGCATGGCCAGTCCTGCTTTCATGCACATTGTGATAATTGAAAATTGCTGAGGCTTCTTCATAATGCCTGTTGTCCTAAAGGTAGAGTGCCCCACCACCACCAATGATGTCCTGACAGAACACTGTATATCTAAGGCAGCTGGACCCCCACTTCCCTGGTTATGACAGTAGTTTCACATAAACTTATGTTCATTTGTTCCTTGTCTCATAGGCTTCGTTACTTTCTGAATTGCAGCTTTATGTTCATAAGCATAGGTCTGTAATATAATCAGATGATAGAAACTGGAGAGCATTCAGGGTGTCCTTATGGTGTCCAAGGCCAGCAGGTACATGGGGTAGAAAGTTCTGATCCTGAATCACGTGTGTGCTCTCAGAGTGGAGGCTGACCCTGCTATCTTCAGTCATGGCCTACAGCATCAGAACTGTTTTTCTCTAAAGGTATGACAACCCATGCATTGGTCAGGATTTTTTCAGTTATTGAAAAGAGTTAACTTCCAATGGAAACAGAGCTAAACAAAAAGCCTTACTTCTCTTATAACCACATTATAAACTGTATTCTTAAGAATAATAGTGAAATTTCTTAGGGGTTTTGGTTTTCATCTTCTCCCTGTATCTCTCTGCCCCACACAGCCTCACTTCATATGAGAGCACACACACACACACACTTACCTCACTCACACACATGCAAATACATTCACATACTCATATAATATACACACCCACCTACACACACCCACACACATACATAAACACACATATACATACTCATTCATATACACACATATACTTGCACATTCACACACAGACACAGTCACACTTACACCCAAACATATGTATACATATTGTCATGATTTGTATATGCTCGGCCCAGGGAATGGCACTATTAGAAGATATGGCTCCGTTGGAGTAAGTGAGGCCTTGTTGGAGTAGGTGTGTCACTGTGGGTGTGGACTTTGAGACCCTCATCCTAGTGCCTGAAAGTCGGTCTTCCACTAGCAGCCTTCAGTTGAAGATGTAGAACTCTCAGCTCCTCCTGCACCATGCCTGCCTGGATGCTGGCATGCTCCCACCTTGCTGATAATGGACTGAACCTCTGAACCTGTAAGACAGCCACAATTAAATGTTGCCATGGTCATGGTGTTTGTTCACAGCAGTAAACCCTAACTAAAACAAGTTGGTACCAGGGACTTGGTATTTCTGTGATAGACCTGACCATGTTTTTGTTTGGAAAAATGTGGATTTGGGGACTTTGAATTTGGAAAGTAGTGGAATGCTTTAAATGACTTAATGGGCTAGCCTAGTAGGAATATGGAAGACTTTGTTACTCAGAGTGATTTGAATTGTGTGGTCATAGGCCAAGAGGTTTCAGTGGAGAAATTCAATATGAGACCTGGAGACTGTTTTTTTTTTTTTTTTATGGTATTTTGGTGAGGAATGTGGCTACATTTTGCCCTTGTCTGAAGAGTTTGCTTGAGGCTAAGGTGAAAAACCTCAGATTAATTGCTTTGGAAAGGAAGTCTTAGAAACACCTATCATAGACTTTGTTCCTGGTTAAGTCTCATGAAGAGCATTTCAAACAAGAATAGTAAGCTGAGAAAGGAAAAAAATATAAAATACATGGTTCAAGTATTAAAGGAGCACCAGGAAGTAAAATGAAGCTGAATCCTGTATTCTAGAAGATAATGAATTAAGGGAGTGGGACTTTAGGGCAAGATGCTATCTAGCTAAATTTAGATCCAGGCACCTTCCCTGAGAAGTACAGAGTTTGTGTTTTATAATTTCATTCATTTCTGACAGTCAGTAAAGTCCTAACTAAATGTTCTTCAGACTTAGATGGATAAAGGAGACACAGGGCAATCTTGGATCTGCACTCTGCTTCCTGGCCCACAGCTCTGCCTGACTTCTGGGAGGTCTATGGCCAACCAGAAAAACCAGGTGAGATACCCACACCACAGTTCACTAATTTCTGGTCCCCTGGCAAGCCCAGAAGCCCAGAGGTCTGCCCCATCCTGTCTGTGCTCTCCTTTCAGGTCCACATCCTGCAATCATGGGTCCACACTCCACTCCCCAGGCCACAGCATTGCCCTCATTGCATGAGGCCAATTTCCACCCAAGGCAACCAGTCTTAGAAGCCTGCCAACACCAGAGATGGATAAATGCAAGCACAAGAACACAATCAATGACTAAGGTCCAATATGGCACCATCAGAACCCAGCTCTCCAACTGCAGCAAGCTGTGGATATAGTAATACACCTGAAGAGTAAGGCAATGACTGTAAATCTCTTCTTATGAAGATGGGAAAGGTGTTTAAAGAGGAAATAATTAAATCACTAAAGAAATACAAGAAAATAGAATAAAATAGGTAGAGACTTTTAAAATGAGAGAACAACAAAACCAGGAAAATATAATCAAGCAGGTGAAGGAAGTGAACAAACTGTTTAAGACTTGAAAGTGGAAATAGAAGCAATAAAGGAAACACAAACAGAGGGAATCTGGAGATGAAAAACCTATGAAAGAGGACAGGAACTGCAGACATAAGCATCACCAACAAAGTACAAGAGATGGAAAAGAGAATCTCGGGCATAGAAGTTACAATAAAAGAAATTGGTCCATTAGTTAAAGAAAATGTCAAATATAAAAACTAACACAAAACATCCAGGAAATTTGGGACACTATGAAAATACCAAACCTAAAAATAATAGGAATAGAAGAAGGAGTTCCCAGCTCAAAAGCCCAGAAAATACCTTCAATAAACTCATAGAAGAAAACACCCCTAATCTAAAAAAAAAAAAAAAAAAAAAAAAATAGAGATGGCTGTAAATGTACCAGAAGCTTACAGAATACCAAATAGATTGGACCAGAAAAGAAAATCCTCCTACTACATAATAATCAAAACACAAAATGGATGGAATAAAGAAAGAATATTAAAAGCTGCAAGAAGAAAGGGCCAAGCAACATATAAAGGTAGACCTATTAGAATTACAACTGACTTCTCAATAGAGACTCTAAAAGTCAGAAGAGCCTGGACAGATGTCTTGTAGACCCTTAAAGATCACAGATACCAGGCCAGACTACTATACCCAGCAAAACTCTCAACCAACACAGATGGACAGATGGAGAAACCAAGATATTCCATGACAAAACCAAATTAAAATATTATCTCTCTGCTAATCCAGCCCTAGAAAGGATACTAGAAGGAAACTCCAATACAAGAAGAGTAACTACACCCAAGATAACAAAAGAAATTAATCATATCATAGACACACACATACACACACACACACACACAAATAAACACTAACACCTCCAACATCAAAATAACAGGGGGTAACAATCATTGGTCATTAATATCTATCAACATCAATGGACTCTATTCACCAATAAAAAGAAGCAGGCAAACAGAATGGATGTGTAAACAGGATGCACCATTCTGCTGCATTCAAGAAATATACTTTAGCAAAAAACATAGATACTAACTCAGAGTAAATATCTGGAAAAAGGTTTTATAAGAAAATGGACCCCCCCAAAAAAGCTGTAATAGTCATTCTAATATCTTATAAAATAGACTTTCAACCAAAAGTAATCAAAGAGAAGAGGAAGGACACTTTATACTCATAAAAGGAAAAACCCACCAAGATGACTTCTCAATTCTGAACATCTATGCCACAAATGAAAAGGCACCCATATTCATAAAAGAAACATTACTAAAGCTTAAAACACACATAAGCCCTATATATTAATAGTGTGGATCTGATGGTTTTAGTGCAGAATACAACCAGCCTTTCAAAGAAGAATTAATACCAATACTCCTCAAACTATTCCACAAAATAGAAACAGAAGGAACACTGCCAAACTTATTCAATGAAGCCAGTAACCCTAATACCCAAGCTACACAAAAACTCAACAAAGAAAGAGAATTACAGACCAATTTCTCTAACGAAATTCCATGCAATAATAGTCAATAAAATGCTCACAAATCCAAGAACACATCTAATACATCATTCACCATCATCAAGTAGGCTTTATACCATGGATACAGGAATGGATCAATATCCAAAAATCTATCAATGTAATCCATTATATAAACTGAAGAAAAACAAAAACACATGACCATCTCATTGGATGCTGGAAAAGCCTTTGACAAAATCCAACAACACACCTTCATATTAAAAGTCTTGGAGAGTTCGGGGATACAAGGCCCATACCTAAATATAATAAAACCTATACATAAGAAGCCAACAGCTGGGGCTGGAGAGATGGCTTAGCAGTTAAGAGCACTGACTGCTCTTCTCAAGGTCCTGAGTTCAAATCCCAGCAACCACATGATGGCTCACAACAATCTTCACAGCTACAGTGTACTCATATACATAAAGGAAATAAATAAATTGTTTAAAAAAAGCCAACAGCCAATATCAAATTAAATGTAGAGAAACTTAAAGCAATTCCACTAAAATCAGAGACAAGACAAGGGTGCCTGCTCTTTCCCTATCTATTCAAAATACTACTGGAAGTTCTAGCTAGAGCAATATGACAAGAAAAGAAGATAAAGTGGTTACAAATTGGAAAATAAGAAATCAAAGTACCACTATTTGTGTACAATATGATAGTATACATAAACCACCCTCAAAATTCTACCAAAGAACTCCTACAGCTGATAAACATCTTCAGCAAAGTGGCTGGATACAAAATTGACAAAAAAAAAAATCAGTATTCCTCGAACTCAGAAATTCACCTGCCTCTGCCTCCCAAGTGCTGGAAATAAAGGCATGTGCCACCACATCCAGAAGTATTCCTCTTTTATGCAAATGATAAACAAGTTGAGAAAGAAATTAGAGAAACAACAGCCTTCACAATAGCCACACATAATGTAATATATCTTGCTGTTACTCTAACCATCAAGTGAAAATCTGCCTAAGAAGAACTTCAAGTTTCTGAAAAAGAAATTGAAGATGATATAAGAAGATGGAAAGATCTCCCATGCTCATCAATCAGTAGGATTATCAGAGTTAAAAAAGGCCATCTGACTGAAAGCAATCTACAGATTCAGTGCAATTTCCATCAAAATTCTGACACAATTCTTCACAGATATGGAAAGAGTAATTCCCAACTTCACTCATATGGAAAAAAACGATACCTAAAACATCCCTGAACAATAAAAGAACTTCTGGAGATATCATCATCCCTGATATCAAGCTGTACTAAAAAGCAATAGTAATAAAATGTGAATGGCATACATATAGAAACAGACAGGTTGATCAATGGAATTGAATTGAAGACCCCAAAATAAACCCACACACCTAGGAATACTTCATTCCTGACAAAGAAACCAAAAAAAAAAAAAAAAAAAAAAAAGCATACAATGGGGGAAAAAGAATCTTCAACAAAAGCATTTGGTCTAACTGGATGTCTGCCTGTAGAAGAATGCAAATATATCTATCATCCTGCACAAAACTCAAGTCCATGCGGATCAAAGGCTTCAACATAAAACTGGATATACTAAATCTTGTACAAAAGAACCTGGGAAGTAATGTTGAATGCATTGGGATAGGAGACAATTTCCTGAACAGAACACCAATGCTCTGGTACTAAGATTAACAATTTATAAGTGGAACCTCATGAAACTGCAAAGCTTCTGTAAGGCAAAGGGACACAGTCAATAGAAGAAAAGAACAGTCTATAGACTGGGAAAATGTCTTCAATAACCCTACATCTTACAGAGGACTAATATCCAAAATATATAAAGAACTCATGAAACTAGACAGCAACAAATCAAATAACCCAATTAAAAAGTGAATGCCTTTCCTTTAAATACCCCCTTACTCAGCTACTCGGGGCGCCATGGTCCTCTACCCCTGCGTGGTGTAACGCGACCACCCCTCACACCCAAGAACCAACTTGGAGAACATTTAAGACGGCTCCGGGACTCCGCCGAACGGCTCTGGGACTCCATTGAACAGCTCTGGGACTCCGCTGAACTTAGTCTGCAGAGGTGAGAGTAAGGACCACAGAGGCAGACAGCTTCTGGGACAGGCGGGAGCCACAGAGTCGCTAAGGCAGCACCCTTTTGGGGCTGCAGACATCCAGCACCCTCCCAGCCGGAGGACAGTGATCCACCCTGCAGGGAGCACCATCATGGCTCCAGGGCTCCGCCGAACTTAGTCTGCAGAGGTGAGAGTGAGGACCACTGAGGCAGACAACTTCTGGGACAGGCGGGAGCCACAGAGTCGCTGAGGCAGCACCCTTTTGGGACTGCAGACATCCGGCACCCTCCCAGCCGGAGGACAGTGATCTGCCCTACAGGGAGCGCCATCTTGGATCCGGGGCTCCACCGAACTTAATCTGCAGAGGTGAGAGTAAGGACCACAGAGGCAGACAGCTTCTGGGACAGGCGGGAGCCACAGAGCCGCTGAGGCAGCACCCTTTTGGGGCTGCTGACATCCGGTACCCTCCCAGCCGGAGGACAGTGATCTGCCCTGCAGGGAGCGCAATCTTGGCTCCAGGACTCCGCCGAACTTAGTCTGCAGAGGTGAGAGTGAGGACGACAGAGGCAGACAGCTTCTGGGACAGGCGGGAGCCACAGAGCCGCTGAGGCAGCACCCTTTTGGGGCTGTAGACATCCGGCACCCTCCCAGCTGGAAGACTGTATTCTGCCCTGCACAGGAGCCCTCTGCCTCAGTAGCAGGGAGCACATCTTGGATCCAGGACTCATCTGAACTTAGGAACGTAGTCTGCACAGCTGAGAGTGTGCACCACAGAAGCTGACAGCTTCTATGACCTGCCAAAGCAACACAGCATCTGGGAAAGGTCCTGTTTTCGGCCTTCTTCTTCGGCCAGGAGAAGGTCCAAACGCCAGATATCTGTACACCTTCCCTTTAAGAGGAAAGCTTATCAGCAGGGAATGCTCTAACCACTGAAACTCAGAGGAGAGAGCCTGTCTCCCAGGTCTGCTGACAGACGATACTCAGAATCACCAGAAGAACAACCTCTGAACAGAGACAACTATAACAACTCCAGAGATTACCAGATGGCGAGAGGTAAACGTAAGAATCTTACTAACAGAAACCAAGACCACTCACCATCATCAGGACCCAGCACTCCCACTTCGCCCAGTCCAGGGCACCCCAACACACCTGAAAAGCTAGACCTGGATTTAAAAGCATATCTCATGATGATGATAGAGGACATCAAGAAGGACTTTAAAGAACTACAGGAGAACATGGCTAAAGAGGTACAAGTCCTTAAAGAAAAACAGGAAAACACAACCAAACTGGTAGAAGTCCTTAAAGAGAAACAGGAAAACACATCCAATCAGATGATGGAAATGAACAAAACCATACTAGACCTAAAAGGGGAAGTAGACACAATAAAGAAAACCCAAAATGAAGCAACACTGGAGATAGAAACCCTAGGAAAGAAATCTGGGACCATAGATGCGAGCATCAGCAACAGAATACAAGAGATGGAAGAGAGAATCTCAGGTGCAGAAGATTGCATAGAGAACATCGGCACAACAATCAAGGAAAATGGAAAATGCAAAAAGATCCTAACTCAAAACATCCAGGAAATACAGGACACAATGAGAAGACCAAACCTACTGATAATAGGAGTGGATGAGAATGAAGATTTTCAACTCAAAGGACCAGTAAACATCTTCAACAAAATTATAGAAGAAAATTTCCCAAATCTAAAGAAAGAGATGCCCATGAACATACAAGAAGCCTACAGAATTCCAAATAGGCTGGACCAGAAAAGAAATACCTCCCGACACATAATAATCAGAACAACAAATGCACTAAATAAAGATAGAATACTAAAAGCAGTAAGAGAAAAAGGTCAAGTAACATATAAAGGCAAGCCTATCAGAATAACACCAGATTTTTTACCAGAGACTATGAAAGCCAGAAGATCCTGGACAGATGTTATACAGACACTAAAAGAACACAAATTCCAGCCCAGGGTACTATACCCAACCAAACTCTCAATTAACATAGATGGAGAAACCAAAGTATTCCACGACAAAACCAAATTCACACATTATCTCTCCACGAATCCAGCCCTTAAAAGGATAATAACAGGAAAAAACCAATACAAGGACAGGAACCACGCCCTAGAAACAACAAGAAGGTAATCCCTCAACAAACCTAAAAGAAGACAGCCACAAGAACAAAATGCCAACTTTAACAACAAAAATAACAGGAAACAACAATTACTTTTCCTTAATATCTCTTAATATCAATGGTCTCAACTCCCCGATAAAAAGACATAGACTAACAAACTGGCTACACAAACAAGACCCAACATTTTGCTGCTTACAGGAAACTCATCTCAGAGAAAAAGATAGACACTACCTCAGAATGAAAGGCTGGAAAACAATTTTCCAAGCAAATGCTATGAAAAAACAAGCTGGAGTAGCCATTCTAATATCTGATAAGATTGACTTCCAACACAAAGTCATCAAAAAAGACAGGGAGGGGCACTTCATACTCATCAAAGGTAAAATCCTCCAAGAGGAACTATCAATCCTGAATATCTATGCTCCAAATACAAAGGCTGCCTCATTCATTAAAGAAATTTTAGTAAATCTCAAAGCACACATTGCACCTCATACAATAATAGTGGGAGACTTCAACACACCACTTTCACCAATGGACAGATCATGGAAACAGAAACTAAACAGGGACACAGTGAAACTAACAGAAGGTATGGATCAAATGGATCTGGCAGATATCTACAGAACATTTTACCCTAAAACAAAAGGATATATCTTCTTCTCAGCACCTCATGGTACCTTCTCCAAAATTGACCACGTAATTGGGCACAAAACAGGACTCAACAGATACAAAAACATTGAAATTGTCCCATGCATCCTATCAGATCACCATGGAATAAGGCTGATCTTCAATAACAAAATAAATAATAGAAAGCCAACATTCACGTGGAAACTGAACAACACTCTTCTCAATGATACCTTGGTCAAGGAAGGAATAAAGAAAGAAATTAAGGACTTTTTAGAGTTCAATGAAAATGAAGCCACAACATACCCAAACTTATGGGACGCAATGAAAGCATTTCTAAGAGGAAAACTCAGCTCTGAGTGCCTCCAAAAAGAAACTAGAAAGAGCACACATTAGCAGCTTGACAACACACCTAAAAGCACTAGAACAAAAGGAAGCAAATTCACCCAAAAGGAGTAGACGGCAGGAAATTATCAAACTCAGGTGCGAAATCAATCAAGTGGAAACAAGAAGAACTATTCAAAGAATCAACCAATCAAGGAGCTGGTTCTTTGAGAAAATCAACAAGATAGATAAACCCTTAGCCAGACTCACTAGAGGGCACAGGGAAAGCATTCTAATTAACAAAATCAGAAATGAAAAAGGAGACATAACAACAGATCCTGAAGACATCCAAAACACCATCAGATCCTTCTACCAAAGGCTATACTCAACAAAACTGGAGAACCTGGATGAAATGGAGAAGTTCCTAGACAGGTACCAGGTACCAAAGTTGAACCAAGATCAGGTTAATGATCTAAACAGCCCTATATCCCCCAAAGAAATAGAAGCAGTCATTAATAGTCTCCCAACCAAAAAAAGCCCAGGACCAGATAGGTTTAGTGCAGAGTTCTATCAGACCTTCAAAGAAGATCTAATCCCAGTTCTTCACAAACTATTCCACAAAATAGAAACAGAAGGTACTCTACCCAACTCATTCTATGAAGCCACAATTACTCTGATACCTAAACCACAAAAAGACCCAACAAAGATAGAAAACTTCAGACCAATATCCCTTATGAATGTTGATGCAAAAATCCTCAATAAAGTTCTTGCTAACCGAATCCAAGAACACATCAAAACAATCATCCATCCTGACCAAGTAGGTTTCATCCCAGGGATGCAGGGATGGTTCAATATACGGAAATCCATCAACGTAATCCAGTATATAAACAAACTCAAAGACAAAAACCACATGGTCATCTCGTTAGATGCGGAAAAAGCATTTGACAAGATCCAACACCCATTCATGATAAAAGTCTTGGAAAGATCAGGAATTCAAGGCCCATACCTAAACATGATAAAAGCAATCTACAGCAAACCAGTAGCCAACATCAAAGTAAATGGTGAGAAGCTTGAAGCAATCCCTCTAAAATCAGGGACTAGACAAGGCTGTCCACTTTCTCCATACCTATTCAACATTGTACTTGAAGTCCTAGCCAGAGCAATTCGACAACAAAAGGAGATCAAAGGGATACAAATTGGAAAAGATGAAGTCAAAATATCACTTTTTGCAGATGATATGATAGTATATATAAGTGAACCTAAAAATTTCACCAGAGAACTCCTAAACCTGATAAACAGCTTCGGTCAAGTAGCTGGATATAAAATTAACTCAAACAAATCAATGGCCTTTCTCTACACAAAGAATAAACAGGCCGAGAAAGAAATTAGGGAAACAACACCCTTCTAAATAGTCACAAATAATATAAAATATCTTGGCCTGACTAACTAAGGAAGTGAAAGATCTGTATAATAAAAACTTCAAGTCTCTGAAGAAAGAAATTATAGAAGATCTCAGAAGATGGAAAGATCTCCCATGCTCATGGATTGGCAGGATCAACATTGTAAAAATGGCTATCTTGCCAAAAGCAATCTACAGATTCAATGCAATCCCCATCAAAATTCCAACTCAATTCTTCAACGAATTAGAAAGTGCAATCTGCAAATTCATCTGGAATAACAAAAAACCTAGGATAGCAAAAACTCTTCTCAAGGATAAAAGAACCTCCTATGGAATCACCATTGTGGGACCTAAAGCTTTACTACAGAGCAATTGTGATAAAAACTGCGTGGTACTGGTATAGTGACAGACAAATAGACCAATGGAATAGAATTGAAGACCCAGAAATGAACCCACACACCTACGGTCACTTGATCTTCGACAATGGAGCTAAAAACATCCAGTGGAAGAAAGACAGCATTTTCAACAAATGGTGCTGGCACAACTGGTTGTTTACATGTAGAAGAATGTAAATCGATCCATTCCTATCTCCTTGTACTAAGGTCAAGTCTAAGTGAATCAAGGAACTTCACATAAAACCAGAGACACTGAAACTTATAGAGGAGAAAGTGGGGAAAAGCCTTGAAGATATGGGCACAGGTGAAAAATTCTTGAATAGAACAGCAATGGCTTGTGCTGTAAGATCGAGAATTGACAAGTGGGACCTCATGAAACTGCAAAGCTTCTGCAAGGCAAAAGACACCATCAATAAGACAAAAAAACCACCAACAGATTGGGAAAGGATCTTTACCTATCCTAAATCAGATAAGGGACTAATATACAATATATATAAAGAACTCAAGAAGGTGGACTCCAGAAAGTCAAATAACCCCATTAAAAAATGGGGCTCAGAACTGACCAAAGAATTCTCACCTGAAGAATACCGAATGGCAGAGAAGCACCTGAAAAAATGTTCAACATCCTTAATCATCAGGGAAATGCAAATCAAAACAACCCTGAGATTCCACCTCACAACAGTCAGAATGGCTAAGATCAAAAATTTAGGTGACAGCAGATGCTGGCGAGGATGTGGAGAAAGAGGAACACTCCTCCATTGTTGGTGGGATTGCAAGCTTGTACAACCACTCTGGAAATCAGTCTGGCGGTTCCTCAGAAAATTGGATAGTACTACCGGAGGATCCAGCAATACCTCTCCTGGGCATATATCCAGAAGATGTCCCAACTGGTAATAAGGACACATGCTCCACTATGTTCATAGCAGCCCTATTTATAATAGCCAGAAGCTGGAAATAACCCAGATGTCCCTCAACAGAGGAATGGATACAGAAATTATGGTACATTTACACAATGGAGTACTACTCAGCTATTAAAAAAATGAATTTATGAAATTCCTATCCAAATGGATGGACCTGGAGGGCATCATCTTGAGTGAGGTAACACAATCACAAAGGAACTCACACAATATGTATTCACTGATAAGTGGATATTAGCCCAAAACTTAGGATACCCAAGATATAAGATACAATTTGCTAAACACATGAAACTCAAGAAGAATGAAGACCAAAATGTGGACACTGTGCCCCTTCTTAGAATTGGGAACAAAACACCCATGGAAGGAGTTACAGAGACAAAGTTTGGAGCTGTGATGAAAGGATGGACCATCTAGAGACTGCCGTATCCAGGGATCCATCCCATAATCAGCTTCTAAACGCGGACACCATTGCATACACTAGCAAGATTTTGCTGAAAGGACCCAAATATAGCTGTCTCTTGTGAGACGAAGACAGGGCCTAGCAAACACAGGAGTGGATGCTCACAGTCAGCTATTGGATGTATCACAGGGCTCCCAATGGAGAAGCTAGAGAAAGTACCCAAGGAGCTAAAGGGATCTGCAACCCTATAGTTGGAACAACATGATGAACTAACCAGTACCCCGGAGCTCTTGTCTCTAGCTGCATATGTATCGAAAGATGGCCTAGTCGGCCATCAATGGAAAGAGAGGCCCATTGGACTTGCAAACTTTATATGCCCCAATATAGGGAATGCCAGGGCCAAAAGAATGGGAATGGGTGGATAGGGAAGTGGGGGGCGCTATGGGGGACTTTTGGGATAGCATTGGAAATGTAATTGAGGAAAATATGTAATAAAAAATATTAAAAATTAAAAAAAATAAAGATTCTGCCATAAAAAAATGTAAGTTCTAGTGAGTCTTGTGCCCTGGACATCATCTACCTCCATGCCTTCCATTCATTTATAAAATGGGCTATAGGACCTAGAAGCATTTACAAACCAGATCATTTCAAGAGATTTGAATTCAGTTCCAGCTCTAGAAGTATATGGTTCTAAATTTAACTGCTCTCCTTGATATATTTCATGTAAGTAATTCAGACACATTTGTTAAGTAAATATCTCACTCAATGAAGTGATCTCTTGTGTGCGTAAAATGATGCCATTTATGGGGTCCCTTTCCGCTCAAGTCCATACTCTTAATATAATAGAAGTAGAGAAAATGAATTTGTGGTTCCAAGGACAAGCTTAAAAAGTGTCAAGGCAGAAGCATTAACAAGGTTAGTGTCGTAATAAGATGCTTTATATACCTGTACTGGTGGTTTTGTGTGTCATCTTGACACAAGCTGGAGTTATCACAGAGAAAGGAGCCTCCCTTGAGGAAAAGGCATTTTCTCATTAGTGATCAAGGGGGGGGACCCAGTCCAATGTAGGTGGTTCCTGGGATAGTGGTCTTGGGTTCTATAAGAAAGCAAGCTGAGCAGGTCATGGGAAGCAATCCAGTAAGCAGCACTCCTCCATGGCCTCTGCATCAGTTTCTGCCTCCATTTTCTGTCCTGTGCTAGTCTCTGTCCTGACTTCCTTTGGTGATGAACAGCAATGTGGAGATGTAAGCTGAATAAACCTTCCTCCCCAAGTTTCTTCTTGGTTATGATATTTTGTACAGGAATACAAAGCCTGACTAAGACAAATTGGTACCAGCAGTGGGGTATTTCTGTAATGGCCTGATCATGTTTTTAGAGGACTGTGGAAGGACTTTGGAACTTTGAGCTACAAGAGTCATTGGGATGTTAAGAGCTCTGTGGGGTATTCTGAAAGATAATGTTGAGAACAGTGCAAAAGATGGAGGCCCAGCTTGGGAAATTTCAGAGGGAACGTTAAATATTCTTATCAGGGCCATTGCTGTTTTGATTATGAAAATTCTGTGGTTTTGGTTAGCTGGGGCTAAAGAATCAGCTGTGATTAACAGATACCAGAACTACTAAAGCAAAATCTTTGCATTACTGGGAAGATTGATGCTGGTTAGCTGGAGCTAAGAAATTAGCAGTGATTAAGAAGAGAACAGCATCACTAAGGTAAAATCTTTTACAAAGTGTTTCCTGAGAGCACAGAGAAGCTATGTTTAAGAGGCAGCCACTGTTGTACCTAGTATTGGCAGGCAGATTTGGTAATATGTAAGAGTCAACCAGGTGGTACTGGTTTTGAAACATGAAGGGGTAGCAATTGATGTTTGGCATTGTGAGAACCCAGAAGAGGCCATTGGTGAAGGTGAAGACTCAGTGGCAGTTGCAGGCCCAGGACTGAAGGGGTCATGTAGAGAAGTTGAGGGATGCCACCATGAAAAGAGCCTATGAGAAGTTATTTGTGAAAGCGCAGTCCAGATGCAGCAGAAGACAACAGTATTTTAGAGATTCCAGCACCGTGAGATGGCCACCAAGATGGCCAAGCAACAGCAGTGAAATATGGGCAGCTGGTGCCTAGAAGGAAAGGTGTGTGCTCAAAGGGCAGAAGTGACCCAAGGAGGAGCCCAGAAGATTGTGAGTGGATCCCAGACATTGGACTGCTAGAGTTTGATTTTGCTTTTGATTATGACTGTGCCTTGATAGTTTCCATCTTGAAGTAGGATAGTGTTTTAGTGAAGCTCACAGTTAAAAAGAACTTTGAATTGTAAAAAGATTTTGAATTTCAAAAGAGATTGGATATTTTATAGGTATTTAAATTTTAACATGTAAGAATTTGTAAAGACTTTGGGACTTTTAAAGTTATTTAGATCTTGGGGATGAATAAGAAAGTAGGGGTTGAGGTTGAATAGTGATGTGTTTGTGTGTCAAATTCATAAGGGGTCAGTGGTACTGGCTTGTTTTGTGTGTCAACTTGACACAAGGGAAAAAGGGGGCTCCCTTGAAGAAATGTCTCCATGAGATCCAGCTGTAAGGCATTTTCTCAATTAGTGATCAAGGGTGGGAGGCCCAGTCCAATGAAGGTGGTGCCATCCCTGGGATAGTGGTCCTGGGTTCTATAAGAAAGAAAGCTGAGCAAGCCTGGGAAAGCAATCCAGTAAGCATCACACCTCCATAACTTCTGCATCAGCTCCTGCCTCCAAAGTTCCTGCCTCGTGTGAGTTCCTGTCCTGACTTCCTTTGGTGATGAACAGTAATGTGGAAGTGTAAGCTGAAAAACCCTTTCCTCCCCAACTTGCTTCTTGGTCATGTTATCTTGTGCAGGAATACAAACCCTGACTAAGACAATATTGTAGTTTTACATTTATTTGGTTGTTTGGTTTTTTTTTAAAGATTTTAGTTTCAATTATGGGGTGTGTGTGTGTGTATGTTTGTGTATTATGTGTGCATGAGTGTGGATGCATGAAGAGTTCAGAAGAGGGTAGTGGATCTCCTAGAGCTCAAGTGGTATGAACTGTTTGACATAGGATCTGAGGACCAAGCTCTGAGGACCAAGCTTGCATCCTCTACAAAAGCAGTACTTGCTCCTACCGCTTAGGCTTCTTTAAGACCTGGAAACGTGTAGCCCACGCTAGCCTCAAACTCACTATGAACCCAAATATAGCCTTATACTGGTCCTAATTTTCCTCCCAACTCTTCCTATATGCTGAATTGACGGGCATGTGCCAGCAGGCTTGGCTCATAGCATCTCTTATTTTGCCTTGTTCTAAACTCAGGTAATTCCTCTATTCTTTTGAGCTGCCCTAATCTTCTTACTGTTGCCACTATTAAGTTTTGTAAATTACAATTATCACTTCTGTGTTTCAATTGCTTCATTGCCATTCTGAGGGAAATAATCTCTCTCAGGCTTACAGTGATATGAGAGTAAAGGGAGCAACAGTGGAGACTGTAAAGGACAGTATGATGTGTAAGTACAAATTGAGTGTTAACTATGATCAGTTATACTTAAGTCCCAGGGGAAAATGATGCCTAATAATTGTCTGACACTGAGATGACATCATCTAAAACTGATATCTGATCTGCGGCTGTGTCTTCTGACTGTTACTGCTCTTCCCAGAATGGCAATCAACTAGGTAACTTTTAAGAAGGGACATAAACCTTCTGTCCAGCAAATGACTTTAGAACTCCATTCCTAGTGTCTTATTTTTGGAAGTACAGATATGGATCTTGCCCGGTAGTATGGCAAGAATTTTACTGAACTTTCCAACCTTTGTATGAGCTCTAGAAAAGACAAGAGGGTCCCAGAAAGGGTCTCATACTGGGTGAAGCACAGGGAGCTGTTACATGTGCCATCAGCTTGATTTCACTGCTATTCTTCAGTGACTTGGGCAGAAAACACTGACTACATTGTCAGAGGACACTGCATAAAACAACCAAGTAGCCCCTCCTATGTGCATTTGACCCAGGATAAATGACAGCTCCTACATCTATCAACTATGTTTCTAAATCTACCAGCTATGGTATTATTTGGCCAGCAGGATTGACTAGAACTTGTTTGAAGGGACTCATCAGCTTATATCTAGGAGATGCTTCCTAGCAAAAGTAGCATATATTCTGGATTTTGTGCTGTCTAGAACCAAAGAAATAAATCCTAAGATCAAAACCCATGCTTATTTACATCCATATGCTGAATTCTAATTTGCACATGACTCTGATTTCCAAGTGTGATAATGGTAGTAGATGATGGCTGATGGATGTTTGCCAAGAAACAAAGGTCTCTGTTCCACTCAATGCCCTCAGATCACATCCTGGGTCTATATTCCCTTTGGGTGACCACTGACCACATAAGAGAGTTGAAGAGGCTGCTGGTTGCTGTAGGTAGAGAAACCAAAGGCTATCAAGGAGAGGAATCTGTAAGTCACATCCTGTGAAGACAGAATGAGAGAGAGTTGATTGATAAGAAGACAAGAACACCACTGGGGTTTGTAAGGTCCATCGTAAACACATCTTTTTGTGAACATTCAGTGCTATCATCAGAATAAGTAGTCACAGCTTCAAAGAGGGCTTAGGATAGATCTTGTGAAGACTGAAGGCCTAGCACATCAAAGAGTTTAGGTTCCATCCCTGGCATTGGAAAACAAATAATAAATGAAACCATTGCTAAAGCTAAAATATAAAGAAAAATGAACACTGACTCTAACTTCATCCATGTATAAAAGTCACAAAAAAGGGCTCTGGCACTTGTTATGTGAGAAGTACTTGGTCACTTTGCAAGATTCAGTCTTCCAAATGTATGTAAACATTCTTGTGTCTGTTTTCTCTTTGGTTCATCCAGCCTCTTTGCTGAGAAAGACAAACCTTTTGACCAAATATCACACACTTTCTGGAAGGTCCTAGTGCCTGAAATCCTGATAGATTGCCACCATTCCCAGGAATAGCTAACTGTTCTGACCCTTCACCCTCTTTCTTTGTTCTCTTTTTGTACCTCCCCCAAAGTAGCCTTTAAGAATAGACTTTGAGTTGAAAGTCAGCCAATGAGATGCAGCCATGCTCCATTGCATTAACTGAAAGGTAGAAGCCATGGTGGTCAGGTGTCCTTGTTTTCTACCTTCTGTGCAGAAGCAAAGTTTTCTTTGTGGCAATAATTAAATGTGTATGGTTATCTGTTGACTTGTGACCCACTCCTCTCTACAACATCTGCTTACTCTGTCCCCTTTCTCAGGTGACCCGATCCCCAATAATCCTGTATATGAGGGTATAAGGCTTAGAGTCAGATAGTACATGCATAAGGCACATGTTCATTAATTGTTAACTATGGTTCCTGTTAGTCATTAGACTATACTATAGGTTAAGGGCTTTAGTGTGCTTGCCTGGCATATAAGAAGACCTGCATTTGATTCCATACACTGTATAAATGGAGGGGTGCATACCTGAATCTCAGCACTTTGGGGGTGGAGACAGGAGGGCCAGGAGTTCAAGGTCATTTTCAGCTACACATTGAGCTACAGCCCAGCCTGTACTATGTGAAGTCACAAAAACCTATATAACATAATGAAAGTCTGAACGTTTCAAAAGAAATCAACGTAATTGTTACTAGGCATTATAAAGAAAGTAAGAAAACAAAGATTCTAGAAGGTAATGGAACATGAGGATGGTGTGGTTTTATGACATCCATCTCTGTATCCTTCTCTAGGTAGCTGTACTTTCTAAAGTGCTAGTTCCTTTCCTTGTTTTCGTTTGTTTGCTTGCTTTTTTTTTCCCGTTTTTTGTTGTTGTTTTGCTTTTTATGACTTATTGTCTTTGTCTTCACATCCTACTTAGGCAACTGCTGGTCCAGGCATAGTAGCCTTCTCACACTATAGTCATCTAAAATTACTCAAACAAACACTGTATACCTTTATAATAAGCCACTACTTTATGTCATATTAAAAATTACTGAGCAGAGAGCCTTTAGGTATAGGTTCCTTGGTATTGTAGCCCCTGATTCCTATTTTCTGCTGATTGGTCAGAGCTATAATAGTGTCAGACTCTGAGTGTGGGATAGAGGGGTTGATGGGTGGACAAATGTATGTATGTGTGGTTGGGTTGAAGGATGTCTGGATGGAAGGATGTTTGAATGGGAAATTGGGTAGCTGAATGGAAGAATGGATGGGTGATAAAATGGATGGGAGGATAAGTGGACAAGTGTGTGAGAGGGTGGGAGGATGGTTAAATGTATGTATATATGCATGTATGTATGCATGCATATATGTATATATAGATGGATGTGTGGATGGATGATGGATGGATGATGGATGGATGGATGGATGGATGGATGGATGGATGGATGGATGGATGGATAAGAGGATGAGAATGTAGATAGAAAAATAGATAGATGGACATACAGACATATGGACAGACACATGCAGGGAAGGGTGGATGGATGAATAGATGGATGGACGGATGGGAAAAATCAGCACAGGGATAGTATTTCACATGTAGAAGCATCTCAGCCACTTCATTCAATACCTGTCTGCCTTTGGAATTTCTTCCAAGCTGCACAGCCTTTACTCTTACTTCCTGCAGACAGCAGCTCTTTGTATCTTCAGGCAACACAGATTCTCTTCAGAAAAGCCGTGTTTAGCGTGGACTTATAAAATCTTACATGGTGCAATAGAGATTCCTGCAAGCACCCTCTTTAAATAAATGAAATTACAATTTGAGAGGAGCTACTCAGGCACCATAGCTCACAAAGAAAAAGCAGGCTAATTTTGTGCTTCACTAATTCAAGATTCTTTTGCTGTGTGGTTGTGGGGGATACAAAATGACAGATGTGTTCGGGGTTTTCATGTTTCATTAAGAAATAGATTTTGCACATCGGTAGTTATGTGGGAGAGAAGATATAAACTATGCTAGGACTAAATATCTAGTAGTCACACTTTTTGAATATAAAAAGGCAGCACAACTACATTTATTTTCATCTTAAGAAATGCTATAGAGGCAAATTATTGTCTCTTTAGCTTCATGGCTCTTTTAAGTTAAACTTGGAGAACCATGAGTCCATTTACTTGAATCAAGTATTAAAAAAGGATATGATTCTAAGTAGCAATTAAGACTTAAATGCCATCATTTAATTTCTCCCTGGAAAGCATTTGTTTGCCATCCTATGACTGAGACATTAAATTGGCCACATCTGGAGACAAACCAAAGACAATGCTATATCAAACCTCATTTTCGGAGGGCACATCTGCTTCCAGAGAGAAAAAAAATACAAAAATTAAAAGCAGCCAGAGAGAAAACAAAGGCCCATAACAAGTATGAAAGGGTGGATGATAAGCTGTTACCACGGAGAGCAGTGGGATTAATTTGGAGCCCACTTGTAGGTATGGCCCTAGTGGCTCTTGACTGAGATAAGCATATAGAGAAAGATGAAAGTTACTGCCAGAACTGTAGGTCACTCTGTGTAATTTTGTATGAATCTTGTTATATCAGCATTAACCTATACCTCTGTGATCTTGACAGCATTCATGAGGAATGTCTCGAAGCCATGTTTATGTGGCAGGAGACTGTCCTTCTGTTTTGGCCATGAGTGAATGGACCAGGCTAGACACTGGCTAACAGTGGCCAGTTACATTATTTTAATCAGGTTTCTGGCTTTGAGATCTAGTTCAAGTTGATATGTTTGCTTCAACTTATTATGTGAGAACTTTGGAGTATTTTGGGGAATATCTGTTTAGACAAGGGCTCAGAGAAGCAGGTAAGTATAGAAGGTGAAAAAGAATGACCACCACAGACCCCAGAGGATTTCTACTAGAGTTGTTAGGGGCAGAGACTGGGCCCTGGCAGCCAATGATCCAGGCTGGTTCATCCAATCTTAGTGGGCCAAATAAAGAGAAAAATGACAGTGTGTGATGTTTTGTATATGCTCATGCCAGGGAGTGAAACTATTAGAAGTTATGGCCTTGTTGGAGTAGCTGTGTCACTGTGGGTGTGGGCTTTAATACCCTTATCTTCACTGCCTGAAAGCTAACAGCCTTCAGGTGAAGATGTAGAACTCTCAGCTCCTCCTGTTTCATACCTGCTTGGATGCCACCATGTTCCTGGCTTGATGATAATGGACTGAACCACTGAACCTGTAAGCCAGCCCCAGTTAAATGCTGTTCTTGTAAGAGTTGCCTTACTTATGGTATCTGTTTACAGTAGTAACACCCTAACTAAGACACAGTGAAAACCAGAGAAAGGAGATGTATTCTATGTGGCTACTTGGAGACAAGGAACAAAGAGTTGTAGTTACCCTAAGTCCATCATTGGGGTCATGGCATAAGTTGATGTTTTAAGAGAGGGAAAGAAGCATGCATAGCTGAGCAGTCCTGGTCAAGGTGTGGTTTTGCCTATCATTGCCCCATCATTGTCTTACATCTGGTCTCTCTGTTAGGTGCTTTGACTTGTCATAACTGTCAAAATTCTTCTGGGGAGACAAGCTCCCATTCTGGCTATATCAGTCTTCAGTGGAAATTCAGGAGGAAATCCCAATTCTCAGTTTGAAAGGGCTTAACATCTTGTCTACTAATGATATTCCAAATCTTCAAGTCCAGAGCCCTTCTTCAAGATTTCTGTACTAAGTAAAAACAATTGGATGAGTATACCATGGTATGCACCATTTTGCTCTTTTACCACTCTGTCATACCAACTGGTGTTCTCCAGAGAAATGAAACACAGGAACCAAATGGCCTTGGGCCCAAAGACATAACAGCTTCCAGTAAGCAGCATACTTCAGTGATCTCATTGCAATGCTCTATAAAATGGTCATGTCCCACTAATAAATGGCTCTGTCTGTGCCTTTTAAACTGGTGGTAGAAATTTCTCTCCTCATTAGAGGACAGCTTATCCATAAACCAGAAGAATTGAGTTACATTAACTTCACATTATTAGTAAAATTAATGAGTCACTGTTTAATTTTCTATCATTCTCTGGAATGAGTAAAGATGCAAGAAAGAGAGTCCATGGGTCAGGATGTCTGAAAAAAAAGAATTTGTGTTGATGTCCCTGACAGTACCACAACAACAGCATTTGGGATAAAGCAAATATGAGTAAGTAAGTAAGTAAGTAAGTAAATTTCTAGACAGATGCCAGGTAACACAGTTAAATCAGGATCAGGTTAATGATCTAAACAGTCCCATGTCCCCAAAAGAAATAGAAGCAGTCGTTAATAGTCTCCAAACCAAAAAAAGCTCAGGACCAGATGGGTTTAGTGCAGAGTTCTATCAGACCTTCAAAGAAGATCTAATCCCAGTTCTTCATAAACTATTTCACAAAATAGAAACAGAAGGTACTCTACCCAACTCATTCTATGAAGCCACAATTACTCTGATACCTAAACCACAAAAAGACCCAACAAAGATAGAAAACTTCAGACCAATATCCCTTATGAATATTGATGCAAAAATCCTCAATAAAGTTCTTGCTAACCGAATCCAAGAACACATCAAAACAATCATCCATCCTGACCAAGTAGGTTTCATCCCAGGGATGCAGGGATGGTTCAATATACGGAAATCCATCAACGTAATCCAGTATATAAACAAACTCAAAGACAAAAACCACATGGTCATCTCCTTAGATGCGGAAAAAGCATTTGACAAGATCCAACACCCATTCATGATAAAAGTCTTGGAAAGATCAGGAATTCAAGGCCCATACCTAAACATGATAAAAGCAATCTACAGCAAACCAGTAGCCAACATCAAAGTAAATGGTGAGAAGCTTGAAGCAATCCCTCTAAAATCAGGGACTAGACAAGGCTGTCCACTTTCTCCATACCTATTCAACATAGTACTTGAAGTCCTACCCAGAGCAATTCGACAACAAAAGGAGATCAAAGGGATACAAATTGGAAAAGATGAAGTCAAAATATCACTTTTTGCAGATGATATGATAGTATATATAAGTGACCCTAAAAATTCCACCAGAGAACTCCTAAGCCTGATAAACAGCTTCGGTGAAGTAGCTGGATAGAAAGTTAACTCAAACAAGTCAATGGCCTTTTTCTACACAAAGAATAAACAGGCTGAGAAAGAAATTAGGGAAACAACACCATTCACAATAGTCACAAATAATATAAAATACCTTGGCATGACTCTAACTAAGGAAGTGAAAGATCTGTATGATAAGAACTTCAAGTCTCTGAAGAAAGAAGATCTCAGAAGATGGAAAGATCTCCCATGCTCATGGATTGGCAGGATCAATACTGTAAAAATGACTACCTTGCCAAAAGCAATCTACAGATTCAATGCAATCCCCATCAAAATTCCAACTCAATTTTTCAATGAATTAGAAAGGACAATCTGCAAATTCATCTGGAATAACAAAAAACCTAGGATAGCAAAAACTCTTCTCAAGGATAAAAGAACCTCTGGTGGAATTACCATGCCTGACCTAAAGCTGTACTACAGAGCAATTGTGATAAAAACTGGTACAGCGACAGACAAGTAGACCAATGGAATAGAATTGAAGACCCAGAAATGAACCCAGACACCTATGGTCACTTGATCTTCGACAAGGGAGCTAAAACCATCCAGTGGAAGAAATACAGCATTTTCAACAAATGGTGCTGGCACAACTGGCGGTTATCATGTAGAAGAATGCAAATTGATCGATTCCTATCTCCTTGTACTAAGGTCAAATCTAAGTGAATCAAGGAACTCCACGTAAAACCAGAGACAGTGAAACTTATAGAGGAGAAAGTGGGGAAAAGGCTCAAAGATATGGGTATAGGGGAAAAATTCCTGAATAGAACAGCAATGGCTTGTGCTGTAAGATTGAGAATCGACAAATGGGACCTCATAAAATTGCAAAGCTTCTGCAAGGCAAAAGACACCGTCAATAAGACAAAAAGGCCACCAACAGATTAGGAAAGGATCTTTACCTATCCTAAATCAGATAGGAGACTAATATCCAATATATATAAAGAACTCAAGAAGGTGGGCTCCAGAAAATCAAATAACCCCATTAAAAATGGGGCTCAGCTAAACAAAGAATTCTCACCTGAGGAATACCGAATGGCAGAGAAGCACCTGAAAAAATGTTCAACATCCTTAATCATCAGGGAAATGCAAATCAAGACAACCCTAAGATTGCACCTCACACCAGTCAGAATGGCTAAGATCAAAAATTCAGGTGACAGCAGAGGCTCTCAAGAATGTGGAGAAAGAGGAACTCTCCTCCATTGTTGGTGGGATTGCAAGCTTGTACAACCACTCTGGAAATCAGTCTGGCGGTTCCTCAGAAAATTGGACATTGTACTACCTGAGGATCCCGCAATATCTCTCCTGGGCATATATCCAGAAAATGTTCCATCTGGTAAGAAGGACACATGCTCCACTATGCTCATAGCAGCCTTATTTATAATAACCAGAAGCTGAAAAGAACCCAGATGTCCCTCAACAGAGGAATGGATACAGAAAATGTGGTACATTTACACAATGGAGTACTACACAGCTATTAAAAAGAATGAATTTATGAAATTCCTAGCCAAATAAATGGACCTGGAGGGCATCATCCTGAGTGAGGTAACCCAATCACAAAAGAACTCAAATGAGATGTACTCACTGATAAGTGGATATTAGCCCAGAAACTTAGAATACCCAAGATACATGATACAATTTGCAAAACACATGAAACTCAAGAAGAATGAAGACCTTTGCCCCTTCTTAGAATTGGGAACAAAACACCCATGGAAGGAGTTACAGAGACAAAGTTTGGAGCTGAGAAGAAAGGATGGACCATTTAGAGACTGCCATACCCGGGGATCCATCCCATAATCGACCTCCAAAAGATGACACCATTGCATACACTAGCAAGATTTTGCTGAAAGGACCCAGATATAGCTGTCTCTTGTGAGGCTATGCTGGGGCCAACAAACACAGAAGTGTATGCTCACAGTCAGCTATTGGATGGATCACAGGGCCCCCAATGGAGGAGCTAGAGAAAGTATCCAAGGAGCTAAAGGGGTCTGCAACCCTATAGAAGCAACAACAATATGAACTAACCAGTACCCCCATGGCTCGTGTCTCTAGCTGCATATGTGTCAGAAGATGGCCTAGTTGGCCATCATTGGAAAAAGAGACCCATTGGTCTTACAAACTTTATCTGCCTCAGTACAGGGGAACGCCAGGGCCAAGAAGTGTGAGTGGGTGGGTAGGGAAGTCGGTGGAGGGTATGGGGGACTTTTGTGATAGCATTGGAAATGTAAATGAAGAAAATACCTAATTTTTAAAAAGTCAATAAAAAATCAGTAATAAACTAAAATGGCTACCTTCATCAATTTTACTCAAGATACTCTTGGAAGACTTTGGCTGGGTAATTAGGAAAGAGAAGGAAATAAAGAGTATCTAACATGGAAACAAAAAGAAAGTTGGGGAAAAAAAGGTTCTTTTTTAACGTGAAAGAATACCTCATCACTTAGCTCATCTTTCTCTCTCTCTCTCTCTCTCTCTCTCTCTCTCTCTCTCTCTCTCTCTCTCTCTTTCTCTCTGTGTGTGTAAAATAATTTCCTACATCACAAGAACAGTGAACAGAGTAGAAACAAGACTAGATTTCAGCAGGACAGCACATGCATAGCAGGGAGCTCATAGCTCCAGTTCCTAAGTGTATATGGTATGATGTGCAGAAAATATTTTACATTGACTAATTTATGTTGTGCATGTGTATCTGCACATGATAGTGCCTGGTACAATGTGGATATCAGAGGACTATGTGCTGGTTTTCTCCTTCCATCATGTGCATCTGAGGGATCAATCTCAGGTCATCAGGCTTTGTGTCAACTTCTTTACTCGCTGACAGTTTTCCTGCCTCTGGGGGTGGGGTTGATTGTGATGGTATGAGTGTAACATCTGAGATTGCAGGGTGTGGATATTCAGAAAAGTCCTATAATGCAGAGGTTAGCTGCCTACCGTTGGAAGCAAGCAGAACAAAATGTCAGTTATTCCAAGGTGTATATGGACTGATTTAGATATAGCACCAAGTCTAGGACTAGTTAAGCACTTGTACTCCTAGACATGTTCTCCTCTCTTCAGAACAGGGAAAAAGTATTGCTGTGAACAATCACAATACATATGAATTTACAGCTTAAAAAAGAAAGAGAGAGAGAGAGAGAGGGCAAAAACAAAACAAAAATCATCTGGCAGAGAATAAATAAACTTCAAGGCAGGAATCAGACCTGTCATAGATGCTGGAATTGTTTATACAGGAACTTAGAGCCAATGTGGCTAACATGCTCTAAGGACATTATGAATACAGCTTGAAATCTTGCAGGAGTGAATGAATAATATGACTGGAGAAATTGAAGTTCTGAGAAACAATCAAACACAAATGCTAAATATCACAGTTTTAATAGGAACAGACCATCCAAGAATGGGGAGAGTAGTAGAATAGCTATTATGTATGACTAATAGAAATTCAAAGTAAAAAACAAAATAAACAGAAGTAACAGTCAAATAAAATTAATACTCATCCCAATTTAATATTGGATACAATACCCCAGATTTTGGGACAAAGTCAAGCAGACTAAACAAGCCCAAAAGTAATCTACATATATTCCAATTTCAGATAATCAAAAGCAAAGAAAAACATTGAGAGGGCCCAGAAGGGGAAGCTTAAATACCTTACATGCACGTGAACAAAGGTAAAAATTATATTATATAATTATATTCTGAGTAACTGCGCAAGCAAAGGAGAGAACACTGAGATCAATGAGGTGCTAAGCAAGACAAATTGTTCCACTAACTGAGAATTCTCTACCCTGAAAATACACCCATGAAAAATAAAGAGTTATTCAGACAAACCATGATAGGGAAATCTGGGCCTGAGTGTACCCCACAGGAATTGATAAAATCTTCAGGAAGCAGAAAATTGAGTCAGGTTAGACACAGAGAAAGCAAGAAAGAACAATGACAAGTGAATGATTGAACTCAATAGAAGGGCCATTCAGGCTTTTATGGAAACCAGAATATTTGGGATGCTAGTCAAGTGCTTTGCCACTGAGCTTCATCCCTAGCCATTTGGTTTTTTATTGATCAAAGACATAACAGCCACTATAAAGCACTAACTATTAACTACAATCTACTCCAGGTTTAAGTCAAGAATCCCTCTTTACCTATACTACAAAGCCATCATTGCTCTAAGAACAAAACCAGATAAAGGCTTTAATAAAAATAGAAGCCACAGGTCACTGTCTTTCATGAAGACAAATGTAAATATCCTCAATATTACAATAGAAATTATATAGGGAAATACACAAAAATAACTACATACCAAGAGGAAGTAGAACTTGCTTCAGAAATGGAAGGATGCTTCAACATTTAAAGTGATATAATGTATTATGTCAATGGCCTAAATATGGGGGGAAATCACATGACTTTATCAACTGAAACAGAGAGAGTTAAAAAGGTATAACATGGTATAATAGCCACTCATGGAGAAAACTTCCAATAAATTAGGAATAAATATGAACTTTCTACCAATACCTTCAAAAAAATCTTCCCTTGTTGCATGGGTAACATTTAAGAACTGGAATATTTCCTTCTAAGGTTGACAACAAATAAGTAAAGGAACAATACCTTATCTATCATTGATTGCAACATAATCTTGACATAGTCATGTGATCAAACATGAAAAGGAAATAAAGTATATCAGGAAGAAGAAATGAACTTTGTATATGTCACAACTATATACAGATTAAAAGAGAATCAATGAAAGTGTCTTCAAATTAATAAGACATGATAGAAAGTATTCAGGACACAAGGCTAACATAACACTGCCTTCTCACTCACAAACAAAACACCCGCAGAAATGGAAATCAAAGACATCACACTATTTATGTTAGTACTATGAAAATGAAGTAATTATATATAAATCTAACAATACATACATAATAGTTATATAAGTAAAGCTACAAAACTGATTTAAAATACCAAAGCATTAAATCAGTGGATGCAGGAGAAATTGAGCATCTTCAGATAACTAGATTTAACTTTGTTAGAATTTTGGGTTGAACTACTATGATGAAGAGAGTCAGTGCATTCCCAACTCAGTGACTGGGGGATATTTACAAGCATTCTGACGTTTATATGGAGAGGTAAATGAAACAGAATACTGATTCAATCTTGAAAGATGATCTGAAGAACTGACAATATCATGCCTGAACTTTCTGTAAACAACAGCCATCAAAGACAACAGAGTATTAGCTAAAGAAGAGACAAATCAAAAAAACCCTGAGATTCCACCTCACACCAGTCAGAATGGCTAAGATCAAAAATTCAGGTGACAGCAGATGCTGGCGAGGATGTGGAGAAAGAGGAACACTCCTCCATTGTTGGTGGGATTGCAAGCTTGTACAACCACTCTGGAAATCAGTCTGGCGGTTCCTCAGAAAATTGGACATAGTACTACCGGAGGATCCAGCAATACCTCTCCTGGGCATATATCCAGAAGATGTCCCAACCGGTAAAAAGGACACATGCTCCACTATGTTCATAGCAGCCCTATTTATAATAGCCAGAAGCTGGAAAGAACCCAGATGTCTCTCAACAGAGGAATGGATACAGAAATTATGGTACATTTACACCTTGGAGTACTACTCAGCTATTAAAAAGAATGAATTTATGAAATTCCTAGCCAAATGGATGGACCTGGAGGGCATCATCTTGAGTGAAGTAACACAATCACAAAAGAACTCACACAATATGTATTCATTGATAAGTGGATATTAGCCCAAAACTTAGGATACCCAAGATATAAGATACAATTTGATAAACGCATGAAACTCAAGAAGAATGAAGACCAAAGTGTGGACACTGTGCACCTTCTTAGAATTGGGAACAAAACACCCAGGGAAGGAGTTACAGAGACAAAGTTCGTAGCTGTGATGAAAGGATGGACCATTTAGAGACTGCCGTATCCAGGGATCCATCCCATAATCAGCTTCTAAACGCTGACACCATTGCATACACTAGCAAGATTTTGCTGAAAGGACCCAAATATAGCTGTCTCTTGTGAGACGATGCCGGGGCCTAACAAACACAGGAGTGGATGTTCACAGTCAGCTATTGGATGTATCACAGGGCTCCCAATCGAGAAGCTAGAGAAAGTACCCAAGGAGCTAAAGGGATCTGCAACCCTATTGTTGGAACAACATGATGTACTAACCAGAACCCCGGAGCTCTTGTCTCTAGCTGCATATGTATCGAAAGATGGCCTAGTCGGCCATCAATGGAAAGAGAGGCCCATTGGACTTGCAAACTTTATATGCCCCAATATAGGGGAATGCCAGGGCCAAAAGAATGGGAATGGGTGGGTAGGGAAGTGGGGGGCACTATGGGGGACTTTTGGGATAGCATTGGAAATGTAATTGAGGAAAATATGTAATAAAAATATAAAAAAAAAAAAGAAGAGACACATAAATGGAACAGAGGACTCAGAACTGGAAGCGACCTGACTTCATTCTTATTGCAGGGATAAAATATCCTGACTGTGACTGTTGACTATTCTTAATCTGTGAGCATTTTTTTTCTTTATTGAAGCATTTGAAGTAGAAAACTCAAGTTTTAATCTGGATCTTTTGAAGTGGGAAGATCAACCTTTAATCTGGGCCATGCCTTCTGCTGGCAACCTATATAAATGACACAGAAGAAAGAAGTTTATTTTCTTTGTGTCCTTCCTCCCACTCTTGCTAGCAAGTCTATTCCTTCACTGATATTACAGCCTACTTCTACAGGTTCCCAGAGTATATGGAAGGCAAAGTGAGACATAGCCTCATGGACTGAACAACTACTAGATTCTTGGACCTTCTATTGGTAGACAGTCATTGGTAAACTAACTGGACCACAGCTTCTAAGACATTCTAATAAATTATGTATTTTTTCTATCAGATCTGTTTCTCAGACAAACCTGACTAATACACTGATCAAAAGAAACTTATGGGAGAAACAGATTTACTTTCATCTTACAATCCCAAAATACAATCTATTGTAGGAAATTCAAGGGAAGATCTTTAAACAGCTAGTCATACTAGATCCAGAGTCAAGAACAGAGAGATATGAATGCATATAGGCTCACTTGTTTTCTTGCTTATACGCAGTTTACCTTCTTCATTTTTATACATTCCACGATTCCTCTGCCTAGGGAATGAACCACCTAGAGTAGCCTGAGTTTTTACACATCTATTAATGCACTTAAGACAACCACTCACAGCTGTGCTGACATGCCTACTGAACATAGACAATTTCTCATTAAGACTCTTTCCAAGTGATTCTGGATTGCAACAAGTAGACAAAGCTAACAAATACAACCATCACCAGATCTTTAACAAAGAAACAAAGAAGATACAAAGAATCAAAGACACTCTTCAATAATTGATGCTCCAAAAACTGAACATCTCAACATAACTATGTGAATCCAGACACAAACCTTATACTCTTTACAAAAGATAACTCAAACTTATAATGAAACAACATATCAGATTCTAATCTCTGAAACTCCTAGTTCAAGGGGGAAGAAATCTGAAATATTTTGGCATTAACAATGACACATTCGATACAATCCTAAAAGCATGATCTTGGAAAGGGAGTCTTAATGAGGGATTGTCTATGTTCAGTAGTCATGTCAGCACAGCTGTGAGTGGTTGTTTTAAGTGAGTGAATAGATGTGGAAAACCCAAGCCTACTATAGGTGGTATCATTCCCTAGGCAGAGAATCATGAACTATATGAAAATGGAGAAGGTAAGCTGAGTACAAGCAAGAAAACAAGTGAGCTTCCATGCATTCATTTCTCTCTATTCTTCACTGTAATAATTGGCAAGCTAGTCTCCATTGAAATTAAAAAATCTTCTCTCAGAAATATGATAATGAGATACTGGAAAAACAAACAGCAGACTGAAATAAAATACTTGCAGTGGATATAGATTGACTCTCCACCAAAGTTCACCTTATTTTTTCAACTTTGCTTAATTGGAATTCATCCTGACAAACATTTGAGCCAAAATTCTTGGATCAGCTTCACCCATCACTCCTTGTGCTTGAAATCGATGTCTCATTGGCAAGAGGTCTTCTATGTTCAGTCTGTTTAGAAAAGTAGTTCTTTCCCATCCCCATATCATTCTGTCTTAGCCAATGTTTTCTCTGTGTTAGTCTCCTGACATACCTATTTACTTCTGTTTCTGAACTATTTATGATCCACTCAGTGCAGTAGCAGTAGCAGTGTTGCTTTGTAGATATAATTCACTGTCACCTTGTTCTCTCAGCTTCAGCCTCCTTGTCCATCTTCATTTCTATGAGCATCACTCCCAAGCTTTTCACTTTTCTCATATGCCGGAAGCACTCCATGGCTGTCATGCATTTCCCTTAGTAATCAACACAATCACATTCTTCAGCCCCTTCCATGCTTATGTCACAGCTCAATGATAGGTACTCAGCCATTCTAGTCATTTGCTGCAGCACAATGCTCTGTCTATAATAGTCCTTATTCTCGTGTACTTAGCAGTTTCTCACATTTTCTATGTATTTGTCAAGGTTCTTCAAGGAAACTGAGCTAATAGAACACATATTATAGGATGGATATGTTCATTTGTTCACTCTGTCACCAAGCCATGATGGTTTCATGGTGTCTATCCACAAGCTGGAGAGCCAAGCAGTTAGTCAGCAGCTTAGTAACACAAGTGAAAGACTCAAAGCAAAACACTGAAGATGCCTGCCATATGTCCAACATCTATAGGCAGGAAGCCTAAGACCCTCCAATTACTCTCACTCCTGGGGGTTTCTAGACACAAGTAATAACCTAATAGTCAAATAACCTAGAGTCTGGTGTCTAAGGCCTGCAATAGGATCAAACATAAACTCATGGAGAAAGAAAAATTGGTAGAGAATGTAGAGAATTAGTTACTTTTATTGTTGCTATGACAAAATATCTAACTAAAGCAACCTAAGGAAGGAAGGGTTCATTTTGACACACAGCTGGGAGATACCACCCATCACAGTAGGTGAGAAATAGGGATGTCAGTACAAACCGAAGCAGCTGGACCCATTGCACCCTCAGTCAGGAAACAGATAAATTCAAGCTATCAGCTAGCTTTTCATTCATTTCAGGACTTCAGGCCATGGTATGGTGCCAATGACATTTATAGTGAGTCTTTCCACCTCATTTAAATAAGTCTCACATACATGTTCATATGTTTGCTTCCATAATGATTTTAAATGTCACCGAATGGTCAGGAGGATTATCTGTCACAGACAATTTCTCACTTCCCCTGTTTGTTCATTCTATCCTGACCTTCAGATCGATTGAGATTGTTACTCAAAACCCAAGTGAAGAGTCCCCAATTGACTTGCTGATCTCACACTAGTGGCAATAGCTTCACAAGTATATCCTACTAGTACTACTAGTATAGGTTTTACCAGCCCTCTGGGTATCCATCACAATGGTAAGAAAACACCTTAAATTAGCCATCCCACCATGCATTTGTGCATTATATCATTATATCTCTTCCCCCAGATGCATGACTACTTATACTAGCATGCAAGATTAGTAAGAGCAGGTGGTCATCTCTTTTGTAGGCTGATGTATCCCAAGCACCAAGCACAGTGCTCTGCATCTGTGCCTGAAAGAGAATCATCACTTACATCATTGATTCATTGAGAAGAGACTCTGAGTGAACCTGTTACCATGCTGACCATGGAGTCTCTAGGCTCAGAAAGTCTTTTCATAAATTCTGTAAGCACTCACTAAACAAGCTTCCCATAGCCAATGGGAACAGAAGAGAATTTACACCAGGGGAAGTTCATGAGTGTGATAGTCCTGTTTCTACCTGTAGATGGTGAGGAAGGGTATTAAAAATGAAGGATCCAGTGTCAGCTTAATAGGGAAGATCAGGGTGAGGACAGTCGGGAGTCAGGATATCATCTATATTAAGAGTAAGACAAATTTTCCTAACTCAATTTGAATAAGTGTTAACTAATAAATACAAGGGGGTTGTGTATAATAATGGGTTCTGTGTAATGTTTAATAGATGTATAAGCTGCATAATATTCACATCATGGTGAATGGTCAATGGATTTCTCTCTTCAAACTTCATTTCTCAGTGGTAAGCCTTTCACACCCCCTCTTTTGAGCATTTGTAAATGCAGTGGGTAATTGTTATCTACAGTTGCAATGATGGGCAACTGTGCATCAGGTTTTCCTGCTCTTGCCTGCTTGTGAGTTAGGATCCACTGATCAGCATTCCCTTCTCTTCTCACTCCACTCTGTCTCTGGTCTCCGGAATCCCAACATCTAGAGCCTTTTTTTTTTTTTTTTTTGATTCCTACACATGAGATTAGGTGGCACTTATCTTTTGGTGTCTCACATATCTTCACTTAGTGAGGTCTGGTTCTATTCATCCACATGAGTAGCTACACAATGTTCGAAGTAGGTCTGCAGAAAAGATATTCCAAAGTATTCCCACAAGGCAAAGGAGTTTTACTTCTTCTATAGAAAGGTGCATAGCTACATCAAGCCAGCAAACAGTCACACCCAATGGGGGTTTCAGTTTTGTTGTTTTTAATACCCACCTAACTCTTGGGAGTACAAATATCCTTACACCCACACACATCTAGGAAAAACAGGAATATAAACCATGCAGGGGTGTCTTCTCAATGCAGAATATGAAATCAAATACTTGTATTCCATCCAGAAAGCCAAGAGTGTATATTGTTTATGACCTGGTAATAATTTTTGCTATCCGTGATGGCAGACCTTGGCCACCTTTTGCTATAGAGCAGACCTCATCCAAATTACCTAGAATGATTATCCCAGACTCTCTCTCCCTAGACCATTACCTTTAGTCTCCAGAGTCAATAAAACCTATCCCTGGAGATGTCACATCTATTTTATATACTAATGACCCTTATGCTGCTGTCTTGGCTAGAGACTACATTTGACCCTAGGCTCTTTAGCTATATAGCTCATGGTCACATACACTTAGTAGAGGAGTCTCTAAGTAGTCATTCCTTAAGCTTTATTGAGCTCCTGGAATTGGAATACTTGTCTCCTGAAAACTTTTTCCCAAATCCTATGTGTTTTAAATATGCTAACAAGGAACTGCCTGGCATTAGACTCCCTGATGTCTGATCCAGGTTGACAAAGTCAATCTGAACTAAGCATTCTCATCTCTTGGCAGATCACAGCCTGCCTTGACACATGCCAGGTCCCTCTCGCCTAATGCCCAGGGGTTCTATTCCTCAACCTGAATGCTCAAAGCTTGGCCTCACATGCTTATGCAATAGGCTAGTTGGAAGCAATATAGCAGATAAGCAGAATACAATTTTGTGTTTAACCTTGAGTATATATTTAGGTTTCAAGAGGTGCTGATTCTGGCAGAATTTTAGTTCCTGCCAAGAGCCTTCTTTACTATTCTTTTAAATGGAGTCTTGTCTTATTTAACCCTTTGGAGGAAAACACACAATACATTTCCCACAAAATAACAGAATTTTACTCTTCATATGGCTGAAAGTATCCCACTGGACATATGTACCACATTCCCTTTATCTAATCATAGATCGATAGGCAACTTGACTGTGTCCAGGTTTTGGCTAACGTGAATAGGGATATAAACATCATGGTAGTACAGATGCCTCTTGGACATATGGACTTCACTTCTTTGGATATACACCCAATGGTGATGTAATGTGGACCTCCAATGGAAGCCTTGAGATGGACATAGTATAAACAGAGATACTCAGGCGCCTCTCTTCATCTGACAAACTATCAACTCCATCTCATTTGCAAAATTAATGTGTGTAAGCATGCGGGATTCTGAGCTCAAGCTGATCTCCAAAGAAAAGATACAAAAGATTTGACTTTCATCTATCAAAGAATAAGACAAAGGGACAAAGGAGTCTGATAGGACCAGAAATCCAATAAGACTTTTCACATTAAAAATTAGAAATCTTTAATGCCCCATATTTTTCAGCCTAGAGTGCAAAGCAGAACTGTTTTAGCAACAGAGAGTAGGGACAGGATCCCATGTCTCCTGCCCCACAGGAAAGGTTAGCCTGTCTCATAGATAAATTTACATGTGTTCTGGCCTTTGCCCAAAGCACAGGTTTCTATAAAATGTAAGGAAGCCAAATAAATCCATTTTCCTTTGCCATTTTATGCTTCTAAATGTCTTTGGAATGCAGGGAATGGAGGCAATGGTCTTATGAACCTAAGTGCCCAGTAGCAGTTCAATCAATGGAGCATACTGTTACCAGGGTCTAGCCTGGACTCTCCTTAGCTCCACATCACTCTGATCTCTCTCCTATAGTTTGTCTCCTTGGTTTTACAAGTTGCTGCAGATGAGAGATGTGTCTGTCCTCATGACCTATAAGCCTGACATGACTGACTGGCTACCTAGTAATACCTGTATCATAAATTTTATTTTCCTTTTTGGCAGAACCTCCATATTGATTTGCACAATCACTATACCAATTTATCATCTAAATAGATAAAAAAAGAGGGGGAATCAGAAGGAAGGGAGGGAGGGAGGGAGGGAGGGAGGGAGGGAGGGAGGGAGGGAGGGAGATTTAAGCATGAGAAAAAGGCTGTCATAAATCCTGTGGTAACTAAGGCCAGGCTCCTCTGTTCCCATCACTCTTAAAGTGGAAGCAGGAGATTACAAGTTCAAGGTCAGTCTTAGTCACCTAGAAGGCCCTTCCTATGACAAACAATCAAACCAACCCAGCGCATTTAAAGCCTTGATTTCAAATTCAAGAGCATTTTGGGGAAGGCTCAAGTAGATATGTGGAGCCAGAATCTGTATCATTAAACAGCATTCAAAATTATATATATATATACACACATATATATAATTTATATATTTTTATTTTATATATTATACATTTTAATATATGAAATAAATAAATAACAAATATAATAAATAATAATAAATAAATGATATATGTTTATTATATATATATATATGTATATATATATATATATATATATACACACACATGTATTGATGTCTGTTTGCTCCATCACAATTTGCAGCCCAGATGGTACCCACCTTGGTGGATTCTGCAGTTAGTGTGTTGCACAGTTGATGCAGCACTCAGCTGCTGACATGTGGAGGGCAATAAGGTTTCAATTCTTGATCCCCAATTTGTCAAACAATCACATGCAATCTGGTCTAAACATCTGTTATAATTGATCCCAAAGGAGAAGCCACTTATGTCCCCACAAGCCAGAGCAATCTGCATGTAGGATGTTTTCTCTCTCTTTTTTTTTTGAAGTCCCTCACACAGCTCTATACTTCTAGTTTCATCATGCTCCTGTCCATGAATCCTGATATCTTCTAGTTCCTGTCCCTCTCCACATGATTTTGTTACCTAATTCCCTGGTCATATCACCATCATTACCATCATGACCATCACCATCTGCAGCAGCAGCATCACTACCACCAGCAGCAGCAGCAGGAGGAAGAGGAGGAGGAGGAGGAGGATGAGCAGCAGCAGCAGCAGCAGCAGTGGCAGGATCTAATCACCTTCCACACTCCTCTTTGTCTACAGCAGTGTTATTTCTCAGTTCTGTTTCCAGTGCTCTGAGGAATGAGTCTTTTTCCCTATTGTAGATTTTGCAAACACATCCCATTGAAGTTCTACATAGCTGTCTTCAAGTTCAGAGGACTGGCCCTGATTGGGGTCCATGCTGGATACCTCTAGCATGTGACTATGGACCTTGTCTTAAACATACATTGCTTCCATGCATGTCAGGGATTTTCTGAGATGCTCACCAAGACAGTGCTATGTTCATTGTTGTTTCTTGAGAAGTGGTCTCATTCAGATTCAGCAAACAATTATTATAGGCAGGTTGTATACCAGGTTACCAGGTCCAGCACCTATATTTCCATACAGAAAGAGACCTTGTGAGTCAGTTGTTTGACTAGCTAATTATCTAGTCCCTACCTTTTTTTCGTGTGTGTGTGTGTGTGTGTGTGTGTGTGCAGTTGATATGTGTAGTGAACATACACATGTGTGAGGATGGTTCTGGCCCTTGTATGTACATGAAGGTCAGAGGAGGACATGAAGGTCAGAGGAGGACCTCCAATGTTCCACTCAATCACTCTCTGCCTCATTCCCTGAAGACAGGTCTCTCACTGAGCCTATAGCTAGGCTGGCAGCCTGTGAGGACAGCAATCCTCCTGTCTCATTTTCACACATTTCTGGGATTACTGACATCCACAGTAATGTTCCACTTTTCATATTGAAAATAGGATTTGAGTTGAGGTCCTCTTACTAGTACTACAAGCACCCTGGCCCACTGGGTCATCTCCCTGAGTCCCTGCTTCTTATTTGAGCATCCCTAGTGTGTACCAAGGACCAAGCCTATGTCTCTGATACAAAGAGACCATAGGTGTCACCATGACTCTGGGGGTCTCAGTAGAGGAGCAAGCTTGGAATAATACCACACAGTCAGGAGGTACTGTAGCAGGTAAGGAGACACACTCCATAAGTTCTCCTGAATTGTCTTGTTTCTATTGGTTTTCCTCCTTGTATTAATTCATTTGCTAACAGTTTTTCCTAGCAGCCTCCAAAACTGCTCTTTTGAAAACTCAAAGTGCTGGTGTGGGGGAGATGGCTTGTTTGCTGTACAACCAACCATGAGGATTATTTCTAGAACCTGTGTGAACCTTTGTGAAACAAACTAAAGAGCAGGAATGGTAGGTGGTGTGCATTTCTTACCATAGTGCTCTGGAGGCTGACATGGGCGGATGCTTGGGGCTGGCTGGACAATCACTCTACCCTACTTGGTCTTAAAAAAAAACAGCACTGAGAAACAACACTCAGACTGTCTTATGGCCTTCACATACATGCTTATACACATGTATGTGAACCTGTACACATGCATGCAAGCACATTCTTATACATATGTGAACAAACATACACACAAACATAAACACGGAGAATATTAAACCCACAGTAGTCAGCATTTTGTTTCTTTCTAAAGTCACATGTAGAAGAATGCGAATCGATCCATTCCTATCTCCTTGTACTAAGGTCAAGTCTAAGTGGATCAAGGAACTTCACATAAAACCAGAGACACTGAAACTTATAGAGGAGAAAGTGGGGAAAAGCCTTGAAGATATGGGCACAGGGGAAAAATTCCTGAATAGAACAGTAATGGCTTGTGCTGTAAGATCGAGAATTGACAAGTGGGACCTCATGAAACTACAAAGCTTCTGCAAGGCTAAAGACACCATCAATAAGACAAAAAAACCACCAACAGATTGGGAAAGGATCTTCACCTATCCTAAATCAGATAAGGGACTAATATCAAATATATATAAAGAACTCAAGAAGGTGGACTCCAGAAAGTCAAATAACCCCATTAAAAAATGGGGCTCAGAACTGAACAAAGAATTCTCACCTGAGGAATACCGAATGGCAGAGAAACACCTGAAAAAATGTTCAACATCCTTAATCATCAGGGAAATGCAAATCAAAACAACCCTGAGATTCCACCTCACACCACTCAGAATGGCTAAGATCAAAAATTCAGGTGACAGCAGATGCTGGCAAGGATGTGGAGAAAGAGGAACACTCCTCCATTGTTGGTGGGATTGCAAGCTTGTACAACCACTCTGGAAATCAGTCTGGCGGTTCCTCAGAAAATTGGACATAGTACTACCGGAGGATCCAGCAATACCTCTCCTGGGCATATATCCAGAAGATGTCCCAACCGGTAAAAAGGACACATGCTCCACTATGTTCATAGCAGCCCTATTTATAATAGCCAGAAGCTGGAAAGAACCCAGATGTCCCTCAACAGAGGAATGGATACAGAAATTATGGTACATTTACACAATGGAGTACTACTCAGCTATTAAAAAGAATGAATTTATGAAATTCCTAGCCAAATGGATGGACCTGGAGGGCATCATCTTGAGTGAAGTAACACAATCACAAAAGAACTCACACAATATGTATTCATTGATAAGTGGATATTAGCCCAAAACTTAGGATACCCAAGATATAAGATACAATTTGATAAACGCATGAAACTCAAGAAGAATGAAGACCAAAGTGTGGACACTGTGCACCTTCTTAGAACTGGGAACAAAACACCCAGGGAAGGAGTTACAGAGACAAAGTTCGTAGCTGTGATGAAAGGATGGACCATTTAGAGACTGCCGTATCCAGGGATCCATCCCATAATCAGCTTCTAAACGCTGACACCATTGCATACACTAGCAAGATTTTGCTGAAAGGACCCAAATATAGCTGTCTCTTGTGAGACGATGCCGGGGCCTAGCAAACACAGGAGTGGATGTTCACAGTCAGCTATTGGATGTATCACAGGGCTCCCAATGGAGAAGCTAGAGAAAGTACCCAAGGAGCTAAAGGGATCTGCAACCCTATTGTTGGAACAACATGATGTACTAACCAGAACCCCGGAGCTCTTGTCTCTAGCTGCATATGTATCGAAAGATGGCCTAGTCGGCCATCAATGGAAAGAGAGGCCCATTGGACTTGCAAACTTTATATGCCCCAATATAGGGGAATGCCAGGGCCAAAAGAATGGGAATGGGTGGGTAGGGAAGTGGGGGGCACTATGGGGGACTTTTGGGATAGCATTGGAAATGTAATTGAGGAAAATATGTAATAAAAATCAAAAAAAAATAAAGTCACTCATAGGAGGTATTGCAATGACCCTAACAGATATCAGGAACACACCACTTGCAGATGACCCCCACCCCCGCCTCCACCCACCCCCAGTTTTCAGAATCCTCAAAAATGAAGACCAAAAGTCAAGGAAGTTTGTATTCTTATAACATTGTGGCTATCTCTTTTTAAATTTCCTTGAAACAAACCAGAACAGCGCATAGATGCAATCAGGAAGATTCAGATGCCTTAGTTTGAGTATTGCTGCCACTCACATGGCCCTGAGATTGACAGCTTGGAATTTAGGTAGGGATGTTGGGTGCTTTGGGCCTGTGGGTCTCCATGGGAACCATTCAGAGCATTGTGGACACATTCTTGTATGACTCCTTGAGTTCCTACCAGGGTGCTAATAAAGAAAGCAGACCTGGCCCTTGGCCCACCTAGACATGCTTAGCCCTGAGTCATCTTCCTATCTCTGCCAAAAAAGTCATGGAACCAAGCAGTGACATGTGCCTCATCTGTGCTTTGTATTTGTATTTTGAACCTATGTAGTGATTTAAATATAAAATGTTCCACATCCTGTTGGAATTATAGCCCATGTTCTCAGTGCAGGAAGATAAAGATTCTCTGTTAACAGCTTTCCTGGCTCCTGGTGACCATTTCCAAAGTCAGAGGTCAATTCCACTGAGCATTTCCTAAATCTTTCTATGTCTTCATGATCTTACTTCCAACATTACCAAGTTCTGCTTCAGATAGACTGCTCTTCTTGGCTTGAGGAAAGAAGTTAGAATGGGTCTTTGTGGATAAAAGTGAGAATTGCCTTATAGTTGAACTCTGACTTTAACAACATTTTTACCATTGTGAATATTAGCTGCTCCAAAAGTCAAGTTAATGGTGGAGTCCAGGTCTTCTCTCCTGCACATTCTGTATTTATTCTTTGGCATAAACACAGTACCAAATATCTACGGATCATTCCTTGGTGTTCTAGTTAGATTTAGGTCAACCTGACACAGCCCAGAGTCACATGAGAAAGGAGTCTTAATTGAAGGACTATCTGGATCAAATTTACCTATGGGTATGTCCTATAGGATTCTTTGATTGTTCATTGATGTTGAAGGGCCCAGTCTATTGCGGGTAGCACCATTCTCTAAGCATATGCTACTACACTAGCTAAGCATGACCCTGTGATCAAGCCAGAAAGCATCCTGTATGGATTCTACTGTACTTCTTGGCTGTGAAGTGAGTTCCTGACTGAGAGGCAGTACTGTGCCGAACAGCAAGCAAGACTCTCTGACTTCCTTCAATGATGGACTGTAGCCTAGAATTACAAGCTGAATAAATTCTTTGGCTCTCTAAACTGTTTTTTTAAGAGTACTTTGTCACAGCCACAGGGATGGAAAAAAACCTAGAATAGTGTGTTAATCATACAAATGTAGCCCTGCATTTTTCACCTTCCAAAGGAAAGTTAAACAAACTGGATGGATATTTCTCACACTTTCTCTTGGGAGATGAGTTTCCTAGCTCCTCTAACTTTACCCCAGTACACAGATTTGTGTAGCATGCATGATATGAACCCATAACACTGCAGGCACCAAATTTCAAACACTGAAATTTGTGTTGTCCTAGAGACTTGGTACTTTCTATCTGTAGACTAACATGAGTGTCCAGCAAGCCACAGAGGCCTTCTGCACTGCACCATTCTGTGTTTTGACTCAGAGTTCAACCCTTGCATGTATATGAGAGCTGTGCTGTCTTCATACACTGTAGATGTGTGCTCTGTTCAATGAGTATATAAAATAATCATTCAATAAGCACAAAAGACAGAAAAGTAGATCAGTGGCTGGAGAGATGGCTCAGGGGCTAAGAGCACTGGCTGCTCTTCCAAAGGACCTGAGTTCAATTTACTCAAATAGCCTTCTTGGGTATAATGTGTGTGGAATTGATGGCAGTCAATGATGAATCTGTGATGCTGAAGATCATAAACACATCACACACATTCAAAGTTGTATTTGGGAGCCTTCTTTGACAGGCTCTGGGACCCCAGTGAGTTCATTCCTGCCAGTCAGCTATAGCTTTAGGTGCTCTAAAACCAGAAGACTCTGCCCTTGTTCCCTTCCCTACCCATGCTTTCCCCCTTTCCTCTCCTCCACCATCCCCTCTCCTTTCCTCTTGTCCTCCCCTTTGTCACATTCCTCCTTCTCCCTTTCACTCATTTCTTTTCTCTCCTCTCCTCTGCTTTTACACTCCTCTCCATTCTTCTGTCCTCTTCCTTTGTCTCCTCTCTTTTCATTTCTTCTTTCCTCCCCTTGCTCCCTCCCTTCTCCACTCTTCTCTCTTCCCTTCCTTCCCTTCACCCTTTCTCCTTACCTCTCAGCCTCTCCTCTCTCTGAGCCAGTCTTTCTGTGTATCCCAGGCTAGCCCTAGGTTCATAACCTCTTCTCTTTAAGCCAGTCTTTTGGTGTACCACAAGCTAGCCTCAAGCCCCCAAACTTCTTGCTAAGATTTACTTGCTTGCTCCATCCTGCCCAACTAATCCCTCTTTCTCACATTTTTTCACACTGTGTTTCCTGGTGTATGACTGGGGACATACACTCTCAACTAGAAAATACTGGGCTCTGTAACTCTGAAACCATCCTTCTCATCCGTGTTTGGAGCTGGATACATATCCCATGGCTTCAGATGTGTGGTTCCCATCCTCAGAATCTCACATGCAAAATAGCACTGGCATTGCCCATGCCTACACAGTGAAATGAGGCGTTGAGAAATTCTTTCAATTAGTGTCTAATTAGCTCTGAACTGCTGGCAGATAAAATGGTGTGGGTTTTATTGCAGTATGTATCATAGTTTACAATGCTAATTCTATAGAAGCTGGTGGTTCCATAGAGGAATTGGCAGCTTTGACTGAATCCAAGTCTATTCACAGCCTCACCCCAGATCCCAGCACCTCTTTCTGGATGAATAACTGCCTTTGTAGACTACAGTGCTGAAGCTGGATAATGCATAAAGCTAAGAAAAAGAAAAAAGAAAAGAAGAGAAAAGGGGCAATAATGTTAGCAGCATGACACATAGGACAAAAGGAAGGATGCCATAAGGACTCTGAACAGGTGATCCTGTACCAGAGGCCAGCAAGGAGAAAGACCACAAAAGACCATGAAATCTAAATACTGCCTTTGCCTCCTTGGTCTGTGTTTCTGTGAAGTTACTTGGGAACATGGAACAATCCACATGAGCACTGAATCTCCAGGGACTTCAGAGTCTCCTTCCTAATTTATCTGTTGCTGTTCGAACACACAAAGCCACAGTGTCTGGGAGCAGAGTCTTTGGAGTTAATTGGGTTCAAATGATTCCTTCATGATGGGGTTAGTATCTTTGCAAGAAGAGACCCTGGGGAGATTGCGGACTTGCTTTCTCTCTGAGACATGTGAGGGCAAAGGGAAAAAAAATAAACCAAATCATAACAAAATAAACCAAACAATGAAACCTAGTCCTCTTCAAACTAAGGACTGTGTTCTTACCAGGACCCAACCATTGTGTCTATCTCTGTTCCTGAGGCAGCTGAGAACAGAACATTGTGGCTTAGGGCATCCCATCTATGTCATTCTGGTGAAGCAAAGATTTAAAGAAAGAACAAGGATAGAAAAGAAGGTAAGACTTATAAGCTGTGGAATTCTACATTAAATAGACTGCATTACATCATTCATATACAATATAGGAACAGAGCCCAGAGAAACCACTAAAAAAACCTATCAAGTAAGTATAATTATAAATCAAAAAGACAGATACATGACTCTGTAGGCTCTTGCCTATTGGGTACATATTGCCAAGTCTCATCCCAGTACTAGATACAAACACATACACACACATTCACATATATACAAACACATACAAATACACACATATGTACTCATACATACACATAAACACGCACACTCACATACAAACACAAACACACATAAACAAACATTTGCACACACAGAGAGACACCCACAAGAAATTATCCATATGAAATTATAAAAACTATTCAAATAATTTTGGCAAAGAAAACAGAAACAAAATTAAAAGCATCCTAAAGAGGGGAAAAAGCAAAATTAAACATATCAGATTAATAAATATGATAAATAAAATAAGCTCACTATGCTAACTTTAACAAGAGATCCTTATGGAGTCCCACAGTAGCCCTCTGTGAGCCAGGAACTGGTTGCATATCTAAAAGAAAGTCATTGTTAATATACTTTAAGTAGATAGTCAGAACTAAAAAAATTTATCATTTCAACAGTAATGACTTACAAGCAAGATTCTCCATTAATATCAGATAAAGTATACTTTTATGACAGAGTTACCAGATGAAGAAAGAAATGACACACACTGATTAAAGTATTAATCCACCCAGACACCAAAAGAGACAATGCACATTGATAAAAATATTAATCCAACCAGATGCAGTGATCCATTGCAGATGTACCCAAACAACAAAATGGCCCAACTTCTAGGACAAAAGCAGAAACGAAGGGAGAAATAGATAAATCTACAATTATGCTGCAAACTTTCCTGGTCTTTCTCAACAGCTGATAGAACAACTAGACAGAAAGTCAATAAGGATACAGAATCGCCCAACAACAGCATCCATCAGCAGGATCCAGTCAATATTTGCCAAATGCTCCAGCCAACAGCAGCAGAGTTCACATTCTGCTCAAGACCCCAAAAGCATGAACAAAAGAGGCCAAAGACTGGGCCATAAAACAAACCATGGCAAGTTCAGACAAATTGAAATAACTACAGTCCACTCCAACTTGAATTTATCAGCAGAAATAGCCACAGCACTTTCAAATGTGTGCCAACTCAACAATATGTGGAGAGAACCTAGGAGTCCAAAATTTACCTTAAGTAAATTAAAATATACATTGAACAGAATGAGATGGTATCAAAATTTTGTGAGCTATATAGCTTAAATATACTAGCAGGTATGCATAGAATCCAGAATACACTGATTATTTATTTATTTATTTATTTATTTATTTATTTATTTGCACGTGTATGCATGCCATGTGTCTATGTGTATGTGCTCATAAGTGCAGTTGCTCAAAGAGGCCATCATATACCATGGCGCAGTCGTAGCAGGTGGTTGTAAACCATCTGATGTGGGAGCTGAATCCAGACCTTCTTGAAGGTTACCAGTCACTCTTAATGGCAGAATCCTCCATCCTTCCATACACTAGAGTGAGCATCACTTTTTGCCTTGTGGTTGATTTCCCTATTCTTGTGATAACAACTTCCCTTAGAAACATTTTTTTCATACTATAACTACACATGAACATATATTTTTTTCGATTATACTGTACTTTAGTCTCTAAATAAAAATCATAGTTCAGGGCATAAATAATAATCATAAAAATTTTAAAGTAAGAAATTTTTGGACAGAAAATTTTTATTAAAGTTAGAAAACTTTAAAGGAAGAAAATGTTTAAGTAAGGAACTAGATTTAACAACAATACCAGGTTCTTATACATTTCCGTTCAGTCTCTGTTCTTCAAGCACCTCAATCTGGAGACTGGAGACATAATGTCATCACCTGCTAAAAGCCACTGATTCTCTGGTGCCTTATAGTTCCCAGAAAGTCTCCCTAAATCACATTAGTCATTCAACAAAAAAAAAAAAAAGGAAAGGAAAAAAACCTTCTCCAAATTCAGTAGCAGTTTTGACTCTCTAGTTTTACATATATATCAATTATCATAATAACTAGATGTATATTTTTGTGCTTGACATAAATGTGACTTTCAACTTATATATGAACTTGGGATCTGAATACTTGATAAGGAAATGTCAAAAGAATAATGTCAAACATTCTGACAAAAATAGAACATTAAAATCTAGAGCTTGAAGAGGGCTGGGGTTCAACTGCATGATGGAGAACTTGCCTGCCATGTGTGAGTCCCTGGGTTCAGTACTCAGCCAAAGGGGATAGCTGAGAACTGGAAAGGATTAGGACTTCCAGTATTGAAGTAGGGCCAGCAGGTCACAGCTCCAATTCAATGGGCACAGGTCTGGAACTTCTTCTGAGCAGTGTCCTAGGCAGCGTTTGGAACCATAGCCTGTAGATGATCATGTTACCTTCCTTCTTGTCTCTGTTTTCATCCTTCGCAAGTTTGATAGCACCGGAATGCTTCAGTGACTGCTGTCTCCAAGGTTAAGTTGACACTGACACCTCCCTAAGCATCTATCAGCATCACAGAGTGCAAACAGAGGACACCTAGGACCTTAGAGAGTTGTTTTATCACACATGCTGCTTGTTAGGTTTGTGAGGTGATCTCTCTGACATCCCCTCAACTTCAGGATGGTTATGGTAATCTACTCCCAGCCTGTCTTATGGGCCAATGAGAAAATTGCATAAAAAACAGTTTAGAAAAATTCTATGTCCCATAGAGGAGTTGTGAGTTGTCCTCCTACTTCTCCTGTTCTGAAACATCTCCTTTCTATGATTCTGGGAAAAATCCATGGGTAATTACATCTTCTTTTCTAACAAAACCACCAGCCCCACTGCCATGGTTATAAATGGTGCTGTTTAGAGTGGGGAGAGGAAAGCAGCAAAATATCCCTGACCAGCTTTCTGGCAGAATTATCATTGTTATAATTATAATACATAATGCAGCCTGTGTTATCTGATGGCATCCCACACTAGGACAGAGTTTGAGGAGGGCCAGCCTGCTATGTTAACTAGAAATTGGATTGGACAACAGTGCTGTCATCAGGATTGAAAGCTGTCAGAGAGCATAATAGTGAAACTGAAAAAAGGCACCAAAGAGTAGCATTGGAGACCGAGAAAGGCCAAGGTGCCCAGCAGGGCTCTCTGAGACCAGAGATTAGGCCAATCTCATTAGAAACCATCATTAACTACTCCTAAGAGGGCAGTGGGTCTCCTTAGAGTGATTTGCAGAAGGTGTTTAACTGATGGCTGCCAGCAAAGAGAAACATGATCATACAGGGGGCAGATAGTGGAAGTTTCAGGACCAGATTCTTTTAGAGAAACAAGAGCTTGGGCTTATAGCCTAATGTGCTATTTTGATTTCTACTTCTTTCTATTCTCTCTCTCTGTCTGTCTCTTGGTCTGTCTCTCTGTCTCTGTCTCTCACTCTATCTCTCTCTGTGTCTGTCTCTCCCACCCACCCCCTTAGGTTTACTAGGAGCACTTCAAAGAGAATTATACTTCTATCTTCTGTAAGTTTCACCCCCCCAACTTCTATGACTCATTTGAGCTTCTAAAATGAAGCAGTCTTAGCCCTCCCCAGACTGTAAACTCCCTCAGGGAGAGGGAGCTGTCTAATTCTTCACGGACTGCATAATATTTAAGATGACAGCCATTCACACTTCTCTAGACTGGGATTTCATTATCCACCCTCTACCTGCTTTAAACGATACAGCTCAAGCTCCTTCTATCTCTGTGAACATCTGGCTCAGCCTCCGTACTGATCTCCCTCATGTAGTCTCATCTCCGTCCCCTCATTGTGCCTGAATCCATCTTTTATCTGCTGGCACACCAAGGAGACAACTTAACATGCTTACTCACTCACACGGCTTCTCATTAAAAATGCCCAGAAATTCTCCCTGGCTAGTGGTCTAGGTATAAACAAGCCCTATTCTTGACAACAAGCTACATGGTCCCCACCCTGGGTTTTTTACCCATTGCCCACTGTTCCTGCTCACTCAGTGCTGATTCTGTTTGTTCTGCACCCCTCCCATCTCCACCCCCACACACGGACAGTTGTCCCCTTGACTCTCTAGTTCTGTTTGTATTCTTCTGTTCCTCTACATAGGGTCTTAATCTCTCTAGCTTCTTTCCTTTGATCTTTTCTTCATACCAAGGTAACACAACTACCCTGGGATTTATCCTGATACCTCAGTATCTTTTCTGCTCCACTCAGCTGTATCCAGCTCAACACTGGATGTGATCCAACTCCTGTGGGATTCAACATGTGGACATCCCTTAGACATGCTTTTCTCTGCTCTACTTTTATGACACAACAATATCAGCAGATCTACACAATGGGTCTTCAACCAGTCTCTTTACAAGCATCTTTTCTGATAAGTAGTGAGACCTTAATGGTGCCTTTTTCATGCTCCAAAATGTTTCCTGTTAGTAAAGATGAAAATCAAAGTGAATACAGTAGCTTTACCAAGCCCTGGAGCTTGTCTAAAATCCAAGGTTAACTAAGGTCTCTGTGGTTTTGTTCCACGCCGTGTCTATTAGTTCCGAACCTGCTCTCAGTGATCAGATATGCTTCAGGAAAGGCCATCATGGAAAAAGAGGTTTATGTCAGTTTGCAGTGAGTAAGGATATAGTCAGGAATGAAGCTGGGGCATGGAGGCAGGATCTTGAGGCCCAGGGCATGGGTCAGGCAGAAGAGATGAGTACAGATTCTCACCTGGCTTCTCCTTTTCTCTCCTTATCCAGTCCAGACTCCAGCTCCTAGGATGGTACAACTCACATTTATACAGACTCAACACACTCAATGAACCCTATCTGGACACACCATCACAAGTACTTGTCCGTGGGTCAGGCTGTTTCTTCACACTCCACTCTGGTGTTCTTCTGCAATGTCCTCAAATAGGCCATGATTTCTTATTCCTTAGCCCACCCCATGTTCTCTTTCTGGAATATTCTTAGCCTGTCTACTCCATTAATCTGGATAGAGCTTTAAAATCACCATTCAAGCTTAAATTCTCATAAACATCTCTTGATGTTCTAGAGAAGAGATTAAAAAACTATATGTCATGACCCCTTTTGGGGGTCAAATGACCCTTTCACAGGATTGCCTAAACCATTGGAAAATACACACACTTACATTACAGTTCATAACTGTAGCAAAATTACAGTTATGAAATAACATCAAAAAGAATTTTATGGTTGGGGGGGTCACCATAACATTAGGAACTACATTGAAGGGTCGCAGCTTTAGCAAGGTTGAGAACCATTGCCTCAGAGACTCAATTGAACACTCTTATAGCAGTCTGTGCCTTTCAATAGTGAAAAGTTATGAATTAATCCCTGTGTGGAAAGTAAAGTTTTCACAAATCTGCCTGCATATAGAAATGAACTAGTAATGTTATTTTCTTTATACTTTTGCTTGACAAACTGCTACTCAGTTTCTTGGATATAGGTTAGAGCTCACTTTCTTAAACTATAATTTCCTGTGCCCTGTGTTCTACATGGAGAGGAGGAGTGTGCTATGAAATTCATGCTTACTAAATGACATCTTTACATGGAGACTTGTCACAGCCTGTCATCCCTAACATCACACTCTTATTCCCAACTCTGTCTCATCTGTCAGAATGAAGTTCTAGCCAGATAGAAGGTACTGTGTTCTAAGTATATCTAGGGCTGAAATGCAGAGCCAGAGTCCGACATGGTCCAAACACTCAAGCGATAGAAGCAGAAGGATTGCTGTGAGTTCGAGTTTGAATTTTGTGGACACCCCAAGCTATAGTGTAAAATTATGTCTCTAAACCATAAATAAATCAATGACAACAAAGAGAAATAGGGGCAGAATATCTGATGTGAAGAAGTATCCATAAACATTCTGCAGCAGCAGGGTTACCATGTAACCTTGGTCTCCTGAATCAGAGCCTTGCATTCTCTGAGGACAGAATCAAGTCCAATGCTAGCCATGATATGTAAAGCATGCCAAGAGAATGTGCCTAACCCTCTCCAAGAATTTATGAGAGGTTGTACATCTGTCCCCAGATGATGTGAGCTCAGAAGTTTATAGGAAATGGAATTTGTACAGAAGAGGAAACCAAATACGGGAGAAATAAACAAATTACCCCACCCGGACCTGGGTTTGGTGACATTGGTGTGTCCTTAACACAGTTACCCTCAAAACCAAGATCCTCTAGGACTAATCAGCCACACAAGACCACGAAATTCCTCTTTAAAAATAAGCTACTTAGAATGCAGAGTTCCTGTCATTTGTGATCAAAATAATCCTAAGAGGTGTATGATTTCCCAAAGCAGATGAAATTTAAGTAGATTTTAAAGACAGGTCTGTGGAAAGAGGAGCCAACTAGGCATGGAGAATAACAGATCCAACACATAATGGTTGGACCAGCATTGTGCATTTGTAGAGCTGCAGAGGAATGCTTGTTGTAGGCTGGTAAAGAGAAGACTGTTAAGCATTAGCCTTCTGTTTTCTGAAAGCTAGTATCCCATATCCATGTCTGCTGACTTAACTATGACCACTTCACTGGGGCAAGAGTGAAAGTATGCCCCAGTGAATTGATGGAAAAGGAACAAAGCAAACAGGAAATGCTTTCACAGACAAATAAAAAATTCTGAGAGTAGCAAAGAAACCAAGCCAAACCTGCTGACTTCCCACGCTGCATTAAAAGAACGGAGGGACGAGACTGATGTTAAAGGCTGTCCACTGGCTGACTCACTAATATTAATGTCGTAAAACACGCACATTAAAAGTCTTCTGTGGGCAGATAAAATTTCATGAGTCATTCAGTGTTTACTCTGTGAGGGGTAATGAATCCAGCATCAAGTATGATAATCTTGATGTCAGCTCCCTCATGTGGTCAGGGGTCCTGGTAAGATGCTGAGGCTTCATGGGGCCAACACACTTCATGGGTGTCATAGCTAGAGATGGTTCACCTCACTTCTCTGATGCTGTTCCTCCTTCTACAATACTACCACTTCTACTCTGTATTCATACTCATTATACCAGCCTTCAGGTCCTCTAAGGAGTGCCACTTTCTCTGTAAAGCCTTCCTTTCTCCCCAAGAAAGTCAAGTCTTGCTAGAGATTCGCCTAGAAGATTACAGCCCCATTCCTTGAATAAACCTATTTGCAGTTCTACTATTAGTAGAATGATAGATTGGCATATAGTGATCTTCTCCTTGGATCTTAAGCTCTGCAAAGGTAGAAACTGACCTCACCTGCTTGCTCCTTTATGTAACTCTCTCATGCATGCTGTCAGAACAGCTGAGCTCAAACAGGCCCTGGGTGTTCTCTAACTCAACCAGTTAAGCGGGATTAACTCCTTTGCAAACTGCCTGTCTGTAACTCTCTGTCTCTTGTCTAATCCATCTCTTCATCTTGTTATTTTTTTTTCCCTAGCATTGGAAAATTACTGGCAATGTGAACATAATTGTGGAGAAATAGAAAGAATGATGCTTCTTCTCTGAAAGGGACAGAGATGATGGATTTACGAAAGATAAGCAAGCAAAATAATTTCAAAGGATGATTCATGCTGTGCAGAAAAGTAGGTTATTGGGCTGGACACATGGAAGTAATGTTTCATCAGTTTAAAGTGGTTACCATGCAAACACAAGAACCTGATTTCAGTATCCAGAGTGCACACAAATAAGCCTGGTGAGGTACAGGCTTGGAATCCCTGTGCTGGGTAGCTGGGGAGGGATAGGTATCTCCAGGGGTCTCCCACCAGAGAGCCTAGTATTGTGCTATTTCTGTAAAAGTGAAAGCTTGTGTCTCAAAATCAAGGTGAAGCATTTCAAAACTTGTTCTCTGCACATTGACCAGTTGTAGGTTTCTGTTTACTACCATCTACTTCAACAAGAAGCTCCTCTGAAAGGGTTGAGTTATGTACTAATGTATAATACAGTGATAAGTTATTAGGAATAATTTTAATCTTTTGTCTATTTAGCAGAATGTTTTCTCCTAGATCCCATGACTTACCTAATCGTAGGTTTTGGACTTGCTGACAATGTCATGGCTGGGTTTTATCTCATGGAACAGGCCTTAAATTAAATCAGAGAGTGTTTTTTTTTTTTTAACCCCTGTATCATTCATTTAAACTTTTATTGCATCATGTCAGGCAAATTGTTATTGCCACTAGCAGTGTTCATAGTTAGGTGAGATGAAAGTTTATTTTTCTTCTTCAGTAGTGGGCACAACATTCTAAAACCATGAACACTGGCCAGCAGGGTTGACTCTTCCAGTTGACTGCTATCTAGATTTCTCCATATCATAGAAGTCATGTATGTGATGTCTTCAGCAATAGCATCTTGCACACAATTTCTGGAGTTAATTGAGAGCATTGGCAATAGTCTGTACTGTTTAGAGGATCTATGGGACCCCACTGGCCAACAATTCAAAAGGATGTAGCCCTTTCCTGTACTAGTGATTTTATTAATAGGATATGGTGTCTATTTGGAATATTGTCACTCCATTATAGAATAATTCCATTTAAACTCTTCTTATCCATGTGGATGTGAATATTTTAGAAAGCTTCTACAGTTGTGGGTTTCCATATGGCCTTTTCAAAGTGCCTTTGTTACATATGTGCAAAGCATCTAGCTCTGTCCTCTGCATGTTCTCTCATTGGCAGCTCAGACTCTATGAGCTCCTATGTGCTCAGGTTAGTTAATTCTGTAGGTTTTCTTGTAGTGTCCTTGGCAGCTCAGGTTTCCCTAGCTCTTCTTAATGTTTGGTTGTGGATCTCTGCATCAGTTTCCATCACTGCCTTGCCTAGACTCAGTAGAAAAAGATGTGCCTAGTCTTATTGCAACTTGATATGCCAAGGTTGGTCTATATCATTGGAAGCCCCACCCCCTTTTTTGAGGAGAAGGAGAAGAGGAGTGGGTGAGGGCAAGAGAAGAGGAGAGGGAGGGACTGGGAGGAGAAGGGAGGGAAAGCTGTGATTGGAATGCAAAATAAATAAGTAACTTAATAAAAAAGCAATCAGGAAAAAGGTGCTTCTGTTGTTATTTATTCCTCACCATTTTCCGTCTTTACCTTCCCTCCCATCTTTCACCACCTTTAATCTTAACTATTCCCTCTCCCCTCTCTTCCTTTACAACACTCTACATCCCCTTCCTATATCCCCTTCCTATATCCCTCTCCCATAGCATGGTGCATTTTAGATAGAATATCTTTATTTTTTTTTCTTTGACAAATTTATACTTGTTTACACGTGTCTTAATTCTCCCGCTTCTCCCTTTTCCCAAACATCCCCAACACATTCTGTGCCCCTTTCATGCCTCCACCATTTTCATTTATAATCTACATGGTCCAGTTGGCGCTAAATCTCTGGTGTGTTAATTGATGGTTGGCTTGATCTTCTATAGAAGGTAACCACAAATTCAGTGAGTTTAGGACTGCAATAGCCACACCATGACAGAAGACAGCATGACACAGCACTCCTTTCTATTCCATGACCCTTACTTTGTTCCCTCCCCACTTCCATGTTGTTCCCTGAGCTTTAAGGAAAGACCAATAAAGACAACTCATTTAGCATTGATCTGCCAGCAGTCACTATGCTCAGGACTTTGACAAGTTATGACTCTTTTCACTAACTGCTGACCACTGCAGAGGGAAGATTCCTTAACTACAGTTAAAAGCAGAAATAACATATGGGTATATCACAATTATATAGAAGACCACTTGTAACATGTCTATTTAGTAAGAAGACTATAATAGTAGCTTCATGGCTAGGGTACAGTCAATCTTGCATTGAATTATGTTTTTAAGTAGTTAAATTATATCTTTTTTGTCCTTTCATTGTTTTTTGTCTTTTTTCCTCCTTGTTTCTTTGTCCCACTATTTCCTTCTCTTTCTTTTTTGTTTCTGTTTCTTCTCTCTGTCTTTCTTTGTCTTTACAAGCCTAATTATTCCATTATCCTTTGCTAAGATGTTTCTGATTTCTACCATATTGTTTTGCAATGTTCCCAGACTTTTTATTTTTATTTTTTGCATTTTTCTGTTTTCTTTATTCCCCTATTTGTCTGTAAGTCTACACCTTCCTGGACTCTATACAGTCTTGATTACCAAGGCTAAATATTTAGCCTTTAAATCCAAACAAACAGACTTTTGTCCCATATTTATTTTCAAATATGTTACTTCTACATCCTTTGCATTTCCATTTACAGTATATATATATATATATAAAATGCCTATTCTATAGAGAACCTTGATGGAATTCTGACAGTAATTATATCTAACCCACACAATAATTGAGAGGAAAATGTGGTTTATTACTATATCAGGTCCTCTAATGCATGAGCAATTTATGCTTTAATTTCATTCAATGACAGACTGGATTTCAGCATCCAAGTCATGTATGTTTCATTAGATGCATATGTATCTCATTTGTAATGACTTACTCTAAATTGTTGTTTTTTATTTTGTGTCCACTTTCTCATTCCTTATATATAGGCAATGAATCAGCTTTTCTGTATTTATCTTATATGCTATACCTTATTTTTCTAAAACTGCTTTTAGATATAGTTTTATTTCCTATTTTCTAACAGCTTTATTCTTTGTCTTGAATGGTTTGTGGTACTGCATTGATGGAGTGGTAAGAGCAAGAGAGTAAGCAACCCTGCTTTGGTCTTGAGTGTGGAGAAGAAGTATTCAATCTTTGATTAGTCACTTGGGTTTTCTTTTCTTTGTTTGGTAGAGATTCTTTTGACCTTTCTATATGTAATGTGTGTGTGTGTGTGTGTGTGTGTGTGTGTGTGTGTGTGTGTGTATGTGGTATGTGTCATGGAGAATATGAGAGGACAAACTTGGGTGTAAGTCCTCACTCTCACCTAGTTTGAGACAGACTGTCTTTTCCCATGCATATAGCAGTCTAGCTGGCCCTGGCCCTCCAGAAATTCTCCTGCCTCTGCCTTCATCTCCCTCTAGGAGTGACTAAAGATGTGTACCACTATTCCCAGCCTTATGTAGGTCTGGGGATTTGAAGTCAGATCCTCAAGCTTGTATGGTAAGTACTTTATTATGCACTGAGCCATCTCTCCATCCTTATTTTTTGGATATTCTTTTGGAATCTCTGTCTGACATTCCTGAATATTTTGTAGTGTGTTACATTGGCAAGTCTTTCATCTAAGTAATAGAGTCCATTGGTGATGATGTATAATTCTTTTCATAAATTGCTTAATTCTTCTGCTAATTCTGTTACTAGTTTTTACAGGTCTATTCATGAAAGATTCTGGTTTATAGCTTTATTTCTTTGTACTGCCTTAGATTTACTATCAAAGGGATAATAAACTCACAAGGAATTATGAAATATCCCTTTCTACTCATTACTATGAAGAAATCATGTAAAACTGAAGGTAGATCTTTGTAACACTTCATAAATTTTTTTAGCAAAATCATCTGGGCTTTGATATTCCTTTATGACAAGTTTTAAAGCTATGAATTCAGTTTTTTTTTATTTTTTTATTAGGTATTTTCTTCATTTACATTTCAAATGCTATTCCAAAAGTCCCCTATACCCTTCCCCCGCCCTGCTCCCCTACCCACTCACTCCCACTTCTTAACCCTGGCGTTCCCCTGTACTGGGGCATATAAAGTTTGCTAGACCAAGGGGGCTCTCTTCCCAATGATGGCCAACTGGGCCATCTTCTACTACATATGCAGCTAGAGACAGGATCTCTGGGGGTACTGATTAGTTCATATTGTTGTTCCACCTATAGGGCTGCAAACCCCTTCAGCTCTTGGGTACTTTCTCTAGCTCCTACTTTGGGGGCTCTGTGTTCCATCCTATAGATGACTGTGAGCACCCACTGGTGGTCCATCCCATAATCAGCCACCAAACGCAGACACTATTGCATATGCCAGCAAGATTTTGCTGAATTCAGTTTTCTTAACTGTCATCAGGTAGAGGCTCTTCAATGTGTGTTTGCATAGCTTGAAGGAGTTTGACCATGTGATCAAACCTGTCATATTATATCTAGAGAGAAGTTGACAACACCCTCTTTTTATTTCATGTCATATACAATGGTGCCCCTGCATCATTCTTATTATTGGTAAGGTTTTTTTTTTTTTTTCATTTTTGTCAATCACTAGTAATTTGCTAGTTTAATCCAATGACAGATACATGCATTTATGCTATGTAATTGGTATTGCTATGTATCCTTGGCTGCCATCAAACACCCCTTGTCACAACCTGAAAAAGATCAGGTTTGCTTTGACTTCATTTTATTCTTTTTTTTTTTTATAATAGGTTTCTGAATTAGGCTAAGATAGTCAGTAGCAACCTTTTATCGGGGTGCATGATGGGAACTGAACCCAGGGTCATGTGCATACAAGAGAATTTCTAATGTTTATGCCGAACCTCACCTTATTTTATTTGAGATAGGCATCTGCTAAGTTGTCCAGTGTGGTGTACCAACATGCTAAGCTAAGAGCATCCCTCTTTTCTAACATATTTAAAATATCCATTTCACCCTCACTCAGTGTGCTAGTTAAGAAATGTCCTCAGCTCTTCACTTAAACTTGTGCATTAGGCACAGATGCACTGAGTAGCACACACAGTGTATTTGAAGACATTACTGTTGTCTTTCTGTTACTGACTTCCAGTTTTATTCCATTGTGGTCAGAGAAATAAATTAATGGTTTCAATTTTTGTTTGTTTTCACCGAGACTCTGATTATGTACATGTTAGATCATTTGTTACTGTAATGCAAATTTTATTAGCAAATTGCCATTGGGTTGTTTTGTGCTTATTGAGGTTAGACTCTGAGACGAAAAGGGAGGGAGGGGGCTATTTCAGACTCAGCTTATTTATTAAGAGTCATCAGAGATGGTCTCCTAGGCCAGGTTGGTCTCTGTGAAAGGAAGAACTGAGAACATCAAACAGCTAATGTTTTTAAGCACTGCCTCCTTGACAATAGCTGCAAGGCAAACCACTTCTAACATAGAATACTGTTGTTTATCCCCTAGTTTAAAAATAAAGCGTGGGGGAGGAGTATTCTTTATTGGAAAGAGAAGTCAGGCACTCATCCATGGAATGACAACCTGCAGTGTGACTGTTCCAGCAGGGTTTCTCCTGGAGGTTGGAAGCACCCAATAGGATGCTGTTACTTTGGTTGGCTCTGGAAGCACCCAATTTAATGTTTTGTCTTTTCTTTTCTTTTCTTTTCTTTTCTTTTCTTTTCTTTTCTTTTCTTTTCTTTTCTTTTCTTTTCTTTTCTTTTCTTCTCTTCTCTTCTCTTCTCTTCTCTTCTCTTCTCTCTCTCTCTCTCTCTCTCTCTCTCTCTCTCTCTTTCACTCTTTCTTTCTTTCTTTTCTTGACTTTGTAAGTTTGGTTTATTTTGCACATACACAAGAAGTTGAAAATGGGACAGGCAGGAGCCACAGAGTCGCTGAGGCAGCCCCCTTTTGGGGCTGCAGACATCCAGCACCCTCCCAGCCGGAGGACAGTGATCCACCCTGCAGGGAGCGCCATCTTGGCTCCGGGGCTCCACCGAACTTAGTCTGCAGAGGTGAGAGTGAGGACCACAGAGGCAGACAGCTTCTGGGACAGGCGGGAGCCACAGAGCCGCTGAGGCAGCACCCTTTTGGGACTGCAGATATCCGGCACCCTCCCAGCCGGAGGACAGTGATCTGCCCTGCAGTGAGCGCCATCTTGGATCCGGGGCTCCGCCGAACTTAGTCTGCAGAGGTGAGAGTGAGGACCACAGAGGCAGACAGCTTCTGGGACAGGCGGGAGCCACAGAGTCGCTGAGGCAGCACCCTTTTGGTGCTGCTGACATCCAGCACCCTCCTAGCTGGAGGACAGTGATCTGCTCTGCAGGGAGCGCCATCTTGGCTCCGGGGCTCCGCCGAACTTAGTCTGCAGAGGTGAGAGTGAGGACCACAGAGGCAGACAGCTTCTGGGACAGGCGGGAGCCACAGAGTCGCTGAGGCAGCACCCTTTTGGGGCTGCAGACATCCGGCACCCTCCCAGCTGGAAGACTGTATTCTGCCCTGCACAGGAGCCCTCTGCCTCAGGAGCAGGGAGCACATCTTGGATCCAGGACTCCTCTGAAATTAGGAACGTAGTCTGCAGAGCTGAGAGTGTGCACCACAGAAGCTGACAGCTTCTGTGACCTGCCAAAGCAACACAGCATCTGGGAAAGGTCCTGTTTTCGGCCTACTTCTTCGGCCAGGAGAAGGTCCAAACGCCAGATATCTGTACACTTTCCCTTTAAGAGGAAAGCTTATCAGCAGGGAGTGCTCTAACCACTGAAACTCAGAGGAGAGAGCCTGTCTCCCAGGTCTGCTGACAGACGATACGCAGAATCACCAGAAGAACAACCTCTGAACAGAGACAACTATAACAACTCCAGAGATTACCAGATGGCGAGAGGTAAACATAAGAATCTTACTAACAGAAACCAAGACCACTCACCATCATCAGGACCCAGCACTCCCACTTCTCCCAGTCCAGGGCACCCCAACACACCTGAAAAGCTAGACCTGGATTTAAAAGCATATCTCATGATGATGATAGAGGACATCAAGAAGGACTTTAAAGAACTACAGGAGAACATGGCTAAAGAGTTACAAGTCCTTAAAGAAAAACAGGAAAACACAACCAAACTGGTAGAAGTCCTTAAAGATAAACAGGAAAACACATCCAATCAGATGATGGAAATAAACAAAACAATACTAGACCTAAAAAGGAAAGTAGACACAATAAAGAAAACCCAAAATGAGGCAACACTGGAGATAGAAACCCTAGGAAAGAAATCTGGGACCATAGATGCAAACATCAGCAACAGAATACAAGAGATGGAAGTGAGAATCTCAGGTGCAGAAGATTGCATAGAGAACATCGGCACAACAATCAAGGAAAATGGAAAATGCAAAAAGATCCTAACTCAAAACATCCAGGAAATACAGGACACAATGAGAAGACCAAACCTACAGATAATAGAAGTGGATGAGAGTGAAGATTTTCAACTCAAAGGACCAGTAAACATCTTCAACAAAATTATAGAAGAAAATTTCCCAAATCTAAAGAAAGAGATGCCCATGAACATACAAGAAGCCTACAGAACTCCAAATAGGTTGGACCAGAAAAGAAATACCTCCCCACACATAATAATCAGAATAACAAATGCACTAAATAAAGATAGAATACTAAAAGCAGTAAGAGAAAAAGGCCAAGTAACATATAAAGGCAAGCCTATCAGAATTACACCAGATTTTTCACCAGAGACTATGAAAGCCAGAAGATCCTGGACAGATGTTATACAGACACTAAAAGAACACAAATTCCAGCCCAGGCTACTATTCCCAGCCAAACTCTCAATTAACATAGATGGAGAAACCAAAGTATTCCACGACAAAACCAAATTCACACATTATCTCTCCACGAATCCAGCCCTTCAAAGGATAATAACAGGAAAAAACCAATACAAGGACGGAAACCACGCCCTAGAAACAACAAGAAGGTAATCCCTCAACAAACCTAAAAGAAGACAGCCACAAGAACAGAATGCCAACTTTAACAACAAAAATAACAGGAAACAACAATTACTTTTCCTTAATATCTCTTAATATCAATGGTCTCAACTCCCCGATAAAAAGACATAGACTAACAAACTGGCTACACAAACAAGACCCAACATTTTGCTGCTTACAGGAAACTCATCTCAGAGAAAAAGATAGACACTACCTCAGAATGAAAGGCTGGAAAACAATTTTCCAAGCAAATGGTATGAAGAAACAAGCTGGAGTAGCCATTCTAATATCTGATAAGATTGACTTCCAACCCAAAGTCATCAAAAAAGACAGGGAGGGGCACTTCATACTCATCAAAGGTAAAATCCTCCAAGAGGAACTATCAATCCTGAATATCTATGCTCCAAATACAAAGGCAGCCTCATTCATTAAATAAACTTTAGTAAATCTCAAAGCACACATTGCACCTCATATAATAATAGTGGGAGACTTCAACACACCACTTTCACCAATGGACAGATCATGGAAACAGAAACTAAACAGGGACACAGTGAAACTAACAGAAGTTATGTATCAAATGGATCTGGCAGATATCTACAAAACATTTTACCCTAAAACAAAAGGATATACCTTCTTCTCAGAACCTCATGGTACCTTCTCCAAAATTGAACACGTAATTGGGCACAAAACAGGACTCAACAGATACAAAAATATTGAAATTGTCCCATGCATCCTATCAGATCACCATGGACTAAGGCTGATCTTCAATAACAAAATAAATAATAGAAAGCCAACATTCACGTGGAAACTGAACAACACTCTTCTCAATGATACCTCGGTCAAGGAAGGAATAAATAAAGAAATTAAGGACTTTTTAGAGTTCAATGAAAACGAAGCCACAACATACCCAAACTTATGGGACGCAATGAAAGCATTTCTAAGAGGAAAACTCATAGCTCTGAGTGCCTCCAAAAAGAAACTAGAGAGAGCACACATTAGCAACTTGACAACACACCTAAAAGCACTAGAACAAAAGGAAGCAAACTCACCCAAGAGGAGTAGACTGCAGGAAATAATCAAACTCAGGGGCGAAATCAATCAAGTGGAAACAAGAAGAACTATTCAAAGAATCAACCAATCAAGGAGCTGGTTCTTTGAGAAAATCAACAAGATAGATAAACCCTTAGCCAGACTCACTAGAGAGCACAGGGAAAGCATTCTAATTAACAAAATCAGAAATGAAAAAGGAGACATAACAACAGATCCTGAAGACATCCAAAACACCATCAGATCCTTCTACCAAAGGCTATACTCAACAAGACTGGAGAACCTGGATGAAATGGAGAAGTTCCTAGACAGGTACCAGGTACCAAAGTTGAACCAAGATCAGGTTAATGATCTAAACAGCCCTATATCCCCCAAAGTAATAGAAGCAGTGTTTAAAAGTCTCCCAACCAAAAAAAGCCCAGGACCAGATGGGTTTAGTGCAGAGTTCTATCAGACCTTCAAAGAAGTTCTTCACAAACTATTCCACAAAATAGAAACAGAAGGTACTCTACCGAACTCATTCTATGAAGCAACAATTACTCTGATACCTAAACCACAAAAAGACCCAACAAAGATAGAAAACTTCAGACCAATATCCCTTATGAATGTTGATGCAAAAATCCTCAATAAAGTTCTTGCTAACCGAATCCAAGAACACATCAAAACAATCATCCATCCTGACCAAGTAGGTTTCATCCCAGGGATGCAGGGATGGTTCAATATACGGAAATCCATCAACGTAATCCAGTATATAAACAAACTCAAAGACAAAAACCACATGGTCATCTCGTTAGATGCGGAAGAGCATTTGACAAGATCCAACACCCATTCATGATAAAAGTCTTGGAAATATCAGGAATTCAAGGCCCATACCTAAACATGATAAAAGCAATCTACAGCAAACCAGTAGCCAACATCAAAGTAAATGTTGAGAAGCTTGAAGCAATCCCTCTAAAATCAGGGACTAGACAAGGCTGTCCTTTTTCTCCATACCTATTCAACATAGTACTTGAAGTCCTAGCCAGAGCAATTCGACAACAAAAGGAGATCAAAGGGATACTAATTGGAAAAGATGAAGTCAAAATATCACTTTTTGCAGATGATATGATAGTATATATAAGTGACCCTAAAAATTCCACCAGAGAACTCCTAAGCCTGATAAACAGCTTTGGTGAAGTAGCTGGATATAAAATTAACTCAAACAAATCAATGGCCTTTCTCTACACAAAGAATAAACAGGCTGAGAAAGAAATTAGGGAAACAACACCCTTCTCAATAGTCACAAATAATATAAAATATCTTGGCGTGACTCTAACTAAGGAAGTGAAAGATCTGTATAATAAAAACTTCAAGTCTCTGAAGAAAGAAATTATAGAAGATCTCAGAAGATGGAAAGATCTCCCATGCTCATGGATTGGCAGGATCAACATTGTAAAAATGTCTATCTTGCCAAAAGCAATCTACAGATTCAATGAAATCCCCATCAAAATTCCAACTCAATTCTTCAACGAATTAGAAAGTGCAGTCTGCAAATTCATCTGGAATAACAAAAAACCTAGGATAGCAAAAAACTCTTCTCAAGGATAAAAGAACCTCTGGTGGAATCACCATGCCGGACCTAAAGCTTTACTACAGAGCAATTGTGATAAAAACGGCATGGTACTGGTATAGTGACAGACAAATAGACCAATGGAATAGAATTGAAGACCCAGATATGAACCCACACACCTACGGTCACTTGATCTTCAACAAGGGAGCTAAAACCATCCAGTGGAAGAAAGACAGCATTTTCAACAAATGGTGCTGGCACAACTGGTTGTTTTCATGTAGAAGAATGCGAATTGATCCATTCCTATCTCCTTGTACTAAGGTCAAGTCTAAGTGGATCAAGGAACTTCACATAAAACCAGAGACACTGAAACTTATAGAGGAGAAAGTGGGGAAAAGCCTTGAAGATATGGGCACAGGGGAAAAATTCTTGAATAGAACAGCAATGGCTTGTGCTGTAAGATCGAGAATTGACAAGTGGGACCTCATGAAACTGCAAAGCTTCTGCAAGGCAAAAGACACCATCAATAAGACAAAAAAACCACCAACAGATTGGGAAAGGATCTTTACCTATCCTAAATCAGATAGGGGACTAATATCCAATATATATAAAGAACTCAAGAAGGTGGATTCCAGAAAGTCAAATAACCCCATTAAAAAATGGGGCTCAGAACTGAACAAAGAATTCTCACCTGAAGAATACCAAATGGCAGAGAAGCACCTGAAAAAATGTTCAACATCCTTAATCATCAGGGAAATGCAAATCAAAACAACCCTGAGATTCCACCTCACACCAGTCAGAATGGCTAAGATCAAAAATTCAGGTGACAGCAGATGCTGGCGAGGATGTGGAGAAAGAGGAACACTCCTCCATTGTTGCTGGGATTGCAAGCTTGTACAACCACTCTGGAAATCAGTCTGGCGGTTCCTCAGAAAATTGGCCATAGTACTACTGGAGGATCCAGCAATACCTCTCCTGGGCATATATCCAGAAGATGTCCCAACCGGTAAGAAGGACACATGCTCTACTATGTTCATAGCAGCCCAATTTATAATAGCCAGAAGCTGGAAAGAACCCAGATGTCCCTCAACAGAGGAATGGATACAGAAATTATGGTACATCTACACAATGGAGTACTACTCAGCTATTAAAAAGAATGAATTTATGAAATTCCTAGCCAAATGGATGGACCTGGAGGGCATCATCTTGAGTGAGGTAACACAATCACAAAGGAACTCACACAATATGTATTCACTGATAAGTGGATATAAGCCCAAAACTTAGGATATCCAAGATATAAGATACAATTTTCTAAACGCATGAAACTCAAGAAGAATGAAGACCAAAATGTGGACACTGTGCCCCTTCTTAGAATTGGGAACAAAACACCCATGGAAGGAGTTACAGAGACAAAGCTTGGAGCTGTGATGAAAGGATGGACCATCTAGAGACTGCCGTATCCAGGGATCCATCCCATAATCAGCTTCTAAACGCGGACATCATTGCATACACTAGCAAGATTTTGCTGAAAGGACCCAAAGATAGCTGTCTCTTGTGAGACTATGCAGGGGCCTAGCAAACACAGGAGTGGATGCTCACAGTCAGCTATTGGATGTATCACAGGGCTCCCAATGGAGAAGCTAGAGAAAGTACCCAAGGAGCTAAAGGGATCTGCAACCCTATAGTTGGAACAACATTATGAACTAACCAGTACCCCGGAGCTCTTGTCTCTAGCTGCATATGTATCGAAAGATGGCCTATTCGTCCATTACTGGAAAGAGAGGCCCATTGGACTTGCAAACTTTATATGCCCCAATATAGGGGAATGCCAGGGCCAAAAGAATGGGAATGGGTGGGTAGGGAAGTGAGCGGCGCTATGGGGGACTTTTGGGATAGCATTGGAAATGTAATTGAGGAAAATATGTAATAAAAAAATATTAAAAATTAAAAAAAAAGAAAACAGTGCTGCAGTAAACATTGATGTGAAAGTATCTCTGTGATAGATAAATAGACAAACTTTTATTTCAACAGGTTTGATATGAAAAATATAAACAGATACAGATGTCTACAGGAATAAAGTGTATAGGAAAATCTAAAAAAAAAAAAAAAAGAGTTGAAAATGATACATACAGAGGAGTCCCGTGTATCCTTTTTCCACTTTCCTCCCACAGGAAATCTTATATAATGACCAGTATTACAACTGAGGGATAGCCATTGGGAGAATTCATGGGGTTATTCAGAATGTTAGTGGGTTTTTTTTATTGGATATTTTCTTTATTTACATTTCAAATGTTATCCCTTTTCCTGGTTCCCTCCAAACCCCCTATCCCATCCCCTCTCTGTGCTTCTATAAGGGTGTTCACCCACCCCACCCCCAACACCCCACCCTGGCATTCCCTTACACTGGGGCATTGAGCTTTCACAGGACCAAGGGCCTCTTCTCCCATTGATGCCCGACAAGGCTGTCCTCTGCTGCATATGTGACTGGAGCCATTGGTCCCTCCATGTGAACTCTTTGGTTTGAGGTTTAGTCTCTGGGAGCTCTAGGGGTTCTGGTTGGTTGATGTTGTTCTTCCTATGGGGAAGTTCTTTCTCTAACTTCTTCATTGGAGATCCCATGCTCAGTCCAATGGTTGGCTGCAAGTATCCACTTCTCTATTTGTCAAGCTCTGGCAGAGCCTCTCAGGAGACAGCTATATCAGGCTACTCTCAGCAAGCACTTCTTAGCATCCACAATAGTGTCTGGGTTTGGTGACTGTATATGGTATTGATCTCCAGGTGGGGCAGTCTCTCTGGATGGCCTTTCCTTCCATCTCTGTTCCACATTTTGTCTCTGTATTTTCTCCCATGAGTATTTTGTTCCCCCTTCTAAGGACTGAAGCATCCACACTTCAGTCTTCCTTCTTCTTGGGCTGAATGTGGTCTGTGAATTGTATCTTGGGTATTTCCAGCTTTTGTGCTAATCGATTCATTCTTATCTACTTGTACAAAGATCAAGTCCAGGTGGATCAAGAACCTCCACATAAAACCAGATACACTGAAACTAATAGAAAAGAAAGTGGGGAATAGCATTGAACACATGGGCACAGGAGAAAATTTCTTGAACAGAACACCAATGGCTTTTGCTCTAAGATCAAGAATTGACAAATGGGACCTCATAAAATTTCAAACCTTCTGTAAGGCAAAGGTCACTGTCAATAGGACAAAGTGGCAACCAACAGATTGGGAAAAGATCTTTACCAAACCTATATCCAATAGAGGGCCAATATCCAATATATACAAAGAACTCAAGAAGTTAGACTTCAGAAAATCAAGTAGCCCTATTAAAAAATATGGTATAGAGCTAAACAAAGAATTCTCACTGAGGAATATTGAATCTCCTAAAAGCACCTAAAGAAATATTCATCATCCTTAGTCATCAGGTTGCAAATCAAAACAACACTGAGATTCCACCTCACACCAGTCAGAATGTCTAAAATAAAAAACTCAGGTGACAGCAGATGCTGGTGAAGATGTGGAGAAAGAGGAACACTCCCCATTGTTAGTGGGATTGCAAGCTGGTACAACCACTCACAAATCTGGCTGGCAGTTTCTTAGAAGATTAGACATAGTATTATTACCTGAGGACCCAGCTATACCACTCCTGAGAATATACCCCAAAGATGCTTCAACATATAACAAGGACACATGCTCCACTTTGTTCATAGCACTCTTATTTATAATAGCCAGAAATTGGAAAGAACCAAGATGTCCTTCAACAGAGGAATGGATACAAAAAATGTGGTACATTTATATAAATTACACATTTACACCACTCAGCTACTAAAAACAATGACTGTATGAAATTATTAGGCAAATGGATGGAACTAAAAAATATCATCTTGAGTGTGGTAACCCAATCACAAAAGAACATACCTGGTATGCACTCAATTTAGTGTTCTTTTGTTCTCATTTGCTTCTCTCCATGATCTGTTCCATGATCTGCTAATAGTTCTTTTGTTTTGCTTTCTGAATAGATAATAAATTCATTCAAAAACAAAAGCACAGCTATGATAGGTCACTTTCCTTAGGAAGCACTTGCAAAGCCACATGCCCCTGAGGCCCTCCTTGTGATTGTTTCTCTTCTGCTTTCTGAGTGCTGTTCAGGTTGTTCTATTCCTTACTTTCTTCCGGTTCACTGGTCCTTCCTTCTTTCTCTGAAGTGTTCCTGTGTCTTTTGTCTTTGATCTCTGGACACAAAGTTCTACTGGATCATTATAATATTTATTTCCTTATCAAAAACTTACTATTTCAAGAGATGGAGAGATGGGCCAGTGGTTACTATTCTTGCAGAAAACCCTAGTTTGATTGCCAGAACCTGTGTCAGTTAGCTCACCTGTAACTCCTGTTCTGGGGCATCTGATACATGCTCTGGACTCCTTAGGTACCCACACTTTCACATGCACATAGCCATACACAGACACATATATACATATGATATTTAAGACTAAACTGCATCTTCAAAAGAAAGACTTGATTTTTTTTCCATTTGCTTCAAATGTGTTCTTGTGGTTTAGGGAAAACTTTTTTAAACGATGGTGTTAAGCTTTAATCAAATAGTTATCTGAATGTTGGCATCTCTCAACATTCTCCTCTTTGACTCAATGTTGGGCTATCCCTGTTTCATGTCGGGATGGGAAATTTTCAATTAGAATTTGTTACAAGTGCTCAGATTTTATTTGAACCTTCTATTTTTGCTTCCATTTTCCTGATACCAATCATGAAGTGAACATTGTGAAAGGATGCTTCCTTAAAGTAGCCCAGAAAGAAAAGTAAGGTTTTCTACTTAGGCTTAATCTATACCTATGGTAAGAATCTCCCTACTGATGTTGGGCATTGCTGTAATTCTTCTATGCCAAGCATTTTTGAGAGACCCTCGTTTTAGCAGCCAAAGAACCTTCTTCTGCTTCCTAATGTCCCATGATGAAACCAAAGTGGGGAAGCTGGTTCATGACCACCAAATGGAATCCAAGTCTCAGTCCACCCCACCCCTCCATTTGAGTCATCTGGGAAGTCAGCTGTGTCTTTGAATGTCTAGTTTTGAGGGGAAGTCCAGGTTTTCCTGCAGATTGACAGGAGATGAGAGATGACAACTATGCAATGTGATGCAATCCCTCACATGGCTGTGTGGGGTCAAGGGAGGTGAGTGCTCCTTGATAAAATAAAGGTGGGTTGAAATGAAGCCATCCTGAATACTCTTCACTGGTGGGGCCTGGATGAAGCCACAGATTTTAATGTGATATTTTGTTGTAGCAGGATGCCAAGAAGCTCACAAAAAGAATACCATGACCTATTTTTTATTTGTTTTTGTTTTTTATTCACTTTACATCCTGATTTCTGTCCCCCTCACAGTCCCCCTTCTACAGTCCCTCATCTTATGCCCCATACCCTTTTCCTCTGAAAGGGTGGAGACCCTAGGAATGTTCCCACCCTAGCACATCAAGTCTCTACAGGGCTAAGTGCTTCTTCTGCCTCTAAGGCCAGACAAGCCAGCCTTGTTAGGGGAACAGATTCCACAGATAGGTAATAGCTTTAGGAATAGTTCCCATGCAAGCAGTTCAGGTCCCACCTTCAAACCAAGCTGCACATCTGCTACATATATGTGGGGAGGCCTTAGGTCATGCCTGTGTATGTTCTTTGGTTGGTGGTTCAGTCTCTGAGAGCCCCCAAGGATCCAGGTTAGTTGACTCTGTTGGTTTTCCTGTGGTGTTCCTGTTGCCTTCAGAGTCCTCAATGCTTCCCTCAGCTTTTTCATAAGGGTCCCCAAGCTCCATCCACTGTTTGGCTGTGGGTTTCTACTTCTGTCTTAGTCAGCTGCTTGATGGAGCCTCTCAGAGGAAAGTCATGCTAGGCTCCTGTCTGCAAGCATAAGAGAGTATCATGAATAGTGTCAGGGATTGGTATTTGCCCATGGGATGGGACTCTAATTGGACTGGTTATCGTTTGGCCATTCCCTCAGGCTCTAGTCCATCTCCCACCCATGTATTTCTTGTAGGCAGGATAAATTTTGGGCCAAAAGTTTTGTGAGTGAGTTGGTGTCCCTATTACTCAACTGGGGTTCCTGCATGGCTAAAGCAGATGGCCTCTTAAGGTTCCATATCCCCACCACTCTGGGTCTCTGCTAAGGCCACTTCCATTGATTCTTGGAAGTCTCCCCTAGCTCAGGTCTCTGGCATGTTCTTGGGATACCCCATGACTCCTAACCCTGCCAGTGGCAGATTTCTGTTCCTTTTCATGGCCATCTGGCCATCTCCCCTGTTTCTCCCCATACCTGATTCTTACCACCTCCATCCTTCTCCCTATATCATTTCCCATCAAATTCCCACCCTCCATCTGCCTCCTATGACTATCTTATTCCCCCTTATAAGTGAGATGCAAGCATCTTCACTTGGGCCTTTCTTGTTTAGCTTCATTTGGGCCAATGGAGTGTATTGTGGGTATCCTATATTTTATGGCTAATATACACTTATGTGAGTACATACCATGTTTGTCATTTTGGTCTGTGTTACCTTACTCAGGATGATATTCTCAAGTTCCATCCATTTGCCTGAAAATTCATGATATCTTTGTTTTTAATAGCTAAATAGTATTCCATTGTGTAGATGTACCACATTTTCTTCATCCATTATTCTGTTGAGGGACATTTGTGTTATTTCATTTCTGGCTATTACAAATAAAACTTCTATGAATATACTGGAACAAGTGTCCCTGTGGTATGGTGGGACATCTTTTGGGCATATGCCCAGGATTGGTATAGCTGGATTTTGAAGCAGTTTTCTGACAATCTGCCAAATTGATATACAAAGTGTTTGTACAAGTTTGCACTCCAACCAGCAAAGGAGGAGTGCTCTCCTTGCTCCACATCATTGTCAGTATGTGCTATCACTTGAGGTTTTGATTTAGCAATTCTTATTGGTGTAAGATGAAATCTCAGAGCTGTTTTGATCTGCATTCCTCTGATGAAAAAGGATTTTGAATATTTTTAGGTGCTTCTCAGCAATCCAATTCCTCTGTTGAGAATTCTCTGTTTAACTCTGTATTCCATTTTTAATTGGGATACTTGGATTGTTGGTGTCTGACTTCTTGAATTCTTTATATATTTTGGATATTAGCCACCTGTCAGACATTGGATTTGTGAAGATCCTTTCCCAATCTGTAGGCACCTGTACCGACTGTTTTTGTGTGTCAACTTGACACAAGCTGGAGTTATCACAGAGAAAGGAGACTCTGTTGAGGAAATGCTTCCATGAGATCCAGCTGTAAGGCATTTTCTCAATTAGTGGTCAAGAGGGGATGGTCCAGCCCACTGTGGCGGTGTCATCTCTGAGATGATAGTCCTGGGTCCTATAAGAAAGCAAGTTGAGCAAGCTAGGGGAAGCAAGCAGCACTCTTCATGGCCTCTGCATCAGCTCCTGCCTCCAAGTTCCTGTCCTGTGTGAGTTCCTGTCTTGACTTCCTTTTGTGATGAACAACAACGTGGAAGTGTAAGCTGAACAACCTTTTCCTCCCCAACTTGCTTCTTGGTCATGATGTGTTGTTCAGAAATAGAAACCCTGACGAAGACAAATGGTACCAGCATAGTGGGGTATTCCTGTGCAACCTGACCATGTTTTGCAAAGGACTGAGGAAGGACTTTGGAGCACAAAGAGGCTGTGTTCCAAAGATAGCCAAGGTTGTACCTCATGCTGCAACTGGACTTGGTAATATGCAAAAGTCACCCAGGTGGTACTGGTTTTGAAGGAATGAAGGGGTCATGAAGAGCAGCGGAGGCTCAGAACTGTGAGGGGCCATGGAAGGCCATCGGTGAAGGTGCAGCCTCAGTTGCAATTGAAGGCCCAGGACTGAAAAGGTCACAAAGGAGTTGAAGCTTGGCACCATGAAGAGAGCTTATGAGTGGCTATTGGTGAAGCCTAATTGCAGTGAAGACAGCAGGGTTTTGGAGATGCCAGTACCATGAGATGACCACCAAGAACAGCAGCAGCAGTGGCATACAGGTAGTTGGAGCCTAGAAGACAAGGTGTGTGCTACAAAGGGCAGAGCTGGTGGTCATGGCTTCTATAAGAAAACAAGCTGAGCAAGTCAGGAGAAGCAAGTCAGCAAGCAGCACCCCTCCATGGCCTCTGCATCAGCACCTCTCTCCAAGTTCCTGCCCTGTGTTAGTTCCTGTCCTGACTTCATTTGGTGATAAACAGCAATGTGGAAATGTAAGCTGAGCAAACCTTTCCTCCCCAACTTGATTCTTGGTAATGGTGTGTTGTGCAGGAATATAAACCCTGACTAAGACAGCAGCCTTTGTCCCAATGACAGTATCCTTTACCTTACAGAACAGTTCAATTTCATGAGGTCCCATTTATTAATTGTTGATGTTCTCTTTAGGAAGTTGTCTTCTATACAAATGAGTTCAAGGCTACTCTCCACTTTCTCTTCTATTAGATTTAGTATATTCAGTTTTACATGAGGTCTTAGATCCACTTGTACTGGAGTTTTGTGCATGGTGATAAATATAGATCTATGTGACTCTAACTAAGGAAGTGAAAGATCTGTATAATAAAAACTTCAAGTCTCTGAAGAAAGAAATTATAGAAGATCTCAGAAGATGGAAAGATCTCCCATGCTCATGGATTGGCAGGATCAACATTGTGAAAATGGCTATCTTGTCAAAAGCAATCTACAGATTCAATGCAATCCCCATCAAAATTCCAACTCAATTCTTCAATGAATTAGAGAGTGCAATCTGCAAATTCATCTGGAATAACAAAAAACCTAGGATAGCAAAAACTCTCCTCAAGGATAAAAGAACCTCTGGTGGAATCACCATGCCTGACCTAAAGCTTTACTACAGAGCAATTGTGATAAAAACTGCATGGTACTAGTATAGTGACAGACAAGTAGACCAATGGAATAGAATTGAAGACCCAGAAATGAACCCAGACACCTATGGTCACTTGATCTTCGACAAGGGAGCTAAAACCATCCAGTGGAAGAAAGACAGCATTTTCAACAAATGGTGCTGGCACAACTGGTTGTTAACATGTAGAAGAATGCGAATCGATCCATTCCTATCTCCTTGTACTAAGGTCAAGTCTAAGTGGATCAAGGAACTTCACATAAAACCAGAGACACTGAAACTTATAGAGGAAAAAGTGGGAAAAAGCCTTGAAGATATGGGCACAGGGGAAAAATTTTTGAATAAAACAGCAATGGCTTGTGCTGTAAGATCAAGAATTGACAAGTGGGACCTCATGAAACTGCAAAGCTTCTGCAAGGCAAAAGACACCATCAATAAGACAAAAAGACCACCAACAGATTGGGAAAGGATCTTTACCTATCCTAAATTAGATAAGGGACTAATATCCAATATATATAAAGAACTCAAGAAGGTGGATTCCAGAAAATCAAATAACCCCATTAAAAAATGGGGCTCAGAACTGTACAAAGAATTCTCACCTGAGGAATACCGAATGGCAGAGAAGCACCTGAAAAAATGTACAACATCCTTAATCATCAGGGAAATGCAAATCAAAACAACCCTGAGATTCCACCTCACACCAGTCAGAATGGCTAAGATCAAAAATTCAGGTGACAGCAGATGCTGGCGAGGATGTGGAGAAAGAGGAACACTCCTCCATTGTTGCTGGGATTGCAAGCTTGTACAACCACTCTGGAAATCAGTCTGGCGGTTCCTCAGAAAATTGGACATAGTACTACCGGAGGATCCAGCAATACCTCTCCTGGGCATATATCCAGAAGATGTCCCAACTGGTAAGAAGGACACATGCTCCACTATGTTCATAGCAGCCTTATTTATAATAGCCAGAAGCTGGAAAGAACCCAGATGCCCCTCAACAGAGGAATGGATACAGAAGATATGGTACATTTACACAATGGAGTACTACTCAGCTATTAAAAAGAATGAATTTATGAAATTCCTAGCCAAATGGATGGACCTGGAGGGCATCATCTTGAGTGAGGAAACACAATCACAAAGGAACTCACACAATATGTATTCACTGATAAGTGGATATTAGCCCAAAACTTAGGATACCCAAGATGTAAGATACAATTTGCTAAATGCATGAAACTCAAGAAGAATGAAGACCAAAGTGTGGACACCGTGTGCCTTCTTAGAATTGGGAACAAAACACCCATGGAAGGAGTTACAGAGACAAAGTTTGGAGCTGTGATGAAAGGATGGACCATCTAGAGACTGCCATATCCAGGGATCCATCCCATAATCAGCTTCCAAACGCTGACACCATTGCATACACTAGCAAGATTTTGCTGAAAGGACCCAGATATAGCTGTCTCTTGTGAGACTATGCTGGGGCCTAGCAAACACAGAAGTGGATGCTCACAGTCAGCTATTGGATGTATCACAGGGCTCCCAATGGAGAAGCTAGAGAAAGTACCCAAGGAGCTAAAGGGATCTGCAACCCTATAGTTGGAACAACATGATGAACTAACCAGTGCACCAGAGCTCCTGACTCTAGCTGCATATGCATCAAAAGATGGCCTAGTTGGCCATCACTGGAAAGAGAGGCCCATTGGACTTGCAAACTTTATATGCCCCAATACAGGGTAATGCCAGGGTCAAAAGAATGGGAATGGGTGGGTAGGGAAGTGGGGGGGGGGTTATGGGGGACTTTTGGGATAGCATTGGAAATGTAATTGAGGAAAATGCGTAATAAAAAAATATATAGATCTATTTGCATTCTTCTACATGCAGACATCCAGGTAGACCAACACCATTTGTTGAAGATGTTTTCTTTTTTCCATTTTATGATTTTGTCAAAAAATCAAGTGTCCATACGTGTAGGAGTTTATTTCAGGGTCTTCAATTTGATTCCATTGATCAACCTGTATGTTCCTATACCAAATACCAAGTAGTTTTTATTACTATTGCTCTGTAGAACAGAGACTGAGATAACTTCAGAAATTCTTTTATTGTTCAGGGTTGTTTTAGCAATCCTGGGTTTTTGGTTCTTTCCACATGAATTTGAGAATTTCTCTAAAAATGTCTGAAGGAATTATGTTGGAATTTTAATGGGGATTGCATTGAATCTGTAAATTGATTTTGGTAAAATGGCCATTTTCGAAATATTAGTCTTACTGATCCATGAGATGTGAATTCTTTCCATCTTTTGATATCTTCATCAATTACTTTCTTCAGAGACTTGAAGTTCTTGTCATATAGATCTTTTACTTGCTTGGCTACATTTACATGAAGATTTTTTTTATTATTTGTGGCTATTGTAAAAAGTATTGTTTCCCTAATTTCTTTCTTTACCCATTTATTATTTGTATAAAGGAGGGCTACTGATTTTTTTTTCTTAGTTAATTTTGTATCCAGTCACTTTGTTGAAGTTGTTTATCAACTGTAGGAGTTCTTTGATATAATTTTTGGGGATGCTTATATATACACTATCATATCATCCACAAATGACAATAATTTGACTTCTTTCTTTCCAATTTTTAATCCCTTGATATCTTTTTGTTGTCTTATTGCTCTAGCTAGAACTTTTAAGTTCTATATTCAGTAGATAGGGAGAGAGTGGGAAGTCTTGTCCTGATTTTAATGAAATTGCTTTAAGTTTCTCTCCACTTAATATGATTTGCTTGGTGTATATTGCTTTTATTATGTTTAAGTGTGTGCATTGTATCTCCAATCTCTTTAAGGCTTTTGACATGATGATATTGGATTTTCTCAAAGGCTTTTTCAGAATCTAATGAGATCAACATATGATTTTTTTCAGTTTGTTTATATGATGAATCATGTTAATTGATTTTCATATACTGAACCATATCTACATCTCTGGGATGAATTCTACTTAATGATAGTAGATAATGTTCTTGATGTGTTCCTGGATTTAATTTGTGAGTATTTTATTGAGTATTTTTGCATCAATGTTCATAAGGGAAATTGGTCTGAAATTTTCCTTTTTCTTGAGTCTTTGTGTGGTTTAAGTAATAGGTTTGACAGTGCCCTCAAAGAATAAGTTTGGCAGAGTTCCTTGTATTTTGATTTTGTAGAGTAGTTTGAGGAGTTTCACTGTTGGCATTAGATCTTCTTTGAAGGTGTAGTTGAATTCTTTACTAAAACCACTTTTTTTTTGTTGGGAGACTTTTAATGGCTACATCTTAATTCTTTTGGGATTATAGGACTGTTTAAATAGTTTAACTGATCGCGATTTAATTTTCATAAGGGTTATCTGTCTAGAAAATCATCCATTTCATCAAGATTTTCCAATTTCGTGGAGTACAGGCTTTTGAAGGGAGACCTACTGATTCTTTCATTTTCCTCAGTGTCTGTTGTTATGTCTCTCTTTTCATTTCTGTTTTGTTTATTTGGACACTGTCTCTCTATCTTTTCATTAGATTGACTAGTCCTTTAACCTGAGATAACATCTATGTGTTTACTTTGTTTTTGCTAACATGGAGTTATTAATTTCATGTGTTATTCAATGTTGTTATCCTCCTTGGGTTGGAGTTGTCCTTCTAGTTTGTGTGTGTGTGTGTAGGGCTGGATGTGTGTGTGTGTGTGTGTGTGTGTGTGTGTGTGTGTGTGTGTGTGTGGTAGTTCAAATTTGGATTTGTCTTGAAATATCTTGTTTTCTCAATCTATGGTGATTGAGAGTTTTGCTGGATATCTTGGTCTAGGTTTGTACCTGTGGTTTTATAGAGGTAGCAAGATATCTGTCCAGACCCTTCTAGCTTTTAAAACTTATGTTGAGAAGTCTGGTGCAGTTCTGAGAGGGTTGCCTTTGTATATTACCTGGCCTTTTTTCCTTGCTGCTTTTAACATTCTTCCTTTGTTCTAGAGATTTTTTTGTTTTGATTATTATGTGCCAGGAGGATTGTCTTTTCTGGTCCTGTCTAATTTGTGTTCTATAAAGCTTCCTGTATGTTTATAGGCATCTCTTTCTTTGGGTTGAGAGAGTTTTCTTCAATGATTTTGTTGAGAATATTTTCTGGTCCTTAGAGCTGGGACTCTTTACCTTTTTCTCTTTCTAATATTCATAGGTTAGGTCTTTTCATGATATCCCATATTTGCTGGATGTTTTGTGTCAGGAATGTTTGATTTAACATTTTCTTTGATATATCAATTTCTTCAATTGTATTTTCTATGCTTGAGATTCTTTCTTCCATTTCTTGTATTCTGTTTGCAATGCTTGCATCTGTTCTTCCTTTTCTCTTCCCTAGGTTTTCCATTTCCAGGATTCCCTTAGTTTGTATGGGTTTTGTTTGTTTGTTTGTTTGTTGTTTTGTTTTACTTGTGTTTCCATTTTCAGGCATTGAACAATTTTATTTATTTCCTTTACCTGTTTAATTGTATTTTCCTGTATTTCTTTAAGGGGCTTATTCATTTCCTTTTTAAAGGCCTCTATCATCTTGATAAGGTTGGATTTAAGGTCATTTTCTTGTGCTCCAGTTGTGTTAGGATATCCAGGGATTCCTGAAGTAGTGTAGCTGTGCCCAGAAGTTGTCACATTGACCTGGCTTTTTTGACTGTATTCTTTCAAGGGCCTTTATCCATCTGGGTGGCTTTAATTCCTGAATGTTCCTGTTGTAGTAGGTATTGGGAGGGGGCATAACCTTGATGGTCCTGATGTGACAGGACTTTAATGGATATCCTTGGGCTGTAAGGTTCCAGATCAGCAGATCTGATGTAGGTAAGGTGAAAGGTGTAAGGAGAGTGGGTCCAAAGGAAAGAGCAGGTGGATCAGGACAGCTGGGGATGCCCCAGAGGACTCAACTTGCAGAGAAGATGAGAGCGGGAAGGGAACCTAACTGCTATGCTTCCTTCTGGATTGGTAGGTCTGGTGAAGGTGGGTGGAGATGTGGCAGGATAATAGAGGTCCTCAGCAGGCAGGTAATATGGGTACAAGAAAGTACTATCTATGAGCATATTTTAACATGTTAGAGACATTTTCCTTCAAACATCTAAAGCACTCACAATAACCTGTTGCTAATAAACTGCTCTATCCTTGACCCAGCCTGGGGCACATGATGGAAAAGAAAATCCAGGGCACCCATTGCCACATCAGTGTTGGGCAGTTTCTCTTCTGGCCAGCTCTAACCATTAGCTTCACACAGCTTAGAATCATCTGATAAAGGAGTCTCAACTGAAGTATGGCCAGATTAGACTCTCCTTTGGTGTATTGTCATGATGGTTCACTGAGGGAGAAGGGCCCAGCCCACTGTGGGTGGCACCACTATGTGGACAGATGTCCCTAGCCTGTATGAGCCTATGACCAAGCCACCAAGCAGGATGCATTCATCCATACTTTCTTCTGTATATTTTTTTGTTGTGATTGAGTTCCCTGCTTAGGGGTAATATTATATAGAATATCAAATATCTTTTTTCCCATAAATTTCTTCTAGAAGCCCCTGTTCTTTTTTCCTCAGCAATGAGTTATGGCCTTGGAGTGTAAGTTAAATGAACCCTTTGCTCCCCTAGGTTGCTTTAGGTCAGAGTGTTTTATCACAGCAACAGAGGGAAACTAGGACTCAAGTAATGGGCATTTCTACCTTTTGCCAACGCTGAGAGCCCTCTGATGTTTGTTTTATCAATGTCTACAAGGGTGCCTGGTTTCAAAGCATTTTATGTGTACAGATATCCACATATACATATAAGACATAAACAAAAATCCAAGGAATAAGAGACAAGAGAAGAGGATCATTAAGTTCTGAGACTACTGAGATGTGGTCTGATATAGCTGAGTTAGAGACCCAGAGAGTAGAGGAAATAGAACAGTTTAGATACTCTGTGGTACTGAAAGTTCTGCAGACCAAGAGTAGTTTCTGTTCATTTTTAAGGTAGTTTCTCTACCGCCTTATATAAACTACAAGGACTGAGCTAGTAATGACAGAGAGAGAGAGAGAGAAACAGACGAGAGAGAGAAACAGACGAGAGAGAGAAACAGACGAGAGAGAGAAACAGACGAGAGAGAGAGAGAGAGAGAGAGAGAAACAGAAGAGAGAGAAACAGAAACAGAAGAAAGAGAGAATCAGAAGAGAGAGAGAAACAGAAGAGAGACAGACAGACAGACAGACAGACAGACAGACATGCACACACAGAGAGGTGGGGGATTTCCTAGAGAAGGTGGCAGGTCTAGGATCTGGGGGAGAAGGCTCATTGCACAAAGAACCTGCTCTGCAAGCATGAAGACCAGAGTTTAACCACTATCACCTATATCAAAAGATAGGTGTGGTGACACTCCCTAATAATAACTCCTCTCATACTTAGAGATAGAGACAGGTAAGTCCCTGGAGCTCACATGCAAGCCAGCCTAGGAGAATCAGCAAGCACCAGTTTCCAGTGTCTCAAAAAATGAAGGAAGGACACCTAAGGTTGGTCTCTGGCCTAGACACATATGCACACAGATTCATGTGTCCCCTCTATCCCCTCGCCCCCCCCCACACACACACACAACCTCTTCCAGACATGACACTTAAACTGAAATTCTCAGGTCTCTGAACAGTTAGCATGGCAATCATAATTCAGTTACACAGAGTCAAAAATGAGTTTTTTCTATGGCTGGCTTCTGCACTGGATTAAAAATGTCAACAATGATTTTCACAAAAGCTGGTACCACCATCCAGCTGCTTACCATGCATACCTGTGATCACTGCAGTTTATTTCATAATGATAAATTATGCAATTAGACATCCGCCACTGTAGATATAAACACTACAGAAGCACTGATTATGGCTTTGTATTCCCTTGGTGCTGCTGCAGAATCAATTATGCACTATTTTCAATATGACAAAGTGCTAGAAAGATTGTGTGTGATACTCCCCCCCCCAATTTTTGTATTGTTAATTTGCTAAGCAATTATCACCCCAGGCAATACTTGCTGTTATGGAGACAGACCTTCTGGGGTAACTGGAGACTAGGGGTGAGAAACCTTTGCCTGGTTCATCTTTCTTCCACTGTCCTGCAGACTGTCTTCTTTGTCCCCACCTGCCAGCTTGAAGCAAATGCAGGATGTTGTCTCTGTTTTTTGGAGAACAGGATGTGAATACATTCAAAGAGCTTGGGATGCTGATTTTTTTTTCTTCCAAATCTTAAACAGAATATTGCGGCCATTTCATGCTTGCAATGGGATTTCTTTTACATTTTTTTTTTACATTTTTTTACATCTTTTACATTTTTTAAAATATATTTGTTTTACTTTATATATTTTTATTTTGATTATTTTTAATCTCGGCCCCCTGAAACATTTTGAGTATATTCTCATCAGAACCTCCGTGTACAGGAGAAGTAGATAGGAGGTGTCTGGATTTCTGTCTACTTCTGATACTTCCTTCTGTTAAAAGGAACCTCACATCCCACAGATGTATCTTCAGAAAGCTAGGCCTTTGACATTGGTGAGCAGGCTCAATTCATAAGTGCCTGCTGTGCAAGCAGGAGGAACTGAGTTCAGATCTTCAGTCCCTAGGTGAAAGCTTGGTGGCATGCTTCTGAGACATTAACACTGGGAGGCAAAGGCAAGCAGATTCACCAGACAGGTCAAGCAGTCTAACTGCATAGACATAATCCAGACTGACCCTATCTCAAAACTAAGGTGGAGGGTGAATAAGGAAGACACCTGACAGCAGCCTCAGGTCCTCACATACGTTTTCATACACCTGCATGTACAGACCAATGCAAACACGTACACAGAAAAGGGTACATACCCCAGAAAGAGCAGGAGGGGAAGGGAGGGATAAAGGGGGCAAGGGAGGGGAGGTAGGAGGAGAGATAAAATCTGGTTATAGCTTGAAGCAGTTATACATGAATGATTTAGGTATAACCTGTGTCCTCTAATGGTTAGTAGGTAAGAGCTTTTTTTCTCAGGGTAGAAATCTTAGGAGATGGTATCTTAGGGAGGTAGGACATTATTGGAGTACTTAGATTATGGTGGCATGTGTGTGACAGTAGTTATAGGACTCTGGTATCTTTATGTCCTCTGTTCTTCTGCTCTTTTGAAATATTCTCCCACAAACCCTCCTACCTTGCTCTGATACCATCTGCTCTCATCAAAACTCAACTAAGGCAGAAATCGTGCTTTGGGGCCTCTAAAGCTGGTCTATACCAACCTGTTCTCTTTTTCAAAGTTAAAAGGCTTTGGTGTTTTGTTGTAGTAACAGCAGGCTGACTAATACTAGTTGTTTCTGTTCTTGTTGTCTGCTGATGGCAAAAATCTATTCTTTCATTGATTCCACCAATTTGTATTGAGTGCCAATATGGTGCAAGAAAATGAGAGTGTAGTAGTCAAAACAGATGTCAAAAGACTCATGAAGAATAGCACGTGCCTCCATAGTAGCTGCATGATGGCGGCACTGGCTTCTTCACTTTCTCCATGGTACCCTGTCTCCTAATCACCTCAGCTGTGAGAATGATCTGATGTTCTTACTCCCTACTCAGTCTCCTTCAGTAAAACCTGTGGCTTTGAAGCACATGTTCTGAGATGAGAGTCTTTTAGGCTACCAGGGACAAGGGGTGAAGAGGACTGTTTCAGACTGTGATGGTGTCTTTTGCACTGTGGTAGTGATGGGCCCTTGATGAGCCCAGCACTTACTAGGTGCAGTTCTTCTGCTACTCTAGGGGTTTGTTCCTGTGAAAAAGGAAAGACATTTCTTTAATCAACACACTAAAATTTTTGTCAATCTGTTACCCACTTGAAGAAAGCAACAAAGTAGCAAATAAAATCATAGGATATACAGGCAAATTGTAATTTGAGATTAAACTTGGGTTTCTATAAACTTAAGCATTAAATATTTGGAATGTGGAATGGTCCTTCAGATTATTAAAATTACTAGACCCACTGTGTGTCTATGATCCTAGATATGGAATGAGGAGAATGGTCTACTCTATTTGTTATTCATCTTAACTGATCACCGCCTCTTTTGTTTTCCATTGAGGAGAACATTGTGGCCAGAGTTAAGGGCTGTGGAATAAGGCAGGTGACTTCTGTAACTTTCTGGCTTACCAAGTTATTTGTGGGCTTCACTTTATACATCTTTAAAATGGAGATCCACAAGAAAATCTGTTTTACATACTTGTGGAAAATATCCCATGCAGGGACGTCTGTAGTGATCAGCAACATAAAATTTATGATAAGCCTAATGGCTTCTTCTTTTGAACACCAGAAAACACCATAGACATATGCATGACAAATGCATTAATACACATGTGACACATGATACATGAATGATATACCTATAGATTGTGTGTATATAAACCATATTGTGTGATTATTCTAGCCAACCAGAACCTTATGTAAATGGGGGTGGGAGAGGAGAATGTATTACTCACAGTGTTTCAGGATCACTGAAGTGGAAAAATCAAACTATGGAAATGCAGGTTGTTATTATACAGTTAGTTTCATGGTCCATTGAGAAAAAAAGTCTGGGCTTTGCTGGTAGGACAACACCAATATCTTTTCAGTCTGTCAAGCTCTGTGGTCCCTGCAGAGCTCAAACAAACTAATAAACAAAACTAAACTAAAGCTGGCAGCCATATTCTCATACACAGCAACCCAAAGCACTGACTTGTTACTGATTTTCACCAATCAAATCACTCCTTTCTCTTTTTTTTTTTTTTTTTTATCCTCTCAGAAGCTTGTGAGGTTTCAGGAGAACATTTTATTTTGCTGTTCTCAAATGAACACAACATGCATTGTAGCATTGTTATTGGCAGAGGTCCTGTGAAGGCGGCCTAGTCACCACCTTCATCATTTCTATCTTATAGTTACTGATGATGCAGAGAGCAGGGTTATACAACCGCCTGCCCTGTCAACCTCATCATCTGTTTGCAAAATGGAATGGGTGTTTAACAGCATCAACATTTTGAAAACTCAAACATTGAGACTGGTCTAGTCATCAAGCTCTTGTGTGAAATTGCTATGAGCAAGATATCAAGCATTTTGGCCATTTGATAATGACCATTGGTTTATTGTGATGGTCACTTAAATCTTCAGTATTTCCTTTAATGGCTACATAAAGATCCTCTAACCTCATTCTAGAGATCAGAGTACTAAGGGGAGTCTTTTTAACCTTTCACCTGTTTGTGGATTTTAAATAACTATAAATGCCAAAAAGGAATACAATTTATTTGTTCCATTGACATAGCTTTAAAACCATGGTATGGCATCAACTGTAGAACAGCCAAACTTCAAAGTTTGGCAGAGACCTAGGGAGATTGACTCCTGAGTGTATATTGTTCATCTCAAACCCTTAACAGTATGTTCCATGATATTTTGATGTACCTAAATATATATTCCCAGAATATAATATAAAATTGAAATTTCCAACTCTAAGGAAATACCAATTTCATCTCCACACTTAACTTCAACAGTTTTATACTCTGTAACCTTCAGTCATAAATGGAGGTACAAAAGCTAAGACTCTAAAGTTGAGTATAGAATTTTGTCTGTTCATGAGTCTCTGACTCATCCTGGATTGTATTTATGGGTTCAAATGATGCCCATGGATAAAGCATCCTTGGTAGATCTGGCTTGCTTGGGAGACACGAAGTTGTGAATCCCTGTGGCATAAGGGTAAAAGGAGCAAGCTTTGGTATTTAAATACAGTCTTTTAAAGTCCTTGATAATTGGTAGTGATCATTTTCTTCAGTAATCAATATATTTTGTATCATGATTATTTTATTCATATCTTATCTATGAGACAGTGAACTAATCAAGGGTGAACCTCCCCACACCTTGTGATTCAATTTCATTTGCTTTAGATGCTCTGTTCTCCAATCAAACTGAGTTCTCTGAAAGCTCTGGATTTGAGGGCGGGGGATCATTTATGAGTTTGGATTAAGATCAGGATTTGTTGATTATGTGTATTCCATTTATAGTCAACCTTAACAGATCCACTTGCAGCTACAGTTTTTAATAAACAGTTAATATTCCCATATGAAAGACTTCCCAGGCTTCTAGGTACTGAACACATTTTGATTCAACTTTATGTCAACCCATAGAAAGCACATTTGATTTAGTACTGGAAGACTGGCATAAGTATCCATCTCCACCATGTTCTAAGTCCTTTTGGGGCAACAGAACTCAATGACTGTTTCTCTCTGATATATTTTGAGATGATACCATGGGGATAGGAACTCCTTGGAACCCACTCAGCAAGGAAATGCTTAGGAGTATTCAACGACTCTGCCAATGAAGTTCTAGAATATTATATGAGCAGTATACGGATAGTGGCAGTCAAAATAATCATTGATTTAATGGTTAACTAGATGGCATACTGTCCATAAAATTAAAGTCTGAATGTGTTAATGATGCAGATCTCAATGTTGAAAGGAAAATGAAATCTTCAGAATTCTTCCTGTTGTGCAGTGTTGGACATGGAACCCAGGCGGTTTGGCATGTTAAGCAGGTGATAGACTATCTCTGATACAGTCTTGATAAAAGAAAATGGAAATTAAAGGTTTGTAGTAGATGACTGAATTCACTGAAACTTGTGGGTGTGTCTAGCATTGGAGAAGAGTGCAACAATCAGTCAGAGCATCTCAGTGGTCCTGGGCCCTTAATGTGTTTCAGGCTCTATTCCAAGCTCCACATTCATGAATGCATGCTCACCCCAACTTTGTGTTTGTGGTATTTGTATGTGTATGTGCTCATGTGTATGGGTACATGTGTTGTGAGAGATGTACATGCTCTTATATGAATTCACACAAAAGCCGGAAGCCAACACTCATTGTCTTCCTCAATGGCTCTTCATTTTAAGGTTTGTAACCCTAAACCCATAGCTCCCTGACTCAAATAGAGCAGGTGACCAACAAAGTCCCAGAAATATTTCTCCAATTTCTGCCCACCCCCAGCCTCCCTTAGTGCTGAGATTACATATATGTACCACCATGTCCACACCAACCTGGGTGCCGAAGAGTCAAACTCAGGTACTCATTCTTGTGCAACAAGCATTTTGCAGACTGGGTCTTTGCCCTGGGCCACAATTTTGTTGTAGTAATACTATTCACAATTTATAGTTGAGAAAACCAAGGTGAGTTGGTATGGTCCACCAGTTTGCCATTGGCTATACCATCATCTTGGAGGAGAGTGGGTAGATTGAAGGGAAACTGTCTAATGGTCACATGCTTCCTGCAGCTTAAATACCTTCCCCAAATATGTTCCTCTTAAAACTCATTTGCAAATGAGATCATGTACAAGGGAGCATTTTGTTTTATAGCTTGCCACTTGCTGTATTTAGATAAATGCTAAAATGCTGAGATGCTTGTTATATTAAAAAAATACAAAGTTGTTTTGCATATCAACATCTCTTAGCACAGTCTTTGCCAGGGTAAAGGAAGTTGAAAATAAGACAGTTCCATCTCTAGCATTTACTTGCTTTTTCTCCATAATGTAGCTCGTGATTACTCTGCAGATGGGGTCTGATTATCAAATTGTGTATCTTCTAAATCCCACTCATATCAATAGCACGTGAGACAATAACTCCCAAGTGGTGTCAAGGCCCCCATCGTCAGAGCTACTGCCGGCAAGCATTTGGGCCAAGAATAAGAATGGCAAGTGTGTACACTTCCAGCTTTGCAATCAGTATGGAAATGAGTCAACTTATAGATGCTGAGTGATCTTATAGAAAGGGCTCCAGCTGCAGACAAATGCCAAGCCGAGGATGATCAGCAGAGCAGAGCCTCTGTATACTCTCTCCAGCTGCTTACAGCCAACGAGTTTTGGCAGCAGAGCAGCCTTGGCAGGACTGTTGAATTATCCTGGGCTGAAGGAAATCTTCAAGGCCTTATTGTCATCCATGAGGAACCTGAAGGTTAGACAGGGACTACTGTGAGGTAGAAACAGGAGCCTGTGTGGGGTGTGGTCTGCACAGGTTTGAAGCCTGCTGGAATTTCTGCATGATTGAACTCACAGATGTATTATTCATTTCTGTGAAAATGTATTTGGATACATATTTATTAAACAAATATTTTCAGAACAGCCAAAGGCCATTCTCCTCATTGCAATCAGAGGAATTGTTTTATAATGCAAACTCAGTTATATTGTTCTTTCCCTAAAGCCCTCAAAAGGGCTTATATTGCTCTTAAAATAAGATTTAATTGTCTTACCAAACCCTGTGAGGCCCAAAGAATTTGACCAGTGCTTGTGCCTGGCCAGGTGGCTTGTGTCACTCTGACCTCCCTCCCATCAGCTCTAAATGTTCTCTGGGCTACACACCCATCCATTCTACATCACAAGATGGAGCCTGCCCAGGGCTTTTGTTTTGTCTCCTACTCCTCCTGTTGGTTTCCTTTCAGTCTGGCTCCTCAGAGGGGACTGCTTTTGTCATGATGACTCCATGTCATCCACCCTATTTGCTCTGCCAATTTCCTCTAGCACCCATCTGGCACTTGTCAATGGCATTCCACCCAGGGCATGCTCTTGACAAGATTGACTCAGAACAGCACTGAGCAAGTGATGGACCAGAGGGCTGAGAAAATGACCAGATCCCACTTGGAAGATGCTTGAGTCCAAGCTCTCAGACCCCAGGCTGAACAGTTTTCATAATCCTGGAAGGGAGATAGAAAGAAACCAAACAAACATTGGAATGTCACCATTAACCTATCCTAATTTCAACCTTCATAAACCCAAATCCCATTTTATAACAGTCTTTTGAATTCTGATATGAAATTTATGGATGTTCAGCTCAGTTGTGACAAGTAGTTTCATAAATTCAGATATAATATAATGTAGATAAAATCCATCTATGATAAAATCATATTATTTAATACTTCAGAATGATTATGCTAGAACATATGTCTATCCATACTAAATATTTTGAAGCTGGGAGGAGCAAGACAACATCTAACTGAGTAACAATCAATGTTTGTTAACACAGACACATATATTCTGTTTCCAATGGCAGTCACAACTACACATCAAACTGATACATATGTGTCATTTGAGCAGGGTAAACACTAAAAATAACTGTTTCACTGACTACATGTGTGTTGGTTTCTGGGGCCATGACAGACACTTGAGAAACAGTTTAAGGCTCACAGTTGCAAAGGATTTGGTCCATGGTTGCCTGGCTTCCTTACTTTGAGTCTGAGGAAGTCCAGAAAAGCACAGTAGTGGTAATATGTAGAAAAAAAGGCTGCTCTCATCATAGTTGTCAGGAGAGAGAGGCAGGGAGGGGGAGGGGAACAGACAGACACACAGATTCAACAGACATCAAAAAGGAGTTGGCAAGATACAGAAAGCAGATAGACCCTTCAAAGCCCCAGCTCCAATGAGGGTTTCCCTCCAGTCAGGGCTCTAGTCAGTCTCACCACCTTCCAAAAAAATGACACTGAAAATTCATGAACTAAATATTCTATAAAAATATACAGTGAAAACTAGACAGAGTGCATTTGTATTTTTAAAGTCTGGTTTGGGATAAACTTTAATATTTGTTGAAATGAACTAAGTGGCAATTTTTATGGCTTTAATAAATTAGCAGATTACCTTTCACAAAAAAAGTGACAAACGTGACAGTAATACATGCACACTAATGTCTAAAGCAAAACATTTTTAAAGGTTTAATGGAATACTGCCCAAAACTAAGTAGATTTGAACTTGTTCCAGTTAATGAGTAGTCATGTTTCTGTTTGCTTGCTTGCGTGCTTGCTTGCTTTTGTAAATCATAAACTCTTTTTTGCAGAAACCAAAAGCTCATCCTTTTATAGTTAATGGTGTGCCTAGCACAAAGCATGGCAAGTAAGGGATTGGGAGTACCTGCCTAGAGCCCCCAAGTCAGCGGGTGGGTGCATGGGGTGACTGGATCTGCAGATCAGGGTAGGGCTGAGAATCTGCTGTCTGCACAAGTGCCCTGCTGCTGCTGCAGCCACTGCCCCAAACACCACACTTGAGGTTTTTTTCAGTGGGATACACATGGGTACAGGTCTGAGTCTACCCATATTAATGGCAAACTTGCATCGGTTGGGGTCACTCGCATAAGATTATAGTGTCTCAAGATCTCCATAGCTCAAGTTCATGCAAGAGAAAGAGGTGTTTATTTCATCTACAAGGGCAAAATAAACCAGCTCAAAGCTTGTGAAATGGCACAAGGTGGTTACTCAAGAGACATGTGCAAGTGTACACGTACGTTCATAGACCAGAAGTCAGTCTCTAGTGATTCATGGGATCCATCTATTCAGACACCCTCTGTTTTGAGAAAGTTAACTCCTTGACTTAGAACTCATCTACTAGCCTAGGCTGGCTGGCCAGTGAGCCTCAAGGATCAGTCTATCTCTCTGTCCTCATCACTTGAAGTGCAAGTGTGGGCTGCTGTACATGGGTGCTGGAGATTGAACATAGGTCCTTGTGTTTACAAACTCAGGAGTTTCCTGACTGACCTATATCACAACCTTTATTTATCTATATTGACTTTGAGACAAGGTCTGGTTATGTAGCCCAGACTGGCCTGAAACTATGTAGCCCAGGCAGGTCCTGAATTAGCTTCTTTTCTCATCCTCCTACGTGCTTGGCATTGTAGTTGGGAGCTACTCTACCAACTTACAGTATCAATGATGTGGAACTCTCTACACCAAGAAAGGTCCCAGGATGCCTTAAAGATGATATTAATATGGAAAGAGAGTGAGGAGGAATTCGAGAACACTTTCAAAATAAGATTTAATGGTTTCTCTCTGGGTCTATGTGAATTAGAGAGGCCACTCAAGTGCCCTTTGGAGTGGGTAATTAGAATATCGCTGAAACATCACTGTATTTCTGTAAAAACAGCCCAATTTGCCTAAAGCACAAAGTTGCTGTGTGAGAAGAAATGTGATATGCAAACAGGCTATACAAGAAACCACTGCTCAACACCAGGACAGAGCATCCTGGTGGTGTGATGAGTATGGTGAGGATAAGTGTTAATGAAGGATTTTCTGTACAGCAGAAACAGTAACTTCATTTTATGACACAGCTTTATACTTCTGCAGTGTGGTGATGGTTCTATTTGAGAGTCACAGCACATAAGGAATGCATGAGGCTGAATCCGGGAATCTGGCCATTCCTGCCAGCTTCTGAAGGAATGTACTGCCGTCTCCTGTTCTTGGGAAAGAGCTCGGTGATGATCTGGGCTCCTCCCCAGCCTACCATGTTTCGGTGAGTTTTCATGATTCCTTTCCAACCTCTCCAGAACCTTTTTCAGGATCTCTCATCTCTAAGACAAGGTCATGCTGGCCTTGCCCAGCATTTAGGTAAGGAATTTATACTTTCCATTTAGCAGAAAACTCAAGGATCTCCCCCCTTATATGAAAGCAACTCCCAGGCCACCCTAAGGCAACAGCAATCTTTGACAATGCTGCCATGCTTCTGTGGTGCTTTAGGACACTTATCTAGGGACACATAACCAGGGAACCTTACAGTTTTAAATAAATCACTTACTTAAAAAGAAATTGAAATCTAGACATTCAAGATGCAGAGCGATGTCCCCTACATCTAACTAATATGATGTGTTTCTCTCCTGTTGTGTTTTGTATTGTCTGACATTTCTATTTAGGTTGCAACAGGCTTAAAGGCCATAGCAACTGGAAGAGAGACTGTATGGGTGTGTATGTGGGGAGGGGATTGTCTGGTCTAAAAAGAATAGAGACTCAAGCAACAATGAACTTTTTATTTGTACATTAATCTGCCATCACTATAAGTCTCTCTGAAAAAACACCCACTATTCAGTAGGGATGCAGAGGTTCACTACTGACATCTGTCATAACTAATATCACAGGAGCTTTCTTTGATGCTGTGAGCAGGGATGTCTTATTCTGGGCCCTTGGGAGTGTATGAATGCATACTAAACATAGAAAGTCTTGCTTGAGAAGAGAGTGGTCATAGGCTGGGATAAGCATGGTTTCTGGAATAAATGTGCCTTAAATTTGCATGTGAAATTGCAAAGGGACACCTCCAGCATTAGGCATTCAAACCAAGGAATAGAAGGAACAGCTGTATTGTGCTTGGGGATAAAATGAAATAGAAAGAAATGTGAGCCGGGAGAGGCTTGCTTGATATGGGTGATATCTAAGCAGAACCAGGAAGCACAGGGTGTCTTTGGTGAGAATCACCACAAAAGTACTACAAAGCTCATTTTACCAGCAACTTTCAGTGGGAGAGAAAGGGGCCAGCCGAGACAGTCCATGAGGCAGGAGCAATGCCTATAGGCTGCACTGAAGTACAGAGTGGGAGAAAGGAAAGGCGTTGAATATAATGCTATGCTTTTTTTCCTGAAGAATACTCTAAGAAACCTCTAAAAAAGTATGCTTGTGTATGAAAATGCACTGGGGAAATGAAGTAATATTAAGATTTTATTGCAAGACATAGTGTCCTTGGTCCATGTTTTCAGTGGAAGCAGTAAGAGCATCAACAGGTAAATCCTGGTTCATGGGGGATCTTAATGTTTATGTAGTGTATAAAGAAATAGTTCATGAATGTGTGCCATTAATATTTCAGATAGTAGCACTTATGAGGAAAAAAAAAGCATTTAAGGGGTTTTTGGTTGGATGAAAAGAAGAAAACAAAAGCTAGAGAAACAATGTCTCCTCATTAGTGATCACAAGTCCATTCTAGTAGCTCCCAAGTATGAGACAAAACAATGGCCTCCTAGAATTATTTCTGTCAGGGGTGGGGGTGGGAGGGATGGGAATAACTGACAATAAGCACGTTAAAAGAGAAAAGTTTTGGTTTGGTTTACAGTTCCAAGATATAGAGTCCATTGGGGCAGGAGTGGCATGGTGGCAGGATCCTAAGTAGGCTGCTCACATTGTGCCAATCATCAAACAGCAGGAGACTGACAGGAAGTAGGGTGAGACTACAAAGCCTCAAAGCCCAACCCCAAAGACAAACTTGTTCCAATGAGGGGGCGACCTTCCAAAGGCTTCATGGTACTGAGGCACCAATCCCTGGGGGATACGTTTACGTCCATGTTCCAGCCAGACTCCTCATTCCTGGGTCAGCACTCTCTTTGCTCTTATAACTGGTTTATTGATCCAGCTGTCACATCTTGGCTGATAAGAGATCCTTAAAGTGATATGCTGGCTAGTTTTATGTCAACTTGACAGAAGCTATTGTCATCTAAAAGGAGGGAATTTCAATTGAGAAAATGCTTCCATAATAGCAGGCTGTAAGCAGACAAGCCTACCGGGCATTTTCTTAATTAGAGATTAACGTGAAAAGCCCCAGCCCACTGTGGGTGGCCCAAACCTTGGGCAGGTAGTCCTTGGATCTATAAGAAAGCAGCCCATGCAAGCCAGTAAGCAGCACACCCTCCATGGCCTCGACATCAGCTCCTGCATCCAGGTTCCTTCCCTGTTTAGGATTCTGTCCTGACTCCTTTCAAGGATGGACTACAACGTAGAAGTGTAAGCCAAATAAACCCTTTCCTCTCTAACTGGCTTTCTGTCATGGTGTTTATTCATAATAATAATAACCCTAACTATGACAAGGTACTTTACATACTTCTTCCCTAATCCACTTTTTCTGGCAGATAGAATGACCTACACTTGGGTTAGAGGTCTCTTCCCCATGTTTCTATGGCTCTCTGACATGCCTTCAGAGCCTGCTTGGAAGATGTCACTAATGGGCTACTGTGTTCATAAAATGTGACTTTCGTACTCTTCATACCTACCATCTATGCTTCCTGTTGCTGTAGGACAATACAGTGACAAAAAGCAACTTAAGGTACTGCTTATTTTGTCATACAGTTCCAGGGGACACAGTCTATCATGCTGGGGAAGGCATGGTGAGAGTAGCAGGAAGCTGGTTGGTCATATTACATCCAGGCTCAGAAAGCCAAAGGTAAACAAGGTATAGAGGCAGGGTATAAAGTCTCAAGGTCCTTCCTCTAGTGATATACGACTTACAGTAGTATAAGTAGTCAAAGGTTCTACAACCTTCCAAAACCACCAACTGGGGACCAGTTTGAACGCACAGGAACTTAGGAGGGATATCATACACACAAACCCTTAGCCCACTGAGTTAGGACTCCTAGTGAGTTGTAAGCCTGCAAGTCCATATTTTCAGTAAGCAGTCCTGTGACTTCTTAAGTTTGAGCGTCATTCCTTTTGGACCGAATGTCCTGAGGCAGATCTTAAAGTGAAGTAGGATTCCCTACATTTCTGGGTCCATGGTCTTACTGCAGCTGGGGACCAGGTTGATGTCCATGGCCTATGTTACCACCAAACGCCAGGCAGATGTTGTGGTTCGTGCTTCTGCCTGAAGCCATGTTGATGTCCATGCTCTGGCTACTACTGAGGACCATTTTGGTGCCTGTGACCCATGTTGCCATGGAGGTCATGTTGATGTCCTTGGCCTGTGCTGCAGAGGGCTATGCTGATGTCTATGATCTGTTCTGCCACTGAAGGCCATGCTGAGAATGAATGTGGCATATGCTGACATTGGATACCAGGTGGATTTCTGTGGTCCATGCAGTCAACAGACATCAAGTAGAAGTAAATGATCCATGTTCCTGCTGATTGTAAAAGTCAAGCAAGCTATTTTTATAGGATATTAATGACTGAAGACTCAGAGTTGAGAAAAAAGGACATAGTAGTCTTCTGGGACAACCTCTACCCATCCTCAAATCCAGAAGAAGTGACAGCCTAGACAGAGAGTCACTGAAGAGAACTCTTAAAAATGGTAATAAAGATACAGAAGCAGGAGTGTGGGTAGAGAAAGACTCAGTTTTCTTTAAGGGTCAGCCCACTGGGAGTTTGATCACACTCTAGTGAGTATATGGGTAACACAAATTAGGCTTTTTGTTTAATTTTTTTTTTGAAGGTAGGTCACAAAGTAAAGGGTAGACTTGGGAGGACTGGGAATTGAGTGAGTGTGATCAGTGATCAGGATGCATGATGTGAAATTCTCAAATATCATGTTGGGAAGGAAGGAATGAAAATAGGGAGGAAGGAAGGAAGGAAGGGAGGGAGGGAGGAAGGAAGGAAGGAAGGAAGGAAGGAAGGAAGGAAGGAAGGAAGGAAGGAAGGAAGGAAGGAAGGGAAATAAAGAAAATATATGGATCTTATAAATTCATGGCCAAGCTAGCGACTCTGATCCCTATCAGAGTCACTTTTCCATACTTAGTAACAATTTCTAAATCTCACCTCATGTTTCAAATATCCCTGGCACTATTTTCCAAACAAAACATTCATTGTCAATATCTACTATCACATTTAATCCCAATTAATGTTCTAAAGGGAGTTTATACTTCTCCAGTATTTCAATACTAAGTATTACTCTTCTTAAGAAAACTCAAAATGTCTTTTTTAAAAGATTTATTTTATTTTTTAATTATGTGCTGGGGGAAGGGCATATTGCAGAGGGCTCAGGTGCCTTGCAGGGGCCAGAAGAGGATTGCTGATACTCTAAAGCTGGAATCGAAGGCACTTGTGAGCCACCAGATTTGGATGTTAGAAACAAAATTCAGTTCCTCTGCAAGAGCACTCCGTGTCTTTAACAGCTTAGCTATCTCTCTAGCCCCAATAATGTCTTAAGAAAATTCCGTCCCAACCATGGAAGGACATCCAGGAAAAGAGTCTGATTCCAAAGCAGGCATGTGTCCTCTCCGATGTAGTTGTTTGGCATTTTGGTAATTATTTGACAAATTCTAGTTTCATGCTGTTGCTAGGAGAAAAGATGGCAAAAAATAAACAAGAGAAAACAGTTTTTAGGTTTACAATTACAGTTCATCATTGAGAGGAAGTCAAGGCAAGAACTTGGGCAGCCAGTCACCGTCCAATAGTCAAGAAGGAAGTGAAACAAATACACACGGCTCTTCTTGCTTGCTTGCTCTAGCTAGCTTTAACCTCTTATACTATGCATGAGCCTCATCCAAGGGTATGGTGCTATCCACAGTGGGCTTGGTCTTGCTACAACAATTAGCAATCAAGATCGTCCCCCACAGACTTGCTCAATGCTAATTTGTCCTCGTTAAGTTTTCATTAATATTCTCTTCCCTGATGCTTCTAGGTTGTGTCAATGTGACTGTTAAGCTAACCAGAACATGTTAGTTTGAATAACCAAGACAAAAAACAAACTTAAAAGGTTAATGAGAAGTTAGGCATTATTGTTAAAAATACCATGCTATACATGTCAACATGATTGTGATAGGTAAAAATCTTTTGCTCCATTTTAATCTAAACTAATGACGATATCTTGAAGAAATTTGAGTGGGAAGAGGATTTCAGTGAAGATTTATTTTATCTCTAGCTACTGTGTGTGAATATATGTACATGGATGTAAAATGAAACCTCCAGTTTCACTAAAGCCAACAGAAGCTTCAAGAGAACCAATCAACTCAGGGAACACAAATTGATGTCAGGAAGGAAGCAGAAGTGAATTTCCCATTCTGAAAAAGAAGAGACACTTGGCAAGAGTGTTAATTATGTGTCTATCACACAGCTCTCTCTGCCATAATTATTTCCTTAAACGTCCGTCCTCTACATCTGCCTGCTTGCACTCTGCACAAATCAGCACAGAACAACTTGTCTATAAAATCCCCAATGGTTCCTTCATCTCCATGTTAAATCCTTGCATGGTAGGACCAAAGACTTTCTGAAATCTCATCTCGCTCCTTGTTTTCATTCTCTGACTTGTCTCTTAACTCTCCTGACTGCACCCAAGCAGGATGCTTTGTGATCTTCCAGACACTTCTATGTGCTTGCATCTTTACCTCTCCCTCCATTGCTGTCCTACAACTTCCTCATTACACACAAAGGCAAAGTGTACCAACCAATCATGGCCAAATTAAAATATTACTGTTCTAAATGGATCTTTAAAATCCCAGCTTAGGAATTTGAGAGGTGCGTCACCTGTTAAGAGAACTTGCTGTTCTTCCAAAGGACTGAGTTCAATTTCCAGTACCCACAAGGTGGCTGACAATCATCTGTAATTCCAATTCCAGGGAATCTAATGACATTTTCTGACCTCTGTGGACAGGGCACACATAAATAATGCAAATACATACATGCTGGCAAAATGCTATATACATATAAAATACATAAACCTACAAAAATAATCACAATTTAAACTTGGTTAGTTTACATAGCAACAGAACTGTGTCTTTTTTTTTTTTTTTTTTTTTTTTTTTTTTTTTTTTTTTTTTTTTTTTTGCTTCTCGAGACAGGGTTTCTCTGTGTAGCCCTGGCTGTCTGGAACTCACTTTGTAGACCAGGCTGGCCTCGAACTCAGAAATCTACCTGCCTCTGCCTCCCGAGTGCTGGGATTAAAGGCGTGCGCCACCACTCCTGGCATGAACTGTGTCTTCTGAAACAGCATGAAGTCAAGATTCATCTAGATTCAGGTACCCAAATGACATTGGGAATCTGCATATAATTTACTAATTTATTTAATTACATGTGTATGTGTATACATTTTTGATATATGTGTCTGTAGTATATGCACATATATGTGCTTCTAGTCATTCCCATGCACTCACAGAGACCAGAGAGTCACATCAGGTGTTCTCCTTAATCAGGCTCTCTTATTCCCTAGATACTGTTTTATGTAGGGAACCTGGAGATGGGTTGGAAGCCAGCAAGCCCCAGCAATCCTCCTATCTCCACCTCTCATGATGTTGGAGATACAGGCATGCACAAGCTGCTATACCTGGCTTTTGGCATGAATGCTAGGCTTTAAACTCATGTCCTTATGCCTGCATAGTAAACTTTCATCCACTGAGCTGGTTGCCAAACCCCAGAAGTCTGTATTTTTCCATCTCTTTGATTCTTCTACACTGAGTCACTCTGACTCAGTTTCCCCTTTTGAGGCATCTGGCTGCTGAGGGCTTTCATGATGACCACTGGATTATGGACACATCTGCAAGATAATTTCCATAGCTGAGCAGTATACTACCCTAACCAGCTGAGCAAAGTCTAATGTTGGGAATAGGGTCAATTCCACTCCTACTATACAGAGAGGAAGAGACAGTGACTGCAGAAGAAAAAGCAGATCTTCCCAACATAAAGGGAAATGCATTGCGTAGCACAGACCTGAGTGTGTCCCTCAATCTTCTCTTCTAGCTGGAAGTAATATCCTATTAAAACCCCCATGACTATGCCAAGTGCCTGTCTCTCACTTCACAGCCATCTCCACACACACATTTCATTTTCCCTGAGCCCTTTGAGATCCTAGAGAGGAGCAAAGCTCTGTTTGTTCTCTTTCCAACAGCCTGGCAGGATGTGTTAGTCTGTTTTGTTTATATTCTTCTCAATGTGGAAATAAAAATTGCATTTAACTTCCCTGAATCTCCTTCAAACATACAGTATAATAAGTCATAGGTAAGTTCTTTTCTCATGTTGAAGCTTTTTTGATTCTGCTATATAATCAAAGAGTCATTGAGTGGATGAATGGGTATACATATGAGAATATCAATTATCAACACTCAAATCCATCACTGGAATGTTCCCTTTAAATGCCGTCTGCTGGAGGATGGCTCCCCATGCTGGGCTGGTACAGCTGGAGTGCCTATGTGCCCAGTTGTTTTCCAGTGCAACTTCCATGTGTGAGGGATCAAAGACACAGAGTGCTGTGAAGAGAAACCAATCAGAGCTTGCTTTATTCTCTCATGTGAGAGGACAGGCTTAAGACAGTGGAGTGATTAGACTCGGAGAATGTAAGAAATAAAGATGATAGCTGTAAATAGCTGGAAAAGAATAAATCATGCCATAACCGCCAAAACGCAGGGTCACCTTGGTGGGTTATACTGACTATACACTTTTCCTTATTCTACTTTGCAATGCTTCTGCAAATTCCATTCATTCTTGCTCTTCTGTAAAAGGGGAATGATCCCAGGCTCAGAGAGAGATGAAAGGGTTTGCCAGGGGTGACTCAGTAACTGGGAAGATCTCTGGATTCCCACAAGGTTTTATTCTGAATTCAAAGCTCAAACCATCAAGCCACTGCAATCGGAGGCACCTTATACCAGTGTGCTTAGTTTGTCCTGTAAATTTTGCACCCACATATTCCCCCTTTCTGAGTAAGGCAGAAAAAGAGTCCCCACTGGACACTTAAGCATTTCATAGAGTTGAAGGATCAGGCTGATCTGTATAGATCATGGGACTTGTCAAGGGGGGACATAGTGACCAAGCTGACCCATAAACATGTCTCTGCATGAAATAGACCCTAGTGTCTTAGGACTATGAGGTTTGGTTTGTGGTGACTTGGAACAGAAAATTATTGTTTGAAGCAGCGCAGGTGCAACCTGACCTTGACATCTTCTGCAAAGACTGCAGGCTGCCCAGAGAGGTCCAGGGTATGCTTTTGATCTGTGTGCTGTAGAGGGAATGGAATTTATTTGAGAATCGGAAATCTGTACTTGCAGTGGCTCCTCCACAGACCAGAGCATGACCCCATCATATTACCTGAAACTCTCTATCCCAATGATCAGCTTCTTCAGCTAAATAATCTCTAAAAATCAGCTCTCTCCATGTCACTGTATGGGATAAAATCATGTGGAGCATGGCATGAACAGCCAGGGACCAGGCTGAAAACAAAGCTCATTTCTGTCTGCTGTGTTCTCTGGGGCTATCAGGACTGTCTCTCTTTCTAGGGAGTGCCCAACTTTTCCTACCTTGACTTATGGGTATATTCAAAATGAAGAGACATGGCTCAATGAGGCTCAGCTTTACATTTTATAAACACATATTTACATCTGCTTAAGTACAGCCATTCCTTCCTTTATTATAATGCAGTAATTACTTATTCAAGGTTACAGGAGCCCATTTTCTGAAATATAACATTGTATTTTGAGCGTATTCCCTCCATACTCCAATAGCCTCTCCTTGTCTATTAATTCAAGAAGATTCCACCTCCTTTTCCATATTGATGCTGAGTCTGAGGTTTAGACCTGGCCAGGTCTAAATAGAGAAGACAGGCAAGGAGAGTGGCTGAGAAGTGCAAAGTAGAGATGGACAAACAGAGGTAATGTGTAAGAAGTGTGTGATGGTCATCTCCTGAATTGGGCAGTACACCATGTGGAGTATGTAGCCTCCAGCCAAGTTCACAGCCATAATTTCGGCTTTGTCCAGTTTTGGTATGGCCCTAGGAAACCCCCTAAAAAGGAAATTAAATGCCCTTTTACTCTCTTGCATCCCCCTCTTTCCTCTAGTTTGGTGTGTAATAAATCTTGCTTCTATTTTGCATACTCCAAGGAGAGTTTGTGTCTTTAACCTCCTCTCACATAAGACAGCAAACTACAATCCCAAGTTGATGTCTGATGTCTATGAATGTCCATCACTCTAGTTCCTCGAGTCACACACAACTGGGCCATAAGAGGTTCTCTCACACTCAAACTCCTTCTATCATGGTAAATATACAAGTTGTCAGCAAGGTGTCACCTTGCAGACAGAAGGTTAACTCTGCCCCAGCCACCGAGATATGTTTCTTGGTCACAACATACTTCTTGCATGTGAGCGGTCTGTGTGTTCTGCTAAAGGAAAGCGTTTTACAACTTGGTTTATTAAAATTAGCTGTGTTGGGAAAATGGATATATAAAAAACAAGAATGGCTGACCAGTTGGCAATGCACTGATTTATTCTTCTCCTCTACTGAAAGTAAACTATCATAGTCACCCTTCAGGCATTGTTTATAAAATCTGTTCATTCTTTTTAAAGGATCCTGCTGTGCTCATGGATATTGGAGGCAGGTCTTGCAACAGGCTGCTGTGTGCACCCTGAACATCTGGGTTCTGATGAATCTGTCCCTTCTACTTCTTTCAACTCCCAAGAGACCATGAAGTGATATCTTTGTTTCTCCAAAGGAGAGAAAGTGGAGGAAGTAGAGAGAAAACCTTGACTTTTTTCTACTTATAGTTCCAAAGAGAGTGGTGGGAAGCACAAACATAAGAGAATAAAACATCTCATTATACTGATTCCCAAAGGATGGACAGATCCATCCATGCTGGATCTTATTAAAGATGAAAGGAATCTATGTGACGGTGTACCTACTGTATGACAGAGCCTTCCTCCACAGCAAGCCCAGCCATGTTAGCTGTCAGTTCATTAGCCAGAAACTGGACAGCCTTTGTGAAGTGGTTCTTAATTCATTAGTGCTAAGTGGGGAGATTGATTTACAAGGATTAATTACCTGCCACTCTTATCAACTCTGCAGGGAGACCTCCCATTGAGGACATCTCAGTACTTCAGATCCTGTGGTCATTTCAGTAAATGAACATTGAGCTTGATGACCTTATAGCCTTGATTTAAAGGTGACATTATTTTAGCAACAGCTTTTTGAAGAAAACTCTTCTTTAAAAGGAGGTAGTCTGCCATCATTAGGAAGAGAAGCCCCTAGGTCTTGCAAACTTTATATGCCCCAGTACAGGGGAATGCCAGGGCCAAGAAGTGGGAGTGGGTGGGTAGGGGAGCAGGGCAGGGGGAGGGTATAGAGAACTTTTGGGATAGCATTTGAAATGTAAATAAAGAAAATATCTAATAAAAAAAGATGTCACCTATACGATGCATACAATATACATTAAAACATAATTTGTACACTAAATAATGATACCATGCTAAAGTTTCTATATTAGCATACTTCAAAAAATAATATATTGTACTATTTATTATAGAGTAATATGTAATCATAGTTTTAAATAACAAATTAAATACTTAAAATGCACATATAAATGTAGTGGTTAATATTGATTTCCATCTTGCAATTGATTTCCAATTGCAAAGTCACCTAGGAGACAGGGTCCTTCCTACACATACTTGGGAGGGAGTATCTTGAATAGTTTAGCTGAGGTGGGTAGACTCAACCTAAGTGTGGGTAATGGCATCCCCACTTATCTTCTCTTTCTGAAAACCTGATTTTGACTAGAAATATCCATTCATTTCTGTGGTATAAACACTCTACCACACTCAGTCCTAGGTGTCTACAAGGAGATGCCCATCACTGGCACTCTGATGAGTGCTCCAAATCAGACACTTCAGACTCAACTTGTTGTTAGACTATTTTAAAAGAGTGAGTTTCTAATTTTTATTTCATAATCTTTTCTCATATCTTGTTTGTTCTTCTATTAGTTTCATCTGTCTCTGATATAATTTAACCTTGATTCCATGTCCATTATTCTTTTGTTACTTTTAAGTTCTAAATTTTTATTATTTTATTTTTTTATTCATTCATTTTACATCCTGCTCACTGCCCCCTCCCAGTCAACCCCACCCACAATCCTTCCCCTCTTCCCCATCCCTCTCCCCTTCTCCTCTGAGCAGGTGTTCCCCCCTGGGTACCCCCCTCACCCTGACACATCAAGCCTCTGCAGGACTAGGAGCATCCTCTCCCCCTGGGGCCAGACAAGACAGTCCAGCTAGAAGAACATATCCTGTGGGACCATGATAGGCAGCCTATTTTGGTTGAATGAGGCTTGCTCCAGTGACCTAGTAGAAAACTCTATAAGGGATGGAAAAGTGAGCCATGTTCCCAGAGTCAGGTGCCTGACACCACTGAGCCCCTAACTCCATAATTCTGTGACTATAAGTCACAGAGACAATGTCCCAAGCTTCAGGCATTCTGGCTAGACTCCACCCCCACAGTTATCTGACTATAGCCAGGTATGCTCCTCCCCACAGTTACCTGATAGCCCAGCTTACTATAAAAGGGGCTGCTTGGCCCCTCCTTGCTCTCTTTAGCTCTCACCTTTCTTACTCTCCTCTCTAGCCCTCCTTCTCTATCTCCCTTCTCCCCTCTCTCCTTGTGGCCATAGCTGACCCCTCTCTACCTTCTCTCTTTGCCCCTGTCTTTCTACAATAAAACTCTAAAACCATAGACTCTCTGCTCATCAAGGCCCACCATGCTTGAACGATGGGATTGGTTTTCCTCTAACGAGCCACATCTAACCTCCCACCTGAAGACCTTCCTGTATTCCAGCCAAGGACCGGACCAAGGACTCTCACCCATGTTGGAACCATCCAGCACCCCCTCTCCCCCTGCCCTCTCCTTTCTTTGGCCCAGGACTGACCAAGCCACCCCAAGCCCCCCCCCATTCTATTTTCAGCTCTTCTGCAGTGTCCACCGGTGTCTGGGATGCCCGAGGCTGAGAACCTGGTACCTAGGACTGCCCCTTGTCCCACCTTGACCCACCGAGCTGGGATCCGTGGCTTCCCACAGCCAGACATCTTCCTGAAGACAAGTGGAAATCATGCAGTAGTCCTTCTGTGTCTGCCCACCCAGAGCACCAGAATGCTGGCAGGACTTGGGTTTTCCCCCACTCCCTTCTTTTACCCACACCTACTGCCCAGCAATATCCCACAGACAGGCAACAGATTTGGGATAGCCCCCACTCTAGTTGTTTGGGACCCACATAAAGAACAAATTGGACATCTGCTACATATGTGTGGGGAAGCCTAGGTCCAGCCCATGTATGTTCTTTGGTTGGTGATTCAGTCTCTGAGAGCTCCAAGGGTCCAGATTAATTGCCTCTGTTGGTTCTCCTGTGGAGTTCCTATCCCTTCCAGGCCCACAATCCTTCCTCCTATTGTTCCATGAGAGTCCCCAAGATCCATCTGTTCTTTGGCTGTGGGTGTCTGCATCTGAGTCAGCTGCTGAGTAGAGCTTCCCAGAGGACAGCCATGCTTTAAATGTTTAACATTTAATTTACATTGAGTTTTGGTAACAAATTAAATGAGGATTATATACTTGTTGGTTCTTTTCTAGCCACATGCCACACATTTTCACTTGATGCTCTCAGTTACAAAGATGTCATGATTTATTCTATATTTCACTTCAGGTGCTTAAACATAGATGTTTTCTTTTGTGGGTGGAGCTTTCAACAGTTTTTAAATTATAGTTTAATTTTTCCTTTGTAAATTAAAATTAAATTACACCATCTCCCCTTTTATTCACCACTCTAAACCATCCCATGTACCCACTTTATTCTGAGTCCAACTCATGTTTCTCCTGTTCTCCTTTTCTTCAGTTGTTATTGTTACATATGTGCAGATATGCATGTGTGCACATGTGCACATGTTTGCATGTGTACACATGTGTGCATAAGTACATAAAGATAACCTCTTGAATCTCTTTACTGTTGCTTGTGTATCTATGATTTCAGGGTTAGAGGATTTATCCCTGGGGACTAATTTTCTCTCTCAGCAGACATTAGTGGCATATAGTTCTTTCTTTAAGGTGGGACCTCATGAGATTTCCCCTTCCCCATTAGCAAGTCTACTGGAGGTGTCTTTGTTCCGGTCTTGTTTAGGCAGCCATATTGTTGAGGTATCCTAAGTGAAGCTTCCCTGTCATTTCTGGGAGATAAAATTTCACAGCAAATATTTTTGTTCCTCTGGCTCTTATGGTATTTCTGCCCTTCTTTGGAGATGTTCCCTGAACTTTAGATGCAGGAGTTCTGCTGTGTATGCATCAATTTTGGTTGCCTCACCCCCATAATTACTAGTTTTCTGCCATTTGTATTTTTTTAATGCTCTTCTCTATCTGTTGCAAAAAAGAGCTTCTTTGATGAGGGGTGAGAGCTACATTTATCTGTACAAAGACACCTCCAGTAGACTTGCTAATGGGGAAGGGGAAATCTCATGAGGTCCCACCTTAAAGAAAGAACTATATGCCACTAATGTCTGCTGAGAGAGAAAATTAGTCCCCAGGGATAAATCCTCTAACCCTGAAATCATAGATACACAAGCAACAGTAAAGAGATTCAAGAGGTTATCTTTATGTACTTATAGGAAATAGGAATAAATATTTAGACTATGTTAGGAATTATACTAGTTCAGGGAAATAGCATTAAGAGATACTCCTCTAGGGTACATGGCCTTACCAGTCATTGATGCTTGGCTAGGTTTTCAGTGCTAGGTATGATTTCTCTCCTGTTGTGTAGGCCTTGAGTCCAACCATGATAACTGTTGGTTACCACCAAGATACAAATGCCACTATTACACCATCAGGGAGATCATGCTGTGCTGGTCACTGTGGGCATTGTTGTGTGTCATAGTCATCACAGCTGAATAGAACTATTGGTTGCTTTCATCCCTTAGGAAGCTTACATAAAACCTTCTGAATCTATGAAAACTAGCCTTCAGAGGGGAGTCTTTCAGGTCATATTCAGCTATGATTCTCAGAGTCTTGTGTTTGAAATTTGTGATGCCTTGAGTAAAGGAGACTGTTGAATCTCAGAGACCTATCTTCTCTCCTTTCAGTATGTTGGCATTATAAGCACAGACTATGCAATTTTTTTACATGAGCTCTGTGGATCTAATTTGGATCATTGAGCTGACAGATCATATAGACTATCTCCTCAGACCCTATAAGTTAAATTATAATGCCAAAACCTCCACTGGAGACAATAAAAAGCATTTAGAAATGTTAAATTGTATTATGGCTACCATAGTGAGCAAGCCAGGAATACAGATAAAGAGATGTCTGTGGGTAGCTCCCATTTCTGCCTGCTCAGGAAACTTTCAGAGTTTAAACTCATTTCAGTAAGAAGAATGTCAGTAAACAGAACAGTGAACAAAATTTTGCCATCCTAAGAGAGTGTCTCACAGTGCCCCTATTTAGACAATTGTATGGAATCACTGACATAATGCTGCTAATTGTTTGAGATTCTTACACTGAATTTTGCAGATATAGCTCAGTCAGTAAAATGCCAGCTATGCAAGCATGAAGATTTAAGTTTGGATTGCCAGCACCAACACAAAAATGGCACAGGGGGTGCACACCTGGAATCTTAGCTGGGAGGCAGAGACAGAAGAATCCCTGGTCCTCAGAGGCCAGCAAGTATGGCTGAATCAGAGATATTCAGGTACATTGAGAGATCCTGCCTCAAAACTTAAAGGTGAAGAGTAACTGAAGGAAGACACACATACACATAAAATGATTCTTTCTTAGAACTTGTCTATTTTACTTGTCTGATTCATCTGACTTATTCTTGGTATGGTATTTTGAATCTTTCAGTGTGGATTTTAGCTTTGTCCATTTCTTTGTGTGCCTGTTGGTGTTTCCATTTTGTGCTTTAGTGGCCCAGTGGCATGATCCAAACTTCATCAGCTTCATAGCTTGGGGTGAATTATCTTTTTAGTGAGATTGTACCATTCCTTTTTATGTCTGGTAATGAGATTTGCTTTCTAATTCAAGTTATTTCCATTTTAAATTTAAAGATGCTTATTTGCATTTCAACTTAATTTCAGGAGTGTTTTAATAATTTTAATATGTAGGTCAGAACTTTTTCTGGTATTATCCACCTTGATGATGTATTTTAATCTGTCCAATTTTGTTATCTTCACTGTGGTTATGATGTGTTTAAATTACTTCTATCCTTTGGCTGTGCTTTTTTTCCCCTGTTTTCCCCTTTCTTCTTCTCTGTACTATGAATCCCATCACTTATGTATATCCAGACCAAGAAGTAACTTCTGGCATGTTTTATCATCTATTGTCTCTTTTATTGTTCTTATCAAATAAGGTAGGGATAATAATCACCACTACCTTCCCAAACAGCGAGGTGACTCCTACAATGAACATGATCGAAGGAAACATTTAGTTTTTAATTTTTTTTTCATGTCTCATCTGATGTTGATCAGATCTCTCTGAGTTTTATAGCATTTTCCTCCAGGATTAAAACCTTCCATCTTGGCGGGAAGCATGTTAAGACACAGGATGTTAAAAGGAAGGCAAAACAGCGAACGTTCCAAGCAGAGATGGAACATTGTATTCTGCAGGGAAGTTCCTTAAGCTCAAGAAATAAATAATCCCTGAAACTTTTCAGATTCCCTGGGACCCTTCTTCCCCAAGTCTTATAGTCCGTAAGGACAAAATATAGAACAGAGACTGAAGGAAAGGCCATCCAAGGACTGCCCCACCTGGGGATGCATTCCACATGCAGACACCAAACCCAGACACTATTGTGGATGCCAAGAAGTGTGTGCTGATTGAAGCCTGATACAGCTGTCTCCTGAGAGGCTCTGCCAGATCTTGACCAATACAGATTTAGATACTCACAGCCAACCATCAGAATGAGCACAGGGACCCAAATGGAGGAGTTAAGGGAAGAACTGCAGAAGCTGAAGGGGCCTTATCAGGCATCAATAGGAGGGGAGGCCATTGGTCCTGTGAAGGCCAAAGCCCCAGTGTAGAGGAATGCTAGGTTGATGAGGTGGGAGTGGATAGGTGGATGGGGGAGCACCCCACAGAAGCAGGGTAAGGGGGGATGGAATAGGGAAGGTTTGCAGAGGGGAAACCAGGAAAGGGGATAACATTTGAAATGTAAACAAATAAAATATCCATTTTTTTAAAAAAAGGAATTGTCTAGTGCAACTCTTGGATAAGCAAAGCTTCATAGAAGAGCCAGAGATCAGCTGATCCAATTAGAAGAGGCTCAAGCCAACAAAGCCACCAAAATAGGAGACTTACCAACCTGTTGAGCTGCCTATAGCGTGCAATGTGCTCCAGGTTTCCAGATTTTATGAGTTGTCCTGAATGCTGGGGTAGACTTAGGTGATGCAGTTGTCTTTTCTGGTTCTCTAAGTGACTCCTCACCCATACTCCTGTAAGTAATCCCAGTGAAACTCATTGGTTCACCAATCTGATGTCAGTTTCCTACCTGGGGTGAATATATACTTGTTCACATGGAGATAGTGTCATACTAATACTCACCTTTCCTCTGACCACAATCTTTGCCTCCTCTGTGATGTCATGGCCTTGTAGTCAAGAAGAGCTTTGAAACACTGCTTAGATCTTGGCTGAATCTTTTTCCTTGATGCTTCAAGACCTTGGCTCTAACAGTGGTTTACAGCTTCCCCCCCTGTTGCAGAGTGCTGAATCATTTCTTTCAGCAGCAAATGGGCCTTATCCCACACCTACACTTCAGGCTGACAAACCTCCCTCCTTCTGGCAGAGAGACACTTAGTGCCTGTTTACATTAGGAACTGACTCTGGCCACCATACACAGCAGGCTCAGAGCAGTCATGGCTCTGTTATTTCACTTGACTTCTATTCCTAACACATTTCTGTTCATTAGATTTTGAAATACCACTCTACCCTCTGCTCCTCGAGTAGATAGCATGTGTCGGTGATATGTGTTTGGAAAGAAGAATCATGTAATGAGAAGCACATTGCATCTTTCCTTCAGACTAAATGGTTGATTGTAAAACAGTAAGGTTTATTTTCTAAGTTTGAATTTGCTTTTAGTCATAATATTTTTTATAATTTTGTAAGTTTTTTATTATTCTATATTAGTTATAATTACAGTTTTCATTATATGTTCATGTAGAATATCTATAACCATCTCTTGACCCTTCCTACTCCTGCTGACCTCCTTACTCTTTTTAACTAGTCCCATTCTACTCTCATGCTTTTCTAACTTATCATGTTTTAGGGGAGCCAGTGAGATCCATTAGGAATGTTTAGGTATATGTAGTCAACTTACCACTGCTGAAGAAACTGCTGATCTCTCCCCCTAGTGGCCATTTTCTACCTATAAATCATCATGGAAAGATGACTGTTTTCCTTTAAAATACATTTGGAGGTGTATAAATGTCTTTGTTGGGTGAAGTGCTTGCTGGACAAGCATGGGTACCTTAGTTTGGATCCCTAGCAACCACAAAAAGATTGTGACTGGGGGCGTGTATCTCAAATCCCAGTGTCAGGGAGGTAAAGACAGGCAGATCACTAGAGTTCATTGGTCATCCAGCCCAGCTAATCAATGAGCTCCAGGTTCAATTAGAGACTAAGGTGGAGAATGATGGAGGAAGATACCAAATGTTGACCTCTTGACTTCCCACATGTGCACATGTATGCATAAACTGTATTCATAAAGAGACACACAAAGAGATGCATTTAAAAATATAATTAAATATTTTAACATTTGGCATATGGATGAAGGACATTTGTGATGTTTCCTATGTTGATTGTTCTATGAACTCTGCCACATCAACATATTTTATGCTATACACAATATGCAAGTTGTTTTTTTTTTTTTATCACCTGCCACCTGATTTCATTGTTCCCATGTCTCATCCAACCTCCAGGCCCTGCCCAACCCCACATATGCTGCACTAAGGTCTATCTTGGTGAGTCTGACTGATCCTATGCTCCATCCATCCTCCCAGTTCTCAGATTTACACCCAGTTCCACATTCAGGGTCAGGCCTAGTCTGATCATATGTGTTCATACTGCATATTTTCAGGCTTTGGCCAGGATACACATCCTATGCACACAGTCTTTCTTCTACCTGACTTCATTCCATCTATACTATATTCAATTTTCAGGCCCTAAATCTGGACCACAGAGCCCATGCTTTGTCTCATTCTCCTGTGTCAACATTAGATACAGAACTAACAAAATCATTCCACATGCCCAGGTCTCATCACAAAAATACAAAGAACATGACAGAATAAGGTAGTACCCTATGCCACCCATCCCTATGTGTGCCAAAGCCAATCAGTCCCCTACACATGTTTTCCAGTGAGAATTGCCTTGATGAATCATAGAACACAGAATATTAAAGCATAATAATAAACTACAAAAAATTCAAGGACTCTAAAGAAAACATAAATAGTTTTAAAAACATAAAGAAAACAAATGCCTGAACAATGCCCAAGAAAACACAACTATAAGGCTGGTGGAAATGATGAGGAAAATCAAGTATTTAAAAATCACATTCAATAAAGAGACAGAATTATTGAGAAGAACACAAGCTGAACTGAAGAAAGAATTGAAAACATCAGTAACCTAGCCTCAATAGAAACTTAGGGGAAAGCCTTTTTTTTTAATATTTTTTATTACATATTTTCCTCAATTACATTTCCAATACTATCCCAAAAGTCCCCCATACTGACCCTGATTTCCCTACCCACACATTCCCATTCTTTTGGCCCTGGCATTCCCCTATATTGGGGCATATAAAGTTTGAAAGTCCAATGGGCCTCTCTTTCCAGTAATGGCCGACTAGGCCATCTTTTGATACATATGCAGCTAGAGTCAAGAGCTCCGGGGTACTTGTTAGCTCATCATGTTGTTCCAACTATAGGGTTGCAGATCCCTTTAGCTCCTTGGGTACATTCTCAAGCTTCTCCATTGGGAGCCCTGTGATACATCCAATAGCTGACTGTGAGCATCCACTCCCGAGTTTGCTAGGCCCCGGCATAGTCTCACAAGAGACAGCTATATTTGGGTCCTTTCAGCAAAATCTTGCTAGTGTATGCAATGGTGTCAGCGTTTGGAAGCTGATTATGGGATGGATCCCTGGATATGGCATTCTCTAGATGGTCCATCCTTTCATCACAGCTCCAAACTTTGTCTCTGTAACTCCTTTCATGGGTGTTTTGTTCCCAATTCTAAGAAGGGGCATAGTGTCCACACTTTGGTCTTCATTCTTCTTGAGTTTCATGCTTTTAGCAAATTGTATCTTATATCTTGGGTATCCTAAGTTTTGGGCTAATATCCACTTATCAGTGAATACATATTGTGTGAGTTCCTTTGTGATTGTGTTACCTCACTCAAGATGATGCCCTCCAGGTCCATCCATTTGGCTAGGAATTTCATAAATTCATTTTTTAATAGCTGAGTAGTACTCCATTGTGTAAATGTACCGTAATTTCTGTATCCATTCCTCTGTTGAGGGGCATCTGGGTTTTTCCAGCTTCTGGCTATTATAAATAGGGCTGCTATGAACATAGTGGAGTATGTGTCCTTCTTACCAGTTGGGACATCTTCTGGATATATGCCCAGGAGAGGTATTGCTGGATCCTCCGGTAGTACTATGTCCAGTTTTCTGAGGAACCGCCAGACTGATTTCCAGAGTGGTTGTACATGCTTGCAATCCCACCAACAATGGAGGAGTGTTCCTCTTTCTCCACATCCTCGCCAGCATCTGCTGTCACCTGAATTTTTGATCTTAGCCATTCTGACTGGTGTGAGGTGGAATGTCAGGGTTGTTTTGATTTGCATTTCCCTGATGATTAAGGATGTTGAACATTTTTTCAGGTGCTTCTCTGCCATTCGGTATTCCTCAGGTGAGAATTCTTTGTTCAGTTCTGAGCCCCATTTTTTAATGGGGTTATTTGACTTTCTGGAGTCCACCTTCTTGAGTTCTTTATATATATTGGATATTAGTCCCTTATCTGATTTAGGATAGGTAAAGATCCTTTCCCAATCTGTTGGTGGTTTTTTTGTCTTATTGATGGTGTCTTTTGCCTTGCAGAAGCTTTGCAGTTTCATGAGGTCCCACTTGTCAATTCTCGATCTTATAGCACAAGCCATTGCTGTTCTATTCAAGAATTTTTCCCCTGTGCCCATATCTTCAAGGCTTTTCCCCACTTTCTCCTCTATAAGTTTCAGTGTCTCTGGTTTTATGTGAAGTTCCTTGATCCACTTAGACTTGACCTTAGTACAAGGAGATAGGAATGGATTGATTCGCATTCTTCTACATGAAAACAACCAGTTGTGCCAGCACCATTTGTTGAAAATGCTGTCTTTCTTCCACTGGATGTTTTTAGCTCCCTTGTCGAAGATCAAGTGACCGTAGGTGTGTGGGTTCATTTCTGGGTCTTCAATTCTATTCCATTGGTCTACTTGTCTGTCACTCTACCAGTACCATGCAGTTTTTATCACAATTGCTCTGTAGTAAAGCTTTAGGTCCGGCATGGTGATTCCATAGGAGGTTCTTTTATCCTTGAGAAGAGTTTTTGCTATCCTAGGTTTTTTGTTATTCCAGATGAATTTCCAGATTGCACTCTCTAATTCATTGAAGAATTGAGTTGGAATTTTGATGGGGATTGCATTGAATCTGTAGATTGCTTTTGGCAAGATAGCCATTTTTACAATGTTGATCCTGCCAATCCATGAGCATGGGAGATCTTTCCATCTTCTGAGATCTTCTATAATTTCTTTCTTCAGAGACTTGAAGTTTTTATTATACAGATCTTTCACTTCCTTAGTTAGAGTCAGGCCAAGATATTTTATATTATTTGTGACTATTGAGAAGGGTGTTGTTTCCCTAATTTCTTTCTCAGCCTGTTTATTCTTTGTGTAGAGAAAGGCCATTGATTTGTTTGAGTTAATTTTATATCCAGCTACTTCACCGAAGCTGTTTAGCAGGCTTAGGAGTTCTCTGGTGGAATTTTTAGGGTCACTTATATATACTATCATATCATCTGCAAAAAGTGATATTTTGACTTCATCTTTTCCAATTTGTATCCCTTTGATCTCCTTTTGTTGTCGAATTGCTCTGGCTAGGACTTCAAGTACAATGTTGAATAGGTATGGAGAAAGTGGACAGCCTTGTCTAGTCCCTGATTTTAGAGGGATTGCTTCAAGCTTCTCACCATTTACTTTGATGTTGGCTACTCGTTTGCTGTAGATTGCTTTTATTATGTTTACGTATGGGCCTTGAATTCCTGATCTTTCCAAGACCTTTATCATGAATGGGTGTTGGATCTTGTCAAATGCTTTTTCCGCATCTAACGAGATGACCATGTGGTTTTTGTCTTTGAGTTTGTTTATATACTGGATTACGTTGATGGATTTCCGTATATTGAACCATCCCTGCATCCCTGGGATGAAACCTACTTGGTCAGGATGGATGATTGTTTTGATGTGTTCTTGGATTCGGTTAGCAAGAACTTTATTGAGGATTTTTGCATCAATATTCATAAGGGATATTGGTCTGAAGTTTTCTATCTTTGTTGGGTCTTTTTGTGGTTTAGGTATCAGAGTAATTGTGGCTTCATAGAATGAGTTGGGTAGAGTACCTTCTGTTTCTATTTTGTGGAATAGTTTGTGAAGAACTGGGATTAGATCTTCTTTGAAGGTCTGATACAACTCTGCACTAAACCCATCTGGTCCTGGGCTTTTTTTTGGTTGGGAGCCTATTAATGACTGCTTCTATTTCACTGGGGGATATAGGGCTGTTTAGATCATTAACCTGATCTTGTTTCCACTTTGGTACCTGGTATCTGTCTAGAAACTTCTCCATTTCATCCAGGTTCTCCAGTTTTGTTGAGTATAGCCTTTGGTAGAAGGATCTGATGGTGTTTTGGATGTCTTCAGGATCTGTTGTTATGTCTCCTTTTTCATTTCTGATTTTGTTAATTACAATGCTTTCCCTGTGCCCTCTAGTGAATCTGGCTAAGGGTTTATCTATCTTGTTGATTTTCTCAAAGAACCAGCTCCTTGATTGGTTGATTCTTTGAATAGTTCTTCTTGTTTCCACTTGGTTGATTTCGCCCCTGAGTTTGATTATTTCCTGCTGTCTAGTCCTCTTGGGTGAATTTACTTCCTTTTGTTCTAGTGCTTTTAGGTGTGTTGTCAAGCTGCTAATGTGTGCTCTTTCTAGTTTCTTTTTGGAGGCACTCAGAGCTATGAGTTTTCCTCTTAGAAATGCTTTCATTGTGTCCCATAAGTTTGGGTATGTTGTGGCTTCATTTTCATTGAACTCTAAAAAGTCCTTAATTTCTTTCTTTATTCCTTCCTTTACCAAGGTGCAATGTATGCTTTGAGATTTACTAAAGTTTCTTTAATGAATGTGGCTGCCTTTGTATTTGGAGCATAGATATTCAGGATTGATAGTTCCTCTTGGAGGATTTTACCTTTGATGAGTCTGAAGTGCCCCTCCCTGTCTTTTTTGATGACTTTGGGTTGGAAGTCAATCTTATCAGATATTAGAATGGCTACTCCAGCTTGTTTCTTCATACCATTTGCTTGGAAAATTGTTTTCCAGCCTTTCATTCTGAGGTAGTGTCTATCTTTTTCTCTGAGATGAGTTTCCTGTAAGCAGCAAAATCTTGGGTCTTGTTTGTGTAGCCAGTTTGTTAGTCTATGTCTTTTTATCGGGGAGTTGAGACCATTGATATTAAGAGATATTAAGGAAAAGTAATTGTTGTTTCCTGTTATTTTTGTTTTAAAGTTGGCATTCTTTTCATGTGGCTGTTTTCTTTTAGTTTTGTTGAGGGATTACCTTCTTGTTGTTTCTAGGGCGTGGTTCCCGTCCTTGTATTGTTTTTTTTTCTGTTATTATCCTTTGAAGGGCTGGATTCGTGGAGAGATAATGTGTCAAATGTCAAATTATAGACATACATGAGGAAGATGAATCAATGATATAGAGTGGATCTTCAACAAAATCCGAGAAGAAAACCTCTTCAAACTAAGGAAAAACTCACCCATACAGACACAAATAGTACACAGCATGTCAAATAGACAACCCTACCATTCTCTCTCTCTCTCTCTCTCTCTCTCTTTTCCTCCCCACAGGGGGAAACAACTCCCATGTTTTATCATGGTTAAAACCCTAAATACACAAAAGAAAGAAAGAGTACTGACACCTGCAAGAGAAAAACACAAGTCACATATGAAAGGCAACCCATCAGAATAATAGCTAGTTTCTCAATGGAAACTTTGAATGTTAAAATACTAACCTTTGGCTGGAGAAATGGCTGAGTGGTTAGGAACACATGCTGTTCTTGCAGAGGACCTGAGTTCTGTTTCTAGCAGCCACATCAAGCAACTCACAACCACCTGTAACTCATGATTGCCAACAGAGTCCATTGCCCTCTTCTTGATAACATGGGCACATACACTAAAACATATACAACTAAATGAAAATAAAAATCTTTAAAACCATCAAACTTTTAAAAATCAAAGAATGCTATTAATAATGTGAAAGTGTCTACAGAATGGCAGAAAATACTTGGAAATGATACATTTGATTAAAGATTTGACAGCATAGTCCCAAGTCAATAAACTGGGTTGGGGAGGGAATCATGAAGGGAGTGGGAGTTTCAGGCCATATGGCCATGAGAGTGAATGGAAATCTGCAGCTGACTGGGGTGGAGTTAGTGGGCATCTCCAGAAAGAGACAGAGACCTTAGATAGAGGAGGTACCACAAAATCAATGGGAGTGGTCTTAGCTGTAACTCACAGCATTGAGAATATCAAGCCTGAGGAGGGAGGCTGTTTCCTGTAGCCAGGCAGGAACTCTGGTGGAGTGATAGGGACACCAACACACCCACAAAACTTTAGACCCCAAACTTATCCTGTCTACAATAAATACAGAGATTGGAGATGGAGCAGTCTGAAGGAATGGCCAGTCAATAACTGGCCCAACCTGAGTCCTTCCCATGGGCAAGGACCAATCCCTGTCATTATTATGGTACTCTGTTATGCTTGCAAACAGGACTCTAACACAGCTGTCCTCTGAAAGGCTCCAACTACCAGCTGACTCAGACAGATGCAGACACTCACAGCTAAGCAGTGGATGGACTCTCATGGAAGAATAGGAAGAAAGATTGCAGGCCGTAAGGGGATAGGAACTCCATAGGAAGATGAACAGAGTCAACTAACCTGGACCCATGGGACTCTCAGAGACTGAACCACCAACCAAAGAGCATACATGGACTGGACTTAGGCCTCCCACTCATATGAAACAGATAGGCAACTTGGTTTTCAAGTGGGTCCTAAACAACTGGAGTGGAGGCTATCCCAAAAGCTATTGTCTGTTTGTTGGATATGTTCTTCTAGCTGGGCTACCTTGCCTGACCTCAGTGGGAGAGGATGCATCTAGCCTCACTGAGACTTGATATGCCAGTTTGGGAGATACTCAGAGGACCCTCTATCACTCAGAGGTAAAGAGGAGGTGGGATGGGAGAAGGATTGTGGTAGGGGGTGACCAGGAGGGGGCAATTAGCCAGATAAAAGTAAATAAATAAATAATAATAGAAAAAAAACCACTCACCTATCAAAACATACATAAAAGATTTGAGTAGACTATTCTTTAGAGAAGGTGTACACTAGTCAGTCAGTACACAAAAACTGCCCCCAATCCATTGTTTGTTTAGGGATATGTCAATAAAAATCCCAGAGAGGTATCACTTTATAGCCCTATGCTGGACACCTGATAGCAGAGGTCAGTAAGAACATGTAGAGGCTATGATCATTGATAGAAATTGAAATGGTGCAGCTATAATACTTCCTCAGAAAGTCAAGTGTGGTATTCCTGTGTGTCTTGGATTTCATACCCTGGTGTGTACGTGTATATGTGTGTAAAGATGTGTGTATATATATATATATATATATATACATATATATCTCCAAAAGTATATAAAATATATGAATGTTAATAGTGGCATTACTTATAGGCCAAAAGTTAGACATTGGCAAGGGAGATGATTCAGTGGATTAAAATACTTTCTGCACAACATAAGGACTTCAGTTGAAATACCCCGAATCCAGGCATGTGGCATCTTGCACATGTCAGGACTGTGGGAGATGCTGGGGCATGTGGAAACAGTAGGGTGGCTGCTACTTGCTGGACACAAGCCTACCTCTAATTCACTGAGAGACTCTGTTTCAAAGGAATTAGGTGGAGCATGATGGAGCAGGATACCAGACATCCTCCTCTGGAGTCCATAAAAAAAAAAAAAAAAAAAACAAAAACAAAAACCATACACACACACACACACACACACACACACACACCATATACCTACAAACCAAAAAGTAAAAGAAAATTAACTCCAAAAAACAAAAATTAAAAACAGCCAAAAGTCTAATCAACTTACATATTAATAAACAAACACTGTACACTGGCAAAATGGAAATAACTGGACCATAAAAAGAGGTGTCTGAAGTACTGTTAGATGACATCAAAGAAGCAAATCTTAAGTGTGTCATTGCTAAGTGATCAACCCAGACATTAGCTGTCACATGTGTGGAGTAGGATTCATTTGCTTTAAGTATCTATTATAGGAACACTCATGGACAAGAATGGGTTGTGATTGGTAATTAATGAGTTGAGAAAATATTAAAGAATTTTCTGGATTAACGGGCTATTTGAGGGGAGAAAGTTGACAAGCAAAGAGGTCATGTTGGGGTGGAGGCAGGCAGCTAGAGATGAGGAAGAATTAGAAGGAGCTATAATGATGCATATATGTATAAATGCCTTATTGAAATTCATCACATTTTATCCTAATTATAAAATTAATTTAAAGTGAATTAAAATGATAATAACAAGGTAAAAAAGAAATGTTCTGGAATTCAACGGTTGTGATGGAAAGCCACTGAACTATGTAATTTAAAATGATGAGGTCTGAGTTATAGAAATTAAATCTCAATAAAATTAAAAGATGAAAGAGGAGCTGAAAACCAATAAAACATATATCCTGTAGACTAAGTTAGACCAGAAGAGTAGCAAGCAGTCCCAGTGAGAGTGAGAAGAATCAGCTAATAAAAGAAAGACTGCAAAGTACCAAAGTTGAATAAAAAGGCACATAAGAAATAATGTTAAAGTTAATAAGATCAACTGAGGGGCAGAAAATCCAAAACAAATCACCAACATCGGGATTGGACAATGGATTGCAGAATTATACCCTACAGAAGTTTAAAATGGACTATTTTATGGATGTGAACTGAAGAGTTCGGACAAAGTAGACATATCCCCATAAAATACAACTTATCAAAACATATAAATAAGTTCAAACTTCCTGGTTGTTATAAAGCTTTGAAGTATGTAGACATTGTTATTAGAAATTTGGTCCTAAATAAGGTTTTTTTCCCCCAGTGGGCTCAATGAATAATAGTTTCACACAATGGAGAAAACATAATAGCAATTTAAGCACACACATTCCAAGAGTAGGATAAGAAAACAATGAGCCAGACAGATGGATTATTGGCCAACAGGGCTTGCTGCACTTAGAGAGGATCTGTTTTGGTTCCCACTATCTATTATTGCACCCAGGAGCTCCAGCACCTTCTTCTGGCCTTTGTAGCTACTCCTACAATTGTATACCCAACCCATCATATGGACACATAATTAAAAATAAGATTTGTAAATAAAAAATACATCAAGTTGCCATCTGCCATCAGCTGAATAGATACAGTTATGGACAAGGTAGATAATCAAAGAAGCCCATGCCCTGATGTCTATCACCTATAGTTTCTATGATGTGATTAGGGCTCATTGTCAAGTTGACCCAATCTAGAATGATCTGGAAGGAGATTCTTAGTGAAATCTTACCTGGATTAAACTGGTCTGTGGGCATGCCACTGAGGGATTGTCTTAGTTGGTTTGCTGTGAAACGCCCACCCTGTTTGTGGTTGGAAATAGGGTTCTAAAATGTACAAGAGTAAAGAAGGCAAGTTGAAAAGAAAACAAGAAAACAAGGCATGACCATGTCTTTGCTCTTGACTGTGGATGGGATATGAGCAGCTCTCTCAAGCTCTTGCCACTCTGACTTCTCAGCAGTCATGGACCATACCATGGAACTGTGTGCTAAAACAAGCCTCCTTCTCCTGTGAGATGCTTTTGATCAGGGCATTTTATCACAGGAGCAGAGAGGAAACTAGGACAGATAACAAGCCCACATCCACAGAGACTTTGTAGATTAAAGATCATGGGTTAGTTGACCATCATACAGAAACAACACCCTGAACTAACTGGTTTGATCTAGTATAGTCACAATCTTTGTGAAGGTAAAAAGAGGCCAAGGCACAGGGGTATGATCACAGATGAGCAATGGGGTGCAGATGACCTCACCTCAGTGCTGACTTTTGGAGCACCACCAGCTACCCAGCTAGGCATGAGCACAACCTCACTTGGGAAAAGTTGGGTAACCTTCTCCACGAGAGCTGCTGAGGGAACATAGTTTTGCTGACAGTTTCCTGATAGCTGGTAAGACTCTAATGAGACAGTTAAAGTACATTTATGTTGTTTTAAGCCATGAAGTTTGTGGTAATTTTTTTAAATACACACTAAAATGTCTCTAAGCTAGGATGTGGCAAAATAGCAGCCATACCTCTCTACTTGACACTAAGCATAAAATATCAACTCAAGTGACAATTTAAATAATAAAGGGTAGATAAATGAATACAGAAATGAGAAAACAAGTGTGTGTACCAGAAATGTGGCAAAACATCTCAAGATCCCTTAAATAGGAAAACAACCCTTAAATAGGAAAAAGTCCACAAACAGCACAAGTAACTGTAAAACAAAGACCTCCGTTCTAATTACTATTTAATGTAAGAATGAACAAAATAAAAACATAATAAATAAAGTGAAAATGAATGGAAATTCTATTTCCTTAATCAGAGCAGAGTGGAGATATTAGGCAAGGCATGAGAAATCAGTCTCATCTTTCATGTGTATTAGATATGTGATAGACAGGAAGACATCATAGACAGTTTAGATTTAAAACAAAAAGTGCAGTCATTAATTTACCGCAACTGTGGTGACATGCCACAGACAGGCCCACATCATACTGGCAAAATTGTCAGGCAAGGACCCCAGGGAACCCCTCCTCTTCACCTCTGAACCACAGACTATATGGATTCCAGGAGAGGCAGGGCTACCATCTTTGTGAATCTACTGCTAAGCATACCAGGCTCCTGTAGATAACTGCAAATCCATTCACACAGATGACCCTGGGACAGAAAACAAGATTAAAAGGCATGAACATGACGAGAGCTAAGTACAAAGGAAGAGAACAGACAGTGACAGTAGGAGGTAGGTGATGAGACAGGCCAGCAGACATCATGTACATATAGAAAACTGTCTAAGAACAATTCAATCTTTTAAATGCATTACCACACTTAAGTAATAATAGTTTAAATTTCAAGCAAAAACTTCATTGACATGTCACCAAAGAGGCTGCAGTTATGACAGAATAAACACACTGCAGTTGCATTCAGTACTGCATGAGTGTGGCTCTTGAATCCAGGACAAAAGAGGTCCAAAGAGAAAACTTGCACTGAGCACTGTGAGGCGTCAAGTACATGTTGTTAGGAGTTAAGATGGAGACTACATGGCTTGTGCCTGAGAAGACGCACAGCAATACTGCTCTCAGTCAACCCCTAGAGGGTTTTGTAGGACATCAGATGTGCTGTCAGGAGGTGTGATTCAAATGAGGACAATCTGTTGAGAAAGTAGAAGCACATTTCAGCCATGGTTCTCCCTCTTCAGTTTCCATTACCACAGTCAATGTAATTTGGAAAAACTAGTGGAAAAATACAGACATAAACATTCCTATGTCTTCCTACTTATTTGCTTGAAATGTTTAATGTAGCTGTTAGAACAGTTACAGTTACATGAATGGCATGCATACGTGGGGTTAAATTTATGACTGTGTGTGAGTGTGTCCCCAGGTGCATCATTGGTAGGTGTGTGCTCACCCATATGTGGCCATATGGAGGCCAGAGCTCAATGTTGGATGTCTTCCTTAAACACTCCTCACATTATTTTTGGAAGCAGGGTCTCTCCCTGAACCTGGACTTCATTATGTGGGCTCTGGGGAGTCAAAACTCAGCTCTTCATGTTTATCTAGCAAGCATTCTTCCATTAAACCATCTCTGAAGGCCCCATAATGTGTATTTTATTTTACCATGCATGAACGATTCAATTTTTTCAGCTCGCTGTTTGATTCCGCAGGTGTATGCACTACACGGCAGCCATGCTTCCGGACTCTTTCTGTTCTAAGCAGTAATGAAGTCTCAGGAAAGCCTGTTGGGTGTGAATCATTCCTCTGCCCAGCACTTCAGAGTGGTAGTAGATTGCTGTTTCCTGTTGTCCCTTCAGCAGCTACCTCCACCATCACATCAACTGTGGATCACAGTGATTGGGTTCAGGTACCTAGTGCTTTACAAAACTACAGCCCCAATTCATAGAAGGAGTGCTATTGACGAACTTAGTACACTGTTACAGTTGTACCGTTTTATTGTTACTTATCCCTTGCTGGATCTAATTCATTAATTGCATTTTAGAAAGCAAGGCGGCACCCACTTTTGATCTCAGCACTAGGAAGGGAGTGGCAGGTGAACTGCTTTGAATTCAAACTCATCTAACATACATAGAGAATTCCAGGTCAGCCAGAGTTGCATAGAGAGAGCCAGTCTCAAAGAACGATTTTAGTCTGGATATTTGTGAAAAGGAAGAAGTATAATGATGATGGTATTAGGTGGTAATAGCTACAGTTTCAGACATCAACTGGGTATGAAGTGGCTTGGAATGATCATTGGGAGACTACTAAATTCACCACTTATGCCTTTTAGGGTATTTATATCATTTTTAAAAAGATTTTATTAGATATTTTCTTCATTTACATTTCAAATGCTATCCATATCATTCTTGGATGAGAAAATTGACTGAAAACAAAACTAGCCGCTGAATAGAAATATTAGTATAGGGAAAGGGTAAACCACACAGCACCTGATTTCTATCAGCCTGTTAACCAGTGGTGGATATTAAACTTGATATTCCAAGACTCTCTCTCTTCTACTTGTGACTGCATTAGGAAGCTGTCCTCTCAGCTGTCTTTACTGTCCCTCCTTCATTCACCATGACAAGGAAAGGACAAGTGCTAGTGTCTGATGTCAAGAAATCTCTGAAATTAAATAATGTGTGATTATCAACGTGTGGCATCAATTTCTGTGATGCTTTTAAGTGTCCCTAAATCTTCTTCAGGGTCTCTGGGAAAGATCTACATCAAGCACTTCCTCTCATTAAATCCACTTTTCTTCAAGTGCCTATAATCAGTAATTTTTTTCAAAAATATTTGCATAAATTTTGGTTATCCACTTTCATGTCTAGCATCTACTACAGTAATGGTCTTTTTTAAAAATATATATAATTTCTTCATAAGTATTCTGTGTGAATGTATGGCCACATGTGTGTGCACATACATCACACATTTCTCATATACTCCAGACTAAGCATGATGCTGTCAGACTCTTAAGTTCTAAAACTGTATCCACTGTAAACCTTGCTCTGTTCTCTTCTGACATATGAACTAAAATGTGTCCTTTATGAATTCAGAATGCAGCTGCACCTCTGGAAAAAAGACTGCAAAGAAGAAAAAAATGAAAAAATGTCGTTGAGAATTATGTAGAGTGGCTGACACCAGGGTCACTCATTTTTTTTTCTCAACAACCACTCCATGAAAGGACAGGGCAGGCATTCCCTCCTGCACTTTGTAAGTAGAGAAAGTCAAGACAGAGAACTGGAGGGATTGGAGTAACGGACTCAAGTTTACAAAGTTAAATTGACTTCAGACTCAAGGGAAAAGTGAAAAATAAAGTCTAAGTCTTTGTTCATGATGAATCTGTTCTTCATACCCCTGCCCTCCAACCTCTTTTCCAACACAACTCCATATTAACGGGGTATGTATTACATGTACTTCAGATAAGAAGTAATAACAGGGACAGCAAGATGGCTTGATAGGTAAGTGCTCTTGCTGCCAAGCTTGAAATCCTGAGGTCAAACTCTAAGACCAACACAATTGAAGGAGAGAACCAACCCAAGAAAAATGTCTCCTTCTTCATATGTTGCCTGTTGTGGACATGTGCAACCATGCATACATAAAATAAATAAATGATAAACAATCTAAGCAAGTAAAAATGTAGGGCTTGGTGAGGCAGATAGCTTCAACATTAAGGCGTTTCTGCAGGCATGAGAACTGGAGTGTGGTCCCATAAGACTCATGTAAAAGGCCAGGTATGATGGCATGCATGTCTGTAATCTCAGAACTGAGTAGCTAGAGAAAGGCATATCACTGAGGCTTTCTGGTTCATCAATTTGACAAATTTGTGAGCTCTGGGTCCTTGAGAAGAGACACAGTTTCAAGAGAAATGAGAGGGCAATTGAGAAAGATACCTGATGTTGTCCTCTGCCCTCTCCATGCACACACACACACACACACACCACGTACACACATACTAAAAAAGTAAAATACATAAAGGAGTTTCTAGGAATATATATAACTCTTATATATAGGTATAGGAAATAGAAGTTGGGTTTGGACTCATGTTGCACTGAGAGTCAGTATCCATAAATAAAGCAAAGTCTTGTTTATCAGATAGGTCCATGTAGAGCTGACAAGAAAACTGACTTGCTAAGGATGGACTGGCAGTGACTGGATGAGAAACATAAAAGAAGGGGCTGGGCATGGTGTCTGGGCTATATCAAATGGCTCAGCCCCTGTAGTGTTTCTGCCAAAAGACTGGGCTTAATTCAGGCACCTCTCTAGCAGTATTTTGGTTGTTAAAGATATATTTGTCATCTCCTGTGGAGGTGCTGTGAGGATTAGGGAGGGTATGGGACTCCCTCGATGAGCCTAACTGTAGGCACAATTCAAATGCCAGATGTTCATTTCTTTCCATTTAAACCTCTTCAGCGCATCAGGAACATTCATCTCACTAAACATTTCCACGTCGCACAGAAATGTTCCTCCAAAGTGTCTCACCACCAAAGAACAGAGTCCCAAGAAGAGGAAATGCAGAGGTTCTCTCTCTGTGTCTCCTGTCTGTCTCTGTATGTGCCTGTCTCTTTTTCCCTACCTCTCTCCCTCCCTCCCCCCCCCTCTCTTATGGTAGGGAGGGGAGGAGAAAGCAAGAGTAAGAAAATAAAAATGATCACCTTTTCATTCATAAATAAGAGCCCCCACAAAGGGCTGCGGATGTGTGCATGAGATGCCACACTCATCTCTAAAATCACTGTTTCTGCTTTAGAAGTGGTGACACACTCTGAATGGTGTCCCCCTTTGTCCTACATCAAATCATGGTGGCTTTCTTTCCTGAATTCATGCATAAACCAGATTCATTCACTTTATTACCTGGACCACTCCCAGTCTCCTGGTGAGTCCACCCTTTCTGCCACCACCACCACCACCATCAATGTATTAGGATCCATGGCTTTCCTTTTAGATCGGCAGTTATGTAGCCACATGAAAGATGTCCTTCTCATGTAGTGAAGATGCTCACTGTGGTAGAACCTTGTAGAAGGGTGCCAGAGGATCTGTAGAGGACCTCACACCTTCCCATTACATTCCAGCCATTTGTCATTAGGAAGTTATTCTATGGCAGCCCAAACATGAAGAGGCACATCTAGCCTATTCTTAACTGAAACTCTTTGCAATAACAAGTCTACAGGGAGCATCTATGTGTCCTTTAGCAAAGCTTGGTTGAATGACAAATGATGCATTGCCCCCTGGAGTTCAGTAAGAGGAAGTAGATGAATCTGTAAAATACTTAGATCTTTGGGATATTTTAGATATAAACCTGCAGTAGAACAAGCCTATGACATGTAGACTACCATTTATTCTAGGAAAAGGAAAGACAAATTAGTTTTTAATATCTTTTAAATGGAAAATTTAATCTTCAAATAAATAGAAATCATTTCTGAGCAGAGGAGAAAGAGGACATCTGACTCTGATGGCCAGAATTGCTTATCTCATAGTGAAACAAGAGTAATAAAAACAATAATGAAAAATCTAAACAAAGACAAAATTTGCTGCACACCGATAGGAGATGTCCCTCATGAAGTTCCTCACCTCAGGAATGTTCAGTTCTCACCCTCTGTGCATTAGTTAGAGCATCCAAGGGAACTTACTGATGCTACATCTGAACCTCAAGTGTTCCAGCAGACACAGGGTGAGAGAGCTATCCAAGTAAAACCTTAAGAGGCCCCATCTTGCCATTGTCTTAAAGTGGAAAATTTGGACATTAAAACAAGAACACATTTTGATCTGAGAGTGGATGACAGCTTGTCAACCACGGGAGAGACATAGCCAGGAGCCCTCCTTCCATCTTTCTATCCACTAGCTCTACCTTAGAGACCAGAGTTGATGGTGGGAAAGTCCCTGCCCTAGAAGTTTTCCAGACAGTGAGCATATGATAATGGACCCTAGTAATTGCTTTGTGACTGCTGAAAGGATAATGTTTCTAGGTCATGACTATGAGTGGATGCTAACATGGAGAGGACAGGAGCCTCTTGAAGGACAAGCTACCACCATAAGAAATTGCAAGACAAGCTATCCAGAACTAGCCATACTTCTGTATTAATTTATGAAAAATACATATGACTAAGAAGCATGTTCAACAACACAGGCAGTCCCCAGCAGCCCTAGCCTTGAGATTGCCTATCATTCAAAATGTCTGGCTTCTCAAGTTGAAAATTACTTTGTGTCTAATATTTTTAGAAGTCTGATTTGAGAAGTGAAAGCTGAAATGTTTACCAAGGAAAGAACACAAGATCTTGGCTTTGCTTCAGAATAAATGAGACGGGAAGCAGCTGCTGTTGAGGAAACCCGTACAACAGCATTATATAAAGTTAATAACTGTGGAATCTTGAGGATAGATAGTTGGAGGATCCAAATAATTTTTACCTGTTTTTTCTATTTTAATTTTCAATTCAGAGAGAGAAAAGAATAAACAAGGGGAGGAATAAGATAAACAAAACAGGGAGATAGGGATAGAGGAAGGGAAGGATGGATGGAGGGGTAGATAGAGAGAGGGGAGGACAGATGGAAAGAGGGAGAGATAGGGAGGGAGACAAGGTGGAGGGATGGTTATAAGGAAAGTAAAGATTAAAGGGGGGAAGCAATGAAGGCAAAGAAAGGATGGGTAGAAGAGGGCGGGGAGAGGAAGGGGGAAACAAACTAGAAGAGAAGAGGGAAGGCAAGTCAGCCAAATGGATGATCCAGGCAGTTTGCATGCCAGCCCTCCTGGCTCTGCCTGTATCTGCCTGCCATCTTCATCTCTTGCCTCTCCTCTGAGTATCCTCTAGGCTCTGACTTTCCTATACTTTCCCCTCAGGGAGTAGAACTTGTCCAGCCCCTTTGTTGACTTCTCAACTCTTACAGCATCCTTCAGACCCCATGCTGATTTCCTGTCTTCATACACACCCTGGCCTTTCTGATGTGGCCCTGTCTCTGCCTTTAACTACTGTGGTACCTCCCACCCCTGCTTTGCAGCACATTACACCTTCAAGGTCAGTCAAGGGAGTATTGCTTGTTCCATCAGCCTCTACAGGCTATGAGTCTCTCATGAGCGGACACAGTACCTGACCAGCTGCATGGGTCAGCACTCAGCTTTCTAGAACTTGCTGGATAAGTTATCGTGCTTTGGGGGTGGAGTGAGGCAATGATAGGAGACCAAGATATTCGCCCTAGGGGTGAAAAGGGCTCAGGTTTCAATAAAGTACAGAAGAGGATGCATGGTTCTTAGAGGTTGAAAAGGCTGAGGCAAGTGTCTCTGATTTTATCCTTTGATAGAAAAAAAATAGAAAGAAAGAAAGTAATAAAAAGCCACATACTGTTATTAGATATGCCTCCTTCCAGCCCTGAGGTTATATGTCATTCGGTGTGGAAAGGGTGAGGGAGACACCTGTATATATTCAGCATTTTAATCATGATGTGAATATGGACTGCGAGTCTCCTAGTGGGTGAAGTCTCCCTGCATGGGCAATGCTGGTTGCCTCCTGAAGACCATTATAGCTCTGGCAGGTTAAAGAAATGCCCAGGTATGCAAGCTCTGAACAGCAGTGACCAAAAACACTGCTAGTTTCTTCTGGTACACTGGATGAGGAACTCATTAGTAACACAGCCTCCCTTGAGCAGACTAGACCACTCATTGGATAAAACCTGGCAACCTGGCATGGCAACCTGAGTTCAGTGCTGGGGACCCACATGGTGAAGAGAGAGAACTGATTTCTGAAAGTTGTACACATATACACACACCATAAATAAGTATAACTTCTAAGACTAGGAATGCAGTCTTCTGCAGACCTGGATATTCAGAGCAGAGACCTTTGCTAATTACAGACACAGTGGAAGAATGCACATCGTGTGTCTTCCTTATTTTATATATTCTCCTTTTGCATAACACAATATAGTCACCTGCAGAGAGGCAATTCCTGAGTCACAGAGGAAGCCAAGATGTCACCCACAGCATGGGATCAGTACATCTTCCTAGGTTAATATTTGGAAAAGAAGCAAGGCATAAAGAATTGCAGGTGCTTTTATTGGCCAGCATGGGGTGTCTAGTTGGGGTACTGTATTTTCTTCCCTATTATAAGGTAACTAGTAAAAGCTTTTTAATGTATTCATGTCTAATTAATTGTTCATCTTAATACCTGCATTTTCACTGTCGAATTCAGAAAGTTTTTTTTTCCTGTTTCAAATTAATTTTCTATCAAAAGTGTGGTTTTGGTGTCCCTAAGAGACTAATTCCATCATCAAGCATGGTCAAGGGAACAGAGTTCACATATAAGCCCAAAGATGTAGGTTTGAAGGTCTGTGCCTTTGTGATCTCAAAACATGGCTCAGAAAGAATGGTGGCAGGGATGGTGACAAACTCACCTGCTGCTGTGGAGACTTGTCAGGAAGGCCTAAGGACTTATGATTATCACCAGTTTCCTCAGACTTCTGTTGTATGTGTATCCATACATGTCCATGTGTATATGTGTGTACACAGATATGAACAGGTTCTCTCTCTCTCTCTCTCTCTCTCTCTCTCTCTCTCTCTCTCTCTCTCTCTCTCTCTCTCTCTCTCCCCCTGTGTGTGTGTGTGTGTGTGTGTGTGTGTGTTAGTGTGTGTGTTAGCTTAATCTTAGGTATTCCTCTGAAGCCATCTACCATATTGTTTTGAAATGGGGAATCTCACTGGGACCTGAAACTTGCCAACTGTGATAGCCTGACTGGCCAATGATTTCCAGGGGATCATACTGTCTCTGGCTACCACCCCCCAAGAGCTGGATTTACAAGCACCTCTCTCTTTGTCTCTGTCTCTCTGCCTCTCCCCTCTCCCCAGATCTCTCCTTTCTAGTCATCTTTTAGGGTATGTTCTGGAGACCCAATTCCACCTTTTATTGGTGCACAGCAAGCATTTCATGACTGAGCCATGTCCCCAGCTCCACCCCTACTTTTCAGACTTTCACTATGATTTTGAGAGCCCCTGCTGCCCTGGTTTGTGCCTTGCTTCCTTGTGAATACATTCAATACGCTTTTGTCATAGTCAGACTCATCCCACTTTCACCCCTGCCCAGTTTCCTCCCTCATCATCCTACATAATCTTTCTGCTGCCTCTGCTGTGTTTTCTCCATCCTCATTCCACACAGGAGAGTCTTTATGAGTCCGTGTTTCTCTCCAGGTCCACCTGCTTTCCTACAGATGACATCGTTTCCTTCTTTGTGGCAAGACCACTGTGTGTATCTATCTGCCACATTTTCTTTATCCTTTCATTGGTTGATGTGTACCCAGAGCAATCTATCACTTGACCACTGTGAACAGTGACAGTAAACATAAGAATGCAGGATTGATTCCTTTGGGACTAACCCCCAGGAATGAAATAGTGAGATCACGTTGTTGTTGTTATTTGTCTGTCTGTTTGTTTGTTTGTTTTGTTTTGGCTTGGTTTTTGTTTTTGTTTTCTGAGAAACCTACATAGTTATTTTAATACTGGCTGAGTAGATTACATTCTCCCTGCCAATGCATATACATCTTTATCAGCATTTGTTGTTATTGGCTTTCTTGATGATAGCCATTGTTAGTTTTTATTGATGATAGCTGGGATAAATTCATTGCAATGTTGTTTTGACTGCCTTGACCTTTATTGCCAGTGTGTTTAATTTTTTTCATGTATTTCCTATATATTTCTAATGCTTTTGAGCAGAATTCATTTCTGCACTTATCAATTGTATTATCTGGTCTTTTGATACCTGTATTAATTATGTATATGTATATATATACATATATATATATATATATATATATATATATATATATATATTGTTGTATGCATGTGTGAATGAAGTGTCTGAAGTATCTAGAAGAGGATATTGGGTCCCTAAGAACTGGAGTCCCAGATGGGTGTGGATGCCATGTGGATGCTAGAAACTGAACCTGGATCCTTTTCAAGAGCAACAAGTGCTCTTAACCACTAAGCCATCTTTCTATCTTCTAAATATTTTTTATTTCATTTTGTTTCAATGATGTGTTCCAGAGATTCATCCTTGTCAGGGAAGTAGCTGACCAAGAGTTTCTTCTACATGCTGTCCTGTCTTTTTATCCTGGCCCTTATCTCCTCTGTGCAGGAGCAAATTCATACTTTACTGTTATGATTTGTATTTTATTGATTTATTTTATGTGTAGAAATGTTTTGTCTTCCTCTATGCATATGCACCATGTGCATGCATTGTCCCTGAAACCTGAAGACCATCTCTTGTTTGTTTTTTTGGTTGTTTGTTTGTTTGGTTGGTTGGTTGGTTTTTGGTTTTTGGTTTTTGGTTTTTGGTTTTTGGTTTTTGGTTTTTGGTTTTTGGTTTTTGGTTTTTGGTTTTTGGTTTTTGGTTTTTGGTTTTTGGTTTTTGGTTTTTCAAGACAGAGTTTCTCTCTGTGCAGTCCTGACTGTCCCAGAACTTACTCTGTAGACCAGGCTGGCCTCGAACTCAGAAATCTGCCTGACTCTGCCTCCCAAGTGCTGGGATTAAATGTATGCACCACCACTGCCTGGCTAGGGTTGTGAGCCTCAAATGTGCTCAAATTCAACTCAAGTCCTCTTCCAGAGCAGCCATGCTCTGAACTGTTGAGCATCTCCCCAGCCCTTTGTTCTCTGGCTTTGAAGCTGAGGTTCTGCTGTGTAGCTCAGGTTAGTGTAGAGCTCATTATGTAGACTAAACTGCCCCCCAGTTTAAACAGTTTAAACTGCCCCCCAGCCTGATCTCCCAACTCGACATCTGCTTCTATCTTAACCGACCAGGTCCAATTAGTGATGCTCATATATTCATGGGTACCTCAAAGAAGAAAGACACTTCTCCAGCAGCCATCAACTGCCCATAGCGCCTTGGTAGGGGTCAGGCCTTTAAAGCTCATCTGCATCTATTCTTCTACTGTGACTAGCTTGATTTTATGTGGGGTCTATGCTAGTAACCACTGTTGTGATAGGTCATATTGTGATAGCCAGCCATGTCAGAAGACAGCATTGTGCCTCACTCCATCTCATCTTCCAGATCAGACATTCTTTCTGCATCCTTACTTGATGCTCCACAAGCCTGAGTAGGGACCACCTTCACTTCTTCAATGCATGCACAGGGTCTTGATCAGTAATATGGTCTGAAGCTGTTTTATAGCCAATGATATCTTGTCAAGCTGCTGCTGCTGCCTGTGAACTGGGTCCAATCTGCCTTTGAAGCCACTAGAAGCTGTTCCCTTTTTTCATTTTCATATTTTTTTTCATGACTGAGACCTCTAAATGCAACTGATTTCATCGGCAACAAACTTAAACTCTTAAATAAAAGTTGCTAAAATCCAACTTGTGGCTTCCACAATGTCTATAATTTAGACAAACAACCATTTTAATGCTCCTGGGAAGTTATATTTTGCTATTGTTTTTCTGTAGTTCTGATCATAAGATCATCCTAACATTGTAAGAAATTTTAGTTTCATTCCTGTTTCAAAAATTCTCACTGATCTCTTGTTTCTTCAAGATCTTCAAACACCTGACAGCTCTAAGATCTAATTACTAATTCCAAAGGGGCTTAGTGTACATTGGAAATTCGCAGGGGTTAATTAAAGGGGTCAGCTCTCTCATAATAAACTTGAGCATCTATCTCAATATATTACTAATTGTACAAGATATTTTCTGCCTGGTTCACTTGGGAGATGATTGGAGGGACTTTCAAGGTTGTATAATGTTCCTTATTCATTAGCCTGATGTCTCACAGTAGCTTATAAGACCCACATTGAACAAAAGATTGATTAAGACTTAGGCAGGTCACAAGTCACTGACAAAAATCCCCAACCAAGTTCATAATCCAACTGCATTGTAACCAAGCATGTCCAAGGTTTGACTCATTTAGTAAAATAATAAATTTTTAAATGTTAGATTGCATTGCAGAGAGCTTCTTGGCATCAGTGGCTCTGATAAGAGTATCAGATGCATTATCTTGTTTTTGTAACTACAGACTGACAGTTAATATTTATCTCTATTGTGCAGAAGAACAAACTGAAGGTCAGAGCAGATCGGAATCATTTCTAGGTACCCAGCTGAGCTGTGGTAAGGGAGTCTATCTGTCTGTCTCTATCCTACTGATTTATATGTGTGTATGCATGTGTGTGGCGCGGGGAGTGATGGACATATAGACATGTACACTGTTAATGGAGCTTGGGGCTCCTGGGGAAAGACCACAGACTCCATTCAATTATAATTAAGAGATTTATTGATTAGCTGCTAGCAGGAGCATAGTCTCTGAGTCAGATTTGAGATTGCTGTATACGAAGGGTATGGGGAAGGGTTTTTTTTAAAGGTGAAAACCACAAGACCTTTGATATGTATGCAAGCAAGCCTCTCCCCCACCCCACCCCCACACACACACACAAAATGGTCTGTTCTGCCAATTTTAAGTGATTGAAGTGAGTCAAGACATTCTTTGGGCATCTGCATAGGCATGTTACAGAGGCCAAAATGCAGTTAGTCATATTATAACAAAGAGATGATCACAGCTATATATTTCTGGGTGGGGGTCACTGAGTCAGGGTTACTTAGAACTTAACCTCCAGAGACTGAAGTCAGAGATAAATGGCCAGGGCTTCCCAAGATGGATGCCTAGCATGAAATGACGTTTCCTTAGCCATCACAGCACATAGTGGTTTTCCTCAGATGCAGAGGCCTATAACTTGTTAAGTAAGCTGGGCTGGCTGGCCTGTAGGTTCAGGCATCTACCTACCTCAGCTTTCCCAGAACTGGGATTTACTAGTATGTAGCACCATACCCAGATTTTCATTGTGAGTTCTGGAAATTAAACTCAGGTCCTAATGTTTTCACAGTTAACCTCTTACTGACTGGGCTATCTCCCCAACCCTTCCTCCCTACCCACTCATAGTCTACCAATGTCTGTGGTCTGGCTTATCACACAGTCATCATGTGTGCTGATGGCTGGAAAAACACAACACAATGAAAAGATCTTTACACACTGCCCACACCATGCTTACATCCTGACTATGCAACTAACTGGATTTCTTATTAAGCTGCTTCCCTCTACACTCCTTCATGATTTAAGGCTGTGCGGAAGAGGCGGGCGGATAAGGTAAAATTTCCCCATTCTTTCTTGACCAGGAACTGCCTAAAATTATTTAGCAAACTGAATAAAATAATTCACACTAAGCACTGAATTTGAATGGCCATCTTCCCATCTTCCTTTCATGGTTATTTGCATTTTCCAAAAGGAAGCACTTACGTGAGCACGTGACCAGATAATTGAAGCAATTAGAACTACACAATCAGGAGGAGACCAGGCAACTAGAAATCAAGCCTTCAGAGATCTTATCCCACCTCCTGTGGCCGTCTTTGCCTACTTTGCCCTTTCTCTAACTTTTCTCCAATTTTTTCATATTGTGGAATTGTCCAGCTAAAGAATCTTCTAGACATACGTCAAATATAAGGAATGCTCGAGAGAAATATGAAATGTAATAATCCAACGCTATGAGCAGACTCTCCGTTATGAGAAACACCTGTGTAAACTCAAACACCTTTACCCTCAGCCGTGCTGTTTTTAGCCCAGTGTCAATGACAACAGGGATGGCCTGCTTTGAACTACTAGGTAACACAATCTCTTTAGAAGATCATGCCCCCCCCTTATTTTTAAGACATTATTATCAGTATTATCAGTATCAATATTATTTGCATGTAGATTTGCGAGTGAGCAGGTACTGGTAGAAACCACAAGAGGGCGTCTAATTCCCTGCACCTAGAGTTACAGATGGTGGTGAGTCACCTATATGGGTACCAGGAACTAAACTCAGGTCCTCTGCAAGAACACACTCTGAACTGCTGAGGAATGAATCTCTTCAGACATTCCATCTTATTTTTTAAGACACAGTCTCTCGCTGACCCTAGAGAGTTTTGGGCTAGGAAGCTACAAAGCTCCAGGGATGGACCTGTCTCTCCTCTCCAACACTGGAAGCTTTTTTATCTGACTTTTTTGGTATCTAACTCATGTCCTTGTCCTTGCATGGCAACCACTTCACCAGATGAACTGTCTCCCCAGTCCTACCAGTGTAGTTTTTTAAAAAGTCAAAGGGAAGTAATATATAGTGTTTAAGAGCTTAACCTTGAACATGAGCCAGGCCAGGTCTGTAATTGCTCTCTCTGGAACTAGGTGGAGGTGCCTTTGAGAATTATTGCCTTGGCTTAAGGTTGAGTTCCCTCGTGATGAAGTAGTAGGGGCTGTGATGGGTGGCCAATGAGAGTGCCACCTTGTGGATTTGTGGTGAGCATCAAGTGAGGTTTTATATTTAAAGCAGTCTATGTTTAACAACAATGGTATTTGGCATATTAAAGCCTGTTTGGTGCCTTCTGTAGTTACCCACACATTTCATTTTCCTTCTCACAAATAAAATTACATAAAATAACATGAGCTTAACGCTTGATGGACTCTGTACTGTGAACATCTCCAATTGAAGACCAGACCAGAGGAGTGGTATCAGACATTATATATTTGGGGGTTGTTTCTAGAATTTACTTTTATTGTCTGGGATCAAAGACCCTCTTTCCTTTGTGGCCCTTTGAGTAATATAAGAGTGCATCTAAAAAGACAGATCTGTGTGTATAATAAAGGCTGAGTACAGCAGCTAGAGTTACTAGTCCTAGGAACAGGGGGAGCCAAGCTCCAGTGTTAGTTCAGCTGGTCCCTGACTGTGTGGCCTTCCCTGTGAAATCTGCTTTGTCACCCTATCTCAAAGTTATTACCTGTAAAGTGAAGAGAAAAAGGCCAACCAACAAACATGTACAAGCTCTAGCAATAAACATGGAGCCAAAAGATGTGGGGATGGGATGTGACAGTGGGTGGTCTGCTCCCATGGTAACAATTATATGACAGGTAGAAGAACAGCCCTGAGGCATTCTCAGAGCTAGAATGCTGCTTCTGCCATTAGCTCCTGGTGTCACCATGAGCAAAGTGCTTGGCTTTCTCTCTGAGACAGCTCATTTCTTGAGTGGGGATCATAATAAGAATATCTATTCCACAGAATTGCTGAGACAGGCTGGGAGGAGGCTTCAGTGGTAATGGTATTTAATGTACAAAGGTAAAGATTTGAGTTAAGATGCCCAGATTCACGTAAAAATCTGGGTGTGACAGTATATATCCTAACTCCATCCCTAGGGGTGGAAAAGAGACAGGGGTATCCCAGGAGTCACTAGCTACCCACTGTTGCCACTCTGTGAGCTCTATGTGCAGGAAAGAGTTTTTTTTAAGTAAGGTAGAGAGTAATAGAGGAAGGTACCCAATTATCAACCAAACCTCTGTCCTCCACAAGTACATACAAACAGATAAACACACACACACACACACACACACACACACACACAAATTGTGGTGAAGAGGAGTAATCTGTCTCAGCTTTTAGACCTGAGGCTGCCACTTGATGATAAATAATAGCTATTCTTGGTTAGATTTTGTTCATAGACCATCTTTACTATTTTAAGATAGTTCTAAGGCAGATACTAAACAGCATACAACACCTCTGTCCAGACCTGTTATAAAAATCTTAAAACTACTGTCTTAGTTAGGGTTTCCATTGCTGTGAAGAGACACCATGGCCAAGGCAACTCTTATAAAGGACAACATTTCATTGGGTCTGGCTTACTGGTTCTGAGGTTCAGTCGATCATCATCATCATGGTTTGAAGCTTGGCAGCATCCAGGCAGGTGTAGCACTGGAGGAGCTGAGCGTTCTACTTCTTGTTCTGAAGGCAAACAGGATACTGTTCTCAATGTTGCTAGGAGGAATGTCTCAAAGTCCATCTGGCAGTGACACAATTCCCTTAATAAGGCCACACCTACTCCAACAAGGCCACACATGTCATAATATATTCAAACCACCACAAATACCCTGCTTCCATGCACCAGATACTGAATCTGAATGCTTTGTGTGATGGTTTGGATGCCTAAATTGAACATGTCTTTCATTGACAAACCATCTTTTCACATATGGATTCCTCTACCTTTTAATTCCAACCACCAAACTACTTGAGTTCAGTCATGGAAACCTTTCTAGACCCTTCTTTCCTACTCTCTCAACTTATATCTGGATCTTACTGGCTATTACTGTTTGGATGCATGTGACATTCCTGTTATTTTCCAGAGTTATCTCTATGAGTGAAGGAATCATTGCTCTTTTGTGAACCCTTAGCAGCTGTTAGAGCTGCAGGTAACAGTGAGCCATGCCCTTGCCTCATCTGACCTTGTAGTTTAATACAACAGAAAGGCATTTATCCAGTAGCTGCAGCTATTAGCATTGAAGATGTCATCCTGAACACCAAGGAAGAAGGACAGATACAAAGGGGTATGTAAAGAAGATGTGACTACTGTGTAGAAACCCCAGGGTGTACCAGAAACACAGAGCACAGTGGCCGAGCTCAGAATGACCCCAAGATCTCCTGTCCCCTTGAATGATGTTTGCCAAAATGTGCATCCTGGGCTGCACAAGGGACTTGTGGTTGGAGGTCTCCTGAAAGAGCATGGTGTGTCCCTTTGTTAGCAACTCAGCTCAAATACTAACCCCAACAGTGGGGATGAGTCAGCTAGGGGCATGGTAGCAGTTCCCCTCCAGGATAACTCCATCCTGATACTGTTAGCTTTTCAATATTTAGTTTCATGTGTGTTGTGACTTAAATATGAAATACCCTCTATAGACCTATGAATTTAAACACCTGGTCCCCAGCCAGTGGCACTTTTTGGGAAGGTTGTGGGATTTTTAAACGTCGGAGTCCCGCTGGAAGAAGTATGTCAATAGGGGCAGCCTTTGCAGTTTTATATCCTGGCCCTATAGAACATCCTGTTCTTTCTACACTTCCTGACTGCCAGGCCTGCCTCAAGCTCCTACTGCCATGCTTTATCTGCCATGATAGACTGTGTGCCTTATGACAACAAACCCAAATAAAGCCTCTTTCTTTCTCCCTTAAGCTGCCTTTTACAGGGTATTTTATCACAGCAATAGGAAGAAAATGAATACAATACAGACACACATGGTTGCAACAGAAATATCTGAATTCTCTGTGTAATTATTCTATGCATTGGTGACTTTACACATTGCTGTCACATAATACCTAACCAAAGCACCTTAAAGGGAGAGGGATTAATTCGATCCTCTAGTTCTGTGGGGATACAGGGCCATCCTGGTGGGGAAGGCAGGTAGCCTGCCTAGCACATCGCATCAACAGGCTGGAAGGAAAGAGAACCAGAAATTGGGCTGGGCTGTAAAATGTCAAAGCTTAGATCCAACGACATATCTCTTCAACAGGGCTCCACCTCCTAAGCGTTTCATAATCTCCCCTAACAGTACCAATAACTGGTTCCAAGTGCTCAAACACGTGATCCTAAGGATGACAGTCCACACTTAAACTAACAACATTCTCCTTATATATGGACCTAAGGGGACCTGGAGATCCTAATACCCCCAAAGCAATGAACTTACCTAATGCCTGAAACTTAGTTTTTAAGTATTATTTTTCATTAAAGTGAATAAGGTTATGTGCAAGGCCAATATTACTGCCAAGTCTATTGTCCTTGTATTTTTAGGGTAGTGTGTGTGTGTGTGTGTGTGTGTGTGTGTGTGTGTGTGTGTGTTGCACACGTGTGTGCATATGCATGTGGGTGTCCACAGAGGTCAGAAGGAAGTATTGGAGTCCCTGGATCGCAATTACAAAATTAAACAGGGGTACTGGGATTCAAATTCAGTTTTCATCAAGGGTAGTAAGAGCTCGTAACCACTGAGCAATCTCTCCAGCCCTCTTAATTAATTAAGTGAACGAAGCATCCCCTAAAAATGACCACTCCAGACATAGAATATATTTAAAATGTCCATCCCCAGCATATCCTGTTTGCTCATGGAGTTGAGATTAAATAGAGGAAGGCTATCTTGACTTGAAAGGAAAGCCCATTTTTAGAGGAAAATAGAAAAGGGAGGAGCAGGGTGTGGCTTGAAGTCTGCTCTGGACAATGGCAATGGAGGTGTGGGGATGTAGTCCTGCCTAAAGATGGCTCAGAACATCATATGTGAGCCTCTCTAAGTTCTCTGCCTCTTGTGAGCCTGTCTGACAAAAAATTCAGAAATAGTCCTGCACCCAAAACTTTTCTCAGCCAGATTAAAGAGGGACAACTTGAGCCTGGTGTGGAGGCACACGCCTTTAATCCCAGCACTCAGGAGACAGAGGCAGGCGAATTTCTGAGTTCGAGGCCAGCCTGGTCTACAAAGTGAGTTCCAAGGCAGCCAGGGCTATACAGAGAAACCCTGTCTTGAAAAAAAAAAGAAGAAAGAAAGAAAGAAAGAAAGAAAGAAAGAAAGAAAGAAAGAAAGAAAGAAAGAAAGAAAGAAAGAAAGAAAGAAAGAAAGAAAGAAAGAGGGACAACGTGGGGGAGAAACATGATCAGTTTCTTGCTGGAAGTGATTCCCAAGGATTATTTGGGGGCAATCAGCATGTTATTGTGGGAATGTTTCCTTCTGAGGTGCAACTTCAGTTTTATTTGATGAGACCTTTTCTCCAGAGGTCCTTGGACCGTGATCTCTTATGATGTGGAAAATCAGCAGAACCCACTGGTTCCTTAATGGAAGCGACTGAGACCAGCAACTGTAGCAGCTGAGATAAAATCATAGCTTTACTGCGGTGCACATTAGCTGGGTAGAAACTGCATCCTGAGGTCATAAATAGTTATTAGCCAGTTAATGACAGCTATAGTCAAATCATTACATTTACATCTGATGAATAGGAATGAGGCCTTCCTTGGCCTGTTGGAGCTCAGGCAGTTTATTGGAGTGTTCCAATATTCTGGGGCAAAATTTCCAAATTTAAAATGACAAATCCTTACACCTCTCTTAAGGAAACAAAAGAAATGGATAAAAGTAAACAATTAGGTAATTTTTTTCCCTAGACTGTTCAACCTTACAATGGTGTCTTTGAATCCTAATGTGCTTCTGTTGGCTACAACACAACCCACTCAGTCAGGTGACCTTGGGTGCTTCATGCTATGTCCCCAGCTTCTCCTCATTATGGCAACTCCCTGAGGCTTTCCATACTCTACTGTCAAGACTTTACTCCAAATGACAGCAAAATTAAAGATTAGATCTTTTATCTTCTCCTGTGCTATTTGTCTATTTTTTGTGGTCCCAGGGATGGCACCTAGAACCTTGTGCATGTCGAGCAGGGGCTCTGCCACTGTGCCACCTTCCCAGACCTCTTGTTCTTTTTAGAAACTGATAGTTCATATATTATCCTATGTTCTGCAATGATCCCTGCAATTGAGGAATTTAAATACTTTTTCAGTCTAGCAGCAACCCTTCTCCAGTGGTAGATATAAATTAATCCGCAATATATTGCTTTGGGGTGATTTAACAATCAACCATATGTACTCTGGGCTTCTTTTCAGCCCATTTGGTAATGGATCTCTGATTTAGTTGGAGCTGTTTGGACTGGACATATAATATTTGCTCAGGCAGGATCACTGATAAATACAGGAACCAAAGTATGTGCTGAAATATCATTGAAAGCTACAAGTATTCAGAAACTTCATGATTTATAAAGAAATCATTTCTGAAAAAAAGAAGTTTGAGAGCAGAAGGTTAAGCACTCTTATTTTATTAATTGTGAGCTTCCAACCCCTCTTTCTTAACCATTAGTAATTAACTCAGATTTAAACTTATGCACATGCTCATTTCCTAGAAGAAAATTATGGGGTAAAGGTCTGCACAGCTGTCCCAATTAACACAGGCTTCTATGGGTAATCATTTCCTATGTGCCCAGGCACCACATGCCACAAATGTCACAAGATATATCTGGAAGAGGATGATGTGTTAGTTACTCTCATTGCTGTCACCAAAAATATCTGACAAAGCCACTTCTGAAAGGGGAGGTTTGGGTTTATTTTAGCATAGCATTTGAAAGTGACGTTTACGGCAGAGACAGCATGATAGGAGCTTGAGGCAGCTGGTCACACGGCATTTGCAGTTAAGGCACAGAGAAGGGTGAATGCTGTGGCTAAGTTTGTTATCTCTCTTTTATTCAGCCTAATTATCCCAGTGCATGAGCTAGTGATGCCCACGTTATAGGTGTACCTTCCTTGTATAGTTAGACCTTTCTGGAATATACACATACAGAGAGAGAGAGAGAGAGAGAGACAGAGACAGAGACAGAGAGACAGAGACAGAGAGACAGAGAGAGAATATAGGTATGATATAGATGTATATAAACAATAGATAGAGAGGAAAAGATTAGATAGAGATATAAATGTATATAGATGATATGGAGATAGAAAGAGATTAGATAGAAATAGATTATATAGATAGATGTTTTAATATATTTCATTCCAGGCTGGCCTCAGATGACATTGAACTTCTGATCCCTCTGCCTCCATTTCCCATGTGCTGGGATTACAGGTGTGTATATCGCCACCCCTGGGGATTAGTCCTGGGGATTAGATCCAGGGTTTTGTGATTGCTAGACGAGCATTGATATCCAAAGCTAGGAACTTTTCCTTTCGTAGGTAAAGACAGGCTAGCATCCAGAATCAGGTGATCTAGGGCAGCTCTGGTTTCTCTGTGCTTCCCAGAGGTGTGTCATTACCCATACCACAGGCTGTCTGTCAGAGGGACAGACAGGGAAAGCTCTGTGAAGAGTTCCTGGCACTGGGCTGTTTGTGGGATAACTATAACTGTTATCAATGGTTATGAGTAACTGGCATTGGACAGAAACTGCTAACAATAGGAGATGTAGAATCACAGACCTTGGCTTTAAATACCAACTTTGCCAATTTATGCACACAATTATATAACAACTCACTTATGAAAATGAGTGCAAAACAGATATGGTGATAGCGGATGCTGTCATGATCTCTGAGCATGTCTATGAGAAATCATATTGATGGCATTAATTGATGTGGAAGATACTCTGACAATGGGCGGAACTGTTTCCTAGATGAGATCTTTAACTATATGCATGGCAATGAAGCGTTGAACAGCACTATGCACTCATGACTCTCCCATAATGCTTTGTGCCCGCAGATGGAATGTAAGCATGCCACCTCCAGTTCTAACAGTGACTGTCTCACTTCAATGGACTGTGGCCTGACCTCAGAGCCAGAACACATCCTCTGCCCCCTTTAGATGCTTGTGTCTGGGTTCTTTTATCACAGCAACAGGAAAAGAAACGAAGACATGTACCAAAATTACACCCTCTCTTAGTCATAGCTTGGGGATCTCCAATAAAATAGTGAGTTTGACTGTGTTCTAGAAAGCACCTGCTTTGCCCTCAGCACACAGCTGGTCCCCACGGCCTGGAACACCTGTGCAAGAGGATTTCCTTTGCTGCCTTCTTGGAAAGCTGTCACGGTGCAGAGGCCCAGGAAACTTTTCCATGAAATGACTGTCAGTGGCCAGTGATTTTTCTGGGTAGGTCACATGCGTACAGTATTTGAAGTGTGTGAAACCCAATCAGATGTCCTGACTCTTGAGACTGTCTCTGTATAGCTGGGTCCTTAAGGATCTCTCTAGGGAAGCTTAAGGGGGTGGACACTGGTTGGAGATGGGTCAGGCTGAGCAGACTGTAACAAGAGAGTGTGGACCCCGTCTCCAGGGAAGAGCTTTCTTGGGGCCTCCTGGTTGACTGTTCCCATAATTCCTGAGTTGTATGAATTGAGACTTACTTCTATAGTCACCCTCCCTGCTCTTAAAGCAGAGGGGGAGCTAAATTCTCAAAAACAGGGCAATCACTTCATCAGGTAATTTAACTCATCCCAACACCCAGTGCCTCTTGCCACCTTGGCAAGTGGAAAGCCTAAAGAAAGAAAGGGTTGTAATAGACACAATGGTTGGGGGTTGACTAATCCGCAGCTTCACCCACTGTGGAGCCATAGTGGCTTCCTTCCCTGGCAGTTTACTAGTGGAATTAAATGTGTTTGTCATGAAACACCATGGATATTTTGAATTCATTGGCTGTTGTCAGCTCTAGAGAGGAAACTTCCAAGGCCAAAGCTCATCTCCTCAATGTTCTGAGATAGAGGCACTATGCTCTCAAGACAGGGCTGTCAAGGGCTAGATGATGAGTGCCCCTTTGTCTAAGCCCTAGGAACCCTGCAGCTGCTGTGCTCCCCTAAGCCTTGCTACACTCTCATTGGTTAAATCAGGTCACTTAGACATAAAGAGCTTTCCTGAAATGTTCAGGAGCAATCAGAGAGCAAAGAGAGGACAGAAAATCTGAATGGGGGAGGAAAGCTCTGATTGGCTAGCACCGGCTCTCACTGCAGACAGAGAATCTGGACTTTTGTTCCAGCCACCATGGATCCTCTGAAAGGGTTTTGTGTTTTATAGAAATGAATTTGACTCCAGAACTATGGAGAGGGAGAATGGGAGCCAATGCTGTGGGCGTTCTCACCTGCTAAGTGTTTATTGCACTTCCTGGGTTTGGTCCCTCTCAAGAGTCTACATCCACGGGGACATCTTAGCAGAGTGTAAGGAATGGGACAACATCAAGACCTGGGGTTCTGAGCCTCCCCAACCCCACACTTGCAAGAGAGTATTCCTTCCCAACCAGTGCAGAATACAGTGGACTATCAGAACCTGGCCATTTATGCCCAGGATAGGCCAGCACAACTCCACTCTATTCCTAGTGGCCATTCCCCCAACAACCCAACTTTCATCCTCCACTTTGTGTTCTGCAGAGGTAAGGACCTGCTGCTTCATCAACCCCTCGCATGACTCCTGGTCAGTGCAGTTTCCAGATGGAGAGTGGAACTGCTGTGGCAGACTGTCCTGTGCTGATTTATAAAGCTAGGAATAAGACAATAAGACTTCTTTTTTTACTGAGAACAAATGAAAGGAGACAATGAGGATGATGAAGGTGAGGGAGAGGTCAGACACTAATTAGCAATTCTGTCTGGTGTGTAAGCAGCTGTGGATATATTTCTCTTTTTGTTCATGCCTTATTAGCTGTGACTTTCAGAGTCAGAACTAAGGCTGACTGGGGAACCTCCTGACCCTACAGGCGACTGGATAAAGGTGCTGTCTTCCTTCTGTTTTCAAACAAATCTTAGGCATTGCATTTCTACCCAGAATTCTCAGCACATAATGTTAAAATTTAGACTAAAGACTTTCTCAGATTTGTCAGTAGCTGCGTCTGTTACTTATTTGCATCAGTTGTCAGTGATCTGATCTTGTTTCTACCCCTTTTTCCTTTAACTCACACCTGCAAAAAAAATGTCCTTTGAGCAGTTATGTGTAAAATGCTGTATCAGCCACTCTAGTGACACGGATCTCATTAAGACATTGTAATCAAAGACCTTAATAATGCTCCCAGTGGCTTTCCATCTGCTCTTTATGGTGGCTATAGATACCTGGACAAGAACTAACACTTTGGGGATGAAACAGCTGACAATTGCAACATCAGCAGTGACTTTTGAGAAGGAGGTGCACTTGCAGTGGAATAAGATATTAGACCATTAATGGGAGAATGACAGAAGCCAACATGCTATGCTTTGAATTGTGATTCAACCTAACACTACTCCCTCTTCCAAGCTGTCAGCCAAGGGATGAAGCATGGAACCCCAGAGAAGGGTCCAATAGAACCCTCACCTGTAAGAATGCTGCTGCTGCTGCTGCTGCTGCTGCTGCTGCTGCTGCTGCTGCTGCTGCTGCTGCTGCTGCTGCTGCTGTAAATTGGAGTTCACTATGTTGTCAAGGCTGGTCTTTGCTTCAGCCTTCTGTGTTCCTGAGCCTTCAGGCTCCTGCTACTAGACGAGACAATCTGGGATTGAGATATGTTCAGAGGCATTGATTCTATTCCTGCCTGCCACAAAATACTGGAGACACCCTCTAGTACATTTTGGGGGTTGGTTTATTTCAGAGGTACTTTTCAATTCAAAAATTTGTTTGGTGTGTGTGTTTGTGTATATTTGCATGTATGTGCATGGTATGTGTGGTTTATGTATGTGTGGTAGGGTGGGTGTGACTTTGTGTGATGTGTGTGTCTTTATACCTTTATTGATTCTCTCTATTGATCAGACATTCCCATACTTTTTTATTTCATTATTAAACATGAGTAGTAGCTCATGTAGCTTTGTCCAGTGATCCATGTTCAGGTTTTCTTAAGGGCACTGTTGGTTGTGAACCAGTCCTCCAGTACATGGGCTGGACCTTTCCATGCCTTTGAATGTCCTAAGCTTCCTCTGTTGCTGAAAATAAACGTTTAAAGTCACAGAACAACTCCAGAAATACAGAGTAGCCATTTCCTCCATTCCTCTTCCCCAGAGTTTCTGGGAGCATTTGGTGAGTTCTCGTTCTTCTGAAGGGATATGGCTTCCAGGGAGATATGCCTGTGTTACTCGCAGAGAGAATTTTCAGGTAACTTAGCTTTGCTGCTTTCAGTAGTTTAGTCTTTTGGTTCCACTGTCTTTCTCCAGCACCAATGAAGGGAGGCAGGTGCACAAAGAATACAAAACAGAAGCTCCGGATCAATTCAGGGCTAGGAAGAACACAGGAGCCCAATTTGAAAATGGAATAAGCTAGAGAAATTGATTGTGGCTTGTGACTGACTTGTTTAAGAATCTGACTGAAGAGGGACTGTGGATATTGCTGGTGATAGATGTACAGAATGGGTAGGGGGGAGATGAATGGAAATGAGAAAGTTTGAGAATGAAAAGGACTAGTATGGCAGGAATCAAAACGGCTCAAAAGTTACAGCTGGCTTCCCAACCTGATAACCTGAATTCAATCCCCACAACCCACACAGCGCAAGAATTGACTTCTGAATTGACCTCTGACCTCCATTTATACTGTGTCACATGTGTACACACATATATGCTATCATAGTTTCTGTTGCTGTGACCAAACACTCCGACCTTAGAAGAAAAGGGTGGGTTTAATTTTATCTTGTCTTTGGGTTACAGTTCATCTTTGAGGGAAGTAAGAGCAGGAACTCATGCAGAAACCATGGAGGAATGCTACGTACTGACTCACGGCTTGGCTCAGGAGCTAACATTCAACCAGATTCCTTACATAACCTATGACTATCTGCCTAGGGTTGATACTGCCCACAGTGGCTAGACTATTCTACTCAATTAATAATCAAGACAGCACCCCACAAGCATACCAAAAGGCCAATATGAAGTATATCACTTGAGACTCCCTCAGATAACTATAGACTGTCAAATTGACATCTAGGATGGAGGAGGTGGTTACAATATTTGTGGCAGTTAATTTTGGTTTGTTAACTTGATGCCTGGGTTAAAAAAATGCCTAGGGCATTAGTGACGTATGCCTTTGGGCATGGCTGTCAGGGTACTGCAAGAGAGAATTAGATGCAACCCTAGGGTAAGGAGATCCACCTGGGTGTGGCAGCTCCATCCCATTGGCTAAATTCCTGGACTGAATGAAAAGAGGAAAAGCAGAAAATGGGCTGTGTAAACATTCATCTCTCTGCTTCCTGCTCTTCTAAGATGTAAGGAGTGGCCTCTCCTGCTCCCATTCTGACTTCCTTAAGTCATTGACCAACTTGAAGGATTATACCCTCTCATTGCTGTAATAAAATGGCATAATAAACTTAAAGGGAGAATGGGTTTATTTGGCTCACCATTTGACTCACCATTAAAAGCTATTGTCCATCATGGTGGGAAGGCATGACAGCAAGAGCTTAGAGCAGATGCTCACATCACATCCAGAATCAGGAAGCAGAGATGAATTCTAGTACTTGGCTCAATTTCTCATTTTCAGTTTAGGAACCCCAGCCCATGAGATGGTGCAGCCCATATGTAGGGTGGATTTTCCCACCTCAATTAACCTACTCTGGAAACTTCCCCCTAGACTTGCTCTTGGTGATTCTTAACCCTGTTAGTTTGGTAACATTGGCCCCATGGCAGTGGAAAGTCAAGACAGCAGTGGCATAAGGTACCTGGTCACATTACATCCTTCTGAGTTGGGAAGCAGTAAACAAATAAGACATTCAGTTTTCTTTCTCTTTAGTCCATGGGATGATGGTTCTACCCACATGTAGGGTAGCCCTTCCCACCTCAGTCTAGAAACTCCCTCACAAATATGTCCAGAGTCTTATCTCCCAGAGGGTGCTAGATCCTATGGAAGTGACATTCAATGCTAACCATTCCATACTCAGTGAATCAAAAGAAAGCCCTCCTCCTCCAGACCTCTGCTTTCAGGTATTTGATCATAGCAAACAGTAACTCATACTGCATCTGACATGCAATAAGGGCTTAGTTAATCACTGTGATTGCTCTAAGCAAAACAGGGTTTTACAAACTCACTAATAACAGAGAAGAAAAGTCACTGCTTCCTGCCATCACTGCCCACCACGCATCTTTCTAAATTTTGAGTTAATCTTCCGTCCTCTCCTATGTTTTTCAGCTGCACACGATTTTCACATCCTTGCATACACATTGCCTCTGACATGACACGGAGTGCACGGGAAGGTAATTATCTCAGGGACTAAGCTGCATGAAAAGATAAACAGCTTAGCGGATTAAAATTGCATATTTAATATAACCCAGTGGCATAAACATCCTCTTCCTGCTTGTTGCGTGTCCCGTCACTGTCTCCCGGACACCCACTGCATGTGGACATCTCCATCAGTATCTGCTGCTTCTTTCTGATGACGGGGAAAATGGTCTCAGAAAGTATCTCCTCGTAGCAACACTGTTCCCAGGCTCCAAGAAATGAGCTATGATGACACCCACCTCTTACAGAGACACAGGGGCTGTGACAATTTAATAGACTGGAAAAATAATTGAAAGCGAAAAGCAACAATTCTTCCCTCCCTCTGGGGAAGGAAGAGACTGGGTTTCATTAAGAGCCCAGATGCTTGCAAGCAGTTGGCTGTTATCACAGGGAGGGGTTCACTGGCAACCTATGTATAGCAGTATTGATGAAAGAGCTCAAAGACTCAGTTAGCTAGTTAGCCAAGGCTCTTTGGACAAGAGCAGCTTTTCTGGCTTAGCTAGTGCTGATGTGTTATAAACGTCACGCTGACCCTGGCCAGCTGGCAAGAAGCATGAGAGAATCATTTGAGGAACTGTGTCTTGACCAGACATGCTATCTAATTGCTGGACAAAATGAGAGGAACTAGGATCCCTTGGGGCAAGAGAGACTGTGTTAGGAAAGGAAAGAATAGATGTAACAGGCAAGTCAGGCACGAAGGTCTAAGAGCTGGTCCTCCAAGATTGTTCTGAAGTCTCATAGTACCAGTCAGTTCCAATGCAAAATAAAAGTTCTTTACGGTTCGACAATTCTGTAGTCTGTGACTCCGACCATGCCATCAAGAATCTAACCAACCATGGCCACCTGCATCTCCACATCCTCGTGTCTACATTAGGATCCTCTTCTGGCCACTCTGCAGCTTTGTGCATCTTCAACTTGTACTACCTTGAGTTTGCTAGCGTGCCTTCCTTTCTCATTCACTCCTGTTCAGTGGCTACAGCACCAGGCACACTAGTACTTGCTAAAGCTGGGTGAAGAGCTGAAGCTTACCCTCAAGCTTCAGAGTTTTGACATCAGAGCCACCAACTTGAAAAGTCAGTTTTGAGGCTGTAATCACTCCTCTGCTAAGCTGGAGGGCTTTGTGACTGGCATCTCCACGGAATGCCTATATTTTCTTTCCTTCATCCAGGAAAGAGCCTTGCACACCCTAGGCAGCTTGTGAGCAGGAATGGACGGAGCAACTTCTGGGAATGCTTCAGAAAGATGAGGACCTTCTTTCTCTACCAAAGATGGTAGAAAAGGCCAGACGTTTTATCAGGTAAACACCAGGCCTCTGGCAGTGTTGATGTCTTAGTCAGAGTTCTGTTGCTGTGAATCAACATCAAGCACGGCAACTATTTTTTTAAATATTTTTATTAGGTATTTTCCTCATTTACATTTCCAATACTATCCCAAAATTCCCCATACCCTCCCCCCATCCCCCTACCCACCCACTCCCACTTTTTGGCCCTGATGTTCCCGCTTGAGGGTTTGCATGACCAATGAGTCTCTCTTTCCACTGATGACCGACTAGGCCATCCTTTGATACATATGCAGCTAAAGACAAGAGCTCCGGGGTACTGGTTAGTTCATATTGTTGTTCCACCTATAGGGTTGCAGATCTCTTTAGCTCCTTGGGTACTTTCTCTAGTTCCTCCATTGGGGGCCCTATGATCCATCCAATAGCTGACTCTTATAAAAGAAAACCTTTAATTGGGGCAGGCTTACAGTTTCAGAGGTTTATTCCATTAGCAGCATGGTAGGAAGCGTGGCAACACATAAGCAGACATGGTAGCTGGGAGTATTACATCCCAATCTGCAGGCAGCAGAAAGAGAGCCACTGGGCCTACCTTGGGCTTTTGAAACCTCAAAGTCCAACCAAGTGACCCTTTCTCACCAACAGGGACACATCTCCTAATCCTTTCAAAGAGTGCCATGCCCTAAGAATTTAAATATAGCATTCTAGGGGCCATTCTTTCTCAAACCCAAACAACCACACTTGGTGTCCTGGCATTCATGTCTTTACCTTCACTATCTACTCCTCCCCTCACCTCTGCATCTGCAACACTTCTCATTGCCAAGATTTTGCTCCTGGGAGAGATTAAGTAGGGTTTACTCCCTCTTCATGAAGTCATGAAAACCAGTTTGAAAAAAGAAACCAGTTTGATTCTACAGTTTACTTATAGATCAAGGGTGAGGCATTGTGGGTAGGAGCAGGGCTGACCCTAAAGCAACCACACTGGAAGGATTGCACCCAGCATGGATGATGGCTACCCCTTGGTTGCTGGAATCCCTTTGGAGCTTTTCCAGCCTATAGACTCTAGCACCTCCCCCAGAACCCAAAGCCAATTGACATTTGGGTACCATTGCATACAAAGGACTGGAAGGAGTATCTGGAAGAGCAGGTGAGGATTCAGTGACCCTCCCCACTTCTGAATTCTCCAAGGGAATATGTTCTGATGATTCTTGCAAGCAGATACAGCTGACCTGGAGAAGATGGCTGTTGATTTTGCTCTGAGGGTAGACTGTACTGCACAGTTCTGAACCACACACCCAGCACTTCCCCACACTCATCAGCAAGTTCAATGCAGCATGCTATGATGAAACACTGTGGCATAAGGCCTTGGACACTGGCCCTAGTCACAGTGTTCTTAGGCTGCTAGGAAGCCACTCCCAAGGTAGGCATAGTTGTCACTTGGGAAGGAGTTAGATGGAAAGGGTGCGAAATTTAGAAGAATGCAGAGCCCTGTGGCTTGTGAGAAATCTCCATGATTTGAAAGGTAGTTTGTAATGCACTGGCCCCTTCCAAAGAAACAGTCAAACAGAGCCTACATGGCTACTATCAGTATCAGAAAGTGAATCATTAGCATATCTGAGACCTTAGAAACTAGTTTGGCAAAGTGCTGGTGTTGTAAGCATGAGGATGTGAGCTTGTTTTCCTGGAACTCACATTAAGCAAAATGTGGTAGCAAACACTTATACTCCTGGTGCAGAGAAGGTTAAGGCAAGTGGAGGCCTGAGCTCTCTGGCTAGGCAATATAATCTACTTGCTAAGTTAAAGGCCAGTGAGAACCCATGTCCGAGAACAAACATTGGAGAACTCCTGAGGAAAAACATCACATCAAAGCTGTCTTGTGATCTTTACAGGGATGTTCACACACTCACTCATGTGCACATATCTATAACACACACACACACACACACAAAGGGAGAGAGAAAGATTACAAAAAGATCTTTAACATACTTTCAACACACAAAGGCAAGCATTTGAGAGATACCCATAAGTCTGTAACCATTTTTTAAAGGGCTATACTATACTAAGGGCTGTTACTTGCTAAGAACGAAATGTATGCAAGGACCAACTGGACCCTTTACACCAATTGCTACTATCCTTTGAACAGCTTCATGAGGAAGGAACAATTCCTTTACTCATCTTAAATATAAGGAAAATAATTAAGGAAGTCCCTTCAAGGTACCCACTTAATCAGACCTGGAGCTGGGAATCAAACTCAGGCAGGCTGATCCAGGGCAAGTTGTTAACAACAAATGTACTGCTTTCTCCTATGAAACAAAATAGTTGTTCCTAAGAGCAAAACTCTTTATTACTTTTCCTGGGAAAGGCTTTTCTCAGAAAGAATATTCTAGGTGAGACCTGTACAGTGGGAACTAGACAGCTACAGAATAGGGTAGGAATTTTTTAGGAAAGATATATTGCCAGGTCCCTCACAGAGTAGCTTTCCTTCGGAGAATGATGTAGACAACCACAGTGGGAGGATACTGATAAAGAGAGGTTTCAGAGGATGGCCCAAAATCGCCACTAAGGTTGAGGCGCAGCACCAGTTGTGCTAACAGGACTTAGGCAGTCTGGCAGTTCCTCAGAAAACTGGACATAGTACTACCTGAGGACCCAGCTATACCACTCCTGGGCATATAGCCAGAAGATGTTCCAACACGTAATAAGGACACATGCTCCACTATGTTCATAGCAGCCATATTTATAATAGCCAGAAGATGGAAACAACCGAGATATTTCTCAAGAGAGGAATAGATAGAGGAAATGTGGTACATTTATATAATGGAGTACTCAGCTATTAAAAACAATTACTTCATTAAATTTGCAGGTAAATGAATAGAACTTGAAAATATCCTGAGTGAGGTAACTCAGTCACAAAAGAACACACATGGTGGTATGCACTCAATGATAAGTGGATATTAGCCCAAAAGTTCAGTATACCCAAGATTCAATTCACAGACCATATGAAGCCCAATGGGAAGAAAAACCAAAGTGTGGATGCTTCAGTGCTTCTTAGAAGGGTGAACAAAATACTCACAAGAGGAAATATGTAGACAAAGTGTGGAGCAGAGACTGAAGGAAAGGCCACCCAGAGACTGTCACACCTGGGGATCCATCCCATACACAGTCAGCAAACCTGGATGCTATTGTGGACGCCGAGAAGTGCTTGTTGACAGGAACCTGATATGGCTGTCTTCTGAGAGGCTCTGCCAGAACCTGACAAATACAGATAAATACAGTTCAATGGATATTCGCAGTCAACCATTGAACTGAGTGCAAGGTCCCTGATTGAGGAGTTGGAGAAGGGACTGAAGAAGCTGAGAGGATTTGCAGCCCCATGGGGGGAGCAACAGTGTCAACTGGACAGACCCCTGGAGCTCCAGGGGACTGGACTACCAGCCAAAGAGTACACATGGCTCCTGCCACATATGTGGCAGAGGACGGCCTTGTTAGAAATCAATGGGAGGAGCAGCCCTTAGGCCTGAGGGTGTTTAATACCCCAGTGTAGGAGTATGCCAAGGCAGGAAGACTGGAGTGGGTAGGTGGGTGGGGGAGCACCCTCATAGAGGCAGGGGAGGAGGGATGGGATGGGGGTTTCTGAAGGGGAGACCTGAAAAGGGGGAAATATTTGAAATGTAAATAAAGAAAATATCCATATATATATGGAGTGGGAAGGCTTAGAAAATAAGAGGTTGGGATGCTTGTTAAAGATGGAAGGGAAAGGGAATGGACAGAATCAATTCCTGAGGATCTTTCCAAGACTTTTTATGAGACTCAACTCAAGATAGAAAGGCTGACCATTACTGTTGCCAGCCATTGCAGTTTGGGATTTATGTGTCTCTGTGACACAACCAAGCAAAAGCTAATTGGTGATATATGCAAAAACCAGTCATAGAAGTTCTGAGAGAATAGATGGGAAAGAGTAGGGCTGGCTAAAGCTGTACAGAGATATTAAGGAGATGAAGGCCAGAGGTGTTAAAGATCTAAAAAGGCTGAAGCTGCCTGACCCAAGAAGACCCAGGAGAATGAAGATCCAGGCTGGGGCCAGATCATGCAAGGGCCTTGGAGATATTTTAAGAGTTTTATATTTAATCCAAAATGCATTTGGAAAAGCCAAGAGTCAACAAGATAATCTCTGTGGAAGTGATAGTTTTACTTGGCAAGCTGTGAAGCAATCACAGATCTATTTCACATTAAAAATAAACTCTTGCAGCCTGGAACACTGGGAGTCATCCTCACTGTAACTTTTCATGCCTCAGTTTCTAGAACACTTATGTAAAGACACACTCTCCTACATAGCTGTTACATCATTGTGACAGCTAGCAGAATTTAAAAAAAATAAAATAAAATGAGAAGATGCTTCATAGATTTTTATCACAAAGTTACATGGGAGTAAATTTTAAAGAAATAGCATGACAGAAAAGACAGCCCTAAGTACCAGAAGGATTTTGAAGACCCTGTTTTGATGAGAAGCATTGCCTAGTCCACAGTAATTAGAACAGTAGACTCCCACAGAAACTCTGTCATTTCCAAGTCTGCCTTCTTCGGAAAGAGACGTGCATGTAGCAAAAGCTATTGATGGAGCCTGAAAGGAGTCTTTCAGAGCCCTGCTTCAGCAAAACACCAGTCTATGAGCTTCTGGAAAAGCTTGAGTAGTCAACTTTCAAGGGCCATGGGGCATCAGCATAGGACAAATTCTTCCAGCATGGCTACTTCTAAAGCTAATCCTTTTTAAACCATTTGAAATGTTTGTTTAATTGTTCATGTGCACACACATGCATATAGATGCAAAAGGAAAACTTGAAGAAGTGAATTCCCTCCTGCTGCCACGTTGGTCCTGAGGATTGTACTTAAGTTGTCAGCTTTGGCAGCAAGCTCCATTTCCCACTGAGCTATCTGCAACCTGCCTACCTATTTTATCTTTTGTATATCAGCCTAAATATATCACCTTATCCACACATTTCATCCCCATGAACATGGCCCTGGTTAGTCTACTTAATGCCCAAGCTCTGTCATACTTTGATAGGACAGGACATGGCTATCCCCAGACATACTTAAAATACTGGACTGAGTCACAAAGCACTCTTTAAAACAAGCTTTTGATTCACTGGAATGGTAGGCATAGTGTGTGTGTGTGTGTGTGTGTGTGTGTGTGTGTGTGTGTGTGTGACATTCTAATATAACTACTATACTAGAGTAATTTGTTTTCAGATCGCTGAACTACTGTTTTCTCCTGCTTTCATAAATGCCAAAGAGATGTGTGCTTATATGAACCCCCCAAGTGGTCTCATGGGACAGGAGACAAAAGATAACAACCAGCTGTTACTATATTACCTACAAGTTTTACCAAATGAGAGTTTAATTGAATAATCAACCCAAAAATGTACATGCTGTACATCAGTCTGGCACCTCTCAGGCTTCCCAAAACCAGGAGAACATGTCCATAGTGACCCACAAGCCATTTCAGATTACCCAGTGTCCCTCCTCACACCCAGGGTTCATTGATCTCCTTTGGTCTTCTGACTTGTGCTAAAATACCTCACAGTGCAATGCTTGACACAAACATTGAGAAATCATTGACTAGATAGTCCTTCCCTGTAAACATCTCTCAAGAGCACTGGATTCGGAGGCCACTGTTACGTTCTGCCTACATGAATTTGCCATCCTCTTCACCAAATTTGGAAGTGGGAAGAAAACGAGAATGTGAGACCTCACAAGTATTAGCATATTTCTGGTAAATTTGAGATGGTGGGAACAAGGTCTTAAAACCAATCCTATATTTCCTGGATGTAACACAATCACAAAGGAACTCACACAATATGTACTCACTGATAAGTGGATATTAGCCCAAAACTTAGGATACCCAAGATATAAGATAGAGTTTGCTAAACACATGAAACTCAAGAAGAATGAAGACTGAAGTGTGGACACTATGCCCCTCCTTAGAATTGGGAACAGAACACCCATGGAAGGAGTTACAGAGGCAAAGTTTGGAGCTGTGACAAAAGGATGGACCATCTAGAGACTGCCATATCCAGAGATCCATCCCACGATCAGCATCCAAACGCTGACACCATTGCATTCACTAGCAAGATTTTGCTGAAAGGACCCAGATATGGCTGTCTCTTGTGAGACTATGCCGGGGCCTAGCAAACACAGAAGTGGATGCTCACAGTCAGCTAGTGAATGGATCACAGGGCCCCCAATGGAGGAGCTGGAGAAAGTACCGAAGGAGCTGAAGGGATCCGCAACCCTATGGGTGGAACAACATTATGAACTAACCAGTACCCCGGAGCTCTTGACTCTAGCTGCATATGTATCAAAAGATGGCCTAGTCGGCCATCACTGGAAAGAGAGGCCCATTGGACATGCAAACTTTATATGCCCCAGTACAGGGGAACGAACGCCAGGGCCAAAAAAATGGGAATGGGTGGGTAGGGAAGTAGGGGGGAGGGTATGGGGGACTTTTGGGATAGCATTGGAAATGTAATTGAGGAAAAGATGTAAAAAAAAAAAAAATTTGTATCCTAAGCAAGTGAAGATAAACTTTGCCATCCAATTAAAGTAATTCAGAATCAAAAAAAAAAAAAAAACCAATCCTAAATTGAGATTTCTAACATCATCATACATCTCAATTTACTTTTTAAAAGGATGTATGAGACAGGGCCAGATTTGAAATCACTGCATAGCTAAAGGTGACCTTGAACTTGTTATCCTCTCTCCTCTACCTCTGGAGCCCTAGAATTACAAGTATGTACCACTTACTCATCACCAAATTAACAGCTCACTAACATGTTTCTCTTGGCTGTGTCATTAAGTGATTAGACAGTTTTCTTTTCAAAGCTTCAAATTTGACAGGGGAGTAAGAGCAGAGCTTCCTCCCTGGCCATCACCAGGTTGTGGTTTTACAAGCCAGGGGCAGGTGATAGATAACTGAGCTGTTTCATTTCCTGACTTTGTACACAGAGCAGCAATGTGCACAGATGAGCAGCCATCTCTAGAGTACCATAAAAAATCTTCTGCATATAAACTAGGGTGATATAACTGGTATACTTACTTCTAGATTTTTGAGGTACTCCCACACCAATTTCCATAGTGGCTATACCAGTTTGTACCTTCATCAGTAGTGAATAATGCCCCCTCCATGACAGCCTTTGTTGCCTTTAAAATGAAAAGTTTACCTTCTGGCTGAGGTAAGGTGAAATATCTCAAACCAGTTTTAATTTGCATTTCTCTGATGGCTAAGGACGTTGAACATTTTCCAAATGGCACTCAACCATTTGGAATGATTGGGAGTTTCTACTTGGATTTAAGGTCCACTCCACAAGTTGAAAACCATATCTGTCATCATTATCAAGGCCAAGAACCTGTAGCTAGATAGGTCATAGGCCCTAGGGAAAAAACCTAAGACTATTACTCTGCTAAATAGGAACACAGTACTAAATTGATTCCTAATATCTTATCACTATACCCTTGAATCTCCATATCTCTCAAACTTCATTAGATTACCTGTTTTGCAATAGATGGAAATTTACACAAGGCCCTACAATTGGTCAAGTGGCAGAAAATAAGAAACTCTGAAATGGTCATCTCTAAATGGGATATCTGCATCACATCACCTCCTTCCAAGGCTCAGAAATCAGTGCAGAAAAGGGGACAGAAAAATTATAAGAGTCAGAAGTGGTTGGGTTACTACAATGTTTCCTGAAAACCCTGGGCCATTTACACATATGAACTCACAGTGGTTGTGACAGCATGCATAAGACCTGCACAAGCACAAGCCAAACCAAAACCTAGGACAGAGAGATGAGGTAGGCATAAGGTCCCACCCCTAGCGAAGGATCAACAGGCAAATGTTAGCTGCTAGGGAAGGAGAGTCAGTTTTCTTTAAGGGTATGCCCTCTGGGAGGTCAACCATACTCCAGTGGATGGTCACAGACTGAATATGGGGCAACATATATTGTAGTTAATGGCTTGTGGGTGGTGGGGAAGAGCGAGAGGGAGTTCACAAGATAGGAAAAGGGCCATGAAGCTTGGAGGCTTTGGGGGAGGGGCAGATATCAAAATATATAGTATAAAATTCTCAAAGAAATGGTTTAAGATGAGAAAAACATACATACCTGCAAACACTCATGCACATAAGGTAAAAATAAGTCTTTAAAAAGTTAAGCAAACAACAACAACAAAATACAAACCATCAACAGGGAAGGGACACAGAACAAAGGATTTTCTCTTATAGCTGGAAACTGTAGACCCTGTTCCAAAACACTCCCTAGTCACATACCCCCCCCCTTCTCCTGTTCAGTGTCTTAACCCTTCATCCAGACACCAGGACAAGAAAGACGATGCCGGGGCCTAGCAAACACAGGAGTGGATGTTCACAGTCAGCTATTGGATGTATCACAGGGCTCCCAATGGAGAAGCTAGAGAAAGTACCCAAGGAGCTAAAGGGATCTGCAACCCTATTGTCGGAACAACATGATGTACTAACCAGAACCCCGGAGCTCTTGTCTCTAGCTGCATATGTATCGAAAGATGGCCTAGTCGGCCATCATTGGAAAGAGAGGCCCATTGGACTTGCAAACTTTATATGCCCCAATATAGGGGAATGCCAGGGCCAAAAGAATGGGAATGGGTGGGTAGGGAAGTGGGGGGGGCGCTATGGGGGACTTTTGGGATAGCATTGGAAATGTAACTGAGGAAAATATGTAATAAAAATATTAAAAATTAAAAAAAAAGAAAGCTTGAAATTCACCTTTGACGCTCTCCTTTCATTCAATCTACATGTTCAGAGAGTGACTGGGCCCTAGAGATTTTCCTTCTCGGTTTTCCCTGATGTCCCATTTTCCTTTGTCATTCCACTGCTGTCTCATTGCTCAGCCCTCACAGCCCTCTGAGGCATTTCTCTGCTCTCATGGAGCATAGTCAGAGGTTCCATGTGTATGGACTCCACCTCCTCCGTGCTGTGACCTGACCTCAGAGAACTGATCCAACCTGAGTCCACCTCCTCAGAGTTACACGGTGCATCTGATATGGTTCCAAACGATATCTTTACTTCTATCAATGATTTTATGAAAACTACAAATACTGGGTCCATCTACATGGAGAGCCTGCACTGGTTACGTCCTTACCCAGGGGACTCTACTGTGGAGTCATCAATGCATGGACCCACTATGGGCTTATACTGTATAAGCCTGCCTGTACTCCTTGGTGATGCCGGCATCAAAGTGAACTAAATCTGCTGCTCCCATTGCTTGAGCTGGTTCCTGGACTCTGACAAGCTTGGAATTTGTATCATGGTCATTAGCAATTATACATGGCTACTGCAAGAACTGTGGGCTCGATGAATAGTCTCTACTCCCATCGAAGAAACATTCATAGTATATTCTGGGGGAGATAAAAACCCACCCAGGACAAATGGAATCATGGGCACCTCCATCACTGTCATCTTTACTGTGCAGACTTTAAATTTTTAAAGTCTTCCAGAATTTACCTTTCTGTCAATGTTTTTTTTTTTTCTTTATGAATACCAGCTCAACACAAATCTTCATGCATTAGTTTCTGAGTGACCAGGAGAGGCCTTCATCGACTTTCTATCTTACTCACCCTCTCCTGAATGCTTAACCACCTGCCAAACCCAGTCACTTAGAGCCACCAGCTCCTCCTGCTACTTTATAAAGATCATGCTCCACTACAGGATTCAGCAAAGCCAGCAAAATGCCCGCACCAGGACTGAGGTTCCGGTTGAGTTACAGTCTTCCTTTAAAAGATTATTCTCATAAGTTTTAGTTCATTTGTGGTGTGTGTGTGTGTGTGTGTGTGTGTGTGTGTGTATACATATGCAAGTCTGTACATGTGTGCAGGTGGCTCTAGCTGTCCCCAGAGGTGAAGTTATAGACAGTTGTGAACTGCTTGGTGTGGGTTCTGAGAACAGAATTTGCTTCCTCTGATCCTCTGCAAAAACAGTAATTGCTCTCAATGACCAAGTGATCTCACCAGCCACTTATCTTTGTTAGCCCTGCAGTGAATAGTCTATATCTGCCTTGATGAACTGATTTGCCTATTTCATGCCAAGACCCCTCAGTGATGTCTGTTCTTGCTCTGTTGTCCTTTGGTTCCTGGTATCCATGGAGACTTCAGCTAGCGATACCCATGTATCCCTAAAGACTCAAATGAGTCAATCTGTCCAGTACTGGTTTCCCTCGTATTGTCTCATAATCCTCATCTCAAGGAGTAATTTGACTCAGTCTCTCCATTTCTGTAGCACTCAAACCAATCTCCTCATCCCCCTTTTGCACAGCTGCATGAGCCAGCCTGGGATTAGACCTTCCATTATTAAAAAATAAAGTATTTCCAACTCAAGCAGTTTGGAAGCAGCACCTTTTGACTAGCACGGTTGCCTATACTGGCCACTCTGAAGGCCTCCAGCTGCATGCCAAATCATGGATTTTCCTATGACTTCTGCTCCACTTGCTCCCTTCTTACAGAATTATTCTTCCTCTAGGTTCCAAACTTGTTGATGCCAGGAAGGTCTCTTTAGCACAGATCTAATTTGCACTATTCCTCTTGCATCCTGCCAGCTGTAAGAAGCTGAAAACCAACACTCAAGTCCCATTCCCCCTTTCTTCCACTGTTCCTGCCAGACTGACAGGCATGTGGATGTTGCTGCCCACGTGTCTTTTCCTATTGTAATGACTCCCTCAAGTGGGCAAGTTCTGTGAGCACATCACCCACAGCCAAGGCCACACAACTGTTGTCAAAGCCAGCTTATTGTACTACCCCACTCACACCACTGTCAAGGACTGCTGCATCTTCTCTAGTATACCAGCTGTTTGGAGGTATCATGATACTTACAGGGCAGACCACATACACCAAAGGAGGCATACCACCTCGTTAGGAAAGATGACCACTCTGAGATCCCCATCAAAGATGTCCCACTCTCAGATGTCTCATCTTTGTGTGCATGTCTTATCACCAGAGCAGAGAATACACAATAGCCACTACTACAAGGAAACACACAACCAATATCTCAGTGGAGGAAAGGTAGCCATATCAGCGGCACCAATGTTCTTATTGGTGTGACAGGATCGTATGTGAGGGGTTACTTATAGAAGCACAACAGATAACTTACCAAAAGTCTCTTTCTTTGCATAGAAGATTTCAGAAAAACAGCATCACTGAAACTCCCTGCACAACTTCCAGAGAGTTCTGCTAAAGCATCTTCCAGTAATGGTTTAGAACTCACGTGACTTTAGCGAGCAGTCACAAGAATCATGTAGCCTTTGAAAGCTTCTTCAGTTGTATGATCTACCTAACCTAGGAAGCAATATTTAAAATAAAAGGAAACAGACAGCAATATCTAATCTGGATTATCTATCCATAGAGGGAAATAGGATGGTGAGATTCTCCCTTTTCTTTATACCTGACACTATTGGCTGTGTGTCTTTGGTTGGTTCCACATTGGGTGCATATATATATATTGATAGCAGTTGTATTTTCACCAAGAGGTCCTTTTATCAACATATCAGTTGTTGTATCTTCACCAAGTGATACTTTTATCAATATATCTTTATATCTTTTTATAGGTCTTTCTATTGAGACTCTGCTTTCTTATAGGGGCAAAACCTCCTCTGTTCACTTTTGGTTCTGCTTGGTGTGATAAATCTTTTACCATGTCTCTTCCATTTCAGTCTGTGTGTATCTTTACAAGTCTTCATTCAGGTGGGTCATATTTATTATGACCTCAACGTTTTACTCTCCAACTTAACGTTTTGGTCATGATGTTTCATCACAGCAATCGGCAGTCCATTTTCAGAGAAATATGGTTCAGTACTGAAAAACTCTAAAGGAGTTTGCAAAATAAGTATTAGAATAAAAAATGAGTTAGTTTCATGAAATCTTTAATCAATAAAATATGGAAATATAAAACACAAAAAAATACAAGTGTAGAGTCCACCAATGAAAGTTTTAAGAAGGTGAGCCAGACAAAGTCACAGATATTAGCATTACCTGGATAAAGGATAATCACAGTTTGTGTGCATTAGAAATATTGGCAGGTCTAGGTTTACCATGACTTTAGCCACAAGAGTCAAGCTATGGGGTCCGCCTGGGTGCATCAGAGCAGGTGAATGAATGAAGAGTATATGGAGGTACACATAAAGGAATCATAATTCAGTGCAAAAGGATAAGATCACCCCATGTTCTGGAAGGCAGATACAACTGGAAGTCATCATACTAAAACAATAAGCCAGGTTCAGAGACAGCAGGTTTCCCCTCAAATGTGAAAAATCACAGAAATGAAGGAAGGGGAAGAGAATGGATAACAGGGAGATTATGACAAAATGTGCTCATAGGAAGCATGAAAATACAACAGCAAAAAAACACTTTAATATATGCTAACATAATATTTAGAAAACTCTACTGTTCAGCAGTGAATGTCAAAAACGTGAAAATAAAATTAATGAAGCAATCCTTCATCCCAATAAAACCCCTAAATAAAACAAACACCACAAAGGTATAAGATTTGCAGCTGAAAAGTATAAAATATAACCAAGAAAAATTAAATAAACTGGGACAAACCAGGTCTATGAATTTGAATTCTAGCTGCTATTAATATGATAATTCTGCCCAGACTCATCATGCAATATAATTTCCATCAAAATACCAAAAGACCTTTTTAAGACTAAAACTTCAGATATTAATCCATACAGAGAAAAAGACAGAGCAAACAGCTTGGTCAAACCAGTGTAGAGAAAGAACAAATTCAAATTAAATAGTTATAATCTCTGATTTTGAAATTTAAATCTGCAGTCATCAAGACAGTGAAGTATTGACATAGGACAAGCACAAAATGGACAGGAATAAACTTTTTAAAATGTTATGTTAAGCTGGACAGTGGTAGTGCATGCCTTTGATCCCAGCACTCAGGAGGCAGAGGCAGGTAGATCTCTATAAGTTCAAGACCAGCCTGGTCTACAAAGCAAGTCTAGGAAAGGCAAGACTACACAAAGAAACCCTGTTTTGGAAAAAAAAAAAAAGGTACGTGTGTGGTCTAAGCAATTAAAAATAAGCAATGTGGTCTATGACAATAGTATTGGCACAATTGAATACCTGAACGGAGATGATCAACACTGACCTTTAATTTATGTCATCTGCCTCCCTCAATATTCATCAGAGGCCTCCACACAAGGACTGCACATATAGAACTCCAACAGAAAACTCTGGAGAAGCCAGGTATATTCACTTCTCTATTGCTGTAATAAATGACAACCAAAAGCAATGGATAGAAGAAAGAGTTCATCAGAAAAATGAGGCCATCATGGCAGGAAAGAAGGGTAGAGGGAACAGTAAGCTGTTAGCTCACATCTATGAAACAAGAATGAAACAGAGCAAGAAATGGGACAGGACTATAAACACTCAAAGCTCACCCCCAGTGACATATGACCTCCAGCAGACTCTACCTACCAAAGGTTCAGCAACTTCCCCAACAGCACCAATGACTTGGGTACCAGCCTTTCAAATACCAGCACTCACAGGAACATTGTTCCTTCAAACCACCACACCAGGTACAGTGGTATACATCTGTAACTCTAGAGCTTGGGAGGTGAAGGCAAGAGGATTGGTCAGGTGTTCCAGGATAACCATGGCTACATTAAAAGTTTGAAGTCTGCCTGGGCTATGTGAGAATCTTGTCTCAAAACAAAATAAGACAAAAACTAGAAGTATTTGAGGATCTTAAATTAGGCACAGATTTCTCAAACATGATCTCTCTAAAAGTATAGCCATGAAAGGAAAAATGTAAATTGGTTTTTAAATTAAAATATCACACTCTTCAAAACATACTATTGTATACAGTGAAAAGGAAAACTATCAAACACGGTATTAGTTATTATTTCAAGGTATTATCTGACACATAAGCTGTATCCATAATGCATAAAAATCTCCTAAAATTAAACAACAGAGATTTTAAAATTGGAATAGGTTAGAGTAATTCATTAAATAAAGCATGTTGACTGATAATGAGTAGCAGAGTACATTAGCCACTAACAAAGGACAAATTACATCCAAAGGACAAGCTGTGAAAAGCCATATGGGTATCATCAGAGACTGATGCCTGATACCAAAGTTTGGCAAGAATGAAATACAGCCAGCCAATCCATCATGGCTGGGGATGTAAAATGACAACTTGCCTATTGTAAACCAAACTGGGAGTGACTAACTTGCTAAATCAGTGGTTCTCAACTTGTGGGTTGCAACCCCTTTGTGTTCAAAAGACCCTTTCACAGGACTTGTGAATCAAATGTCCTGCATATCCAAAATTTATGTTATGATAAATAACAGTAGCAAAATTGCACTTATGATGTAGCAACAGAAATAATTTTATGGGGGGGCAGGGTCACCACAACATGAGGAAGTGTATTAGAGTGTCACAGCATTAAGAAGGTTGAAAATCACTGTGTTACATGCATGCTTCCCACAAATCTTACCCAAATTAAATGCAGAGAGACATTGCTACAGACTTGCATAAAGTGTTCACTGCAAGCACTGTGGCAATAGCCCCAAAGGACAAGGAGTCCAAATGTTTGTATACTGATAGATCAACAGAATTCACACCATGAAACATCCCCAAACAGAAGCTTGAACACATGTCCAGGCTGAACATACTTAGTGAGAGAAAGCAATCTGATGAGAATACATACTGTAAGAGTTTCAAGTCATAAGGATTAGACAGGTGGGGAATCTTACATACAGAATACATGCTGCCTATGACATGGACAGGAGGAGAAGTTAACTGTTTACAAGTCAAGGCAACTTCTAACTGGCAGAGGTGACCTGAACTTTGATCATGGTGTTCATGGCATGCTATAAATTTACCATTACACAATAGGTAAATTTTATTCTTGCTAATTATATCTCAAGAAAGTATCAAGCCAAGCCCACATGAATTATCCAATCATATCTACTCACTCAAAGGAAGTAACTTAGGATGAAAGGACCAGCACCATGTTTTTCCTGAATAAATAATGATTGAGAGGTACAGAGGAAAGATTGGAGATGTTGGCAATCATCCATGCCATGTGCTAGGTGCTGGGAGATATGTGGGTATTCCATTGGCAAAGTCTAATAGATAACAACAAATATATGGGCAACCCTCTATGTTATAACTTAATAGACCCCTCACAAAACAAAAGCAGATACCATGCCAGGAGTTCGACCTTTAATTTTCTTAAACTTTGTGCTGTTTTTATTTGTTAATCACATTTTAAAAGGTAGGCAACGAATGGAGATTAAAGGCAGACAGATGAAGCTGGCCAGTCCATTCTCCAACCCTAGCATACTTACCAAAAATATGTAAGAGACTCACTACAGATTAGATTTCTGAGTAGGATCTGTCTTCTTCTTCTGCATGAGGAAGGCATTAATCCTGTTGGTTTTTCCTTTAGACACATCCCATCCTTAGAGTATTGTTGAGTTAATATTGACATTCTCCTCAATATTTCATTTCTTCATTTGCATTTACATGGTTTTGCTTGTTGGTTGGTTGGTTTGGTTTGTGAATACAGAGAAATGAAGAAAACCACCCATTGAAGATGATGGAGATGGCTCTAGATTATGTTTCATAAGCTATGGGTCCTATTCTGGCTTCCTTTCTGTTGCTTTGACCCTTATCAAAAACAACTTAGAGGGAAAAAGTATTTATTTGCTTACAATTCCAGGTTATAGTCCATTACCGAGGAAAAGTCAAGGCAGAAAAACAAGCAGCCAATCACATATGCATCCCAGAGCAGAGAGAAAACAATGGGTCCATGTTTTCTTGCTCTTATCCAATTTTATGTTCTACTGACTACAGTACACCTTTGTGCCACCTATCAATTAATAACCAAGACAATTCTCCAAAGAAATAACTACAGAATAACTGATCTGGGCACTTCCTTAATTAAAGATCTTTCCTTAAATGATTCCTGATTATGGCACTTTGGAAAAACCCTCACAGACTCACATTTCATGTTGCTTGTGGGCTCAGACATGTCTTACATTTCCCATATTGCTAGGAAGATTCACTATGCAAGAAGTTTCCATGCTAACTTTACCTAAATCTCTAGATTACCATGAAGGTCAAATGAAATTATGTTCTTCAAGAGGCTGTCCCAGATACTCGCTGCATCCCAAGCCACCAGTTATTATTAACAGCAGCAAGTTAGAAAAATTAACTCACTTCAGCTAGTACAGCTTTTAAAATTGAGAATGTAATGAGTTACTTGAAAACTCTTATCTGCAAATACTGTGTCCTTCCACTTGGGCATGGATTCCCTAATAGTCTGTGTGGCATGATTCATTGGGAGGCTGTCCTGTTATCAACAGCTATACAGAAGGAGATGAGCCATTTGGGGACATTTCTCAGTATCATTTCCATCCCAGCTAATACCCAAGATGGAAGATGAACAACAGTCTTTCTCTGTCACACTTCCATACCTGAGGAGAAGTAGAAATGGGGAAATAAGACCATATTTCCCTATAGCACTTCATCAGACACTTAAAGGTTTCTGAGACTCAGATTTTTCCCATGGAAGATTCTAGCATGCCATCCTAGGGAGTGTGTTCCTCATTGAGAAACAAAATGATGATGGTAGGAACCAGAGGTTGCTAGGGTCTACACAGTCTGCTAAGCAGTTCACCTACATTTCTTCTAAGGATTGCCTATTGAGTTTGTATGCATATATAGAATATATACGTGTATATATGTAGTATATGTATTTGTGCATATACATGCATGTATATGGACATGTACACATGTAGAACAAAGACACCATTGTTAGGTATCTTACACTAGCTCTCCATCTTATTTTTAAAGACGGGGTCTCTTAGGAAACCTGGAGCTCACCAATACAGCAAGACTAGCTATTGAAAGTTCCCCGGGGATATCCCCATTTCTGCCTACACAGCACTGGAATGACAACCACACGGCCACCACCTCCTTGATTTTTAGATGGGTTCTGGAGCAGGTGTTAACTCAGGTACCCACACTCTCATGGCAAGCATTGTAATAACTGAGCCTCTGTGCAATTGTTTTGGCAAAGTAAATAAGATCAGGCCCATCCTGTTTACCCAGTGGATCTGTCTTGAGCCTCTCTATAAATGTGTCTACCTGTGTTTTTCTCTGCCTGAATCTCATTTCCAGAGGCTGATTTTGCTCTGCTCTCGGGTGATGCCTCTACAGAAGGAAGCCTTTGCTGATCAACATCTCTGGAAGACTCAAAGCAGTTGAGCCCCTTGCCAGAGACAGAGACAAAATAGTCATTTCAATCTAAGACCTTCCAAGATGGAGGTCAGAAGAAAACGGCATGCAGGGCATCCAAGCCAGGCTTTATCTTTATCCTAAGGAGACAATTTAAATTGAAAGTTCTCTGTTTTGAATTGAAGCAAAAAAAAAAAAAAAATCCTTCCCGGCTGAGTTAGGTTTTGTCCTCTGGTGAATCCAGGAAGAACTGAAATGCATAAAATTAAATAGCACTGTACTTCAAAGTGACCGAACAGAGAAAAGATGAAAGAGGAGGGTGAGATCCCAAACTTCACCCAGGAAAGCTTCCTTACAGCTTTTCATTACAGTGACTATTGGCCTAGCAGCCAGTTGAGATAGCTGGATTAGAACCAACACACTGTCCAGTAATGAGTGGGAGATGGAGGTGAAGGTAAGCTCCCCTAGGAAATAGCTATTCCCTGTTGAGATTTCCTAAGACCAAGGTCACCCAGCTGAGATGATTGCTAATTATGTCTGGACAATCCAGGCAAGAAGTCAGAACAGACCCAGTGCTATAGTGGGTCAACCATTGATTAGATTTTGGCTCTTGATTAAGTGTCACCAAATGCTTAAATGATTGTTCCACAGAATTTTCTAGAAGTGATCTCGGTTTATCACCCTAAATTGTAACAAAGGAGTGTCACAATGCCCCCTGTTGGGATGGGATCTTTTCAGAGGAAGTTCCACCACTCACAGTCTGGAGCCTCTTCATTCTCTGTGGTGTCAGCCTCTGGTTACTAGGGGCCAAGCAGTGAGTGGCTGCCCCCATCTGCTAATGACACAGCTCAGGTAATCTAGTATTTCCCTCCATTTTTCTTAGCTAGTGCAGGAACATTCAGATCACAGGGTGTGATGATATCAGTCTTCATTGTCAACTTAACTAATATCTGTGAGGGTTTCTCCAGAAAGGTTTAACTGAGCAGGGGGTTGTGGGGAGGCAATGGATTTTTAAAAAATGTGAGTGGTATCATCCTGTGGAACAGGATCTTGGACTAAATACAAAGAAGTGAACTGTGCCTCTCTCTCATGCCTCTCTTGAGCATCTCTCTCCCTCTCTATGTCTCTTTCTCTGTCTCACTCGGTCTCTCTTACTCTCTCCTGCTTCTGCTTCCTGAACCTGCACATGATGCAAGCACTTGCCTCAGGCTCCCGCTGCCATGCCTTCCCTGCCATGATTGACTGTGCACTCAATTGCGAACCACAATAACCTACTCTGTGCTTGGCTTGGCCTTGGGGTTTTGATCACAGAGTGAGAAAATAGCATTCATGGTGCTTTGAGAGTAGTGAATCTTGATAAAGATTCCAAGCAGTTGATCAGACACACAAATGTCACTATCCAACAGAGGCACTGACTCCCCTGTCCCTTCACCACATTGGACATGGCTTCTGACTCTGCTCCACTTCATCCGTAAAAGTACAGTTACCGTGTAAGTCATGGCTTATTGAGAATTGGGAGAGCTCACAAACATTTTCAGACTAAGATGATCGAAAAAGGCTAAAGGTTTGAGGGGATCTGGTGGTCTGAGCCTATAATCTAAGCTATGCGGGAGGCTAGACAAAAGGATGGTAAGTTCAAGACCCAAACTGGCAACTTAGAAGCACACTATTTCAAAGGAAAGAAAAAAGTAAAAGGAGGTCTAGGAATTCAGGTCAGCAATGGAACACTGAACACTGGCCTAGTATGCACAAAGATCTGCATATTAGTCAGGGTCCTCTAGAAGAACAGAGTCAATACAATAACTGTATATGCTTATATACATGATATATTTTATATAATTATATTAATATAATAATATGTTATGTATATGGAGTTTATTCCATAGTACATAGATAGATATAGATAGATCTAGATATGGGATTAAAGTATGCGCAAAGATCTGTGTATTAGTCAGGATCCCCTAGAGGAACAGAATTGATAGAATGGTTATATATGTTCATATATATATATATACATATGTATGTATGTATATATATATATATATATATATATATATATATATATACAGATACAGATATAGATATGTATAAATACAGGATTAATTAGCATGACCTACAGTTTAACAATGGCTCTTTACCAACAAAAGGTCCAAGAATCCGGTAGTTGTTCAGTCCAAGAGGCTGGATGTCTCAGCTGGTCTTCAGTATACACTAGAATTCTGAAGAAGTAGCCCCTAAAGCCAGTGAAGGAGTGGACTCAGTAGTGAGAGTGAGAGCAAGCAGGTAAAAAGCAAACAATTCCATCCTCCATCTCCTTTATACAAACTATCACTGGAAGGTGTGGCCCAAATTTATGATGAATTTTCCTACCTCAGAAGATCAAGATTAAAAGTCGGTCTTCCTACTTCAAATGATTTCATTAAGAAAAATCCCTCATGGGTGAACCCAGACACTTAGGTTTTAGTTCATACAGATATAGTCAAACTGACAATAAAACATAACCATCACAATCTGGCTTCAACCACTCACTGAGAAAAGAGGGAGGAGGAGCAGGGAGAAATAAGGAAGAGGAGGAAGAACAAAAGAAAGAAAAGATATCTATAGATACCACCTTCGTGCCATGGTTTAACTTCTTCACAAAGTGTGGTTGAAAATATCCCCATTCTGCTCCCAAGACTCCAGATAAAGCAGAGGCACTGCTAGCAGGACTTGTGCTAAGTCCACTGAGTCACCACATTTTATCTCTGGAAGTGGGGTCTTTGCCAAATATCAGAGATTTTTTGAAAATAATGAATTCCTGAGCTGCTTTGATATGCCAGGCACCATCTTGTATATATCACATAAGCACATTTGACACCACAAACCTGTGTGTATGGTGCTGGGTGTGGCGGATACACCAGACAACGTGAAGCCACTGTCATTGGACTCAAAAGAAAGGCATTGTAAATCTTACCTTGCACTCTAAGCCCTGGGTTGACCACTCCTTAGCCTGTGCACAGAGGTCATTTCCACTCAAATTCTCAAGGTTATTGTTCCAGCAATAGCATGCAATTGTTAAATACTGCCAAACTTCCTCAACTGAGTGTTTAACTCTCAGGATATGAACACCATGTTTTCCATGTTAGAAAGCAAATAAAAACAGTAACAGAAAAACTCACCTTATTTTGCTTTCTCTAACTACTACTATATCTCTCGGCTCCTTTTAACAGTGTAGCTCCTGAATAGAGATATTCTAAAATATCTCCTCCCTTCTCTGTGGTTGTAGAGTTGCTTCCTGTGAGTTGATACATTCCTTTCTTGAGTGGTGAATGGGGAAGTTTATGGAATATGTATAAGGTTGGTCTTTCTCTGTAGAAAGGTTATCCCTGGCTGTAAGGAGACTCTTTTGTGGCGTTGCCTGCAAGTTAGGCAGGGGATGGCAGGGCTACAGCTTTCAAGAACTGTCACACTGGAGTGGAATTTCCTGTAGTGCAACAGTGTGAGGTGAGTGAGGCATTCCTGCTCCTGTAAGCAATCACTCATCCACTTTCCTCAAAGCAACGCTAATGAGTTCATTGGTTCACCAAGGCAGAGTTGGATGGAGTCATATTTTGCTCAGTTATTGGTGCTCATTATCTGTGGCAAACTAAGGTTTGTTAATACAGCCCCGGTCTTCTCTTTAGCCCACTTGAGGCATCCTAAGCCCAGGCTTGGTAACAGAGTGTTCCCTTTGAAGGCCACTATTGCTCAGTCCAGACTGGGAAACGTCCTGTTCTGTCCTTTCTCATGTGACCTGACCCCTCAAGAGCTTGATGCAGTCGATCAGATCCTCCTGACAGTTTTACTCACTGGAGTTCAGGACCCAACACTCTCCTTGTTTCTTTGCTCTCTGTACCCTCTGCTGTTGCTGCTCTGTCCTCATTTAATGCTTGTGTAAGGTAAGCCCCAGTCTTACCCCGTCCTTTTGTTTCTGGACTCATAACCCTGCACATCTCAGCTACTTTGTTCTGTGAATACCTCCTCTACACTGACATCCTTTCCTTTCTGGTAACCATACCCAATTAAAATGTTAGCATGCTACCTGCTCTCCTGTGCTTGTTTTTCTCCCTCTCCTCCCCCTCCCCCTCCCCCTCCCTCTCCCCTCTCCCCTCTCCCCTCTCCCTCTTTTTCTCCCTCTACCTCTTCCCTTCTCCTTCTCCCTCTCTCTCTCTTCCTCTCCCTCTCTCCCTCTCTCCCTCCCTCTCTCCCCCTCTCCCCCTCTCCCCCTCTCCCTCTCCCACTGTCCCTCTCCTTACACTGTCCCTCTCCCTCTGTCCCTCCCTCCCATGCACACCACACACACACACACAAACACCCCTTCCCTTTTTTCCCTGTGTCCTTCACACTAATGGTCTCAGGGCAGATCTCCTGTGCGGCTCACTGTGTTTTCAATATGCTGTGAACAGGAGTCCAGAGCAAGAGATTAAAGACATTCTAGCCCAGAAAAGGGAATTCCGATTCACTGATGTTGGGAATTTAAATTACTTGTATTATGAACACTAGGTTTAAGCACTGCAGCACAGGAGAAATCACATGGCTGCCTCGGTAAATCTGATCAAGAAGATTGGGAGCACCCAGGCCCCATGGGTGAGCCTGATACTATTATTTTTCCTAAATGGACATAGTATCAAACTGCTCTCTATGTTTGCATCTCTCTACCTGTAGATTGGCAGGCACAGCACTGTGACCTCATCAGGGAAGTTTCTTTGTGCAGTGGATGGAGGTTAATGCAGAAACTCGCTGCTGGTCAAAGTGCAGGGAATAAGTGTTTGTGGAGTGCTCAGTTACAAAAGGGACATCCATGTCACACTTCCTCCCTTCAAGGCTGAGGGAGCTTCATAGAAATGAGATCAGAAGGGCTGCAAAAAACAGAGGTCAGAGGTCAGGAGTGATGCAGAGAAACAATGTCTTCTGGTCATGATAAGACTTCTGAACTCACGAACTCACTGTAGTTGTGCTTGCCTGCAAAAAAATCCAGTCCACATAGCAGCAGGGACTAGGGAGGGCTTCTCCTAGCTGAGAAACTGCAATCTATTCATTAACAGCTTCTAGGGGAGGGAGAGTCTGTTTTCTTTAAGGATGTGGCCTCTCATAGTTCAACCATGATCCAGTGGATGGTCCTACCCCCACGAGTGCATGGGCAGCCAAAAGGGAGTCAGAGACTTATTAGAAAAAAAAGAGGGCATTAAGTTGCAGGGGAGGGGGGTGGTGGTTGGGAGAAATTAAGAACAGGAGTGAGGTTCTAATATAATCAAAATATGCTATATGCATGTATGAAGTTTGCAAAGATTAATAAAACATCATGCAAATGAAAAATGACTAGCGTTGTGAAAGAAAAATGAATGATATGGAGATTTCTCAAATAAATAAAGTAACAAAAGAAATGAAGAGCCATAAAGTCCCATTGTCCTACCTTCAGGACATCCCAAAGGGGATGAATCAATACATCAAAGAGACACCTGAATCCCTATGTTTATTGCAGTACTGTTCACAGTTGTCAAGTGACAGTGACAAACCCACGGGTGGGTGAGATGAAGAAGATGTAGAGCACGTATGCAAGGGAATTCTATTCAGCTCCCAAAACGGGCACTTGTGGCTGAATTAGTAGAGGTTGTGTTCAGTTATGTAAGAAAGAGAAATGAATACTGTATATTCGCACTACTATGTAAAGAATAAAAATATTTTGTCCTAGTGTAGAAAGTGGGGCTGAGGAAGTGGTAGGGGTGGGGGATCCATAGCAAGCACTAAACTCCAATGGTCAGCAGGAGTGAGTTCGAAGGTCCCATGGCGTGATGGAAGTGTGAGTGACTGCAGCTGACAGGTGTGCCTTGTGTGATTCATAGGCAACTAAAAGAGTTGAACACTTCTTAACACAAAGTAATAACTCCCCAAGCAGAGGGAAAGGCCAGTCACCCCCAAATTCATCATGTCATGCTGAATATATACACTGAAGCATCACATGCTATGCCATAAGTACAGGTAAGCCTTGTGAGTCAGTTCAAATGATGAGAGAAATGAGGGAGAAGAGAAAGACAGACAGCAAAACCTAAAATAGTGCCCAAACTTAGAAAATGGGAGGGAGCCCAAGATGTCTATGGAGGTTTTGTCTTTTCCTGCCTAATGTCATGCTAAGTGTAGGCCCCAAAGACCTAGAGTCTACATGTAGCCCCTGGAATCCTGCTCCAAGTTAATTCTGATTGGTGAATAAAGATGCCAGATGTTGACAGCCAATAGCTGGGCAGAAGAGACATAGGTGGGGTTGTGGTCTTGTGGACTTGGGGGAGACATAGAAGCACGAGGAGGGAAGGAGAGAATGAAGCCACCATGGAATAGAAGAAGAATGAGCAGGAGGAGAAAGGAGAGCTGCCATGGGTAAAGGCCAAGAGAACAGGGCCCAGAGAGCTGCCCAATTGGAGTTGAGGGCAGCCCAGATGGAACTTAGTAAATAGTAAGTGATAATTGGAGGTTATCGATAGGAAAGTATATTCTAACAACATGGAGGATAGGCAGCTGCTCAACCTTTTTGCCACCTAAGGCATATTAAAAATATAAAGGCTGTGTGTATGTTTCATCCAGGAACATAAATGGTCTAAATCAGGGAAGCGAACCCCACACAGAGATTTTTAATATTTTCTATTACAAATGTCAGCTTAAAGGAAGGTTTTGAGCAAAGAACTGTGCCAACCCAGACTCACCTGCTCAGTGTTACATCGCAGACAAGCTGTTCAACCTCTTCCCTACAACTGCCAGTGTGCAGGATAGAAATTTCAGTGCATCCAGCCTTTACTGCCCATGCCATGGGCACGCCATGGTCACACCAGCACAAGGACAGCCCTACCATCTTTGGGTTGTAAGATTATATTGATTTGATGGCATTTGTGCACACGGCTGTAATCTTGTTGTTTCTTTCCTTTAGAAAAAGAAATGAAATCTTCCACGTATCAGCTGTTTTAAAATCAGAATAGGCTCCATTTGCTCAGCTAGATAAGGGTGAAAATAAATGTCACTTTCAATGGGTAAGACGGGTGCTATAGTACAATAGCAAACTGGGTTGAGATGGTCAAATGCCATAAAATTTAAGCAAGATGAAAAGAATAAATTCAAGATGTCAACTGTACATTATTATCCATACAATTAAGCTGTAAATTATGTCTGTCACAAAAAAAAAAAAAAAACTATTGCTTTGGTGGTGATGGTGAATTTTGCTTTGGTTTTGGTTTTGGTTCAGTTTGGTTTTTTTGTTTTCTTGTTTGGTTTTTTTTTGAATGTTTGATTGGTTGGTTGGTTGGTTTGGTTTGGTTGTTTTGTTTTGTTTTGTTTTGATATGTTATATTATATTATGTTTGAAACATGGCTTTACCGTGTAACACCTAGCTGTCTGGGAACTCTTTACCTAGAGAAGACTAGCCCTGAACTCACAAGGAGTCATCTGCTTCTGACTCCCAAGTTCAGAGGTTAAAGGCCTAGCCATAAAATAGTTTTAAAATTGTATTTAAAATAAAGTAAAGCATGTAAACACCACAAGCCTAATGTAATCACAATAACACACATGGGAACTTCATTGTTCACCAAAAAAATCATGAGACAATCAAGCATGTTATATGCAACAAAACACATGTAGGATGTTAGGCACAAGTGAACAGTCAGGAACCCTGACTTTGCAGCGAAACTAAAACCAAGGCTACCAGCTCTCAATGGGCAGCGAGCATACTCAGTGCCAGAAGGTTTCCTCCCTTAGAGCAGTGGGTGTGAGGAGCTAGGGTCTTCTGGGTATGTAAAGCATTTTTCCTTCTGACAACGTTTTTAGTATTTCCTAAAGTTTTGAAAAGAAAAGAAAACCTACTAGGTTGAGGATGGACACGGATGACCTCCACAGCACCTCCACCTTCTCTTCAAACTGTGATGTCTACTCACTTCCCCTATTTGGGGAAAACAAACTTCTTTCTGATGAGATTGAGGCCTGTTCCATGGAAGTTAACTTCATGCCTGGTATTGTGATCGTGATCAAAAGTCTGTGGACAGGGACGCCGGGGTAGAAACTGCTATTGTTAATTTGTTAAATGGCCACGCTGTAAAATCACCTTCTAAATGTTTGTGGCTAAGACCTGCTTGCTCTGCTGCTCTTAATCTTGGCCAGAAAACCTTTTTGCAGTGAGTAGTAGTCCATGGTAAGGTGCATGATTGGTGAGAGTGCTGAGCACAGACACTGGGTACTCAGCCCTAAATAAGCCATCAGTATCGAACCCTAGCACAAGGCTAAGGGCATATTAAAAGAAGAGGAGGGAATGATGTAGGAGGGGATGATGGGAGAACCACTGTGAAAGGATGTCTTCTGGACAAGAAACAGCTGTTACATCCATGAAATCACAGCATCTGGGTTACCTGCAGAAGATCTATGCAAGGTCAAGCCAGTGAGAATCTTGGAAAAGACAGGAAACATGATCTCCAGGTTTGGAGGGGAGGAGGAGAGTATATTTCATTATTATTTTATTATTAGTGTATTGTATTGAGGACATGGTCACTAATGAGATCCCCAAGCTCCAGTGGATTCACTTCACTACACACATAAACTTACAGGCAGAATGTGTGTGTGTGTGTGTGTGTGCGTGTGTAGTCATGCACATGCATATACATATATAATAAGGACATGAATTTGAGACAAATATGTGGTGGGAGACACAGCAGAAGCTGGAGGTGGGTATGGTCATATTTCATTGTACGTAAATATAAAATTCTCAAACATAAAGAAAAATACAAACCCATGAGACTGAAACAATGAATGGCATGGGAACTACTCCAGTGACAGCATCTTGGGGAGACTGGTGAGGACTTGCAGCAGTGCTAGGCTAAGGTTTTACTCCAAAGCAACCACTTATATCCTAAGAACTTGGAGAGGAAATGAGGCCAGTGGCCAGATTTGAGCCCTCCTGACATATGTGGCTTACAGAGAAGTGGGAAGGGTTGACTTAAAACATTTTGTATTTCACTTCTCTAGGAATCACTGCCTGCTATCCTTACTTTGTAACTATGTCTTCTCCACAGCTAATGTTGGTACTTATCAGACTTTAACATGATGGCTATTTTATGCAAAAGGTTAAGGGAGGCTAAGTACTTTGCCTATCACAATAGACACTAAGCTTTTATCATGGTCTAAAAATATTCTCTATCAAGATAAGGAAGTAATATTTTATTGGAAACATGTGAGTTTGAGCAATTCTCTCTCCCACTCTGTATTTCTCTGTGTGCCTCTGTCTCTCTCTTCTCTGTCATCTGAAAAGCATCACCAGGTAAACTAACTTAAATAATCATAAGTCCAAAATAAAAGATTTAAACAAGTGTGTGTCCTGAGTGGGAGTGGGTACTGGCAGAACATGTGACATGAAGGTCAAACCAGTCCTATGTGCTGACAGTTTGGGGAGCACAAACCTCGGGACTCACAGTCCTAGGCAGTCTTTCCTAACGCCATTCTTCAGGATAAGGTACACCAAAGTCAGGGGTTTTCCCCCCACCAGAGAAAAAGAATCTTAAAAGCCCATATGCTATGTAGCTGAACAGCCTCAGGATATTTGACTAGAGACAGGATTCTAAGGTCTGTGCTACCTGCCTTGAATCCAATGAGTGACCGTCTCCTCAGGGAAAGATTTGTTAGGCGTCTTCTGCCAACACGTGTTGAATTTCTAGGAGGTACAAGAAGCAGAGATCTCTTCCTTGTATTGAATTTAAATAGAACAGTTCATGCCACCTAAATCCACAGAAAAACAAATACCCTGCAAAGGTAGCAAGGCCTGTCCCTCCCGGGTACATCAGCAGATAGAGGGACAGTGTGGCCAACAGAAGCTCTGGGTGAGGATTAAATTAGATTACTTCGGGTGTTCTTCTGAGAGCCTCTTCAGGACCTCTGATGAAATCCCTTGTGATTCTGACATTTTGAAGTAAGTCTGTAAGACACAGCTCTTAAAAATCTTCTAGCCTGGTAGTCTTCTAACTGAAAAGGCTAAAAAACACAACCTTCCAGTCCCCAGGGTTATGTATGGTGGCCTCATTTTAAGGTCAACTACTTCATTATTCTGTCTGTGTAGAATGCCAAGGACATTGCGTCTGGTTCTAAGCTATTTTTTTCAGAATAAATATAATAAAATGTTTTCTTCTCAAATGAAATGACATGCCTTCCAGGGCCACCGAGCCAGGTTCTGTAATATTTTCCTAACTGTGTTTGGAGTAAATTCACTACAAGTTTAAAATTCAAGATAGGCTAACCAGTGCCAACTGCTTCAAAATTGTGCACTGTTCTAACCTCTGAGATTTAAACAAAATCACCCCCATTACATAGGTCATAAAACCGAAGGTTAGAGAAGTTAAATTTCTTGATAGATATCCCTTAGCTGGTAGAGTGATATAGAGTGATATAGCTATGCCAGTCACATATCTGAGTGAGCCACAGATTCCTAATTAAAGGGAAGAGCAAGAGTTGACTGACTTTGTGATCCGCCTGATCTATAAGACAATGACGGCCATGCCTTTGGCTGGAGATAAGAATTTCAGTAACATTAACTTGGCAAAACCTCAAGAACCAGGTGACCAACCAACTAACACAACACAATAATGCCTGACACCTTGAGAAAGGAGCCCCTCAGAAGGATTCACACAGATCCTGATAGGGCTGGGGAGATGGCAAGGTCAATAAAGTGCTTGTCTTGAATGTGTGATAATCCTCTCAAAGATCTGGGCATGGTAGCATGTCCCTGCAATTCCAAAGATGGCAATTTGAAAGGCAGACATAGGAATTTGCTTGTAAGATTGCTGACCAGTTAGTTTCGCCCACTTGGTAACATTCCAGGCTGGTAAGAGATTCTAGCTAAAACAAGGAGGTAGAAGATAACTTATTGGAGTGATATCTTTGTGCACTGTGTAAAGATTATGCTTGTGTTATTCAAGCACCGGTTTCTATACTGGCAGAAAGTTGAGTATGGACCAGACTTTGGTATTGTTAGTTTTGTGAATCATCACCTATCTCAGTGTTTTGTAAACATGCTTCTTTATTGTCTTCTGATTGGTCAATAAAGAACTTATCAGCCAATTAGGTAAGCAGAAGAAATAGGAAAGCTGGACTTCTGATCCCAGACCAGGGGTTCCAGGGATAGAGAAGTAGGAGAAGGACTGCAAAGAGAAGAGATCTCGAGAGACCACATGGAGAGAACAGGAGGATTTTCTATGAGGTTGCAATGAGAGAACAGACATGAGGACACATGTGGACCAGAGTGAGCCAGGGCAACACCAGACTGATAAGTAATGGAGCATTTATTTGGTATTAATAAACATAGAAGGTTAGAATAGTTCAGAACCTGTCCAGTCTAGGCTTATGGCTTGTTGATAAACTTAATAGATCTTTGTGTCAATTATTTGGGAGATTGAATAGGAACAGATAAGGCTTTTATATTTAAATTATAGTCTACAATACCTGAGTAATGATATCTGAAGTTGTTCTCTGACCCCTACCTATATGCATATGCATAAATGTATACCTACACACACACACACACACACATACACACACACATACACACACACATACACACACACACATTCACACACACACATACACACAACAGGTCTCACTGGTTAAGGAGAGCAGTAGAAGTATAGCAACAGTAGTTGTTGTCATAGTACTAATAGAACAGGGAGCCCCTGTGGAAAGGATGTATCCTCTCCTATTTGCAGCAGACAAAGGGACCTTGGGCATGGCTGCCTGCCTGCCTCCCACCCACATTTCATCGAGGAAACTGTGATTTAATTGACTTTGTGTACATCAGGTATAATGATTTTGTCTTCTGTGGTCCAGCAAACTATCACCTATCCCTGGAGCCAGGCATTTTCACTCATTTATTTTAACTGATTGATTTAATATAGCCCTTTACTACACCCATCAACGAATCATTATCTGGGAGATTTCTTTCTCTTGTTACAGCATCTTATTTCCTTCTCTATTGTTCTGTTCAAATTTGACTTCACTGTGGTCAGTTTTCCTCTCCCTCTGTCACATACTGCAGTGCATTTCCTTGTAAGTCTCTAGGGACTCCATAGTCTGTCTGCACCCCTTTTTTTATTTTTTTTTATTTCTAGTTCCTGGAGATCTGTGTTTGAAGGCTGCTTGTTCACTGCAAATAGGAGGTGACATTCTCTTTATAGAACAAGCCCAAGAGAGTTAGAATATTAAGAAAACTACACTTTGATTTACCTTCAAAGAGAAAACTCATGGTTGGGTTTTCCAGCCTCTGATTTCATTGATGAACTTGGAATGACCAATGTGGCCTTCCTCTTTCTACTACTGGATACACGTCTATAGTCACAGAAGACCATATCACTTGCATACTGCCAGGGTAGCAGAACTAACTGAGATGCACAAGGGTCTGTGTGGACATGGAAGCATGCAGATTCCTAATGGCCTCAGACCATAGTTTGAAAGGAAAGACAGTTGATTTACAAACAGATAAACAAGCCTAGGCCAGGTGTCTCCTGATGTTGCCTTTTCCCTGGGTTCTACTGTTAGTATTTAAAGTCATGTTCTCTTTGGGGCCTTAGACATTTTCCCATAGCACAGTAAGTTACCTACTATCCCCTCCCACTTCTCAAATAATGAACCAGTGTGTGGAGGGCTTACTTATTTTAGAACTCACATAGCTTCAAAGTGGTGGCCCTGGAACTTGAGCTAAAAGCTACTGACCCACAAACTTCATCCTTTACACTTACCCAGAAAACCCCTACTTCTCTCAATACAACTACATACAAACAAATGAATGCATACATGCACACAAACACGTTCATGCACACAGCCAAGCACAGTAAAATGCATCAGTATGGACGCTGAGGCAGGAAGATTAGGAGCTCAAGGCCACCCTAAGCTACATTGTGATTTCTAGGCCAGCCTGAGCAACATAATGAGGTATTGTCTCCAGATAAAGAGACAAAGCAAACTCCAAGACTATGGACTCAGTAAGTCCAGAATTAGGATGCCCGAGGCATCTAATATGCTTGACTACAGATCCAGGGAGACTCACAGTTAGGTAAGCATCCTGATAGGTATTTCAAAGTGCCAAATAGTGCCAAAAGATCGTGAAGGATAAAAGACTGTTGTTGGGACCTCAGACAGGCTCTGCTCAGGCCTGGAATCACAAATATCCCTGGTTGATGAGGAAGCTTGGAGCACTGGCTACCAAGACAGTAGTTTAATTAGAGAAGTAGAAATAGGCAGCCAAGGTCAGAGACAGGAGGCAGGTAATGAAGAAAGCTGAGGAGTTACAGATCAAGGGTGGCTTGCATAGTGACCCGTCCCTGACTGGTTTTCTATTTCTGTGTTAAGATCTGTCCTATGTATAAGAAAGAGACTGTCACTGTCTGGCTATGAATTGCACTGTGTTCAAATGGTCCTGGAGATGAGGTTACTTTGTATGGTAAAGCATGTAACCAGTTACTCCCTGAGGCTGAGGCAGGGGTGATTATGGGCTAGATTATGATATCCTGCTTAAGGAGGAGAGAGAGAGAGAGAGAGAGAGAGGAAGAAGAAGAAGAAGAAGAAGAAGAAGAAGAAGAAGAAGAAGAAGAAGAAGAAGAAGAAGAAGAAGAAGAAGAAGAAGAAGAAGAAGAAGAAGAAGAAGAAGAAGAAGAAGAGAAAGAAAGAAAGAAAGAAAGAAAGAAAGAAAGAAAGAAAGAAAGAAAGAAAGAAAGAAGGAAGGAAGGAAGGAAGGAAGGAAGGAAGGAAGGAAGGAAGGAAGGAAGGAAGGAAGGAAGGAAGGAAGGAAGAAAGAAAGAAAGAAAGAAAGAAAGAAAGAAAGAAAGAAAGAAAGAAAGAGAAAGAGAAAGGAAAGGAAAGGAAAGGAAAGGAAAGGAAAGGAAAGGAAAGGAAAGGAAAGGAAAGGAAAGGAAAGGAAAGGAAAGGAAAGGAAAGGAAAGGAAAGGAAAGGAAAGGAAAGGAAAGGAAAGAAAGGAAAGAAAAAAAAAGAAAAGAAAAGAAAAGAAAAGAAAAGAAAAGAAAAGAAAAGAAAAGAAAAGAAAAGAAAAGACAGAAGGAAGGAAGGAAGGAAGGAAGGAAGGAAGGAAGGAAGGAAGGAAGAAAGAAAGAAAGAAAGAAAGAAAGAAAGAAAGAAAGAAAGAAAGAAAGAAAGAAAGAAAGAGAAAGGAAAGGAAAGGAAAGGAAAGGAAAGGAAAGGAAAGGAAAGGAAAGGAAAGGAAAGGAAAGGAAAGGAAAGGAAAGGAAAGGAAAGGAAAGAAAGGAAAGAAAGGAAAGAAAAAAAAAGAAAAGAAAAGAAAAGAAAAGAAAAGAAAAGAAAAGACAGAAGGAAGGAAGGAAGGAAGGAAGGAAGGAAGGAAGGAAGGAAGGAAGGAAGGAAGGAAGGAAGGAAGGAAGGAAGGAAGAGAGGGGGCCCTCAAGAGAGGCAGGGGACAGAGGCAGGAAGGAAGCAAGCAAGGAAGAAAGGAAAAGAGTTAACAAATAGCTCCAGATTCAGTTTAATCCACAGCTGTTTAAAATTGGACTGAAAATACAGTCCCTAAAATAAAAACCATCTCAGTGGGGCTGAAGAGATAGCCTACTTGGGAAAGTGCTTCCCAGGCAAGAACGAGAACCAGAGTTTGATCCCCAGAACCAATATAAAGCATCCAGGCATGGAAAACTTCAGTGGTGGGGAGAAGGACATAGGAAGATAGATATCTGGGGCTTCATGACTTCCAGGCAAGCTTGCTTGGTGAGCTCCAGGTTAGTGAGAGACCCTGTTTCAGAAGCAAGGTATGTAGTACCTGACAGACAATCTGCAAAGTTTGCCTCTAGTTTTCACATGCAGGAGCATGCACAGACAAACCACCACTAGCAGCAGCAGCAGAATCATTTTCCATCTCAGCAGCAGCAGCATCAAGAGGAGGAGGGGGGGGAGAAAAAGGTTGAGCTGCTCCTCATGGTCTGGACTGGCTCCAGTCCCAGATGATCTGTCCTACTAGGAGTCATTCCTATTAGTCCTTTTTGACCAAGATGGTCCAACATGGGCTTCACCTAGGTCCATGTGATTCAGTTGTGATGGTTTGTATATGCTTGGCCCAGGGAGTGGCACTTTTGGAAGGTATGGCTCTATTGGAATAGGTGTGTCACTGGGGGTGTGGGCTTTAAGACCCTCATCTTGGCTGCCTAGAAGCCAGTATTCTGCTAACAGCCCTCAGATGAAGATGTAGATGCCTGGATGCTTCCATGTTTCTGCCTTGATGATAAGGGACTGAACTTCTGAACCTGTAAGCCAGCCCCAATTAAATGTTGTCTTTATAAGACTTTCCTTGATCATAGTGTCTGTTCACAGCAGTGGAACCCTAACTAAGACATCAACCTTCTGTACAAAATGGCCAAGCTGATGCTCTAAAGGAAAGGATAAGAAGGTCAGGTATGTGGAAAGCAGGTTCCCAGCTAACCACACATTTGACCCATCCTTCCTAAGACTACCAGCATTAAAACTGAGCCCAGGCTCCCTCAAAACTGGCTGAGAACTCCAGAGTCCAAGTAGCTCTTCCAATGTCTAATGTTACAAGTATGAGAAAGGTTGAAATAGAATCTAACCATTGATCCATCTCTTCCCAACTACTCCCTACACTCAAGGATCTCACAGGTAAGAGCTGTTACTCAGCTAAATAACAGAAACCCAATACTCAAAAGAAAAGAAAATATGGTAGAGGGGTAAACCCATGTGAGCAATATATGTGCACTGAAGTCATCAAACCGCCATAAGAATGTGAAACCCAGTGTTAGAATGGCCTCAAACAAAGGGCTCTGGCGTGTTCTGGCAGGCTGATGAAGGGAATAAACTCAGGAGTTGTAATTCACATGGCAACCAGCCACTCATCCTGAAAATAAATCCACTCTGGCTGTTATTTATCCAGCAGTTATCTTTGATTGCTAGATGAATCTGCAGCACCTAATGTAAGCTCTCCAGTTCTGTGATGTCTGATGTCAACCAGGCATTTAACAACTGTCAACAAAGATACTATATTTGAGGGAATACATTCAGTGAACGGTCATATTAGGCACAGTGACCAGAACTCCCACCTCTCAGGAAGGCATGTTGTAGGAGAGAATAACCCCACCATTGGGAAGATGAAAAGAATTTCAAACGACAACCTTAAGATTTTCCTGCCTGAAGTGCAAAGCCTGAGGTTTTCAGATTAAAACTGTGGTCTGGGAGGCTTGTCCTCCTTAGATATGCTCTTGTTAAGACTCCTGCCACACCTTTTGTTACCCATAGTGCCTTGCAGAATCATTGCTACTCAGTTTCCTCATTTCCTCCTCCATCACAGACATGTGATGTATTCTACTTTTGAGCCAGAAGTGCCCAACTCTCAAGCAGCAAACAACAGGAGATAATGCATTGTTGAGGAAATCTATGAATATAGACCAACACAAAACCATGAACTTAAAACCTTTCTATGTTTCTCCTATGACTTTTTAATAACATCATATATCTATATATATTTGGCTCTCAAATATGAATGCTATAAATGGAGAGTCATCATGTTTTGATATGTGATGTCAAAAGGTTGGACATGCCTGGTAGACTAATGAAACAAACTGACCTAGAGCTAGAGTCATAACAAGAGAGTCTGATAAACAGAAAACAGTTCCTTTTTTTTTTTCACTGTGTGCTCAGTACTTCACTTTCCTGGATCTAAGAACTCCCATAGCAGATGGAGTGATATATATCTTATAGGTAGTTGTACCACTAAGTTCTGTGACATGTTGCAGATATCTCCTGGCAAGAGTCATCTACTGACTCCAGGATAGCTGGTTTGTGAAATTTGGCTTAGTAGGGAAGGGTAATTGTAGTGATGGGGTCACCCTAGAGAATGTATGTTCAAGTCCATGTAGGAAGGATGATTCTGGAGGCTAGAGAGATGACTCAGCAGTTTAAGAAATCTTGCTGTTCAGTCATGAGGACCAGGCTTTGGATCCTAGGCCCTATGAAAGGTGACTCTCACAAATACCTTAAATTATAGCCCTAGGGACCTAATAGTGTGTTGTGCCCGTACTGTCTCTGTACTACCAGCTTTGGAGCTTTGATCTTCAGCCAGAAGCCATTCAATGTACAGAAAGCCAAGGACCTATTCAGTGAGTTGCCATTATTAACCACCACCACCACTACCCCCATGAAAACTCAAGAATAATATCCTCAGACTGAGCATGGTGGTTAAAAAAAAAACATTAAAAGTTTGTCATTGTATTAGTGGCTCTATGTGTTCATAGCTAAGCAGTTGTCAATGTCAAAAGGCTCTCAATAATGCAACTGAAACCTCCACGCTGCTGTGACACAGCATTATGAGAAGCACTGAATCATGAAATGAAAGATTTTCCCCAACCTCCTCTCTCTTGTATCTCCCTTTCCCATTTCCTTCCCCACTCCCTCTTTCTCCCTCTCCTTCCCTCTCCCTTTCCCTCTCCTCTCTCTCCCTCCTTAAGTATTTAGTCCCAACAATGGGGAAGCTGAAGGAAAAAAAAAATAAGAGTTCAAAGTAATTATTGACTACACAATAAGACCAATCCTAAACTGGACTACAAGATGGTCTAACTAATAAATAAATAAGCAAGCAAACAAATAAATAAAAAAAACATAGCTAACATTAACAAGATGCACTAGGTATCAAATATTTTGTAGAATGGTATTTAATCTCTGATGCTGAGACAGAAACAGAAAAGCTCAGTACCATGTCCAGTGAATAGCTATGAATGTTGGGTGTGTTCCAGCTTTGAGTAAGTCTCTCAAGAGGATTTTCTGCTCTGTATTTTGTCAGTGGTGTGATTCTTCCCACCTATGGGAGCACCACTCCTTCCTAAGAGGAGCCATGGGGCTGATGACTCTGCTCTGTCTCAGAACTGCATCATGAAGACTCTGATGCTTTGTATCTCTAAGCTTTCTGGAATGTTTGATAGATTTTCTTCCTCTAGATGGAAACATCCCTAGCCTCGTGGTTAATATAATTTTTGCTTTCTTCTTCATCTTCCTGTCTCTCTAATTTACCTCACTTTTTTTATATGTATTTTCCCTCATTGCTAGGGAGAAAGCACTCTAGCACTGATGAACATCTATAAATAGTGGTTAGAGTCTTGCTATACAGCCCAGGATGGACTAGAACTCACAAACCTTCTTACTGAGTACTGAGATTACAGACATGTACCATCATTCCTACAGAACAGAGGAATGTATACTACATTCTTAGGCTTTCAAAGGACGGATAGTTTGGTATCCAGGGGAAGGAGTGATCGAAGGAATAGGAAGCTGCCTGTTAACTGAATTTTTTCTCATTATGGTTATCTAAAAACCCACATTGCTTTAATTTGAGTTGAGCAATCTTCCAAGTAATCTACAAATTGTATTTTATTAAAATGCACTCAAGAAGCAGAGATTAAAGAGACTAGAAAGTAGGTTGAGGCTAAAAACCCTCAAAACCTGCCCCTCCCCCAAGTAGCACACTTCTTTCAGCCAAGGTTTCACAATCTCCCCCAGACAGTGTCATCAACTGGGGACCAAGTGCTTAAGCACATGAGCTATGGGGGAACATTATTCATGGAAACTACCATAGCACATATCTTGAAAGATTCTATTGTTGGGACAATAAAAAATTTCATAAACTTTTTTGCTAAAATTGAATAAGCACCAGTGAAGAAACCATGCTGATCCCCGCCCCCTATTTTCTGCAGTCTCCATGTTTCTGTAATTGGCATCTGAGATTTCCAATATAGTGAAGAGTCTGAGATCTTCCAGTATCCAAATTTGTAGCACATCTGAAATGCTCAGTTTGGCTGTTTCACAAAACCATCTGGACTGATTGTGCCTGAAGCATCTGGTTAGATTGGTCACAGGCCAAGCTTTAAAAAAAAAAATACACACTGGAAAGAGCCACCTTTAGAAAGTCTGGCTATTTCTGCTTTATAAACATTGGTCATGAAATAATCCCAAATGGTGGGGACACTCCCAAAGCATCTCGCATGGTACTCTTAGCTTTGCTACTCAGAAAGTTCTCCCTCACATCTAACCAAACTTTTTCTCTGATGATTAATGAAGCCATGCCACTTTGAATTGGGCAGTCTTTGAGGTCATCTATAAATTGTGTTTATCTCACAAAAGATAATGGAAGATTCATTTACCCGAAGATTTTTACCTGAGAGCTGTCTAGAAAGTATCTATTAAAGATGACTGTGATCATCTTCCTCTGAATCTGAAGATTAATAGTGGATGGTGTTTGGGCCACCTTGAGTGTGGGTACTGGTTTGTAAAAAGTGAAGAGACTTAAAAAGTCAACTTTTATTCCACAGGCACCCTGTTCTATATATTAAATGGTTTCTACTTCACATCCCCAGGGGACTGTCCAAGACACATCTTTGCTCACCTGGCCTCCCCTTAACCAGATTTTTCAATACTCTGAATGAGAAAAGACTCACCTTTCTAGAACTCTAGAGACCCATAGGAACCCATCCCAGGGGACTAAGAACTTCAGATGGAGCATCTCCTTGGAAATCACTCATCCACTGCCATCCACCCATCTCCAAGTCTCCCTATGATAAAGATACCCTTGACATATATGTTTGCTTTTTCCCTTTCCAAAATATCCTTCCAGTTCCATGTGTCTCTCAAGACAAAGCCTTAAAGCCATTCCAATTGGACTTTATCTCTTCTCAGGTAGTGGTTTACCAGAAGGTCCTAATCACACTACTTCCAAAATATCCCCCAACGTATCCACTCATCGCCAAACACATTCATTTACCCTTTAAAAGTGACTGCTCTCTTCCCCCCCCCCAAAAAAAACACAATTGCCTTCCCTATATCCTGCTTCCCCCTCTTACCTGCTGCTTCTAAGCAATCCAAACATCCTGAGTTTTACACACTGGGGTCGCAGGAAGCTCAAAGCTTTAAGATTCCTCTCTGTTGATCTCTTTACATGCAGGCATTGGAGACAACTGTGAGATTATTTTAAACTAAAGTAAAACTCTGGTGTCCCTGCTGCTTTGTTACTTGGTTCCAGAAAATGATATTGTGTCTCCCTCCCAGTGTGGCTTAAATCTGCTAATTATTCCCAAGTGTCTTCACAGCTATTTTCCTCCATCCCAGGATTATTCTTTGCATCTGGTTGTTGTCATTTAAACCTCTCAATCCAGCTCAGCCTTGGTTTCTGTTTCTGACTTACTGACAAGACGGGGCTAATTGTCTTAAGTTCTGGGTTTTTTTCACCAGTAAGTCTGACTTCTGTTGCTTATAAATCATATGGGATAATTCTGTGTTAAACGTGTTGCTTGTGTCTTAGGGCTTGTAAAACAAGTCCAATCTCCCACTTATACCTACAAAAGCTCACGCCTGCAGAAGCTACTTGCGCGGTGACTGCCTTAGCTTCTTAACCTTTTGCCTCTCCTACCTTTCCTACTGATCTGTATACTTGAAAGACACAAGCTTTTTCTCAGCGGAGAAACTTCCGTTTGCCTTTCATCTGCCTATGACCCTCCTTTAAATAGTATTACATTTTTATATAACACAAATTTTATTTGTGTGTGTTTGAGGGGAAATCATGTGTATGCCACAGCATTTGTGGAAGTCAGAGGGCAACTTGCAGAGATCAGATCTCCCCTTCCACTGGGTAGGTTGTAGGGACTACAGTCAGGTCATCAGAATTGGTGGATGGTTCCAACAGATGAGCTATCTTGCTGGCTGTTCTCATTCAGCTGATTTCTTCATGGTTTTTTGAACATAGCTCAAAGGCCACTACTTCTGAAAAGCTTTCCATATCTACACAATATACAGTACTTACCTCCTTAAACAGTGGAAGTTCTCTGGCCCTACAGCCATATCTTCATGAAGTTCCCCTCCCAGGCTGACTCTGGACTCTAGACTTTGCCAAGCCCATGGGGTTAAAAAGGGGATTTTGGTCACCCATGTTTGAAATGTAATCACCCCTTGGGCATTGGTAGAAATTTGTGCAGAAACACTAAGTGTGTAATGGAGTCAGGAGATCCCTGTGATAAAAAGAAACTTGGATGCTCTAACCCCATGCAACCTTGTTTCAATTTTCTTTGCAGGGCTTACTAATGTTTAGGTTTGAACATGTTCCCAGATGGTCCTCATGCTGAAAAGGTTTGTTGAATATTTTTCATTATTTTTTGTTTGTTTGTTTTTATTTCTTGTGGCATTGTTATCTTACTGTACAACAAATACTGATCTGGAACTCAAGGCAATCCCCCTGCCTTAGTTTCCTGAGTGCTAGCATTACAAGTATGCTCTACTATAACCCAGCTTCATGAGCTTTAACTATCTGACCCTTTAATTTCCAGTGTAGCAGTAGAGGGAGTCAGGACCCAAGGAGCTTTGGGCAGACCACCAGGCTCTGCCTTTCCAGGTAAACTAACATTGTTATTGTGAGGGGCATCCCTACCCTATCAGCACATTGCTCATAAAAGGATGAGTTTGAGACCCCTTTCTTTTTCCATATGTGTCTTAGTTAGGGTGTGAACAGACACTCTTAAAAGGACAACATTTAATTGGAGCTGGCTTACAAGTTCAGAGGTTCAGTCCATTATCATCAAGACAGGAACATGGCAGCATCCAGGCAGGCATAGTACAGGAGGAGGTACAAGTTCTACATCTTCATCTAAAGACTGCTAGAAGAAGACTGGCTCCTATGTGGCTAGGAGGATCATCTCATTGCCCACCCCCCACAGTGACACACTACTACTCACACAGTGGCCTACTCCAACAAGGCCACACCTACTCCAACAAGGCCATACCTCCTAATAGTGTTACTTCCTGGGCCAAGCACATTCAAACTACTACAATATGTGTCTACCTTATCATTATTTTACCCTTTACCATTTGACCTTCCCTCATGGGATGACCTCTCACCAACTGCCAAACATTAGTCCTGTCCAGCTACCACCTAGAATTGAAAGAAGAATAAGTTCCCCTTCTTTATCAACTAGGCAGTCTTTGGTGTTCTGTTATAGCAGACACAATAGGTATTGATCGCCACCTGAAATAACCAGGTATTTTCATGCCTATTGTCCATAGCTGGCCGTTATAAGCCTCAGAAAAGACAAAATTGCCACCTGATTAATCAATGCAAGTGTCCAGTGCTGTGGCAGTTTGTTACCTCCTAAGCAGTTAGTAAAATTTGTTTAGGAATAGACAGAATGTTTCATGGCATAAAAACATACAAGGAAAGTATGTGAAAAGCACTAGAGCACATTCAGAAACAACTAAATCAATCTTTTGCTTGTTATCTGTGAGATAAAGGGCATTCAGAGAGCAAAGAACATGTGCTTTGGGCCTGTGATAATGTCCAACCTGCAGCATGCAGCCCATGTGCATCTCAAGAGAGCGATGAATGTGAAGCAACATATCGGTAGATGACACATGTTGTAATGGCAAAGGGTTAGGTGCCCCTGAAGGAACAAGGGTGTAAGAACCTACAAGTGTGGCCTTCTAGAGAATAAGACATGCACAGAATAAGAGACCTGAGGCCAAAAATACAAAGAAGTATGAGACAGGCATTGTCTGCAGGTATAGGCTGTCAACCTGAACACTTCTAGGAGGGAGCTTTGTTCTCATGCTGCCTGGAGTGGGTCTCTGTGCCAGCTAGAATGGAGTCTTTAAGAGGACTGTTTATGTTCGACCTGTGATTTATGGTCATTGACTGTGACCACACCAGGACGCTAACGTGGTTCACCATCCTCACAAAGGTGTGGACTCCCAACAGCCACCACTGCACTTTCCTAAATCAGTGTTCTGCCTCTGAGCTGTACTCCTCTGCTGTCTCTTTGCTTTTGCTGTGTGTGTGCTTCGCTGCACCATCAACCTTCACTCTGCCATTGACCTTGTGTCCACATTGAACTTTTCATTCACCTCTACTCAGCGTTTCACATCCTGAGGCGGCATGGTGGTTTGGCTGAGACTGTCCCCCATAGGCACATGTTTGAATGCATGGCCCCTGGTTGCTGGAATTGGAAGGATTAGGAGGTATGGTTTTTCTGGAGGAGGTGTGTCATCAGGGACACACCATGAGGTTTCAAAAGCCCATGCCATTGCCAGTTAGATCTCTCTCTGCCTCATGCTTGTGGATCAGGATATAGGCTTTCAGCTCCTGTCCAGCACCATGCTTGCATGCCTGTTCTCACTGTGATGGTCATGGAATCACTATGTCAAACTGTGAACAAGCCCCCCAACTAAATGATTTCTTTTATAAGCTGGTTTGGTCAAGACATCCCTTCATAGCAATAGAAAATAACTAGGATAGGCAGCAAGGGGACTCTGTCATAAAATGCTTGCACACAGCATTAGGGCCTGAGCTTGGGCCTCTAACACCCACATAAAACACCAGTGCCACAGTATGCAGTTGTGATCACATAACTGGGAAGGCAGAGAGAAGGAGATTCAGGGGTTCACTGGCCAACCAGTAAGCCAAATCAATGATCCAGATTTAATGAAAACCTGGCTCAAAAACTAAGGTGGTGGGCATCAGAGTAAAAGACCCTGTGCTGACCTCTTGCTTCTGCATGGATGTGCACACACAAGAAAGTACAGAAATATGCCAGGTTCTGGGGCTGGTAAGATGACTCTGTGGCTAAGGGCACATAATGGTAATGAAACAAGTTCTCACCATCTATATCAGACAGCTCGCAGCTGCTTGTTACCCCAGCTGCAGGAGATCTAGTGCCTTCTTCTTGACTCTGTGGGTACCTGCACTAATCTGGTATTCACTCACACAGAAAAACACACATACACATAAATAAAATAGTAGTCATAATAACAGATCAAATATGTCAGGTCCCAAGCTCCTCTGTTCCTATAGGCTATTTTCCTTCAAAGACACAGCATCTTCTACAAGTAAATAAAAGTATTTCTTCTATGTCAATACAGGCAAGCCTTGGCCAAACAGTGCAGGTAGCATGGCCAAGGTTAACAGCTAAAATAAGTAAGGAAGTGCTGCCTCAACAAATCCCTATATTCAAAGAGCAGAGCTTCCAGTCGGCTGCCTTCTCCCTGCAATGCCTCCATCTCCTCTGGTGCCTGCACATGCCAAACCCATAATCCACCCCGCATATTGGTTCACAATGTAGGCATCTCAGTTTTCTCAGTTCAAATTCATTGCCAACCTTAAGCTGAGGAGGTCAGCTAGCCCCAGTACAGAAGATCGGTGCATTCTGTACCTTCCAAAGGCATCTGTTCTCTGTCTTTCAGATCATCTGGCAGCTAGTTAAGAAACTTTTGGGGGGTGAAAGATGCAAGAAACTAACTAGAGACAGACTAAAGTAGCAATATGCCCAAAGTCTAAGTTGGTGAACCGGTTCATTTATTGGGGTCACTTACAAAAGAGTGGGTGAGGAGTTATTTAGAGAAGCATGGCCTTCTCAAAGGCCATGTGCCCACCCGAGCATGGGTGATCACTCATGGGAGTTAGAACCCAGGAGTGCTCCGAAGGCAGACTTGAAAGCTCTTTCCTTCCTGGGTCTTAAGGCACCTTATTTAAACTCCCTGGGTCTTAGGAGTTTTGGAGCAAAATGATACCCTTGGACAAAGAGAAGATGACTTCCTCCATATCTGCATCAAGGCACAGTCAAACCTGAATAAATATTTAAAGTGATTACAAATAGTAAACAATCCTTCTATTTAGAAAGTCAGGCTTATAGAATTCCCAAAAGCCATTTCCCTCGGAGTTTTTAGTAATATACTCTTCCTTCCACCCTTTCTTACACAGACAGGATGTTAGAAACATCAGACTCAGTGCCTCTGTGGTTTTCTGTGTGTGTGTGTACGTGCTTGTTGGTTTCTGTAAGAGTAGAAGTGGGAGAGATCACTGGTTCTGATTGATTCCTTAGATTATATTGCTGCTGTCAGGAAAATCTAAGCTGACAAAAGTCTCCTCAAGGTCACAAAGTTTTCCAGATGACAGGAGAGTTACCTGTGAGCCTTAGCACCTAGCACTTCCATGTTAAAGTCACAGCTTGATTCCACCTCTGTGCTACTTCTTTACCTGGGTGGCAGACAGTGGAGCTGCCTTTTATTCTCCAGTGCCTCAGCTGATTTGCAAAAAGAATGCCTTCTCCCTGCTTTCCAGGCCCACCTCCCTGGGTTCCCTCCTGGTACACACTGGTTGCTGCCTCCACACTGGGTTGCTTAGCAACCAGTCTCTGCGGGCTTCCCAATAGACAAAGGCTTCTCCTTCCTCTCCAACTGCTGCACTAATGCTCATTGTTGACAAGGGAGCAACTCCTGGCTGAGCATATGCTGTAATCTGGAGGCTGGTTCAGGAATTTGGTGCCAAAAGCTATGGGCTTCTCTCCTGAAGCAGTGATGTCTGAAAAGCAAAGCAACTCATTACATGGTGCTGTGCTGACCAAGTGACTATCTTAGTCATTTATGAGCAATTATGTTTGAGAAGATAGTTTGTGGCATCTGACTTCAGAGAACGGTGTCCATCACCATCCTCTTGCCCCACAGACCTCAGGAAGAAGCCTTATGACATCCCCATGCACACAACCACACAATGTGAGATAGCTTCATACATTCCCAAGGGACCCCAGATTTAAGCTGATTCAACTCCAAACTCTTAAATCCATACAGGAGTTTTACATTGCTGTCTCTGAATTTTAACACTGGCCACTGTCATACTCAGCCAAACACAGAGTAGCATTGTGTCACAAGAAATTAGGTGACTCACCACAAGATAGTCAGGAGAAAGGAGACGGTATTCTCACAGCTCTCCAGAGGCCTCTGAACCCGGATGTTTTCCGTGTATGAGATGTATGAGACAGATACATACATCTTCATGGACATGGCCTGTGGAGATGGGACCACAGAGGATCATTTCTAAGTTAATAAATAAGCTGGAGAAATACAACTTACTTTGGGTCACTGAGTAAAGCTGCAGCCCTCTCATCTTTATGAATGAAGGCGATCAGCCATTAACCACTGCATTATGGATGTTTCTGTGACTGTGATAAGATGCGAGATGAATAGAGTTAGGAATGCATGCATGAAAGTGAACTTTCAATAAGAGTATTGGCCAGGCATTGACTGCCCACTACTGCAATCCTCTGTGTGTGAGTGTGTGTATGTGTGTGTGTGTGTGTGTGTGTGTGTGTGTGTGTGTGTCCCTGTCTCTCTGGATGTCTGTGTCTGTTTGTCTATCTTTCCCAGAAGAAAAATAAAATAGATTCTCCGTAAAAGAAGAGAAGATACACTCATCTGGAAGATCCCTGTCTTCCAGGCTAGGAAAACCTGAGAATCTCCATCAGGCCAGGGATGCCTCTGAATCCTCAATATGTTAACTCTTCCTGCTAGGTATTATTCCATCCTTGAACATGGTGCCCAATGTCTTGCTAATTTAGTTCATGATAGTCAGTGTCAGAACATTAGCAAATGTAACTATTGGGCTTTCATCCAGTTTCTTTACAGGTAAATTTGAAATTGTCAGAATATCTATATTAGATATTCTGTGATTTGTTAAATACATAATGCAATAATAATTTAAGGCTTTTGGTTCAGAGCCTGGGGCAGACCATGTGGCTCAGTCCAGAGAGGGCCTGTCCTAGGTCTGAGTCCTACCACTATATAAACCAGGAATAGTAAAATATTCCTGTGATCCCAATCCTAGCACTCAGGAGGTAAAGACAGGAGGCTCAGAATTTCAAGGCTATTCACAGCTACATAATGAGTTTGGAGCCAACCTAGTCTACATTAGATCCTATTTCAAAAGTCTAAAATAATATTTTAATAAGCTCAGGTCTGATACACAGGACTCAATAAATATGAGTTGTTACTTTCAACTGCACTGCTAAACAGTAATAATTTGAATAAGTAAATATTCAGTTTAATGGGTACTTTTTCAGGATTCTATGACCTTTGGCCAACTACCAATGTATTCTTTCAATAAAATCTTGGAAAGAGTTTGTATTTAAAAAATAAAGACCCAGTATTTTTCAAAATGTATCTCTTTTCTAGGTCTGGAGAAACAGTGGTCTAGATGTACCCATGACGGAGCTGGCAGTTGGCATCCTGCCACTTCATTTCACCCACTCACTGCTGGAAGGAGGACCCTCTCAGCTCACACTGTTCCTGCCCTCTTCACATGGATGGGAACATGCCTAGCTTTTCATGCTAGCCTGTGATGGCAGGCTAGATCTTTCTGATACCATCTGTTCTTTTAAGCACATGACACATAGTTGCCTGGCTGTCACAACTCCATCTGAAAATGTCGAGAGCCATGATGAATGAGTCTGAGGGAGGCTGTTTACCTCTTCAACATCTACTGCTAGGCACTCAGGGATTGAGGTGTGGGAGTACCACAGGTTTTTACCACATGAGGATTCTAGGATCAGCCCTACATCACAAGACAGACACAAGAGATGATTCCAGACAGCCTCAATCCAATAAGCACTTGCTGCCACTCATGGGCAAATATGGAACTAAATATGGAATTGTTGGGGCATCCACATCAGAGTGTGTCATGAGTCAGACATAAATACACAAATCTCTTGGTCCCTGAGACCTTAACTTCCACCAGACACAACAGTAAGCCCCTTCTGTCCATTGTGACATTGAATCCTGAGTACACTCAACTCTCCCATCCTTGCCATTGGCCAGCAGGCTTATAGACAGCTGAGAAATCTGGGGGTGGGGGTTCAAGTTGATCCTCCCAGCTGCAGGGCCAGTACATGATGATGTCAGTGTGGGAACTGTGTCTTGTCTTCGCTTAACTGCTTCCTGCCCTAATAGCAAACAACAGTCGCCAATGTTTGTTCTCCTGGCTTCATCATCAAGAAGATAATTTTGTCTGAATCTCTAGTTCTGTTTTGCTGATATGATCCCCAAATGGAAGTTTATAAAGAGTAGAGATCATGAAATACTTAGACATCTTCCTCACCATTATATTTTGGGGGGTTGGGGATTCTCAGGAGTTGTCCAACTTAATGACTTCAGACAAAATTTCTCACTGGCTTCTCTGTAATTTTACTTTCTCACTGCAATTCTCTGATTGAGCTAGGCTGGCTGGCCTGTGAGCCTTGGGAACCTGCCCATCTCTACTTCCCCAGCTCTGGGATTATAAGCACTGGCCACAAATCTCAGGTTTTCTCATAGGTTCCAAAGATCATAGCCAAGCCCTAATATTTGTACAACAACCACTTTACTAACTTAGTAACTTCTCCCATCTAGACTCCTCACCTTGCGTCTTGTGCTGTAGAGGCTCAGTACATATCACTACTAAATCCTGCATCAAATGAGATTAGTACATGATTTAATGATCTCTCTTCCCAGTCAGGACACATCTGAAAGGTAAAGAGCTGATACCAACTACCATGTCTGGACAATAAAGGAGGATCATCCTGAGCCAGATGGACCACATGTGGTCCTTCATCAGGTCCATTCTTCCTGTCCATTCCATGCCATGATCTCCCTCTGTAATATATGATAGAACAGTGTTGAACCAGGCAAACTGGGACACTAGAACATCAAGCTGCCCATCCTACACACAAACGCAGAAACTGGGACTCTCAAAAAGGCAACCTGGATATCACCCTGATTTTGTTTTCCCTTTTATAAATGTGTTTGCAATTTTTCTTCTCCCCACTTCTCAGCAGATGCTACCTGATTTGTGTTCTGGCTAATGTCACCCACGTCAAATGCATTGCCAAATGCAATGAGGTGTGACTGACACCAGGAGAGATGACGAGCGAGCGGAGTGGCAGCTGGTAGCTGTTCCTTCTTGTAGAATTTAAATGAATCAAGAAGCATCCTGATGGAGTACATCTGAACGTGCCCAGAGCCAAACAGAATGTTCTCATCCTAGACATGGAAATGGGAGCAGTCTGAGGTGGGGCTGCCCTCAAGATAGCTGCATGGCTCCTGAGCAGAGGATGAGCCAGGGCAACCTATGAGGCCAATGGGGAGCAGATGCAGAACTGCAGAAGGAGAAGTACCCAAGTGGAGAGGATGCCTGATTGCTCATTCCACGTTGCCTGCAGGGACCTAGACAACTGTTTGCCTTATGTGAGACCCTTGATTCATATGAACATGTTCTCATTCTTCCTTAAGCTTAGGCTGGCCTTGAACTCACTGTGTAGCTTAGGATAAATATGAACACCTGATATTCCTACCTCTACCTCCCTATTTCTAAAAATATAGGTATATACCACTGTACCTGGTTTACATGGTGCTGGGGGGTTGAACTTAGGAACTTATTCATGGCCAGCAAGCTCTCTGAGCTACATACTCACTCCTTGAAAAAAGATTATTTTTATGAGAAATTTTATTTCCAGGGTCCTTAGGCATGTCCTGGGATTGAAGAACAAAAATACAATAGTCCTCAGAGAACTGGGGAAAGGCTGGATGGCCACTTGAGGATCCCTTCCTCCTGTCATCCTCTCTTCTAGTTATCTGTTGCTTCTTCCCACCCACCCACCTCAAAATCAAATGGTTTTTCCTTTCCAGCTTTTCTAATGAAAGATAACCCAGGTTTCACAACACAAGGTCATCTACACGGAAAGATTTATTCTCAATTTTAATTCCCATATTGATATTTAATGCTTGGATAAAGGCGTTTGCCTCTTCTCCAAAACTATAAGTAGATTTGAAGCTTGAATGTTATATATGAGGTCCACTGCTCAAAAAAAAAAAATCAGTTCTATTGGAGGGACCTGACCTGTGACAAACTTTCAAAGGTATCTATTTGCCTATGTACCTGTATGCCTGTTTTCCTTATTCCTTCCATAGTAAACTCTCTATCCCTTCCGTAGATTTAAGTGTATAGTGGTGTAGTTTGGTTGGGGAATCACCCCATAGATGTAGATATTTTGAACACTTGGTCCCAAGTTGGAAGTTGGTGGCACTTTAAGGAAGATTAGGAGGTGCAGGCTTGATGGAGGAGGCATACCACTGGGGTTGAGGGTGTATTTTGAGAGTTAATCCTCACACTCCTATTTTTCCCTCTCTCTTTCCCTCTTATATAATTCAAAAAGAGAGCCCTCTGTTTTCTATTCCTGCCACTTGCTGCCATGCTTCCCTGCCATGATGGCTTCTCAATCTTCTGGAGCCATAAACGCAAATAAACACTTCTGTCTGCTGTTGTCACTCATAGGATTTTTATCACAGTAACAGAAGAGAAGTTAAGACAGGGTCTTAAAGGAGACATCATGTAGCAAACTAAGAAATATGAGCTGTTTCTCATACACCAAGCACTACCAAAATGCCTGAGGTTTCCCTATAATCCGATATAAAGTGATCCTATTCAGGCCAAATCTTCTGGATTCCTCTTTTTCCCACTGAAACGGTATAGGTTAGTAGCATAGCCAGAAGCAAGGGAACCTTTCCTATGTTAGTGAGCTCACAGGTAAATGATAGGCTAGCTCCTTCTCTCTCTCCACTTTGTAGCTAATTCATTTATTTGCATTGTAGAAATGGTGCCTTATAACATTTTATGTCCATAGCCATTATCATGAATAAATCCAGATGTTGTTTCTGAGTCCCCTGGTGTCCCTATTGACGAGAGTTGTAAAGTGAACATAAAGAACACAGAGAGCATGGGTATTAGTGATGCTTAAAGTTAATGCTGTCCCACAATGGGCATTAATATTACTATGAGTTTTGCCAGGTCAGATGTCATCATGAGAGCTGAAGGTGAAGTGGAGGGTCCCTTCTCTGGGAACTTAATTCATCAAAGAATTATGTCCAAGAGGAAATTTCATCCTTCTCACTTAAACCTTGGAATAATAATTGATCCATAGATGGGGGGGAGCATTGGGAGGCAAGGAGTCTATAGCATGGCAGCATCAGAAAGACCCAGATCATAAAAGAGCATTCTAGAAGTTGTTCACTGGTAGACTTCACCATATATTTCTGGCCATGAAACAACTCCTCTCCCATTCTTGAAAGAATTGGCTTGCTGGAAAAAACAGTTATGTCTGATCCTGACCTGTAATGGACCCTGTAAAGTAGAGCCTTCCAGTTCTTCATTTGAGGGTCCAATCAATACCCTCCCTGCCTCATGAGAGCTGATGGAGGAGCAAGACACAGCAAAGGGGGCCTCAGAAAAGAGTCAAACAACAAGGTTTCAATTGTGTTCTGCCCAGAATCTATTGTAAGTGATTCATGTTGTACCTGACTGCAGCTGCCTTGCCTGGACTTTGAGAGATGAGGCATAGTCCCTCATCTGTGCCTCTAAAGAATCTGTGATCCCTTAGAGGTGATCATAAGGAGGCCCCAGCTCAAAGGGGAGAGCGGAGCAGGGTGCATAGCTGAGGCTTGTTAACATGGGGAAACCTAGGGAGACAAGAAGAAAAGGATATTGAGAATGGGAAGGGAGAAAGAACATGCAGAGTTTCCTCTAGCGGGCTGAGTTTAAAAGTTGTTGCCTTTATTGGCTTTTGTTTAGATTCTCAAGGTATACATGTGCAAACACAGATGCAAACAGAACAAATGGCATGTTCTTCTGTTAAATACAGCATAGGTACACAACCTCATCATCCTCCATGCATGATGTGTACACAGGAGTTCCCACAGATAAGTAAGCACATTCCCCAAAGCATAGAAGACACACTCATATAAATTCATGCTCACATACTCACACATACAAGCTCACACATGCTCTACACATACATGTATGCATGCTCTCATACATACATGTTCACATTCACATATTCAAAAGCTTACACACATACACACACACACATGCATGCTCACACCTCCCTCTGTAGATTATCAGCCATCCACAATAGCCACATAAGTTTCTCCACACAGCTGTCTAAAACACGAGCACACAACACTTATAAGACAGACAAAGGGACAGAGGCAATGAGCCTGGAGAGAATGAATCACAAAGACAGAAGGATCTAACTAAATGCCATCAGAAAGGTCGGCATGACCGACTATGGCTTCAAGAAGCAGCTGGCAATTTCTCTGCACTTCTGTAAATAGAACTAACGATGGAAGAAGGGCAGGTTAATGGCTGAGTGCTCTCATTACCCAGATTGGTGCCTGTTATGGAAAGAATATCCCAGTGACGTGTTTACCAAATGGCCCTATTCAATCACTAACTGAAGGAGCAAGATTGTGTGTGTGTGTGTGTGTGTGTGTGTGTGTGTGTGTATGGTCTTCCTACTAGATTCCTGCCTCCAAAACGTACACACAGATCAATATGGAAAGAATATCCCAGTGACGTGTTTACCAAATGGCCCTATTCAATCACTAACTGAAGGAGCAAGATTGTGTGTGTGTGTGTGTGTGTGTGTGTGTGTGTGTGTGTGTGTGTGTGTGTGTGTATGGTCTTCCTACTAGATTCCTGCCTCCAAAACGTACACTCAGATCAACTGGGACACAGACATAGAAAGTCATGGCTGACCATCTGTAACACTCAAGCCCATCTTTCTGAAGCCTCACTAGCTAAGAGCTCTAGGTTTTCCAAGCTTTCTGTGCCACCATACAGAGGTTAGGAGAAGCCAACCCTGAGTGAGAAGCAGTCACATGCAGAAACTATTCCACCATCTTGCAACAACCTGACTACAATGTAGGAGGGTTTTAATTATAGGTGGATGTGACATATCTGTAATTGAACTTGCATGACCTCCATCCAGAGGGCCATACTGAAAGGAGATATTATTTTCAAGATGTAATGATTTGAATATAAAATATCTCCCACTCTACATGCACAGGCTCATATATTTTGAACACTTGGAATAGGTTGGTGGTGCTTTTTGGAAAGGTTCTAGAACTTTTAGAAGGCAGAGCCTCACAGGAGAAAGTGTATCACTGGGGGGTAGCTTATGGGAGATTGTTGTATCGCCCCAATACCAGCTAGACTGCTGTGTTTTTTTACATATGGATGCAGAAGTAATCAGGCAGCTTAATGTGCCAGCCCTTTGATGCCAGGGCTAACACATTATATATTCCACTTCTGGAACTATAAGTCAAAACAAGCTCCATCTCTCATGAATTATCTTGATCACGGTGTTTTATCACAGCCAGCAAAACTCAGTAATACACAAGTTAAGTACAAACTGATAATTACTCTTCATGACACCCTATGAAAAATATATTTTTTATGATACATGGGCTTGACAAGAAGTACAGCAGATGGGGCTCAGGGATAAAGAGAGTGACAACATACTTGTACAGTATACAGTACACATGGTCTGAGATCCAGGTTGTGAATAACCAACCATATACCTTATTCAAACATGGCAGGTAAGAATTGAAGGAGTTCAAAAACAGTTTTACCAGCTTGGCCATGTGGATGACTTTGAGACATGTGAAGACCTGTTAAACAACCCTGTATAGCTAGTCCAGCTCTGTGCCTTGTGTCTAGATCACTGAACTATGATTTAGAAAATGGTATCTTAACACCTGTCTTCATTATTTAACTCCGCCTATCCCCACCCTTATAGTAAACATACCAGAATCCACTTCTCAAAGTTGTACAGGATCAAAGAAAGTAAATTTCCATGTTCAGAGCAATTCAACAGTGAAGAAAAGGCATGGTCGAAATTCAAGGCTTAAATGGAGCACTATAGATTTGCCTGTGCTGTTGGATACAATATGCTTACCTTACTGGATGTGGGTGTGTGGACACAGGGCGCTCTCTGCTCCTTTAAATCCTCATGAAAATGTCTACCAGTAAAAGGGTGCACCCAAGGTCACCAGCTATCCTGCAATGGTCAAGAGCTGTCACCCCAAACTGAAAACACCCTATTTACTTTCTTGGCAGCTTCAATTTTGTCCTTTTGTGAGTGGAAGGGAAAAACAACTTTCAGTCTTTGTCCTAGGAGCTGGTGGCTGGCAGAAGAAGGGTTGTAGATTGTGATCATGGAACACCTTGGCAGTCAGGTGGGCTTCTTATGGATCACACATTCAAGTGACAGAATTAACCAGCCATGGAGACAGAGTTCACTGAGCAGGAAATAGAAGGCTGCCAAAAACAAATAAATGAGCTAAATATTGATGCAGTCCAAAGCTGTGCTAAACAGAACAGCAGGCATCACTTCTCCATTGCTTCAAGAAGACTCAACGGCTATGGAATTAAAACTATTGATCAAGCAGGCATGGAAGCACACATCTATAATGACAGCCCTTGGGAGGTAGAGTCAGGATGATCAGGAACTCAGGACCAGAAAATCTGAAGACAGTGAGGGCTACATGAGATTCTAGCTAAAATCCCCAGAATAGATAGATAGATAGATAGATAGATAGATAGATAGATAGATAGATAGATAGATAGATAGATAGATAGAAAAAATCAGAAAAACTCCTAAGATGCACTAGGTCCTGTAGTATCAAATATTCAGGAAGATTTCATTCCTTAGAAATGAAAATAAGCACATTCATCTCATTAATATGCAATTTTACTTTAAACTTTATAAAATTTGAAAATTGTGTATATATTAAAGTATATTTTAAAAGCACATCTTGTTCTGATTTCTTATCAGGAAAATAAAGTGTGCACTGAAAGATGGGGAGCCATTTTCTTCTGTAATGTAGACATTGATATACGTTGCTGATGGTACCTAATTGGTAAATAATTCCCAACTCCTGCTCATTAAAGCAACTTGATTAGACTCAGTGGAACATAAAACAACAATGATAACAATAACACAAAACAAGCAGATATGAAAGCATAAGGTTGGCTCTTTTGGGAACAAGAAGGAGGAGAAGCAGGAAGAGAGGGGGAGGGGGGAAAGAAGAAGACAGAAGAGGAAGAAGAAGAAGAAGAAGAAGAAGAAGAAGAAGAAGAAGAAGAAGAAGAAGAAGAAGAAGAAGAAGAAGAAGAAGAAGAAGAAGAAGAAGAAGAAGAAAAAGAGGAGGAGGAGGAGGAGGAAGAGGAGGAGGAGGAGGAAGAGGAAGAGGAGGAGGAGGAAGGAGGGGGAGGAGGAGGAGAAAGAGGAGGAGGAGAAAGAGGAGGAGGAGAAAGAGGAGGAGGAGGAGAAAAAAGAGACTAATGATGGCACTATTTCTAGCAGGACTGGAAGTAACAGCAGGAGGGTCATAGGTAAAAATTACCTAAATACAAATACATGCATGGAAATGTCAAATATATAAATAAAAACAATATTTTTAGTAGCAAGAGCCCAACACCAAGTAGGTAAAAAGCACTGTGTCTTTGAGCCAACAGACCACACACCAAGTGTTCTAAGCTCTTTAAAGAAACTTCGAGAGGCATCTTCAGAAAGTACAGGTCATTCCGTGAGGGCAGGCAGGATGGTAGCAGGAAATGGAATCATGGTCATGACTAAAGAAGCTGAAAGGATTTACCCCAGAAAAGACTTTGGGGTCAGTGACAATGCCTTTCCCAACACCTATTAGGTCTGCCATATTAAAGGGAATTTAAACTTTTTTCCACCCACCCCATGGCCTCTACTGGACCCACCCTATTGCATCCCCTCCTCAGTTTCATATACTCTTTTAAAAATAATCTACTAAGTCAAACTTGGGCTTCTCATTATTCCATGAGTGTAGGGGGATCCACTAAAGCATGGTCTATCTATCAGGAGCTACATCCCTGAAGAAAACCAAACACTCCTTCCCTAACAGATATCAAGTGTCAATGACTCCTCAGGAAAAGGTGGGGTCTTCTGAGCTCCTCTGCCATCCCTACTGGAAGTCTGACTGCCTTGATCTTGTCCAGAAAAGCATAGCTGCTGTGAGCTCAAGAATGCAACTGTCCTGCCCTGACTGGAGGACACAAGTTCATTCCAGTCTTCCCTAATCACTGGTTTTTAACAATCTTTTCCCCTCTATTCAGCGGGGATCCTTTAACCTTGTTCAGAGAGTAATATCGATGTCCTACTTGTGGTTGGGAAGCCTGTCTCCATACTTTGACCAGTTGTGAGCTTCTGAGGTGACTGCCATCTACCATACACATTCTCTGCACTTTGGAAGCTACAGTAACCTGTGGGTACGAAGATGTGCATTTAGGAAGCAGTTTGATGCTACTTACATTCATCAGTGTGACTTCTTTTTTTTTTTTTACATATTTTCTTTTTTATTATTATTATTTTTATTAGGTATTTTCTTCATTTACATTTCCAATGCTATCCCAAAAGTCCCCCATATCGTCCCCCCCACCCCCAACTCTTCTTATGTGGTTTAGAAGATCAGAAAAGAACACTTGAAAGTCCTAAAACCTATCCAAAAGCAGGAGAAGGAAAGGATAGACAAGAAAAGGACACCTTTGGAGTAACGAGTGGCACTAGTATTAAATCTGGGTAAGCAGTGGCACATTTATAACACTCAAAAGGGTCCTGAAGCCTGGTGACCAAAAGAAACTTTAAACTTTATGTATCTGGTCAAGCCAAGGTCCTTCATCTTATAAATTATTTTTTTTTCAACTCAATTCAGAACCAGTGTGAAAGATACTTGCTGCTGAGCAGAAGAAATTTGGCTAGAAAGACCTGGTAAGTTTTCTTTATAACAGTCTGTAGAATTTTTTTATCTTTTTGAAGAGAGAGACAGAGACAGAGAGATAAGAATGGAGGTAAGAGTATATCCTTGGGTGAAGTCTCTGCCTTGTTTGCTGTTATCCCTTGCTGAGCATTCCATGTTAGCTGACCCATGAGCTTGCAAAGATTCTTCTGATTCAGAGTCTCACCTCACTGTAGGAAGACTGTGTCATCAATGCATGATTCCATACCAGGCTGTACACAGGTTCTGGGAACTTAAGCTCAGGTTCTGACTATTTTCTTGGCAAGTGCTTCACCAATGATGCATCTCTCCAACCTTCAAGGAAATTTTTTTAAATCAAAATTAAGGAGTCAAATGGTATACCTCATGCTTAAGTCAAGCCAGGTGGCTGAGAAGAGATGCCACCAGACTCCATCATATGGTATTTACTCCTTTTGTATCTTCCGGTGTGAGAACAAAGAATTCTCCATTCTTACAGACTTCTAAGATGTAGATCACACTGTGGGGCATTCAGATACTGCATAGTAGCAAATCAGCTATGACTGAGAGGGAACCGGGACACTTCTTTGAACTGGAAGGGGTCTTAGAAGCAAGCCTGGCATGTCATTTTTCTCCCTTTGTGAATTCTGCTAAGTCATTTATCTTCTGAGAATCAGCCAGCCTTCTTGGGCTGTTGGTGAGGCACCAAATGACCTTACATACCCCCCGCTGAATACTTTATTCATAAGGAGAAAAGAATAAAGCTGTTTTCATCTGTTCTGTGGCTTCCAAATTAAGACAGAAATAAATAAATCTCTGCATCTTTCTCAAGGTTTTTCTATCAGATTCCCTTGCTGTAGCAGCAGCTATCACAGCTACACAATGTGAAACAATTTCCTAGCTAACTTGTCGCAAGTCAGGACAGGAGATTGTGTTCAAAATTCAGTTCCCCAGTTCCGATTTGTCTTCCCAGACAAACAAGAACATCATAGAAGAAACTAATAGCAGTACAATCACTAAAACAGGGGGGGAATAAGTTTGACTTTATAAGTAATGCAAATAGGATTGCATCAAGAAGGTTTTAATTCCTTAAAGACCCAGGTGGACAAGATGAATACATGAATACGTGGGTGGACAAATATCCCACACTATTATGTACAGTTGACTTCTCTGAGTGTGAAGCCTCCTCAGCCACTTAGAAAAATGGTAGTGGACTCTCCAGTGATTTCCCCAAGAGTGACCATGCAGCCCAGCAACCTCACATGTATGTATACATCTCCAGTGGTTTATACTATGATGTTTGTATTGATACTATTCACAGTAGCACAAAAATGAAGAATAGATAAGCTAAAAATGGTCTATCCATACAAGGGAATGCTATTAAGCCATAAAATGGAATGGCTTGTAATACTTAACTGCAAAAAGGATGAACTCTAGAAATTACACTACATAAAATAGTCATAGAAACCAATTCATTGTATAATTCTATTCAGGAAAAATGGGTCTTCATGTGTCCCAGCACTGTGCAAGAATAAGGGAGTGAGTAGGATTTTCAGAAGCAAATATATGTATAAAATGTTTCTTTATATACAAAAATATGCTAATTGTTCTCTGGGCTGTGTTTAACTGAACCATATACATCTTAGTTTCATTTCCTATTTCTGTAATGAAACACACTGACTAAAGCAACTTAAATGACAAGGAAGATATTTTGATTGATTGTTCAATAGCACAATTTGTTGTGGTGGAAAAATCATAGCAGTAGGCTCTCAAAGCAAATAGTCACATTCTGTCCATAGAACTGAGTAGAAAATAATGAATAGTATAGAACAGTTTTACTCTTTCCTTTTCATACAATCCAACATTACAGTCCAGGGAATGGTGCCACCCACAGTGGTTGGGTCTTCCCATCTCAATTAATATAATCAAGATAGTCCCCTCCAGGAATGCTCAGGGGCCTGTCTTCTAAGTGATTATAGATATCCCCAAGTTGACAACTGAGAATAGACATCATACTCTCACATGTTACATATTTTGAGAACTTTTCTATAACACTATTTTTCTTAGACCTAAAGTTGTTCAGTATTGCCTTGACACATACCTCTTGGTAGTTCACTTTCTGCTTCATAGCTCTTTTTTAAACAAAATCTCTAAAAGGCAATTGGAAAAAACTGACTGATAGGAAGAGCCAGGGAAGTAGAAGAAAATAAGACTAAAAACTATGACAAGGATAGACCACTAAACAGACAAAAGTCATGGATCATCTGGTTGTCAATTGACTGGATATAGAGTCAAAGGTAAGCTGCTGGGCACTCTGCAAAGGACTTTCTTGATCACACTATTTGAGATGATAAGACCCACCCTAAGTGTGGGTGGCACCATCTGGGTGGTAATGCAGATTAAAGGGAAAGACAAATGGAGTCTTTGCTTTTGGCTTACTTGCCCTGGCTCTCATTAGCAAGTTCACTTATTCTGTTGCTACTGAATCCTTCGCTGGCATTAGAATCAGCTTCTTCAGGATTCCAACAATTCTCTGGGGATTCCCCCCCCCCCAGTTCTTCATTCAGCTCTACATCATAATCATGGAGACATTTAGCCTCATAGACTGAACAACTACAAGATTCACCACCTCTCAGGTATGAGAAAGCCATTGTTAGGCTACCTACATCATATCATGTACATCAACTTCATAGCCCCCTTTTGATAAATATATATTTAAACTAGACGTATATGTATATGTAGTTCCATTGTTTCTGTTCCTCAATGGACACTGACTGTGGTAGTTTGAATATGTTTGGACCAGAGAATGGCCCTGTTAGAAGGTGTAAGCTTGTTGGAGGAAGTGTGTCACCATGGGGATGGACTTGGAGACCCTCCTCCTAGCTCTCTGGAAGACAGCTTTCTCCTAGCAGCCTTCAGAAGTAGATCTTTCAGCTCTTCCAGTACCATGCCTGCCGAGGTGCTGCCATGCTTTCTACCTTGATGATAATGGACTGAACCTGTAAGCCAGTAACAATTAACTGTTGTCCTTATTGAAGCTGCCTTGATCATGATGTCTCTTCACAGTAACAGAAACCCTAATTAAAATACTGACTAACACAGCAATCATCCACGCCTTGGTGTTTGTACTTCCCTCGTTTTCAACAAAACTGCACTTTCTCCCTACCTATTCAACATTGTACTTGAAGTCCTAGCCAGAGCAATTTGACAACAAAAGGAGATCAAGGGACTACAAATTGGAAAGGAAGAAGTCAAAATATCACCTTTTGCAGATGATACGATAGTATATATAAGTGACCCTAAAAATTCCACCAGAGAACTCCTAAGCCTGATAAACAGCTTCAATGAAGTAGCTGGATATAAAATTAACTCAAACAAGTCAATGGCCTTTCTATACACAAAGGATAAACAGGCTGAGAAAGAAATTAGGGAAACAACACCCTTCTCAATATTCACAAATAATATAAAATACCTTGGCGTGACTCTAAGGAAGTGAAAGATCGGTATGATAAGAACTTCAAGTCTTACTGAAGAAAGAAATTAAAGATCTCAGAAGATGGAAAGATCTCCAATGCTCATGGATTGGCAGGATCAATGTAGTAAAAATGGCTATCTTGCCAAAAGCAATCTACAGATTCATTGCAATCCCCATCAAAATTCCAACTCAATTCTTCAACGAATTAGAAAGGGGAATCGTCAGATTCATCTGGAATAACAAAAAACCTAGGATAGCAAAAACTCTTCTCAAGGATAAAAGAACCTCTGGTGGAATCACCATGCCTGACCTAAAGCTGTACCACAGAGCAATTGTGATTAAAAACTGCATGGTACTGGTATAGCGACAGACAAGTAGACCAATGGAATAGAATTGAAGACCCAGAAATGAACCCACATACCTATGGTCACTTGATCTTTGACAAGGGAGCAAAAACCATCCAGTGGAAAAGGCAGCATTTTCAACAAATGGTACTGGCACAAGTGGCAGTTATCATGTAGAAAAATATGAATTGATCCATTCCTATCTCCTTGTACTAAGGTCAAATCTAAGTGGATTAAAGAACTCCACATAAAACCAGAGACACTGAAACTTATAGAGGAGAAAGTAGGGGAAAGCCTCGAAGATATGGGTACAGGGGAAAAATTCCTGAATAGAACAGCAATGGCTTGTGCTGTAAGATCGAGAATCGACAAATGGGACCTCATAAAATTGCAAAGATTCTGCAAGGCAAAAGACACCATCAATAAGACAAAAAGACCACCAACAGATTGGGAAAGGATCTTTACCTATCCTAAATCAGATAGGGGACTAATATCCAATATATATAAAGAACTCAAGAAGGTGGACTCCAGAAAAATCAAATAACCCCATTAAAAATGGGGCTCAGAGCTAAACAAAGAATTCTCACCTGAGGAATACCGAATGGCAGAGAAGTACCTGAAAAACTGTTCAACATCCTTAATCATCAGAGAAATGCAAATCAAAACAACCCTGAGATTCCACCTCACACCAGTCAGAATGACTAAGATAAAAAATTCAGGTGACAACAGATGCTGGCTAGGATGTGGAGAAAGAGGAACACTTCTCCATTATTGGTGGGATTGCAAGCTGGTACAACCACTCTGGAAATCAGTCTGGCGGTTCCTCAGAAAATTGGACATAGTACTACCGAAGGATCCCGTAATACCTCTCCTGGGCATATATCCAGAAGATGTTCCAACTGGTAAGAAGGACACATGCTACACTATGTTCATGGCAGCCTTATTTATAATAGCCAGAAGCTGGAAAGAACCCAGATTCCCCTCAACAGAGGAATGGATACAGAAAATGTGGTACATTTACACAATGGAGTACTACTCAGCTATTAAAAGGAATGAATTTATGAAATTCCTAGGTAAATGGATGGACCTGGAGGGCATCATCCTGAGTGAGGTAACCCAATCACAAAAGAACTCACACAATATGTACTCACTGATAAATGGATATTAGCCCAAAAACTTAGAATACCCAACATATAAGATACAATTTGTTAAACGCATGAAACTCAAGAATAACGAAGACCAAAGTGTGGACACTTTGCCCCTTCTTAGAATTGGGAACAAAACACCCATGGAAGGAGTTATAGAGACAAAGTTTGGAGCTGAGACGAAAGGATGGACCATCTAGATACTGCCAGTCCGGGGATCCATCCCATAATCAGCTTCCAAACGCTGACACCATTGCATACACTAGCAAGATTTTACTGAAAGGACCCAGATATAGCTGTCTCTTGTGAGACTATTCCGGGGCCTAGCAAACACAGAAGTGAATGCTCACAGTCAGCTATTGGATGGATCACAGGGCCCCCAAAGGAGGAGCTAGAGAAAGTACCCAAGGAACTAAAGGGATCTGCAACCCTATAGGTGGAACAACAATATGAAATAACCATTACTCCCCAGAGCTCGTGACTCTAGCTGCATATGAATCAGAAGATGGCCTAGTCGGCCATCAGTGGAAAGAGAGGCCCATTGGTCGTGCAAACTTTATATGCCTCAGTACTTTAATCCAGGACCAAGAAGTGTGATTGGGTGTGTAGGGGAGTGGGTCGGGGTGCGTGTGGGGGACTTTTGGGATAGCATTGGAAATGTAAATGAAATAAATACCCAATTAAAAAAAGAATAAAAATGAAATTTAATAAGTCTAAAAAAAAAACAAAACATCATACTCAGGGCTATAAATACAGGCAGTACACCTTTCTCTCAAGGATAACAAAATATCACTTGCTCTGCGTTATCCTTTTTATTTTTCTCCTTTCACTAGCAATCTAGTTCTAAGAAAGAATAGAAAGGGAGCCTCTGGGATTGTTAGCTCAGAGTTTATCAAACTTGGCTGTGACTCAGCTGTTGTATCCGACAAAGCAGAGGAGGACAGAGATCAAGACTCTAAGAGGCTCCCACATGCTGTGGATTCTGCTGTGTCATGAACCAGAGTAGGAACGGCAAAGTTCAATATCTTCCCATCTTACACAGAGAAACCTAGGTGTCGTAAGATACTAGGAAAACCAAACAGGTAAGCAGTCATTTAACTGATGGTCTCCTACACATATGTCACAGGTCAGAGACCCCAGACACTCACATTTCATCATCTACTCACTGAGTCTTGCTGTGTCCTACATGTATTCCATGTGGTATGTGTGAGAATCGTGTTTGTTCCTGTGTTCAACGAGCCTGGCTGGTGAACGTGCCCCAGGGATCCTCGTATTTCTACACCCACACCATTGAGTTTATTCTGCTGTAGGTGTTCCCTGAATCTCCCAGGTTCTACATGACTGGTGAAGATCCAAACTCAGATTTAAGAATCTTACTCATTAGACTACGTCCCCCAGCTCCCAGGTTATTTGTTTAAACCCGCAAAACTATTTTGTACAAGTTTTATCCCTTTCCTATTAAATGCTCAAGGATATAAAATATGAAAGGACAAACAGTGCTGGTTTTGTCTGTTAGGGGCTTAGTATATTCCTAAATGTCCATTCACTCAGCACCCAGGACACGGGTAACCTCTGTTTGACCTCCTGCCCTCATCAGCACAAATCCAGAGCTGTACAAGTACTTATATTTTAGTAGAGTGTGCATAGATCGAATGAGCTTCAGCAAAAGATTTAAACATTGCAGAGTGTGGGCAGGGGGGAACTCAGTACAGTTTGAATACACAGTGGCTTCAAACATATTAGTATGAATACATGAGAAAGGGCTTTGTAGCTGAAATACATATAGACTTAATGTAATCTAATATATACCTATGTTAATAAATACAGAGAATATTTCTAAAGATTAGACTATAAAATTAATAATGTTGAAATGTCACAGTCTAATGCTACATGGGGGTATATTACTTCTGATAAGGACAACTGGGAGACTTTCATTTCCACACTCTCTTTCAGTTGGATTTTTCACTTTTGCTGAGTACCTATCATTTTAATTCAGGGGAGTCTTTTGTGTAGCAGTTTTCTCTGAGATAAAATATTTCATCTTTAAGTGGAGCTCCTTAAGACTCAGGGTGTTCTGAAATGAAAGGAAATATTACATCCTGCAGCAAGATCTTTAAATTCAGGAAGTAAACTCACAGCTTCAGGAAGTCACTGAAACTGACCAACTCCACTAGGCTTTTCCCTCTTCAGGTTTATAGGAGCAGCAAGGACTGCTGAGAAATACTCTCAGACCACCAGAGCTACATAGAAAGGCTCATATCAATTGTGCTGCCTGGAAAGGACACACTTCATCCTATCAAGTTGCCTTTGGGCTATGCAGTGGGCTTCAGGTTTGTAAGCATTTGTGAGCTGTCACTCATAATAGGGTGGGCTTTGATGATAAGGTTTCTTTGAGTCATTTCTGTTCCTGTTAGTAATCTCTCTCTCTCTCTGTCTCTCTGTCTCTCTGTCTCTCTGTCTCTGTCTCTCTCTCTCTCTCTCACACACACACACACGCACACACACACATTGAATATATATATATACATATATATATATATATATGTATATATATATATTCGATAAAAATCATTGGTTCACCAAGTTGGACTTGGTGTTGTCTGTACTTTGATTTGTTGTCAGTTTCTTCTCAGGAATGGGTAAACATGTGTTCGCCTCTCTCTAGGGATAGTGTAAAACAATAGGCCCACATTGTACAAGGAAAAATTTGAGGACCATACATTGAAATTTACTGCTTAAAATTAGGAATGTTTCAAGAATGTTACCAAATACTACAAATGGTAACTTATAATTTCTAAAAGATAGCCACAGCAATTTTGATCAGGAATGTCTGCTCAACCCTGTAACTCCCTGTTAGGACTTGTGGTCTACACCTCTATCCCTTGAACCTGGGAAGATTGTATTATTTCCAATCAAGACAGTAGAGTCAAGTGATCCTCTGTGACTTCTGAGCCTGAGTGTCAAAAGAACAAGGCTTCCTCTATTTGGGTTACTTGCTATGTGATGCCCATCACCGTGATATAAAGAAACCATCACTCACTGCACGCAGCACCTCATGGGAGGCTCACTCAGAAAGCAGCAGAGGTCCAGAGACCAGCTTCCTTCCACCACAGCTCATGTGTATAAACAAGTCTTCACAAGGTTCTGGTTCTAACAACAGATTTCCTTGGTGCAAAGATTATGATGGGGAGCTGTACCCCTACATCCTCCCTAAATTAATTACTTAGGTAAACCAGAATCTTGTAAGTGGGGGATTAAAGGAAGGAAAGAAAAGTGATACTGGAAGCTGGACCCTTTTCATACCGTGACAGAGTTTAGAAACACTGAATCTGGAGAGGCAGAAACTGGGAAATATATGGAATGGCCAAGAAAACAGGGCAATGGAATTTCTGGACAGAGCAATGAGGATACCTCAGTGTCTAGATGCTTCTGGAACAGTGTATAGTGCATGGAACAAAGTAGAGGGCTGACAAAGACTATTTAATAGAAACACTAAAGAAAGAATTACTGGATATAAACCAGACAGGGTTTCTGAGCAGGAAAACAACACCATTCTTCATTCCCAGTCTGTCCAGATGGCAAATGTTGCTAAAATTAATAAATATCTTTGGTACAGAGATCAAACCTGGAGTACTGTCAAGAAAACATGAGCTATTGATAAGATGAAGGGCATGGTATTAAAATCTATTGTTAAGTTCTCAAAAAATTCAGCTATTTTCTCAAATGTTAAATACCATTTAATAATAAATGTCTAAGAATGTCCTCCTGGCTCCACCATTCTGGGGACAGAACCTATGGCTTTCTGCATGCAAGCAAGATACTTCTCATGGAGCCAAATCTCCAGCCCATGAAATGTTGAGAAAAAGTCTCACTGAGCAGTTAGGCTGGCCTGGGATTCTCAATCCTCCTGTCTTTCAGGGTTGAATGCTTAATTACAGTGGTAAACCACCAAGCCCACTGCCAAAAAAATTCACAAAACTTATTCTCCGGCAGACTCACAAATGTCTAAAATAACTAAGAGCTTGTCTCAAGGTTATTTGTAATTGTAGTTTTTGATTGATGAGTTGACCCTGAACAACTTGTAAGCATTTTTTTTATTTATGTGAGTATGTGTGTCCCTGTTTGTCTATATGTGTGTCATGTGAATGCATGTATGTGTGTGTGCATGTGTGTGTGCGTGTGTGTGTGTGTGTGTGCATGTGTGTGTGTAGTAGTAGTAGTAGTAGTAGTAGTAGTAGTATCCCATGGAGACCAGAAAAAAGCATTAGATCCCATCCTTGAAACTAGAGTTAGAGGACATTGGGAGGTACCATATAGGTGCTGGGAATTTAACTCTGGTCTTCCGTAAGAGCAAAAAGCTGCCTTTCCAGCCATTTGGTGGTATATTATTTTACTTGCTGGTTCATACAGAGGTAGACACCAACTTTTTTCCTATGAAAATAGAAAAAAATCATTCAGAAGCCAGAATGAAGATCCCTAAGAGTCTTCCTTAGACAGTCATCCTGAAAAACAATGGAGGAAAGACCTTCCTGTACCTAACACAATGGCAGCATCCACTAGGACCACTATCAGCATATCTCATGTTGTCTCTAACATTATCCTAGGACTGTCTTATGACTGACCTGTATGATGGGTTAAGTGTAGAAAATGACTGTCTCTGGAGCTTAGAGAATCAAGAGAAACCTTATTCACATTGAGAAACCACTCTGAGGAGGAGCACGCTAGGGAGCCCACCCACTCCTAACCCTGAATCTGCTCCAGTGAATGTGTTCCTCTACCCTAAGCCTCAGCCTCAGCCTCTAAGTAGTGGTAGCTTGGTAAGAAATGCAGATGGGGAACTTAATATATTTCACAAGCATGGACACAAACATGTACAGATCGTGGGATCAAACCCAGAGACTCACTTATGATAATGAGATGCTCCACCATGGATCCAGATTTCCCAGCCCCAACAAAGCATGTGCATGTGAGGGGTAGTCAGGGATGGTTAGAATACAAAGAAAAGAGTTTCATCATGACATCTCTCTACACATGTGTTGTCTTACTTAGTTTTAACTTTCATTTTGACCCAGCCTAGAGTCACTTAAAATGGGACACTCAAATGAAGGTCAGTTCAGAACAGATTGGCTTATGGATATATCTTGGGGACATTGTCTTCCTGTTCGTTGATGTAATGGGGTCTGACAAACAGTGGACAGCACCATTCCCTGGAAAGGTGGTCCTGGGTTGAATGGCAAACCTGTAGAATCTATGCCAGTCAGGTATCCAGCAACTGGGCTCCCTCCATGGCTCCTGCTCTACTTCCTTGATTTAGAGTGTGTTCCTCATACAGAGGTAAGACTGTGTAGGATAGAAAGCAGACCTTCCTCCACACTCCTGCTGGAATTCCTGTCTTGAATTACCTCAGTGGTGGACAATGATTTAGAAGCATACATTGAAATAAACCTTCCTCCCCTAAGTTGCATTTGGTTAAGGGCTTTGTCACAGCAACAGAGAGGAAAGTTGAACCTGAGTCATTATGCTTTGTTCCCCCTCCTTCCCTTCCTTGCTGCCCTCTCCATGTTCTGTCCCCATTCCAACGATGTCTTTTTCTTACCTCAGCTAATCTTTGAGTCTGCTAAATCCCCTTGTTCATATGTTCTAGTACCCTCTCTACTTCCTGCCTCTCTTAAGATTTTGTACCCTCATGATGTGATTCCTTTTGTAGTTTCATACCCTAAAACACAGCATGCATTCGCGCATGTGCACGCGCGCACACACACACACACACACACACACAAACTTTTACAAGCAGTCTCACGTATGAGAGTAAACACCCAGCGTTTGTCTTTCTGAATCTGGCTAATGAAACTTTCCATTTACCTGTAAATGTCATGGTTTCATTTTCCTTTATGGCTACATAAACTTCTACCAGCAAGCAAGCATACTGACAGTGATGTGTTTGATGCCTGAGGGCCGATCTTCAAAAGGATAGACATTCTGCTTCATCTCTCCATGTGGAATGTCTCTTCTAAAAGAACCAGCAGCCATGCATGAAGAAGGCCAAAGCAGCCCATGAGAAAAGGGCCCCACAGAAGCAAACACTTGAAGATAGCCATCTCCAAACACCAGACTTATGCATGAACACACACACCAGTTCTTTTTGGTTTTTAATCCTCTACTTGAGTCCCTAGACACCCTGGGAACCAGGGCAATTGGTCCCTGATGTACCATACTGAGTTCTTCCCTCACAGAGCTCATGAACATCATCAGTGTTTGTTGACTGAGTTCTGAAACAAGGTGCTGCCCAGTATTACTAAACCTTACCCAGAACAGTGTTGGGGGTTTCCATTCTCTTTGCAGATCCTCCCACAGACCTATCACCACTGCTTATCACAACAAAAGCCTGTGCAAACAGATATTCACCCTCATTTTAAGAAATTGCAAAAGGAAAATAGTGTATGCTTAGCACTTCAGTGACTAAAGAACTTCCTCCATACTATTTGTTTACTGATTTTTTTTTTTGAAAGAGGTAGCAGGGGTAAATGTAGGGCCTTTCCACTGTTAGGCATGCAGTCCACCACTGAGCTACATTCCCAGACCGTTGATTATTTTTGATCTGCGGTTGCTTGAATATGTGGATTCTAAGCCCAGGGCCAGATTATAGGCAATTGTCACAGGCACTGGCAAGCGTGGATCTGCTTCACTAAACTTATGATAAAGATGAGTGATTTAAAACCACAGCCACACATCATCAACAAAGCACCAGTGTTTTGGTTACAAACCTAGTGCCATCTGAGTTCTTACATGCATATTTATGAACACTCATGAAACCTGGGTTAGGGGGTGACTGAGTAGCCATTTTACCAAGGAGAACCAGACATTTTGCTTCATCTCTCCATGTGGAATGTCTCTTCTAAAAGAACCAGCAGCCATCCATGAAGAAGTCCAAAGCAGCCCATGAGAAAAGGGCCCCACAGAATCAAACTCTTGAAGACAGCCATCTCCAAATATTTGCTGCTTAAAGAGTGCAGGCACTCTTGTTTACTTCCATGCTGCCCAGAGATGCACTGCTTTACTTTCTACGAACGACATCAGGAATGTTGCAGAGGAGATGAACATGTAATTTATATTCAACTCAGCTAGCAGGGGTGTATGACTGTGCCGCTTAAGTTTTGCAAATTTGATACAAGCTAGAGTCATCAGAGCCAAAGAGTCATCTTTCAATTGAGAAAATGCCTCCATCAGATTGATATAAGTTTTCGGGACATTTTCATTATTAATGATTGATGTGGGAGGGCTTAGAATACCATGAGTGGTGCCACACTGGACAAATGGTCCAGGTTGTAGAAGAAAGCAAGTGGAGCCAGCCATGAGGAACAAGCCACTAAATAGCATTCCTCCCATGGTTTCGATTTCAGTTCCTGCCTTGAGTTCCTGTTCTGGCTTCTCTTGATGGTGGAATCTGATTATAAACCAAATAGACCCTTTCCTCCCCAAGTTGCTTTTGGTCATGGATTTTATTACAGTAATAGAAACCAAACTAATGCCTGGACATTTTAGCCTCTATGAGCCACATTGGACAAAGTTTTGGTAGTTCAGTTGATGCAGAGTGAACTTGTATAGCAGGTACAGAGCCTAGTGTTTCATCCACAACACCAAATAAGCTTCACTCTTGTAATTGCAACACGAGGAGTTGGAGGCAGGAGGATGACAAGTTCAGGTTCATCCTTGGTTATATAGTGAACTCAAAGCCACTGGGTCTACAAGAGACCACCATCTCAAAAAAAAAAAAAGTAAAAATAAAAGTGAACCTATAAGTTAGCCACCAACTGACCACAAATATTAAGATCCTACATATATTTTGTGACACCTATCATAAGCTATCATAAGCCACATAAGGCTATGGGTCTCTGACACAAGTGTGTCAATACCATGAACATTAGAGATTGCTCATTTTGTTTGCTATTGCATCCCCAGGGCATTAGGGAAATGTTCCATAATGTTGTTTTACCAAACGAATGCTTCAAGATGGTCTTTGTGTAGTCACTGTAAAGATCTAGTGAAGAAATCCAGAACAAATAAAATTTTAATTTGAAATCTCAAATTCAACCCCAGAAAATGGTACCCTAGGGTTTTCTATCACCTGACTGGGGTCACATGTGCCTTTAGCTTCACAGAGCACAAAGACACCTTTGATTTGAGTGTGTGTGTGTGGGGGGGTGTGGGTGTGGGTGTGTGTGTGTGTGTGTGTTCTGAGTCTGGGCAGTTCCTATTCCCAAAAGACTATGTGAATTGAAAGACAGAATTTAAAAATATGTCTTCAAAGGAGGACAGGCTGTCCTTAGCATGTCTCTAATTTGAAAATGACATCCTAGGCAACAGCCTGCTCTAGCTTCCACTCCTGTCCTCTAGGTTGTGACTAAAAGCCTTTAATGACTCTGAGAATTTGTGCCTGAGTTCCTTGCAGTGTATTGGAGATGAGGGAAGCTAAGCGGGATTTCTTAGCCATGTAAATACAAAGACCTGGGATTTACCTTTAATCTCATCTTTATCAATGCCTAATGTTTACTGAGCAATATACCTGAAAGGAAGTGCCTAACCACTCAAATCTCATCCCTCGTATAGCACAAGAAAGAAGCAAATGATATAGCACCTCCTCCAGAGATGAAGGCGGGAACGCAGGGATGGTGGTTATCATTTACTCAGATTCCCTAATTAGTAGAGGGACTAGGATCTGAAGCCTAGATAGGTATGCCTGACTTCACAGTCTGCTGCTTGGCTACCAACAAGAGGGGCTCAGCACTACAGTGCAGTTGTGTGGTGCTCTGACTCATGAGCAATCCTCAGGCTCTCCTTCACCAGAGACAGATCCTAGAAATGTAGCCCACATCTAATCTGATCACTTCCAAGCAGTTTTTCCAGGAATCCTTCCTGCTACTGACTCTTTCTTCATTTCCTCCTCCCATCACTTCATTGTCTTCCCTATAGTACATCTTCCAAATGACAGCAGGTCACAGGCTCTGTCACACCACCTCCAGGGTGCCCTCTCATGTGTATGCCCCGTGTGCTATTGTGAGAAACAGGGTGGGAAGCAAGTCAGGCAGACTTCATGTAGCCAGATGGTATGTGGAGATCTGACCATCAGAGCCAAGATGAAAGTCCAAGGATGGAGGCCAAACCTGTAACATTCCATTCATTTCCTTTCAAAGGTCATTGCCTCGGCTCTAGGCAGATGTCTGGCTGCTTATGAAAGGATATTTACTCCACGCCTACCCAAGGCTGGCTCTGCCAAAATCCACAGCACAACTTCAATTTCTTCCAAGGGCTTTGACTTACTGGTACAGAACTATAGGAATCACAGCCAAGTCTTTACTGGCATTATTCTTTTCTTTTTTTTTTCTTTTTTTTTTTTTTTTTAGATATTTTCTTTATATACATTTCAAATGCTATCCTGAAAGTTCCCTATTACCCTCCCCCCTCTCTGCTCCCCTACCCACCCACTCCCACTTCTTGGCCCTGGCATTCCCCTGTACTGGGGCATATAAAGTTTGCATTACCAAGGGGCCAATCTTCCCCGTGATGGCCAATTAGGCCATCTTCTTCTACATATGCAGCTAGAGACACGAGCTCTGGGGTACTGGTTAGTTCATATTGTTGTTCCACCTATAGGGTTGCAAAACCCTTCAGCTCCTTGTGTGCTTTCTCTAGCTTCTCCATTGGGGGCCCTGTGTTCTGTCTTATAGAAGACTGTGAGCATCCACTTCTGTATTTGCCAGGCACTGGCATAGCCTTATATGAGACAGCTATATCAGGGTCCCTTCAGCAAAATCTTGCTGGCATATGCAATAGTGTCTGGGTTTGGTGGCTGATTATGGGATGGATCCCAGGGTGGGGTAGTCCCTAGATAGCCCATCCTTTTGTCTTATCTCTAAACTTTGTCTCTGTAGCTCCTTTCTTGGGTATTTTGTTCCCTATTCTAAGGAAGAATGAAGTATCCACCCGTTGGTCTTCCCTCTTCTTGATTTTCTTGTGTTTTGCAAATTGTATCTGGGGTATTCTAAGTTTCTTGGCTAATATCCACTTATCAGTGAGTACCAGAAGATCCTGGATAGATGTTATGCAGACCCTAAGAGAACACAAATACCAGCCCAGGCTACTATACACAGCAAAACTCTCAATTACCATAGATGAAGAAACCAAAGTATTCCATGATAAAACTAAATTCACACAATATCTTTCCATGAATCCAGCCCTCCAAAAGATAATAAAGGGAAAACACCAACACAAGGACGGAAACTACACCCTAGAAAAAGTAGCCTCAAGAACAGAATCCTAACTTTAACAACAAAAATAACAGGAAGCAACAATTACTTTTCTTTGATTTCTCTTAACATCAATGAACTCAATTCCCCAATAAAAAGACATAGACTAGCAGACAGGCTACACTATCTTGTTGTTTACAGGAAACCTACCTCAGGGAAAAGAACAGACACTACCTCAGAGTGTAAGCCTGGAAAACAATTTCCAAGCAAATGGTCTGAAGAAACAAGCTGGAGTAGCCATTCTAATATCAAATAAAATTGACTTCCAACCCAAAGTTATAAAAAAAGACAAGAAAGGGCACTTCATACTCATCAAAGGTAAAATCTAACAAGATGAACTCTTAATTCTGAATCTCTATGCTCCAAATACAAGGGAAGCCACATTCATTGAAGAAACTTTAGTAAAGCTCAAAGCACACATTGCACCTCACACAATAATAGTGGAGACTTCAACACCCCACTCTCACCAATGGACAGATCCTGGAAACAGAAACTAAATAGAGACACATGGACACTAACTGGAGTTATGAAACAAATAGATTTAATAGATATCTACAAAACATTTTATCCTAAAACAAAAGGATATACCTTCTTCTCAGCACCACATGGTACCTCCTCCAAAATTGACCATATAATTGGTCAAAAAACAGACCCCCACAGATACAAAATATTGAAATTATCCCATGCATCCTATCTGATCACCACGGACTAAGGCTGATCTTCAATAACAACATGAATAACAGAAAGCCAACATTCACGTGGAAACTAAACAACACTCTACTCAATGATTCCTTGGTCAAGGATGAAATAAAGAAAGAAATTAAAGACTTTTTAGAGTTTAATGAAAATGAAGCCACAACATACCCAAACTTATGGGACACAATGAAGGCAGTCCTAAGAGGAAAACTCATAGCTCTGAGTGCCTCCAAAAAGAAACTAGAGAGAGCGTACACTAGCAGCCTGACAGCACACCTAGAAGCTCTAGAACTAAAGGAAGCAAATTCACCCAAGAGGAATAGATGGCAGGAAATAATCAAACTCAGGACTGAAATCAACCAAGTGGAAACAAAAAGAACTATTCAAAGAATCAACCAATCCAGGAGCTGGCATTATTCTTATTAAGCATTTCTGTCAGCTAATATGTGAGTTTGTCCATGCCAGGCAGGACACTGCCTCAAACACCAGTCAGGAACCTCTAAAGGAGGCACTGCTCAAACACCCATTCTGCAAATGCTACATCTATGGGACTGGTTTTAGATTCCAGTTGCCTTGTCTCCTTAATCTATATATTTCCCCATTGTGCTATAAAGACTGATGGAGAGGACCCTGAAGATGAGGAAACATTGATTAATTAATAGTAATTTTAAGGAAAACAATGACCAGATAACATAACCATGGTCCTACCATTATGCCCAGAGCTTTACAGTATAAATTTCATAATTGTCACCTTCATAATCTCTGTTCTTTTGAAATCAAATACCTTTCTGAGGACTATACTATGAGAAAAGGTACCTAAACTCTCACCAAAAGCCACAATTAACGTCTTTCTTTAAATCTGGGGAAACTGTGACCCAGAGAGGGACATTTCCAAACCTGTGCTTCTAGACCAAGTCAGTCTACCAGTCTAACTGCCAACCTTCGAGCTAGGATTCCCAACTACCGGGGAGGGCTATCCTTGGTATCACTGAGAAAACCAAACCAGACCCTGTTTCAAAGAGAGGAACTAGACACTGGGGAGTAGTGAGCATAAGTGGCCTCAGGACCAGATAACAAGAAGCAAACTATTTATTAGCTACTTCTTGGCCAAAGGAACAAGATATCTAATTTGTCTTGGACCTGGGTTCTTCACTAGGAAACTTATTGCATCGCTGGGGAGAGTCACAGTCCAGAAAAGTGAGGTGATAAATCAGACTTCAAGATATTATGTGGGACTGTATAAGACTACATGAATCTCTGTCAAATTTTTAAAAATTATTTTAAAGGAGTGTGTGTGTGTATATGTGTGTGAGAGAGAGTAAGAGAGACAGAGACAGAGAGACAGAGAGGTTTATATAGGACCCTATGGAAGCCAGAAGAGGATGTTGGGTCCCATGGAGCCAGAGTTACAGGCATTTGGGAGCGGCCCAACGTAGTTGATAGAACCAAACTCTTGTGGTGTGTTCTTTCAACTGCTGAGCCATCTCTCCAGACCCTAAATAAAAGTGCTTTAATCACAGCCCCTAAGATGGGCTATGTATGATGGCAAGCACAACATGAGTGTTTCATTCTGCTTTTCCTATGAGCCAGGTCAGAAGAGAGATCAAAGCTGTACACCTATAGCTTAAAGTTAATGTAAGTTTGTAAATGGTTGTTAGTGTATTTCTGATATGCTGAGATGGATTGCTACATTGAAACAAGCAGCAGTTAGATTCCAGCTCTCCACACAACTGATAATACTTGTATCCATCACATTGGATTAAATACTTGAGAGTTCATGATGTCATAACCTCATTGCACCCCATGTTTCAGACAGAAGACAATGGCCACAATATTGCCATTCACAGGAGCTAAACTGCATTCCATAAGCACAGATATGCTGAGGTACTACCTCCTTCATCCCTGGTCTTGAAGCATTGTTGATATTCCTAGATACCTGGTCTCAGATACTAACTATCCTATCTGCTTTATTGTTATAGAGTGATTTTTCCTAAAACAGTAATCCAAGAGGGAGACCATTAAGACTCAATCATTAAATGAAACTTACAAGGCTCAGGAAACAAAACTTGCAAGTCCCAGGAAGCTCCTGAAATTTACAGGATTCACTTGAACACTACCACAAGGTAATATAAACAAGAACAATTATGAGAGAACTTTCCCACCAGTAAACTGGCTGTAAGTCTTGCAGGAAGTGTGTATGCTTCATGCTAGAATGAGCTTTTTCAGTGATGCAGCTGCCCCCTGTTCCTGTTGGTACCACCTCACACTCCTGTTAGCCTTATCCCAGTAAAGCTACGAAGCTACTCTCACATACTATTTATACGCCATAGATTATAAATACAACTGCTAAGATTTACTTAAGTGTATTCATGAAAACTTTATGGAGCTATGGAAGTCTAGCATAAAAGAAACTGACTAACACTGTACCCATACAGCTCAACAGCACCTAAGTGCTGAATCACTAGAATTTGGGTCTTTTCAAATAACTCAGACTGCAAACAGAGAGACTGAAGAGCAAAGATGAGTATGGCATTCAGGTTACTGCATGCCTACACTCCCAGCACTCAGGACAATGAGTCAGAACAACTACCAAGAGCTATAGAGTAAGTTGGGGGCAGTAGGGACTATATTGATGTGTTCTCCAGATATGCTTTTTGCTGTTTCCATCACTCTGCTTTCTTCTCACCCAGATTTCTACCTCTCTGCCAGACAGACCCCACTGCCTCTTGCTGGCTTCACTCTCCAGCCTCTCAGAAGCCAAGATCCCTGAATCCATAGTCCTTGACTGCTCTGTACTTCATAAAAGCATTCTTACAGCTGTCTTCTCCATCCCCATCTCCCTGGTTCCCATAATCTGGTTCATTTCCCTCCCAGATTATGACGTAATCTCAGGTGTGGCTGTATTTTTGTATTGTTCTGACCCTGGTAGTACCTTGCAGGTCAGGAAGCCCGAGAAGTGTTTCTCAAAGGCAAGGTTTCATGGAGCACAGACAGTCCTCCAACGTACTAGCATTATGTAACTAAGGACGACCTTGGCTTTCTAGTGCTCCTGCCTCTACCCCTCAAGATTGGGATTACAGAAATGCACTGCACCTAATTTATGAATTGGTGGAAAATCTAAACTAGGGCTTTCTTAGCACATGTTAAACAAACGCTTTCCCCTCTGAAAAGTCTGAAAAAAAAAGTCTGAATTCTGGACACCTGCCCCTTGGGAGCTCAGCAGCTCCTCAGCATGAAAAAACACTTGACTGTAAGTAGTACAGGCTGGGGGAACTCGCCCAGGAGAGAGATGGTTCATTTACATTTTAAATGAACACAACAGTGTACACTCATGGGCCAGGATGCAGCCAAAAATCTGTAAAAGATACCATTCCTTTCCTTTGTCTCTTAAAAAAAAAAAGCAAATAAAAACTCTTTCTTTAAATCAATAAACAAATGTATTTCTGCTGCCTAAAGCCTTTACTATCTGTATATCCTTTAAGCCCAAATTCAAGACTCTATCTTCAGCACAAGTCTATAAAACCCAGGAGTTAGCAGAATGAGTGACTCTGGGGAGTCTCCTTATGCAAAGAATTTCTCACAGGGACTGATTTCATTCCAATTCCCAGCCTCTCCTTTCCTTAGATGTGAGGAAAGGAGAAAAGTGAGGAAACATTGCAGATACCTCTGTGATGCCCAAGGTAAATTGAAAGTGAATTAGCAATTCATTTCAGGTAGCCAGTGCCCAGGAGTTCAGTGTGAAGCATACAAAGACAGACAAGTTTGAAGCAGATCATTTGAAGATATTAGAAAGGTCAGCAAAGAGCCCCGGGACAGGTGAAGGTAAAAGACTAGTTAGTATACAAGGAACATTAAGAGGTAGAGTGACGAAGACCAAAGTGTGGACACTTTGCCCCTTCTTAGAATTGGGAAAAAAACACCTATGGAAGGAGTTACAGGGACAAAGTTTGGAGCTGAGACGAAAGGATGGACCATCTAGAGATTGCCATATCCAGGGATCCATCCCATAATCAGCCTCCAAACGCTGACACCATTGCATACACCAGCAAGATTTTGCTGAAAGGACCCTGATATAGCTGTCTCTTGTGAGACTATGCTGGGGCCTGTCAAACACAGAAGTGGATGCTCACAGTCAGCTATTGGATGGATCACAGGGCCCCCAATGAAGGAGCTAGGGAAAGTACCCAAGGAGCTAAAGGGATCTGCAACCCTATAGGTGGAACTAACCAGTACCCCCCGGAGCTCATGTCTCTAGCTGCATATGTATCAGAAGATGGCCTAGTCAGCCATCAGTGGAAAGAGAGGCCCATTGGTCGTGCAAACTTTCCTCAGTACAGGGGAACGCCAGGGCTAAGAAGTGGGAGTGGGTGGGTAGGGAAGTGGGGAGGAGGGTATGGGGGACTTTTGGGATAGCACTGGAAATGTAAATGAAGAAAATACCTAATAAAAATTTTTTTAAAAAGAGGTAGAGTGATCCTGCACAATCTGGTTTGGAGGTTAGCAAGTGTCTAGCTGGCCACCTGACTTGCTGCAGAGTACTGGTCTTGGATCCTACACGGAATCCATCTGGAGTCCTGCCTACAGAGCCACCAGCATCTTCCTCCAAATGTCTTAGCTGCTTTTCTACACTCCAGTTTTGTTTTTGTTTTTTTCCTTTGACTATGTATCACTCTAGACCAGCCTGGTCTCAAATTCATGATGTAGCTAAGAATGGCCTTGATCCTCTTTCCCCATTTCCTGAGTGCTGAGATTCAAGGCAGACATCACGATGCCTTGGTTTTATGTACTTCTAGAGATCAAATGCAGGACATCATGAATGCTAAGCAAGCACTCTATCAACTGAGCTATATCAGTATCCGGTACACCTTGACTTCTAAGCCAGTCAGGCAGCTGACAATCACCTCCATGCTGTATCCTTTCAACCTGGAACAGAGAATAGCCAATAACCATCCATTCTGTGGTTCAGGAAGGATGGGGATCTATGACACTTGTCAGGAAGTCCTTTGGAAAACTCAAATGTTTTTCTGTGATGCAAGGGTGATGTAGATTGTACCACCTTTCTTCATATTTCTGAAATAATACCACTGCTCTGTGGGTCATTGCCATAGACACATGTTTTTCTGGGTCCCAGCACTCAGCTCTGTTTTTTGGATGTCCCTGCTCAGTAACCACAATAACCCTGAGACAGGGCCAGATTTATTTCCTGCCCTCACATGTGTTTCAAAAATGCTTATACAGGTATAAAATTGTCAAAGAACAAACTCAGTAAAAACAATGGTTGAGCCACCATCCTTCCAGTTCTTCTGTCAATGTTTCTTATATGGACACATCCCTTTATCTCTCTGTGGAATGGACCCAGAGAGAAAGTGCCAGCAAAAACATTTTAAGAAATAGTGGTCACAAAACTCCCCCAAACTGACCAAAACATGAGTATATATAAAAAAAATCCAACTATGGTAAACTCAAAGAATTCTGTATCTAGATGCCCCCATCTCTGACTTCTCACCTCCATCCATAACAGTGTCCTGGTTACAGGCCCATGTGGGCATGCAAAGGTTTTTACGTGGATTTAGATCCTCTTGGTTGCAGAGGTTAGTTACTCACACTGATTAATCCTTCTTCCCAGCCCTAAGGATGAGTTTTGCCACCATAAGGATATGTGTACCTACTACCCATCTCCACTTTATTAATGACCAAACTCTACCTTCACTGGACTGAGGAAAACTGTGATTAGAAAAAAACGAGCATTTCCCTGGGAAGAATAGTTCTGTGGCCCGTGAGAGTCATAAAGGAATCTCAGACACTGGTTCTACTTGCTTTCAGACAGGTAGAATCATGGACAGGAAGGGTCCAAGGAAGCATCTTCAAATGCAGGTATTCTGTTCCCAAAAGATGATGCATGCTTCTTTCTTGTGGCCTCAGAACTAAGAAGGAACATTCTCCTGACATTCACTGCTGGGCTGTTACAGTACTGAACAGTGTGTGGTCATCTGTAATTAGAAGTTGAATGTTTTGTTATTTGAGAGTTGTGAAGTGTCAGTCAGGTAAAATCCACATGCTGTAGTCCATATGGGTACATCTGGAAACCAAGTGGTCATTATCACTGCCACAGCATAAAACTAAACTCCGAGGACATGGCTCTCTCATCCATGAAAGTTCTTGCTTGACACATAGCATGACATATGTTAAAACCCCAACACCCAAATAAAAAGCAAAGTGTCCTGGGGTATGCCTGAAATCCTAGCACTAAAGAGGCAGAGCTAGGAGGAAACCTAGAGCTTGTAGGATACTTGGTTTAGGATAATTAGAGATCTCTAAGCTCAGTGAAAACCCTAGCTCAATCACTGAAATGGAGAACTATGGAGAAAAACAGCCAACGTTGGCTTCTGGCTTCCGTATTCATGTATGCATCAACACATATGCAAACATACCACACCAGAGACACCCCAAGTAACTCATTCTCCCTTCTAGAAAAACTCAGAGAATCTACTCAACCATTTGAAGCCTGCCCTGTGTCCCCATCTACACTGATATGTCTCTCCTCTTGGAACTCATGCATGCATTGCTTCAGTCCCACAATGCATCTCTTCTGCACTCAACTGGACTGACCCGACTTCCTAAAGATACAAAGGAGGGTTGGAATCTTTTCCGTTGTGTGCTCAGGAAGTCAGCCTTGCTATGACTGCAGGATGAAAAGTGAGTAAGAACACAGGTAATTTGTGTTCTGATTACTCACCAGGCAAGCACACATAATTTGGATCCTCAAAATGATGGACTGAAGAGGCTGTCTGGCTGTGATGTGAGGTCCCCACCAGGAGCCAATGCTGCCCTCTTAACCTTGCCTGATAGGATTAGTTTGTCCTCATAGGGGCCTGAACTTCTAGCTCTAATTCCTTATAATTAGCAGATTTCTCTTGGTTTTACTTTTTTTTTCTCATCTACAAATTCCATTGTGGTAGGACTCCTTCTGGTTCACTTGAATATAATTGTTCCCTCTCCTCCTCAGCCTTCTCAGCCTTCTTGTCCTCTTCCTCTTCAGCCTTCATCCCCCATATCTTCTCAGTCTTTTTGCTTGCTCTCCCACTCTATGCTCTCTCTTTCTGACAGGATCTCATATCTACCATATCAGGCTTGAGTTCACTATGTTGCTGGGGATGACTCTGAATTTAAGATCCCCCTGCCTCCACCTCCCACTTGGCAGGGTGACAAAGATGTCACCACACCACATTCACTCCAGTCTCTTCTACTGCCTTTGGCACATATAAGCATGAGTGAAGCTTGTGCAGAAGAGGTAGAGAGGAGGAAAATGGGTGAAAAAAAATGTCAGGCTCAAATCAAAGTCAAAACCCTATGCTCTGAGTCCTTCTGTAGGACAGGGAACATGGCTAAGTGATAGATCACTTACCCAGCTCACACAAACTCAAGGGTTTTATGCCATACCACAGAAAAACAACAAAAATTTCTATTTCAGTTCAGAATTTCACATGCTTCAGTTGGACCTACTCTGAGGGGGTAATGTCATGTGAGAGAGAAGAAAGTATGCAGGTCTAGATGGCTTCCTTCTGTAAACCAGGCTCTCATGGAACAAGAGATTACAGGCAAGATTCCTCCAGCAGGTCATCCCAACTGCACTGCACAGAGAAACAACATTGCAGGTTGTGGCCTATGCATGGAAATCACTGTGCTTTGGTCTCCATCGCTCAACCTCCACAGCTCTTTTTCTGTGTTTATTTGTCCCTTGAGACCAGCCCTGCTGGTCTCCCTAGATGACCTGATGCCTGTTCAGGGTGTTTTCAAAGACAGGGGGGTTTTTTCCCATTAATTTTTTATTAGATATTTTCTTTATATACATTTCAAATGCTATCCCGAAAGTTCCCTATACCCTTCCCCCCCACCCCCGTCCTGCTCCCCTACCCACCCACTCCCACTTCTTGGCCCTGGTGTTCCCCTGTACTGGGGCATGTAAAGTTTGCAATACTAAGGGGTTTAAGGACAGTTTTAACTGGACTTGACATCAGCTTCACAAGATGACTTGAAGGTTTATCTCTTTTCTAAAGATGAGGCCTGACTGCCTTGTTAGTCATTATCGATCCACCAGCTCCCTAAACCTCGCTTTTACATAACACCTTCAAAACCAGTAATTTGAGAGTGGAATTTTCCTTGACCGCCTTCCTTTTCCTTCTCTCTGACTCACAAAGCTCTTTTGAGTCTAAGCAAAAAGCACCCTCCTTCCAGAACACCTGCACAAACCTTGAGCTAGACCCAAGACTCCAAGAAATACAAGCCCTGGTGTGCCTTTCAGAGAACTGACAATGATTTTCCTTAAAATCAGTGAAGTTGAAGCTTCCCTTATTGAGCTGGCCTTGGAAAAATGGCACTCACTGGAGAAAGCAGAGGTATGTCTGGCTGGAGCTTTAAACATAATCAGCACCTTTTTAGAGAAAAGTTTGCTTTCCTGAGAATAAGGCTGGGGTTTCCTGCCTAAATTTTCTCCCAGGTTATACTGTGACATCAGGCAACGGATATCTCAGGCTTTTAACTTGGTCTCCTCGTCATTTTAAAGAGGGATGAGTGAATTTCATACTCATTGTACTCTTATGTTCATCCTAGAAGGGACATCCTTCCATTCCAGCCATCCCAGACAGACATGTAAGTTAAGTCTATGCATCGGTATTGAGACAAAGCTCCTAGCTCACCAGAGAAGCTGCAGTTGAGAGGTTCCAGGGCCATGATTGTGTATGGTAATGGTCGTGGCTCAGAAAGATGGAGCTGAAGCAGGATTGAAGAGCATCTTCCAGCCGTGGTGTGCTTCTAATTGAAGATAATTCATAGGACCAGCATTATATGGAGGGAGGGACAATATTGTTGCAAAAAGTTCTGTTTGGGGAGTTAGTAAGCCAAACATCTTACCATCACTGGTACCCATCAAAACCAAGCCTCAAAGATACCTCCTGAGTGTACTTTTTATTTTTACTGGAAGGAATCCTATAGCCGGGCAACCCTTGTATGTATGAAAGCTGAGAAGACACCCACCAGTAGGTAGGATGGGATAACTACCTTGTATTTCCAGGTTCCAAGCTTAGTTTTCACACTTGTGCCTCTAGATGTATTGTGCCTAGAGCCTACCCACTCAGCAAAATCTTTCTCATCTTATACCTTGATTCCACCCACTACTTCAGTCCTGGATACACAACTTTATGCAACAGTATTTTTCCCTCCTTCTTATGATGCTGGTCCTAAGAGTTATTTTCAATTATTAACACACCACAGCTGGAAGATGCTCTCTCATCCTTATTCAGTTATAACTTTCTAAGCCAGGACCATTACCATACACAGACCAGGATTCCTGACAGAGACAAAGCTGGAAGGGGAGAGGATAGGAAGGAAATGGAGGGAAGCAGGAGGACTCATCTAAACTAGTTATGACTCAGAAAGATATGGTCAAAGTACCGTAAGAATAAACATGGCTTTTGTGACATCTCAGGAGCAGACATCCCCAGAAACAATGTCGAAACAAGACCCTTGGGAATCATAGCCAATGTGGGAAGGTTGTCACTTCTTCATGTGAAGGCTTCCCACCCCACCAAGGACACAGATGGTTCTCAGCCCAGGAGGTTTCTGCCCTGGCCACCACCCTTAAGAGACCTTGACTATGTCTCTGTCACATTTTGATCTGCTAATTTCTATTTGATATAACTGAGGAACAACATCAAAAACAATTTTTTCAGACTAAGCACATAGATAGGGTAAGGTACTTACCCAGGAAGAATGAGGTCTAAACTTCAATCCCCCAAGATCCATGCTGTGAAAGAAAGAAAGGAGGGAGGGAGGGAGGAGGGAGGGAAGGAAGGAGGGAAGGATGGAGGGAGGTAGGAAGGAAGATGTTCTGGATATGTGGAGAATGGCATATGCTTAATGTCCCCACACTGAGGAATGTGGAAACACTCACATCCCTAGAAACCACTGGCCAGCTAGCTTTGTCTACTTGGTGAGTTCTAAGCCAGTAGAGGAGTCTGAATCAAATAAAGTGAACAACCCCATAAAACAATACCCAAGACTGCCCTCTGGGGGCCACATATCTGTCCACACAAGTGCACACATGCACATACATGAACATAATATTTTCACACTGTACACATGCAAAAACATACAAATAAAACCAATTTTCTCACAGGTATGAGTTCTAACCATAAAACATGGACTATGTTGCCCCCTGTACACAGCACTGAGCACTGTCTGTGTGTCAGCCTGCAGTTGAACTTGGTCCTGGTGAAATAAACTTATTTTTCAGAAGCACCAAGCCTTTCTAAATGGCATGGGAGTGATCCATTTCACCCTCGGAACACAAGGTTTGAGGTGCTTTGATTAAAAGAAGTCAACTGTGCTGGGAAGATGGCTCAGTGGTTAAGAGTACTGACTGTCTGCATAGAGAATCCAGGTTCCATTCCCAGCACCCACACAATGACTCACAACCACATGTAATGTAACTCCATTTCTAGGGGATCTTATGTCCTCTTCTTGCCTCTGTGAGTACTGCATGCAAATGATACACAGACATACACCAATACAAATAAACCAAAAATAATAAATATTTTTAATTTAAAATTACAAATGGGAAAAGGAAGAGGGAGAAGGAACAGGAAGAGAAGAAGAAGAAGAAGAAGAAGAAGAAGAAGAAGAAGAAGAAGAAGAAGAAGAAGAAGAAGAAGAAGAAGAAGAAGAAGAAGAAGAAGAAGAAGAAGAACTCATCAAACTTTAGGACAATCAAGTTCTTTCTGCCAAAGGAGGATCACACTGATTCTGTATCCCAGCCACATCTTCTACTTGTTATTGCTAAATATGCCAGGTTCACAATGCCTTCCAATTTGGGTGCCTATTTGAATCTGTGTATAAATATTCACTCCTCCAAATGTCCTATTTGAATAGACAAAATATCCGTTTTAGCACTGAGTACATCAATCCGGGTCTGGAGGCGTGGGGTGCACTGAGAAACAGTGCTGACTCAGGAGTCAGATGGCAGAGGTGTGGATGAAGCCAACTGTTGGCTCTGTGACCTGGGACAAGTCCCTTTCTCTCACTGGACTGCTTTTTAACCCCCAGTTTGTAAGAAATGCAGTCTCTTATTCCTCTCCCTGGGTAACTATATAGGAATCATAGGAGATCTGAGTTTGTTTTAACCCTTTCTTGATCCTTGCTTAGAGAGAGAGGAAGGAGACAGAATAGGGCAGATACCTGAAGAAGTTACAGTGTCATTTGGAGGTGACAGGTTCTGTCAAATCTTGCACTTGCACTTGAAGAAACCCATGGTTCTTCTCTGGGCTAACTTATCTCCATCATCAAAATAATAGTCTGAGGGGTTGAGGACAATAAGGAAAGTTCCTCCTGTCATGAAGACTTCAGTTTGACCCTCCATGACCCTGTAGAAGCTGGGACTATGCTGTATGCCTGTAATCTTAGTCTCCAGGAGATACAGGTAGGAAAATCATTGAATCTTGATAGCCTACTAGTCTAGGGGAATCTTTGACCTCCAGGTCCAGCGAGAGACTGTCTTTAAAAATGAGAGGGAAGTGGCTGGAGTGTTGATTACAAAGATAAGAGTGATCACTGGTCTTTCAGGGAACTGGAGCTCAGTCGGCATCACCTACATCTGGCAGCTTACAACTACCTGTGACTCCAGTTCCAGGGGATCTAACGCTCTCTTCTCATCTCCACCAGCACCCACACAAATGTGGTGTGTCCATATACAGACACCAAAATTAAAACAAATGTTTTTGTTTGTTTGTTTGTTTGTTTGTTGTTTTTTTGTTTTGGTTTGGTTTGGTTTGGTTTTCGAGACAGGGTTTCTCTGTGTAGCTTCGGATGTCCTGGAACTCACTCTGTAGACCAGGCTGGCCTCGAACTCAGAAATCTGCCTGCCTCTGCCTCCCAAGTGCTGGGATTACAGGCGTGCGCCACCACCGCCTGGCTAAAAGAAATCTTTTTAGAAATTATGGGGGAGAGGAATTGTGGAAGACATGCACATGTACCCACACACATTTGTGCACAGATAGATAAAGGCGAGTTTGAGAGGAAATGGTCAACTTGTGCCCCTTCTATTCGCTTTCTCTATCAATATTTAATATTTGGATCATTATGACCTAAGCTTAAGTGTACATGTGCCATTTTCTAAACTGGAGCAGAGATAGGACTCAGCCAACACTGTGTGGAACAGGTACTATCATGCAAGTAGAACCACATGTGTGGAAACTAAAGGCTGGTAGCAGGACACCAGCGTCAATCTCTTGGTTTGAATGCTTGATTATGTAAGATGTTGACATTAAAAGATGCTATGAAGGACTCACTAGAATTCTAAGTTATTTTCAGGACTGCTAAGTCAAAGAGCATTTCAAAGTAAAAAGTACAGTGGATTTTTTTTCCAGTGGAAATTACCTAGTGCTTGTATGATGTCTCCAGTGCCAGTGGGACAGAAAAGGAAGCCTTGAGATTGAAGCCTTCTTGGAACCTGTACCGCAAAGAATGCCAGGAAAATCGAATGCAGAATTTTCCAGGACTGTAATTTGGGAGACCAACCCACATCACAAAAGGACAGAGATAGCTTTGTGTGGCTGTTTCCTCTGAATTAAAGCACTCATTGCAGTGGGGGGGAGGAAGGCCCATGAGACCTCTATTGTCTGGGGATGCTGAAATTTACAGGATTCAGCCTTTTCCTCCCCACAGTCAAAGAAGCAGTAAAAAGCTGCTGGTGGTGGCGACTTGGAACAGCAGATCCTCTGCAGAGAGGAGATTCTGCCTGAGAGCTGTGCAGACTGTTCCAGGTCTTTAGCTTTCAGGAATCATTACCAGTGGTGGAATCAGCTGTTGAATCTTTCTGGCCCCTGCAAAGAACTCCAGGAAATGCATTCATTCACCAACCTGGACTAGTGCAATCTTTCACCTGTCATCAGTTCACTTTTTAGAATGAGTCGATGTTGTGTGTGTTGTGCCACCCCAGAAGGTTCTCATACAGCAGGTGAGAGAATAGAAAACACTCCATTCTGAACCTTGTGATGAGGATCCATGGGGAGAACTGGTTCTGGTCCAATTTATTCTAGTTTCTATGTGAAATTATACACGTGGATAATACCCTCCCTTCACAGTGACCATTTACAACATCCACCAAGTATTTATTGATCACTACGGACATTCCCATAGGTTGCACGGAAAGAAACACTAAGAAGGTCAGTGGCCAACAACAGAGGTATCCACCCTTTCTGCTGGCAGCCACAGCCTCCCCAGTATCTCTGCACGATCCTTTATTCCTGGGCTTCGAAATGGACCAGGCTGCCATTATTCCCATGTGGACAAGTGCCTGGCCCTGTGGTGAGTTAAACACAGCCACAGAAGAGACGCAGCTGTACTGGAAAAACAGAGCCATTGTACTCAGGTCAGCCGCAGGGGACATTAGATTTTGAATTTGCTTTACTGAGTGGGAAAGTGGCTACGGTGATTCCAGTGGTGTGCCCTTTTGCTTTGTGGAATAGAAATCCTAACTTCCATCTGGGAAGACTCAGGGGAAGGGAAATGAGGTCTCTGGCTCTAGGCCTTTCATTACTGAGCAGTTTTGAACCAGATGAGACCACAGAATCACAGGGACTGTGAATCTCCAGAGGTGCCATCCAGAAGAAGAAGAAAGCTGGGTTTAAGTCAGTTCCCAGACTTAAGACAGTGAATTTGGAAGTGGCAACAACCAGTCTGAAAAACACACCTAATTCCAACTCTAGTGATTGGACTCCAAGAATCTAAGTATTTCAATTTTTTGACAGTATCTATGAAACAACTCTTCAGGGTTTTTTCCCCATAAAAAAATAAACAAGAATAAATGACAGTAACATTTTTAAAGTCTTAAAACAGCATCCATTAGGCTGAGGAGATAGCTCAAAATGGTAAAGTGTGTGCTGGGTAAGTATGAGGGCCCAAGGTCAAATGGTACTGCACTAGGAAGAAAGAGACAGGCAGACTTCTCAAGATCAGTGAGCACCCTGCCTAGCTGAATTCGATCCCATTCAGTTAAACTAGGTTAGAAAACCTCCTTTACCCACTGAGCCATCTGGTAGGCCCTTAACATTTTTAAAATCAATGTAAAGGGGATAGGAGTGTGCCATGGTATATGTGTGCAGGTCCAGTGGACAATTTTGTTTAGTCAGAGTCTTTTCAGTGATTGAAATCATGTTATCAGTTACTGGCAATGCAAACATCTTTACCCATTGAGCCATCTGATCAGCCCTCAACAAGTCCTTAGTAACAACAAATGATGTGTGAAGTTTTCTTTTTTTGTCCTAAACTGGTGTGTCATAACATCAGATAAGGCCAGTGTGCCCACGATCTCTGTGATTTCTTTCTTAAATGTGAGAGATGAATCTGTGCCCTATGCAAATGGACATTAGGATTGAAGCATGTTCCTGGACCCAGGGGAAGGTCATGGTGATGCTGAGGGACTTGGATTCTCAACCAGAATACATTCTAATGGGCACATGTCTCCCACAGAGTCAGCCACAGCACTTGCGCAGCACAGATATGCTAACTGCTTAAGACTGACAAAGGGCAGCGGCAGACTGAGGGACACTCGGAAATAAATGACCACCCAACTGGCAATAAAACTGGCACCCCCTTGCCTACCACAATTCTCCAGCCATGAATTCACACTAGTTCACAGATGCATTGTAGATGCAAAGATCTAGAATTGGCCTGTAGTTCAGTAGTTCAGTGCAAGGAAGGAGGAGGGAGGGTAGGCTTTCTTTCCATTCTCCTTTTTCTTCTGTGCCTCTCTGGAGCCATGTCACAGAATGACACTGTGGCTACCTCCAGAGCTAGTGATCTCGATTCTAAGGAGAAGGACATATACTCCTCTACAATGAGAGAAGAAAGAAGAAATAGTGCCATGTTTGAGCCACTGACTTAGTTCTGTATTTTGAAGGTGGATACTGACACTTTGGGTTGGGGGGGGCGTTGTATCTTGTGATGGTATCACATATAGCTGTGATTGAGCTAGAATCTGGTATACATTTGAGAAAGGCTTTGAACTTCTGACCTTCCTGACTTTACCTCTTGACTGCTGTGATCCAGTTGTTTACCACCCATTGAACTGAACCAATGGCTTTATGCATACCGGACAAATGTTGTGGCTTGAAGGTGAACTGTCTCTCACAGCCTCATGGATTTCAACATAGGATGACCAGCTGATGATTCTGTTTGTGAAGGTATGAAACATACAGGAGATATGGCCTTTCTTGAAGAAATACATCATTGGGGACAGACCTTGAAGTTTACAGCTTGGCCACACTTCCTATTCTCCCTCTCAGTTCAGTTCCCAAAGTCTACACACAGACTTGATCGTTGGAATCATCCTGATCACCATGCAGTTGAGCTCAGAGTCTGAGAGGCAACTGAGAAGGGTTCCTTCTTGACTTGTGCTGCCTTTGACAGAGGCTTGAGGCCAGCCTGGCATTCAGGAGGCAAACTAATCACATTTCATCCACACACGGGTCACACACTCGTGCACATACACAAGTAAATAAATGTCATAAGAACTTTTAAAAAGTATATATTTGAAGGGAAATTATGAAAAACTCCCTAATTGCATGGAAAACATACCCTACAATTTCAATAATTACAAGAAATCCAATCCAGGATAAGCACATTAAAATTCATTGCAAAATGTATCCTAATCACACCGCAGAAAAGTAAACACAAAGCAAAAGGCAGAATGTAACTGCAGGAAAGCAATACATTATTTGTGGGCCATAAAACGGTAATGGCTTTTCATCCCTTAGCATAATCCAGAGTGGAAAGAGGAAAGAGGAAGGAAGAGGGAAGAGGGGGGAGGAGGAAGGAGGAGGGAAGAGGATGAAGGAGGAGGGAGGAGGAGGGAGGAGGGAAGAGGAGGGAGGAGGAAGGAGGAGGAATGGTGAATTCAGATTCTGTGTCCAGGAAAAACAATACTTCAGGAATAAAGCAATATATTCTCAGATAAAAGAAGAACCAGAACCTGGTGGCTCTGAAGCAATTGCTAATGGAAGATCTTGGAAAACAGCACATCATTAAACTAGTATAGTTAGATATCAATAACAAAGAGCAAAAAACTGGGATCAATATAACATATTATGCATTTACTGACTTCCAAAAATATATTTGGCTACTAAACTCAAAATTATATTTTCTACTGAGAAGTCCAGTGGACATATGTAATATGTAAAAATCTATAACTTAAATGTATATTTGGGGAAAGGCCTTGAACATCATTCCTAAAATGGAAAACTATTTTTTTCGATACAACAGACAAGTGTTTATTTTACCATCACTGCAGAAACTACCAAAATGATAAAGCACGAAAAAGTTTAGAACTCAGTAGATGATAAAGTAGAAGATTAAAGCAATGTTAAGCAGCACCAAAGAGGAAGACTTAGAGAAAAATGAAGAGAAAAGGAAAAACAAAGAATGCAGTGGCAGACCTGAATAATTATGTTAAATTTAATGTCCCAGGTATGGTCATTGAAACATGGAAATAATCATAATAGAGACAAAATAATTAATTCTAACTACAACAAGGTTATTTCACATTTAGTGATACATAGTCACTAAATAGAAATCAAACAATCAAAATGTAAACACAGATATATCAAGACACTCCCAGGTGTGGGTCTAGACAAAAATGTCAATACACCGAGATGTATGGTTTTCCCCTCTGGTCTTCTCTGTTACTGTGACAAATACCATGATCAAAAACAAGTTGGAAATAAAGGATTTATTTCAGCTTGTATTTTTTATTGGATCTTTTCTTTATTTACATTAAATGTTATCCCTTATCCCAGTTTCCCTCCCTCCCAGAAACATCCTATCACATCCTCCCTCCCCCTGATTCTATGAGGGTATTCCTCCACCCACCTACCCACCCACCCACTCCTACCTCCCTGCCCTCAATTCCCTTACACTGGGGCATCTATCAAGCCTTCATAAGACCAAGGACCTCTCTTCCCATTGGTGCATGACAAGGCCATTCTCTGCTACATATGCCAGTTGTGGTGGCACATGCTGGTAGGATTTGCTGAAGGAGGCAGAGGCAGGAGAATCCCAAGTTGGAGGTCAGCTTGTATTTTATAATCTATTAAGGGAAACCACAGTAGGAGCTCAAGGCACGGACCTAGAGGCAGGGACAGAAGTAGAGACGATGAGGGAGTGCTGCTTACTGGCTTGCTCCTCATGGTTTGTTCAACCTGCTTCCTTATACAGCTCAGGTCTACCTGTCCAATATTGCCACAACTCGAATTGGACTAAACCATCTCATACCCATCATTAATCAAGAAAATGCCTCACAGGTTCGCCCACTGGGCAATCTGGTAGAGGAATGCCCCAACTGAGGGTCCCTTTCCTAGATGATGTTAGTTTCTGTCAAGGAGACAAAAACTAAGTAGCGCAAGCATTGTGGGTAGAAAGCACAGGTGACTTGCAGGAAAAGATTTTGTTGCTTAAACAATGCTCATGGGCATCTGGGCATTTAGAGAAGTAGACTCTTTGCTGGCAGAGAATCATTGTATCAATTTTCACAGCTCCTAGCTGATCAGGTTAATATTTGCTGAGGTTGCCATGGTGATAGGAACTTCTTAAAACAAGACAGTGAAGTCTACCCTGTATACTGCTCACTGCTTCTTTGATTTGTGAGGGATTTCACACAAAGAGGAGTGAGGTTTGATAGCATTTCTATCCAAAGCAAACGTTCTCAAAATTTAGACTCAGTCCACTCAAACCATCACTGTTCCATGAGTTAAATTTGTGTGATATTCTACACCCCAGTGTCATCTAAATAAGGATCATAGCACTACCAGAAGTAGGCTCTGTCTCAAGAAACCAGTTGGATTGTTTGTGTATCCATTATTTACATTTTTGCTTTTGTCCTTTCTCTTCTAGAGTCATGGTCTTATTCAAGCCCAGGCTGGTTTCGAACTATCTATGTAGCCAAGGCAAGAATTAAACTCCCCATCCTCCTGCCTCCACCTCCCTACTGCTGGAATAACGGGTTTGTGCCACCCACTATATCCAGCTTGTGCAAGCAATGACTTCCTTACTGAAGTCCTATCTTGAGATGACAGCCATGCCCACACAATTGCAGTTTCAGGATCCACTTACAAAGCTAGTCCCCATATGGTTTCTGCAATATCTAATACTGCATCTACTTATAGCAGTGAAGTCTTGACTATCTCAGTGTAAACCTGGGATCTTGGAGCAAATACCTGCTGATATTTACCTCCCCCTTCAAGTCATGGACATTCTAATGGTATCTAGAATGGCAAATCCTCCCAGAAGATTCTCAGTTTCCATTGCTCAGGTTCACCAGACACTTGTGGCCTTGTGAGATGAATTTCTCAAGGAGTAAGAAATAAAACTTCAAGTTACTCTCAGATCCATGGTTGGATAAACATTTTGTAAGCACGCAGGAAATATTCATAACAGTATATGCTTTCTTTGGAACTCTCAAATGACCAAGTGCATTGCCAGTATATAATCAATATGGGGCATAGGAAGATTTTTTTTCTCTGAGCTGTAGATCCCTACAAAGGGTTTAAACTATTCAGCAGCCATGCTGCAACAAACATTCCTCCTGCTCTTCTTTGTTGTTCTATTTACAGAGACAGGCAGAGGAGAAGAGGAGAATTAGCATTGTTCTGAGGGTCTTTGTTTTAATTAATTAACTTATTTCTTTGTTTATTTGTTTATAACATCTATTTCAACTCAGGATCACCAGCTACACAAGCCCCTAGCAAGTGGCTCAGCCTGTCCCTTGAAGCCCTTAATGTAGAGCCGACCTCTTTCTTGAAACCAAGTCATAGCACAGGGCTGGATAATGAATATGTCCTTGAGGTGAACCTGTAAAGGTTTACTGCTGGCCTTACCAACTGAAAGCAAACTGTTTCTGGTCCTTATGGACTGAGAAAAAAAATCATTTGATGCATCAATAGTTGCATACCATGTACCAGGACATGTGTTAATCTGGTCAAGTAAGGATACCACAGCTGGTAGAACAGCTGCAATCAGAGTCAACACTTGAATGAGTTTTTGATAGTCAGTTGTCACTATCCATAATCTATCTGTCTACTGCACTGGCCAGATAAATGACATAAAGGGAGTTGTAGTGGGAACCACAACCCCTGTATCTTCCAAGTCCTTGATGTCACTAATTTCTGCAGTTCCTCCTGGTACACCGTACTATATTTGACTCACTATTTTCCCTGAGAGAGACAACTCATAGGGCTTCTGTTTTTGCATTTCTAACCATAATAACCTTCACTCCACAGGACAGGAAACCATTATGAGAATTCTGCCAACTTCTAATACATCTATCCAAATTATACTGCTGGGAATGGGAAATAATTATAGGATGATTTGAGGAACCAACTGGACATAGTGTAGGTTGCATTTCAGCCAAAACTCCAATAATCACCTTACCTCCATAAGCCTCTACTTTAAGTAGAGGACAACGGTGTTTCTTGGGGCCTCCCAATATCAGCTTTAATTCAGAGCCAGTATCCAATAGACCTTTGTAAAAGGCCATTGGTCCAGCTGGAGAAGGACTGGAAAAAGGATAACAGTAAACCTTTTAGGTATTTTACCAAGGTCCTTCCTCAGAGGAACCTGACTGTCCTTTTATTCAAGGGGTTCTGGTTCTGCAAACTGGCTCAAGTCTGGAAGTTGTTTCATGGGCCAAGATTGCCTTTTGCCATAATCCAGTGTACCATCTTTTGTTTTGTTTTGTTTTGTTTTGTTTTGTTTTGTTTTGTTTTGTTTTGTTTTTGGTTGTTGTTGTTGCTGTTGTTTTGGGTTTTTTTTTTCATTTGTTTGAGAAAATTTCCATTTATGCAGATCAAGCAAAAGTCTAGTAGGCTACTTATCTATCTTATGCCTGGAAAAAAACATAACTGAATAGCCAGGACCAATGGCCCATACAAATCATGCCACCATAAAATCCACTTTGCCTGTACTGACTGTTACAGGACAGACCATGATGGATATTGCTTGGTCTATGCTGCCTTTGACATTTCAATGCCGCTACCCAGCTCCTGCTATCTTGGGGTCCAATTAAACTCATTGCATTTAATTCATCCAACTGAGCAGCAGTGTCTCCAACCTTAAGGTCTGGCACAAGGAAAGGGGTGACAACAAAGCACTTCAAATATTCTGATGCCCCTCTCATCACTTTGCATCTTATAAAAGTAGTGAAGGACATTTCTTCTGAGCCGTCCCATTGTGGAGGATTAGGTTTTACATAGCATATCCATGAGGTGGTTTGGATATGTTGGGCACTATTAGGAGGTATAACCTTGTTGGTGTGGGTGTGGCTTTATTGGGAGAAGTGTGTCACTGTGGCAGTAAGCTTTGAGACCCTCCTCCTAGCTGCCTGTAAGACAGTCTTCTCCTAGTTGACTTCAGAAAAAGAGAACTCTCAGCTCCTTCTCTCCCACCATGCCTGCCTAGACACTGCCATGCCTCATGCCTTGATGATAATGGACTGAACCCCTGAACATGTAAGCCAGCCCCACTTAAATGTTGTCCTTTATAAAAAAGTTGCCTTAGTCATGGTGTCTCTCCATAGAAATGGATACCCTAACTAAGAAACCCACTCTAGCATTGCAATTACCCTGAGTCTTAAAAATCCCTTCATCAACACTAAGCCAGGGAATAGTAGGCATCGCTAGTTCCTTTTCAGTAGGCTACTTTTCTGACAAACTCTTCAGCCTGCCATTCAAACAAACTTTTCACACCTTTTCAACTGTGCAAGCTTCCGTATAAAACCTAGAATCTCCTTTCAGAGGGTGCATATCAATAAACTCAGCCTGCTCCAGTTTTATGTTCTTTCCACTGTTATCTCACACCCTTAAATTCCATTCCCACACATATCCCCATACTTCTGCTTGAATAAATTAGCAAACACATTAATATCTTTAGAAGTGTAGTACACCTCCTCATGGGCTACTCTTTCTGCCTCCCCTCTAAGAACCTGCTTTGTCTAGTTATGGGTCTAAAAGCAACTATTTCTGGACCCTGAGAAACAGCAGTATTGTCTTGCCTGGCATTTCCTTCTGAAAGCATCACTGATGGCTTCACAGACAATAAAGGATTCATTCCCTTAGTCAAAGGTGAAAAGGGTAAGACTTCAGCGTGTAGGAGTGTATGTGTATCTTCTGCTAAGAGTACAGAGACTACTTCTTTAGGTGAGATAAACCCTTAAGAGTCTGAAGGTTCCAAGTTCCCAGTTTCAATAGAATTCTCCCACTCCTACCCATCCCAAGTTACAGGATCCCATTCTTTACCCTTACTTTGACCACTGATACCCTCCAAGTCTCATACATGAATTTTTGCTGCAATTCAGCCAACCTCATAATGAGAGCTTTGGTCTGATTTTCTGCAACTTGAACCCTGTGGCTGCTAGAGAAGATTCTCTTCTGGGGCACACTTAGAAACCTTTAGACTCCTTCTGTGCATCTGAAGCTGGACAGTTTTGCCACTGTGTTCATTGCCTTGCATCATATTCTGAGATGCTAGAAGCCGGTTTGTTTTAACAAAGAGCTCATTCTTTTCCATTGTCAGCTTATTCAGAGACACTGGGAGCAACATATCACTGTTGCAATTTTCCTTACTTTTTCAGATATTGTCAACAGTTTTATATACCAAGTCACCACATCTGTCTGCTTTCACAATTGGCGAATGGGGACAATCAAATGCATTCTTCTCCTTAAGTTTGTAAAATAGTTCATAGTGTGGGTTTTCAGTACTCTCTGAGCTCCCAAGACAGCCTTTAGCAACTGGAGTGGCTTCAGAAACTGTAGGTTTGGACAAATTAGAAAGTCTATTAAAAATACTTAAAATATTCATCCTTATACTTCTGTTGCTCTAGAACTAAATCTGGCACCAAATCTGTATTACTCAGAGTTCTCTAGATAAAAGAACTTAAAGATATATGTGCGATTTATTGGAATGGCTGACGGCTTATGGTCCAGCTAATCCAACAATGGTTACTTATGAATGGAAGGTCCAAGAAGCCAGTAACTATTTAACCCATGAGACTTTATGTCCCAGCTAGTCTTCATTACATGCTTGAATTCTGAAGTAGGTTCTAATGTCAGTGAAGGAACTAACCTGTTAGCAAGGTTAGAGCAAGGAAAGAGAGTGAGAGACTCCTTTTTCCATGTTCTTATACAGACTGTCATCAGAAGGTATGTCTCAGATTGAAGATGGTTCTTCCCACCTCAAAAGAAATGGATTAGAAGGATTTCATTATTTTTTTTTCTCATAGGTGGCTCAGTCATTTGGATTTTAGTTAATTCCAGATGTAGTCAAGTTGACACCCAAAAATAGCCATCATAGATATTTTCTTAAAATAATTTAAAACCAACTGTAAAAGTTAACTAATAAAATCCAGGTCATTATATAATGCTGACACAGCCAAATCATCATGGAGAAATAATACTTTAATTGCAACTTCATTTAGTAACTATAAAAACTGATAAACAGAGAGGACATGGCCATGGCCATGTTTATGGTTGGAGAAGTCAAGATTCTCCCTTTGCCAAGTGGTGACATCAAGAATGCAGATATCAACACAATCAGCCAATTAGAACGCACAGATCATTTTAGAACCATTGTCTGACAAAAGTCAAACACGTATTCAAGGACACACAGACCATTCACGGAGATAAACTATATCCCAGGCTATACATAAAATCTATCAAATCTAAAACAACTAAAATTAAAATCACACATAGCATTTTGTATGGTAGTTAGCTCCATTTAAACTACAGAAAGATCATAGAGGAATGACCAACTACAAAGAAGTTCACCCATTTCTAAGTAACCCATCTCACAGAAAGCCTCTAAAGAAATTAGAAAATGCTGTGTCCTAATCAAAACAGGACTGTGAGGCTGAAGAACCCTTGGGGTTCAGCTAGGACAGCAGTGTGAGCTAAACAAGGACACTCACTTCCCACACTAGGAGGCCATCAGCCTTCAACCCTAGGGAACTAAAAGAGTAAGCCTGTACAGCAAAGAGGGCGGTGGGATATAAGACACAGCTGGAACAGAGAGCTGGAACTGAGCTCTCCCAACTACTAGTTCAGGAATAATGAGATGGGGGATTGCAAAAGTGACACAAATGCAAGCCTGAAGTCGTTAAATCAGAGACAGCAAAGAGCTCCATGCATATGGATCTGACAACCAAAAAAAGACTGACTTGCCCCTCAGGAAACTGACTATCAGATAGATAAAACATGTCACTGAGAAGTTCCACAGCTATGGAAGAAACTAAAGTCACAGTTTGGAATCTTCAAGGAAAAAAAAAAAGAACAGGTCCAAGTGACTTCACCAGTGAATTTTACCAAATATTAAGCAAGGTTCACCCTAATAGTATTTCCAGAAAACTGAGGCTGAGGCAACAACTCCATATCTGTGTGGTCTTGGCATCAAGTGCAAACAATGATAGTCCAAGGAGCAATATCCCTCACAGAATATGAATCCTTATACCAGACATCATCACATCCATTTCAACTGAGGCACTTCACAGAACACGCAGCAGATTCAACAGGGATGCACAGTAGAGTCGACCGAATGCACAGTAGGTTCAGTTCAAGTTCATGGGACCTGATAAGGAAGATAGCTTAGAAAATTCCACTTATCTATGTAAATTTTAAGGTTTTTTCTTTTATTGTCCTTTTATTAATTTTTCTTTCATACAATATGTCCTAACTGCAGTTTCCTCTCCCTCCACTTCTCCCAGTCCTCTCCCCACCTCCTCTCTCCCTCAGATCCACTGCTCTTCCTTTTCCCTCAGAAAAGTGTAGAACTCTTAGGGCTATCAAACAAACATGGCATAAGAAGATGCAATAAATAGAGACATAAACCCTCATATCAAGACAAAGCAAGGCAACCCTATAGGAGGAAAACCAAATGGAGGCAAGAGAGTCAGAAAAACCCTCACTTTCACTGTTAGGAGTCATACAAAATCTCCAATCTAAATGTAATCCAGTCTACAATAACATATATGCAGAGGGCCTAGAGCAGGCCCACGAAGACTCCATGACTGCCACTTCAGTCTCTGTGAGCCTCTGTGAGCCCTGCTTAGTGGATTGTGTGAACCATGTTCTCCCAGTGTGCGTGAAACCTCTGATTCCTACCGTTCTTTCTCCTTTCTGCTGGGCTCCTTGATCTGGGCCTAAGGTTTGCTGTGGGTCTCTGCATTTGCTCCCATCAGCAATCAGATAAAACCTCTCTGATGATGATTAGGCTAACCATCCATCTATGAGTATAGCAAAATATCATTAGGGATCATTTCAATGCCCTTTTTTCTTTGGGAGAGAAGCAGTTGTGTTCTTTTCTACCCGAGCTCTCTGAGATACCCAGCTTCTGGCTCCTGGCCATCCAAGCAGTGTCAGACATGGGCTCCTACTCATGACTTGGGCCACAAGTTAAACCAGTCATTGGCTGGCCACTCCTACAAGTTCTGGGCTACCATTTCTGCAGCTCATCTTGAAGGCAGGACAGGTTGCGAGTTAAAGTTTTTGTGGCTGAGTTGGTGTCCCAGTTCCACCACTAGAAGCCTTGCCTGGATACAGAAGATGGCTGTTTCAGGCCCTATATTCTCTATTACTAGGAGTCCTCACTAAGGTCAACCTCATAGACTCCAGGACCTTTTAACTGCACTAGGTTTCCACATGGTCCCCCAAGTGCCCCCCAATTCCAGTCATCTCTCCCCATATCCTCTCACTCAGCACCTCCCTCTCCCACCATATTCCTTCTATCCCTATCCCCACCTGCCCCCAGTCCACTCACAAAATCTATTCTATTTTCCCTTCCTTGGGAGAAAAACACCCCCACTAGAGCCTTCCTGAAATGTTTGTCTTTCTGGGTCTGGGTTGCCTTATTCAGGGTGATTTTTCTCTAGTTCCACCCATGTGCCTGCAAACTGGAAACAACCTAGATGCCCCTCAACTGAAAACTGGATAAAGAAAATGTGGTACATTTACACATTGGAAGGATTATTACTCAGCTGTTAAAATTTTTTTTTATTTATGCTCATGTGTGTATTTCTGTCTATAATGAGAGTCAGTGGAGGTCAGAAGAGAGCATTGGATCCCCTGGGTTATAGCAGCTGTGTGAAGACTGGATAAATCTTTGTGGATAAAAAGAATGGGATGAATATGTATTGCCAAGGCTTCCTGGAAGCCCCACAATTAATGCTATGGAGACAACCCATTCATCAGCTTTTTAACAGGTTAAGGAGGTAGCATAAGTGTAAATAGTGGAATAGTATACAGCAGTGAAAAGCAAAGCAAATGCAGGAAACTGCCATTGCCACAACAGAAGGTGAACCTAACCAGACACAGAGAGGAAGAGATCAAACAATGTCACTTTAAAAATCAAACTCAAAATATATGACAGTTTCCATAAGTAAGGACAAGGAGCCAGAGAGAAGTTATTCAGTGGTTACCAAATTTCAGATAGCTATGAGGATCATGTTGTACAGCATCATGACTGTGTTTGCTGGTAATATATGCTATACTCACAATAACTGAAGGATGGGGGCTGGAGAGATGGCTCAGTGGTGAAAAACATGTACATCTCTTTCAGAGAACCTGACTTTGCTCCCATCACCAATATTAAGATGCTCACTTCCATCTATAACTCCAGAGTTGGGGCATCTGACATCCCCTTCTGGCCACTATGGGCACTGCACTCTCACTTGCACAACCCCAATCCCCAGCACATACACGTGCACAAAATAACTAAAACCAAGTTTTAAATGACACAGTTAAGGACAAAGATTTCACATATCACCACAAAGAAATGAGTGTCAGTAGCCTGACTGGATAGCTCCACAATAGCATTTAATATGTTCCAAATAGACTTGGTTTTGAAACAGTGTTTTACTCTATAAACATATAGCTATTATTCATGCATATCAATTACAAGTGAAAGGAAACTTGACAAGGAAAGTCAGTATTTTGTAAGAGTAGAATAACAGCAAGGGAAAGGATGTCAGCATGAAAGTCCACCACCAGCTTCTCTTCCCAACACCCACGCCAAAGTGTGCCCAGCCTCTGTTACATAGTGCATTGCTTTCACGTATTAACAGACACTTGGCAGCCTCTCCTATAAGAAGAGAGAGAAGCAGCCACATCTGGCTGGGGTGAAAGTGGAGGTGTGTGGGAAGTGATAGAGAGGAGGCGATAAATCAACTGAGTGCTAAGAAACATCATTTTACTGAGAAGAGATGGAGGCAGTCACTGGCACAACTTCCTGGTTAAACACAGAAAATCATCAGCTTCATTTGACAAAGGTCCAGTTACACTGATGCCTGGAATAGAGACTCTTTGGATATAAGAGCAAAGAGTTGGGCTGGGAATGAGTCATGAAGAGCTTGAATGCCAAGCAAAGGAATTTATACTCAAATTACATCCTACATACTCATCAATGAAGATTACCTCATAGCCGGTTCCTTGGCCTTATATGGATCCTATGAGAGAGAGAGAGAGAGAGAGAGAGAGAGAGAGAGAGAGAGAGAGAGAGAGAGAGAGAGAGAGAGAAGAGAGATATGTTGGTACAGTAAACTAAAACTCAGTGGTTGAACAAAGGATCCCGAGATGCCTTTCAACACTGAACTTTTAATATAAGTGTCAGCACATTAACCTCAGAACCTTTTTCCCAGGTACAACACAGATGGAAGCATACCAGGATACACTCACTGCTCTTGCAGATGAGCTGAATTCAGCTCCCAATTTTGGATGGCTCCCAACTGCTAAGAATCTGACACCACCCTCTCTGGCCCCCAAGGCACTGCACACACACACACACACACACACACACCGTTAATAAAATTAAATCTTAAAGAGAAAGAAATCATGTCAGCCTCTTTAAAGAAGATTATCTGACAAATGGAGCTCATAGTTAATGTAAAGAAAGATTTTTAAAGCACTAGACAATATATTTTCCCAAAGTGTAGTCTTTAGGTCAGCGTCATTAGCCCAAACTAAGACTTCATAGAAATCCAACCTTGATGCCCAGACTTACTAAATCAGAAGCACTGAGTTTAAGGCTATCAGCATGCATCTGATTGGTTATTCCAACACTTGCTACAGTTTTGAAACTTCTGACAGGTGATTATACAAATATCCTCAAGTGCCAATAAACTCTAAGCTGTCCATAGTGTAGTTTAGTACAGTCAAACCATAAGAGGCTCACAATGGAAGCCTGTCTTACTTCTCCCTGGAAAATCAGATATTCTTCCTTGACATTTTTCTTTTCACAACCCATGAGCCATTCAAAGCTCACTTTCCTAGAAGGGTAATTACTTTCAGAAATCCTCAGCATTCCATATCAGAAAGTCCAGCAATGGCTTCTATGAAGGAAAGAAAATTAGATAGGGACCGCTCCCTTTCAGGTTTGTATTTTGATAAGGCAATTTTGATAGGAGAGCATCGATGTCAACACACTGACCTGCAGTCATGATAAATTTGTGTCAATTTACTTGATGAATAAATACTCAGATGTCAATGCTTCCCCCCAATATCCAAATGCTCTTAAGCATTTTAAGTTCTTGCTGCAAAAAGAAAAAAATCTAAATGGGCAAGCAATAAAGATGTCATTGGTAGGAGGAGAGAGAATAAGTGACTGGAGGTAGTCAGGATGCTTGGCTTTCTCAGGGCAAAATGAGAAATGGAAACCCATATCTGTGTGATGTATTTCAACATGAGATGTCATTTTTTTAAAAAGTAATTGAAATGGATTGCCCACTGCTTCCTGTGCCACCACTAAACTGTAACCTTGGCAATTATATTTTAATCAGATTTTCTCACTCTTTTTTATTCTCTCCCTTCTCTCCCTCTCCCTCCCCCTCGCCCTCTCCCTCCCCTTCCCCTTTTCCCTCTCCCTCCGTTCTCCTTCTTCCTCCCCTTCTCTCAGATACAGATCGTGTGGACTGTGTGGATTTTTCCTTTTTTCAGTTTTTATTTTTTATTTCATATGTCTGTGTACGTGTGTGTGTGTGTGTGTGTGTGTGTGTGTGTGTGTGTGTGTGTGTGCGCGCGCGCGCGCATGTGCACACACAAGTTTTCCTTGGAGGCCAGAAGAGCACATAAGATTGCCTGGAACTGGAGTTACGAGTGGCTGGTGGTTGTGAGATGCCTGATTTGAGTGTTGGAAACTGAATTCAGGTTCTATAGAGCGGTGCGTGCTCATGCACTCAACCCCCAGCCACATTTCCACTCCCAGAATCATGTGTCACCATCATCATCAATACCCATTTCATTTTTTATCTTTAGACTAAAAGTTCCCTACAGGATGGGCCTGTCAAGATTGGCCCTGATTAACATTAAATTTAGGAAGCACTTTTAAAAAAAAAGAAAAGAAAAAACCTGCTCCTGTCACCATACAGGAAAGAGTAACAACAAAAAGCTGGTTGGCTGACCAGGCTCCAAGTTTACCTACCCATAGGCTGACCACAGGTTTCTCAGTACAGTCCTGGGTTGCTGTTTCCTGCCCTGTAAAAGAGCGGCCATGTTTATTACAGAGCATTCCACAATAGCTAAACTATGAAATTAGCCTTTGGAGCTCATCAGAGAATGTGGGGATCAGATTTGGTACATAGACACAGGGGACTTTTTGCTCAGCCACAAAGAAGAATGAAATTCTCTCATTGGCAGGAAAATGGATGGAACTGAAGGTTCATGCTACATGAAATAAGCAAGACCTGCAGAGACAAATACCACAGGTTTTCCTCCTGTGCTTGGAATCTGGGAAATGAAAACAAAATGGATAAGAAACTACAGAAGGAAATACTAGGGAATAAAATGCTTCCTTGTTTTCAGTTTTTATTTTTAATTTCATAAGTCTATGTGTGTGTTTTCCTTGGAGGCCAAAAGAGGGCATCAGATCCCCTGGAACTGGAGTAGTTGGTGGTAGTAAGAGAGGGAAGCAAGTAATGATGTCAGTAGAAGGATGGCTACAGAGATAATTCAATATTCAAGCCCATGTATGTGTAAATAACATTATGTAGTCTCTTAAGAGATAGAGGGAGAGAGAGAGAGAGAGAGAGAGAGAGAATGAGCAATACATTCTATATGACTTTGAAGCCATTCACTACATTTCTTGGCCAGAACCTTAGGTACCACATACCTATTAGTTCTCTATTTTCATTTTGGGGGTAGAATTCTCAGCTTCTGTTGCTGCCCAGCAAGGTCCTAAACCCATGACTTCAAAAGACCCTCATCCCTCATCTACTCCCAAGGACTCCTGGGATCATGAATATAAGCAGATGCCTCCAGTTTATCTTGTAACCTGACTTGAGGGATCTTATGTTCATTCTCCTTAGCTGTGCCATGCTTTAAAAATGAGCTGGGAATATTTCTAAGTCGGTCACCTGGATTATAGTAACTCCTCACCCAGGGATGCCGTGCTTCCCCAAACATAAGCACTAATTACAGCCAGCTCCAAGGTACACATCCCATTACCCTTCCCTGCTCTCTAAGCCACTGGTATCCTTCTGCAAACAGGATCCAAAGATCAGGAATTATCTATGGAAAGCAGAAGGTAGACACTGGAGAGGACTGAGGGCTGTAGAGCTCAGGAAGGAAGGAGTGAGCCACTGACCTTTTTGGACACAATAGATGCAGATTGATGCCTTCAGTGTTTTTCCTTCCTAAGTCCTTATTTACTAGAAGTTGTTCTCGGTCCATGATTAGACACACTGCTTGCAGTTCCTCCCAGTTAACAAGCCCAGCAATCAGTTCTTAAGAGAATCTGATTGCCACATTGTGAAGGCCTGAATCCTCCAGATGGCTGCTCACTGATACTTGGGTTCTCTCCAGGTCCAAGCCAGCTCTACTTGCTCGCCCACAGCAGCGTGTGCTAGGCTCGCCCAGCAATATTGGTAAGCACCCTTTGTCTAGCAGTTGCTACAATCTGCAGTCTATGTTTCTTGCCTCCAGTGAACAACACAGGGGCGTTCTCAGATGTCGACTCCACTGTTCACATACATTTCAGTTTCCTCTGAGCTGTCACCAACCTACTCAATAAGCTCTTTCATATAAGTCAACAACAAGAAAATCATCCTTGTTAGACCCCAAGAGTCCCAAATGCGGCATCTTTTCTTCTAGTCCGGTGACTGAGAGCTCCTTGTGAGTCGTTATTACTGTTTTATTTAAACTACCATCATCATGATTAGAGTGTCAGTGCAGAGAGGAGAGAGAAAAACCCCTAAAAACTGCCATTGGTGAGGCATAGAGTTATAGAGGAGAGAACTGTTGTTGGGCTTTTAGTGAAAATCAGTTTTTCTGATCTCAACAGGGACAAAAATAATATCAGAAACCACAGTGTCTGTACTTTGAATGCAATCATGCATCCTATTATGAAACCAAAAATGGACAGCGCCAACATTCTACCCCAGAACCTCAGATCCACGGGGGTCAATGAGACCCCATCCCCTCCCTTCAGCTTCTTCCACTTTATGATGGGATTGGCTTCTCCTTTGGGTTTTATAAAGCATCTCTTTATTTTAATGTTTTACCAGGGTCTGGAGAGATGGCCCAGCATATAGGACTGCCCACTGCTGTTGCAGAGCACCCAAGTTCTGTTCCCAGTACTCATATCAAGTGGCTCACAGCTACCTCTAATTCTAATTCCAGAGTATCATATGGATGCTGTCTTCTGACCTCTGCAGGTACCATTCACTCATACACACACACACACACACACACACACACACACACACACACACACACACTAAAAAGTTAAATCTTCTTTGAAAGGCGTATGAGGACCAAGCACACATATGTGTCCATGAAGACCAGAAGAGAACAGTGTATCCCCTGGAGCTAGAGTTATAGACAGTTGCGAGCTCCCCCATGCATGCTGGGAAACAAACCCATATGCTTTATGAAAGCTTCCAGTGTTCTTGAAAGATAACCAACCTCTCCAGTCCCCCAAAAATAAATCTTTAAAAAAACTATTAGTCTATATTCATTATACAAAGCAGTGAGCTTCATAATGACATTTACAGTCAAAATTACCTCCGTTTTTTTTACATTTTCTTTAAAAAAAAAAAAAAAAAAAAGGTCCATCTGCACTGGATTTCCGGTTCCAAACATTACAGAATTGCTTAGTACATCCTCAGACCATTTCTGTAATACAATCTAAGCTACCCTCCAAGGAAGGAAGCTTTGATTCACTCTGAAAACCAACCTTTGCCCACAGCAGTAAGTCACGATGGATCCTTAGGTCCTGAACTGGGCATTCACATCACCTGGCATGAATCTGCCATGTGAACACAGTCAAAAGAGAATACCCTCAGATCTGGTGTTATTACCAGGTCACCACAAAAAGCTCAATTAAAGGTGACTTCTCCTTCCTCCATGAAGAGACGAACATGAGCAAAATGAGCTTCAAAAGTTCTAAGTTTCTGTGGAGGAGCACAATTCCTCCATCATTCACTGGAACCCTCCTCACATACAGAGGTGAGGAAATGGAACGCCACCTCACAGATGGACAGGCAGATGATTAATATACAATACCAGAATTACGGCAGCAGAAAGCTCAGTTATATTCACTTTTGTTGAAGTTAAATGGCATCAATCGCTAACACTCATAGCCCAGACGCAGAAGTACCCATCCTTAGCCAGGGGGTCAAAGCTCAGCTCCATTTCTTGCAAACTCTGCATCATTAAGCAGAGACTTGTGACACATGACATCCCTTAGCCTAAATTCACTCATTTTCCATGCAAAAATAGAGCAGAGGGTTGGGGGAGATCTATTATAAACACTAAAAGAGGAAAATAATTAATTTTTTGTTGTGTCCAGGATTTAGTAAGCACCTAACTTTGGTGATAATTATTAACCACATGGAGGAGACCAGACTCCCAGCACTGAAGAGATTGCCAGGAACTTGGTGACATAAGCACCAGCACCACCAGGACCCACCCTGTCACCTCGGTGATACCTCCCATTGTGTTTATTGCTTTGTATGTTTGGGGCCCTATCTCCTAACCTCCTCCCATTTCCTCTACTTCACCTTCCTAGTCACAGGCTTGCAAAGAGAGACTGCTTCAGAGTTATTTTGTAAGTTCTTGCAGATTTTTCTGAGCTCTCTCTCTCCCCCTTTGTCTCTCTGTCTCTGTTTCTCTGTCTCTCTGTCTGTCTATCTGTCTGTCTGTTGGTCTGTCTGTCTTTCATTGAATCCTAGAAACAACCCGCTATTTATTGAAGTTTATCTTAATCCCATTTTCCAGAAACGGGAAAGAGGCAGGCAGTGAGTTAATCTCCTGATTTCCATCCTGGAACTTCTCTGATCCTTTTACCCTCATCTCTCCTACAGCAAAGACTCACCAGGTGAGCCAGTGGCAGAGGGCTAATTACTGATGGGCATTGAAGTGGAATGGGGGCCCACAGAGGAGAGTTGGGCGTACAGACAGCTGGATGTCTTTGGAATCCTCCCCAAGGTGCAAGTGGATTCTGGCCAAGGATTTATTTTATTCATCAGATGCCAGAGGGTTGAATTTTTATGTCAGCTCAGTGCAAGGTTGGCCAGGCCAAAGAAGGCAAATAAAAATTGCATGAAGTTTGGAGTCGGCTGGGGTAGGTGGCAGTGTCTCCCTGCTGGTTTGGCCTTTGGTATAGCCTCATGATAGACAAAGACCAGCCTCAGCAAGGTCTGTGTGCATACTGGAGAATCCCATTTGGCATAAGAACAGACCATCAGTTTGGAGGAAAATTCATGAGGCAACAGAAGTCCATCTATTTTCCTTTCTCCTTTACAAGTCAAAGGGAGAGAGAGAGAAGCCTGGTCTTTCCCTTCTCTTCACTTAAGATGTATCTAGTGCTTGCTTTACAGCCTGCTGAGAGCAGATCACTGAGAAACACCTTTCAGCAACATCATATGCTACAGTCAAAGACTTTAATACACTAAGTACCAATGCCAGGCTGTGAGAGGTGCCAAGATGTGGATACAGTAAGGACACGCATCTACTTCTTTCTTCACATGTCTCTATGTGTGGTGTGCAAGCATAAGTCATGCATGTTTGCATATGTGTGAGCACAGGAGTATGTGCATGCAGACATTTGTGGAAGTTGGAGACTGAAGTCTGGAGTGTCAGAGGTTGATACTGGGAATCTTCCTCAGTTGTTCCCACTGTGTTCAGTGAGGCAGGTTCTCCTAATTGAGCTAGTCTTCGTGATTTGGCTAGCCTGGCTAGCCAAAGCTTGCTCTTTTGTTTCTGCCTTTAGGTGGCTAGAATTTCAGGTGACCATTTGCCTTGCATGAGTTTTATATAGGTTCTAAAAACAAAACCCCAGTGTGCATGCTGTGTGACAAGAACTTTTCCATCTGAGCCATCTCTAAATATTGGAAATCACATCCAGTTGGGGAAGAGGCACTCTTGAAAGGCTACAGTGCATCACAGAAGGGCTCTGGTGCACAGCATTACTGATACTCTTGGTGCCAGGAGAGGAAGAATACAAGTGTAAGAGGATGGGATGGACGGAGTCAGGGAGACATCACAGGCCAGTGTGGATGCTTGAATATCATAAACCACCACCAAGAACTGAGACTCAGCCAGAGTAGAGCATCAGGGAGTGTTCCATGGAGGAGCTCCAAAAGACACTACCCTCTTCTCCATGGAAACTCCTAGCAAGCCAGTGGGTTGGCAGAATGGGAGGAAACCGGTGGTTGCCAATGTAGCATAGAGTCAGAAGAACACAGCACAGTAGAACGTGCACTGTAGGGAGTCAGCTTGTGCCAGCCTTGTGTCCCAGCAACATCACTTCTACAGGCTTCCGAACCACAGTTGGCTCAGCTCTAGAAGAAAGTGGCACAATAAACCTGTATTTGAGGCAAATGCATCAGCAAGCATCTTCATGTTCTTCAAACTGCAAAGGTTCCCGATGTTCAAAGAAAGCCAACATAAGGGAGACTGTTGAGAACTGACGGATTGCAGCTATGGGAATAAAAAGGAGACAAGAAATAGAGAAATAACTCAATTTAAGTTGAATTGTTTTACTTGATATTGACCATTTGGAGGAACTGTTTCTTTTGCAAGTGCACAGTTGTATATCGCTACAACCAGGCACCAAGTCGAAGAGAAAGAACATGTCAGAAAGCAAGCATTAGCTCTGGTTGTATTGAGCTTTCTAATACCATTGCCCACCAAAGTGGGCAGGGATCACCAGCTAAAAGCATCTGCTCCTACATGGGAGGCAGAAATCTTAAGTGGCCTTTGCCATCCAGGGATGTCAGTTAATGTGTTCTGTGGGAGCAGGCCTGTGTATATAGAAAACATGAAAGACTGAGAGAAGATAAGGCTGTCAGCCAGTCAGAACTTCATGCTTCACAGAGCTCACCTCACCACCCTAAACCTTTGAGCTATGCTGGACCCTTTATTTTCTCCTGTGACACATCATTTCACCAGAAAATGCTATCTTCTTTCTTTTAGAATGTGTCCAGCCTCTGATGGCACCTGTCATCCCTAACAGTACCACTTGGGTCTAACCATTATTTGTCCTGCAGCTTATGACAACTCTAGATGGTACCCCTTTCCAGTCACATCTCCTGTATGTGTTGTCTTGTCCTCCACACAATAGCCAACCAGACAGTTGAAACTATATCTGAATGTGTCCCTCCTTGGCTCTGGTCCCACAGAGACTTCTCCCTGATCACACAAGGGGGAAAATATAGTAAGCCTCTGTGGCATAGCATTCTTGCCTAGCCTCATCCTTGCTCAGACTTCCCTGGCTATGCTGGCATCTTTGCTTGTTCACAGGCACACCCAACCATCTTCTCAGGGCCACTACATCTTATCTTTCTTCTACCACGGCACTCTTTTCTCGGGCACCTTTCTGCTTCTTACCTTACTTTGCTCCAGTTCTAACACTTACTTGGGAAAAGTTACCCACTCTGGATACATAAAGCCGCATCCTCACTTGTCAACTCTCACCTTCTCTTATTTTTAAGGTGTTTTTTTTTAATTTATGTGAGTGTGGATGTCCACATACATGTGTATGCACACGCATATGTGAGCATATACATATGAGCCTGTGGAGATCAGAAGAGAATGTCAGATCCCCAGGAGCTGGGGTTTCAGGCAGTTGTGAGCTGCTGGGTATGAGTGCTTGGAACTGACCTGAGGTCCTGTGCAAGAGCAGCATGCTGTGTGCTCATAACCACTGAGCTGTGGTCCTGTCTGTCACCCACCTGTCCCTTCCTATTACAGTCCTTAATTCCCAATACAGTAAATGCATAATTTTCAGTGACCGGTTTCCTCCCACAAGATTGTAGCCTCCTGGAGACTTTGATTTGTTCTCTGAAGCTTTTCCAACACTCAGCCCATATGCTGTGTGTGTGCTGGTGGAGTTAATAAGCACAGTCATCTTTAGGAATCCAGTGTGGTTGTCTATCTCGCTAAACATCTAACTCCAGCCTCTGGTTATTACAGAGGCACCAACCATGTAATACAGAAATCTATTCTAAGATATGGCTATCCATGGACTTTACACTGAAATGGATGCAAAGGAACTGAAATGTTTATTAATGCACAAATCAATATTGAATGAAAGCCATGGTGTTAAGCACATCATAGGTTATTGAGTTTGTCGGCCCTTGTGCTGTCTTTTATTAAAGATAGGAGAGAAAATTTCAAGCCTCAAGTTAAAGATATTTTTTTTTAGATGAAACCAAGAATTCCTAACTTAAATAACCACTTCATAAATATAAAATCTGTTTACCTTGCTGGAAGCCATGATCAACATTTCCTGCAAAGCTGCAGCTGAAGCTGTTAGATGCACTCATCGGCCACCTGGATTACCTTAAAAGTATACTAATTTTGTGAAATCAGCTACTATTTTAGAAATTTAAATGATATATAGCCAAGCTTTTTAAATATTTCCTTTATTTTTAATTATGTTCATGCCTGTTGCATGGGCATAGGAAGGTGAGCACAGATATCCGAGGAAGCCAGAAGAGAGCATCAGATGTCCTGGAAATGGAGTTAGAGATGACAGGGTTTCATGTGGATGCTGGAAATATAACTCTGGTCCTGGGCAGGAGCAGCCAGTGCTCATGACTGCTGATCTGTCTCCTTAGCCCCAAAATAGATGAGCTTTTTTTAAAACTGTTACAATTGTATATTTGTGTGTGTGTGTGTGTGTGTGTGTGTGTGTGTGTGTGTGTGTGTGCCATGGACATAGAACCATTTCCAGGAGTGAGGTCTCTCCTGCCCTGTCAATCCCAGTGATCAAACTCAAGATATCAGGGCAGGCGGTAGGAGCTTTTACCTGCTGAGCCATCTCACCAGCCCAAGGCAAACTATTGTGAAATTATTTTATATTTATCATAAGATCATGAGGAAGAACGCATAGCTAGCTTGGAATCATGTTTCTACAGAGAGTGCTTCCATGAGAATGAGCATATTTCAGATGTTTTTAAAAGTAAATAGCAAAGGAAGAATAAACAATAGTTAAGGCGTTGCCTGGCCCTGACAAGAGTTAGGAAACATGCGTGTTGCTGAAATAGAGAAAATACAGACACATAGGCCAGGTGGGGTGGTTGCATTCCCCAGATTGTAAAGGTCCCTGGCTAGTTTACTACACACTGGTACTGATTAGCAGTTATCACAACCACTCACACTTGGAGACCATTAGGTTATAGAAGTGTTGGTTCATATTCAGTGTTATTCTGGACCTTCAAATCACGGGGTGAAACCTGATGGAGTTTAGATAACAAGGCTAGGCTGGACTTATAGCTTAGAACGCTTGCTTAGTATGCATGAAGATCTGAGTTTATCCACATTACAGCATAAAACCAGGCATCATGGTACATGTCGAGAATCTCAGAGTTCAGGTGGTAAAGGCAGTAGGATCTGAAGTTGAAGATCTTTCTTGCTACATCAAAGGTTCCAATCATCCTGAAATACATGAGACCCTCTCTAACAAAGATTTGGTTAAATAAATAAATAAATAAATAAATAAATAAATAAACAAACAAACCAAACAACTACCTGTACCCAACTCAGGTCTGAGACAGAGTTAGGACTGAAGAAGTTTTAGGGTACATCAGCTTGGTCCAATGCCTACATTTCCTTGTCATGATGTAAGAAATATCCTTGGAAGACCAACAAAAGTGGAGAGCAGACCAATTACCCTGGAATCAGCCATTAAGTGACCATTATTTAGCCCCAGTTAAAGACACATTTGGCTGTAACCTGTTACCTACAGTCACATTCTTGGACCACCTCTGAGTCTAGTTACTTTAAACTAGACAGTTTAGATTGCATTTTTATATAAAACAAGGAAAAATGTTTTAGAATCACACCGGATGGCTACTTGAATAGTATCTTAGTCAGGGTTTCTATTCCTGCACAAACATCATAACCAAGAAGCAAGTTGGGGAGGAAGGGTTTATTCAGCTTATACTTCCACATTGCTGTTCAGCATCTAAGGAAGTCAGGACTGGAACTCAAGCAGGTCAGGAAGCAGGAGCTAAGGCAGAGGCCATGGAGGGATGTAATTACTGGCTTGCTTCCCCTGGCTTGCTCAGCTTGCTTTCTTATAGAACCCAGGACTACCAGCCCAAGGATGGCACCACCTACAATGGGTTGGACCCTCCCCCATCCCCTTGATCACTAATTGAGAAAATTCCTTACAGCTGGATCTCATGGAGGTACTTCCTCAAGAGAGGCTCCTTTCTCTGTGATAACTCCAGCTTGTGTAAATTTGACACAAAAACACATCAATATTAAGCCTTAATGCTTACTTTCTTATTCATCCCCAAGATCTAAATAACTTTAAAAGTCCCACAGTCTTTACATATTAACATTTCAATCCTTTTAAAATATCCAATCTCTTTTAAATTTCAAAGTCTTTTTACAATTCATAGTCTCTTAACTGTGACCTCCACTAAAATACTTTCTTACTTCAAGAGGGAAAAATATCAGGGCACAGTCACAATCAAAAGCAAAATTAGACTCCAACTGTCCAATGTCTAGGATTTACTCATGATCTTCTGGGCTCCTCCAAGGGCTTAGGTCACTTCTCCAGCTCTGCCCTTTGTAGCACACACTTTGTCTTCTAGTCTTCGGCTGCCTGTACTCCACTGCTTCTGCTACTGGTGGTGGTCATTTCATGGTACTGGCATCTCCAAAACCCTGTTGTCTTCTGCTGAAACTAGTCTTCACCAATAGCCTTTCATTGGCTCTCTTCATGATGCCAAGCCTCAACTCCTTTGCATGACCCCTTCAGTCCTGGGCCATCAATTGCAACTAAGGCTGTACTTTCACCAATGACCTTCCATTGCCTCTCACAGTGCTAAGCCTCAGTTGCTCTTCATGACCTCTTCATCCCTTTAAAACCAGTACCAACTGGGTGACTCTTACACATTACTAAGTCCTGCTGCAACACAAGGTAGAGCCTTGGCTATCTCTGGAACACAGCCTCTGTGCTCTCAGTAAACACTTCCCAGACAATTCACCTCAGTGATGCTGGTCTCTTCTTAACCACTGCTAATTTCTTAGCTCCAGCTAACCAGCATCAATAGTCCCAGTAATTCAAAGGTTTAGCTTTAGTAGTTCTGATATCTTGTTAATGACAGATGATTCTTCAGCCCCGGCTAACCAGAACCACAGAATCTTCACAATCCAAAATAGCAATAGCCCTGATAAGAGTCTTTAATCTTCCCTCTGAAATTTCACAAGCCAGTCCTCCATTGTTCCCACTGTTCTCAACATTATCTTCCAAGCTCCTACTGAACATCCCACAGAGCTCTTAACACTTAGTGGTTCTTCGAGCCCAAAGTTCCGAAATCTTTCCACAGTCCTCCCCAAAGCATGGTCAGGTTGTCACAGGAATATACCACTATGCTTGTACTAATTTGTCTTATCCAGGGTTTTTATTCTTGCACAAAACATCATGACCAAGTGTTGGGCAGTGGGTGTGGAGGAATAAAAGGAGTGGGAGAAAACCCGTGTCCCACCAAAGTTCCGGTGCTCTGGGCGGGCGGACATGGAAGACTGCCGCATGCTTTCCTCTCAGCCCTGGGTGGGTGTCTGGCTGTGGGAAGCCACGGAATCCCAGCTTGCCAGAAGGTGGACAAGGGGCAGTCTTAGGTAACAGGTTCTCAGACGCCACTGGAACACCACGGAAGACTTGAGAACAAAATGGGGACTCCTGGGGGCAGCTCGGTCAGTCCCAGGGCCGAAGGGAGGAGAGGGCAGGGAGAAAGGGGTATGCTGGGTGGTTCACACGCAGGTGACAGTCCTTGGTCCAGTCTGTGGCTGGAGCACAGGAAGGCCTTCCAGTGGAAGGTTAGACTCAGCTCTTTAGGGGAAAACCTATTCCACCATTAAAGCACGGCAGGGCTTGATGATCAGTGACAGTCTATGGTTTTGGAGCTTTATTGTAGAAAGACAGAGAGGAAGAGAGAAAAAGAGAGAAGGTAGAAAGAGGGAGAGAGGCCAGCCATGACCATGTAGAGAGAGGAGGAAAGGGAAAGAGAGAAGGAGGGCTAGAGTTAGAGTAAGAAGAGTGAGAGCTTAAAGAGAGTGAGGAGTGGCCAAGCAGCCCCTCTTATAGTGGGCTGGGCCATCTTGCTGTTGTCAGGTAAATATGGGGAGGAGCATACCTGGCTATAGTCAGGTAACTATAGGGGTGGGCTCTAGCCAGAATGCCAGAAGCTTGGGACATTGTCTGCGTGACTTATAGTCACAGAATTATGGAGTTGGGGGCTCTGTGGTGTCAGGGACCTGTCTCTGAGAACATGGCTCACTGTTCTGTCCTTTGTAGAGTTTTCTACTGAGTTGCTGGAACCAGCTTCATTAAACCAAAATAGGCTGCCTTTCATGACCCCACAACCAAGCAGCAAGTTGGAGAGGAAAGGGTTTATTCAGCTTACACTTCCACATTGCTGATCAGCACCAAAGGAAGTCGGGACAGGAACTCAAGCAAGTCAGGAAGCAGGACCTAAGGCAGAGTCCATGGAAGGATGTTACATACTGGCTTGCTTCTCCTGGCTTGCTCAGCTTGCTTTCTTATAAAACCCAGGATTACCAGTCCAGGGATGGCACCACCTACAATGGGCTGAACCCTTCCCCACACCCTTGATCACTAATTGAGAAAATGCCTTACAGCTGGATCTTGGAGGCATTTCCTCAAGGGAAGCTCCTTTCTCTGTGATGACTCCAGTTTGTGTCAAGTTGACACAAAACAAACTAGTACAGATAGATTTTTGTATAGCCAAGTTTTAGTAAGTCTAGAGAAGCTAGGCAGTGGGTGGCACATGTATTTAATCCCAGCACTTGGGAGGCAGAGGTTGGGGGATCTCTGAGTTCAAGGATAGCCTGGTCTACAGAGTGAGTTTGGCTATATTGAGAAATCCTGTCTCTAGAAAAAAAAAAAAAAAGTCTAGCCAATAGCTGAGGTGTGGGGAGAGTGTGGGGGGGGGGGGTCATACAAAGAAAGTCATTTGGCAACTGGAGTCTCTTTCAGCTGTGGGTTTGTTTAACTAAAGGGGATTTCCAGAATACACATTCCTTAGAGGCACAACCCTGATACACACACACACACACACACACACACACACACACACACACTTTTCAGGAAAACTCAGCTCACACAGAAACCTCAAGGGAGAGACAATGAAAGTCAGCTGGTGTCTGAGACAATATGCATCAGCATTCACAGAGGTTTCAATCCACTGGGTCCTGTAATTTTGTTCTAAACTTACTATTTAGCCACATTTCAAAACACTGGACATGGAAGTAAATCCCCCAAACACCATCGGGCATGAAGGTGAAAATGTGCTTTCTTTGTTTGGTGAGGGCTGGAAATCATTTCAAAGTCACTAAGTTTCTATTCCAAAGCAGACAAGCAACCCTTTACCATGGGGGGTAGGGAAGCCTCCATAGGCAGTGAAATGGACCATGAAGGATTGCAGGAACCATAGCTAAGCGTTTTGACACCTCATGTTTGATGAGCTGCAAAAGACCAGAGAGGAGGGTCTCCATCCTGGTCCTTTCATACCCAGAACATGAGCTTTCTGCTTGCTAATTGCAGCTCATCAAGACAGGTGCTGCTTCTGTGCCTACCATGACATACCAAGTGAGCTAGCTATCAAACATAGACTGGTCTCCTACATGGAGAGTTCAAGAAAAGAAAAATTAAATTGATAAGCATGCCATTACCCCAACTTTCTACTTCATGGTGTTATGTCAGTGTCAGCCCTACTAAAAGCGGGGAGCCCGATTCTTACCATCGCTGCTTAAATATTCAGCAAGAACAAGAGAACAATTTGTTTGCCATGCAGGAGTTACAGAGCAATCTCGTTCCACACTGGTAAACACCATGAAGACATCTCCAAGGAATAAGAAAGACCTCACAACAGCTGTGGCCTTGAGAAAAGCACACACCGCCCTCTTGTGTTCATAAAAGGCCAAGGTAGCCTGTCCAAAGTAGGAGCAGCTCTCTAGGAGCCTTGAGACAGGATTCCACTTAGGACAATTGGCATGATTGATGGTGTTGACTTGTGAAGCTGCCCATTCCCCACCACCACCCCACCCCCCACGAGCCTGCTTATCTGGCAACTGCAGTGACTTTCAACAGTAGGCTTGTTTGAAGAAAGGATACTTCCAGAACACACACTCCTTATAGACACAATCTCAACATGCTCCCAAATATTTTATTATCCTGGGAGCATATCCAAAATTTAATAAATACTTACTGCTTGCCTACCAAGTGTGAATAATTTGCTAAGCATAGGAGATGTCTATGGAAAAGTCATTCATAGTCATTGCTCTCATGTTGGTTTGTTATGTCATACGTACTGAGCACATTAACGTTGGTGGTACTTATAGCCTATGCTCACCAACTATAAGGAGTGTCATATTTAATCTCCCCTATAAATTCTAAAAATAAGGAAGAAAAACATTACTCCAATATCACTGGCTGCCTAGCCACAATTATATACTATCTATGGTGAAAGGGCCCCGAAGACCATGAAGTCAAACCTCGAGGTGGAATATTTTAAATATACATTTTAATTTATTATTTGAGAATGTAACACATTTTAAGCTGTGTTTCAAAGACCATACTCATCCCCTTTCTTTTCTTGAAAAAAAAAAGAGAAGACTCATTTTTATTTATGTCTACATGTGTGTCCATCTGTATGTGCACACGATTGCCATGCCCTTGGAGGTCAGGAGAAGAAGGCACTTGATTACCCAGAGTGGGGACAGAGTGCAGGACCTCTGCAAGAGCAGAGCAAGCACTCCTGACTGCTGAGCCGTTTCTCCAGCTCTGTCGCTTTATTTTTGTGAACATACATTCACTATGCGTGGTTCTGGGTTGCACAATATATACATACATATAATATACTTTGAGTGTGCAACCCCCCTCTCCTCTTTCTCCTTCTCCTGCTACTCCCCCTTTCCTTATAGACAGTTCATTTCTACTTTTGTGTTACATATGCATGCATGATCTTGTGTATGTATATAAAAGTCTAGGATCCACAAAGGGAAGAAGCATGTGATGGTTGTATTTATGAGACAGAAAACTGTAACCTCCAGAAGTGCCACCCATTTTCCATAGTTGTCATCTGTTCACTCTCTGTATCTAATAACACTCCATCGTGTACACATGCACACCACACTTTCCTTCTCCATCCTCTATTGCTGGACACCTGGGCTGGTTCTAATCACTGCAGCAGCACTGTGTTAAGCATGGGTGTGCAGGTGTCTCTGTGAGGTCCTTCTCAAGCCCTTCATTTATAATGATGGCAGGATGGGCCTGTGTCCCAGAGCACAGACATAGGGGTTCAGCATCAATATGAGTTCCACTCCAATGCTCTAAGCAAAGTGTCCTCCAGGCCTCCTGTTGGCCAGAGGGCTACTAGCATCCAGAGCTGAGGAGTCTTTCCTTTGGTCTCCTCCCCTCCCCCTCTGCTTCTCACTGTTATTCTCACAGTGAGCTTTCATGCTGTGCGGAGCAAAGAGAGCAGCAGGGGCTCCATTTATTTCACTGTGCACTTCCAGGTTCTTCTGGAAGAGTTGGTACTTTCTAAAACAGCACATTTCCTTTCCCCTCTATGGAAGTGTGAACGAAAATAGCCCCATAGGCTCATAGGAAGTGGCATTATAGGAGGTGTGGCCTTGTTGGAGTAGGTGTGGTCCTGTTTGAGGAGATGTTGGGGGAAGGAGGCAAGCTTTGAAGTCACAGAAGCTCAAACTAGACCTAGGAGATCAGTCTCTTTCCTGCTGCCTGGGGATCAAGATGTAGAACTCTCAGCTCCTTCTCCAGCTCCATGTGTGCCTGCACACCTCTATGTCTCCCAACATGGCAATAACGGACTAAACCTCTGAAACTGTAAGCCAGCTCCAATTAAATGCTTCCCTTCATAAGCGTTGCCATGCTCACAGTATCTCTTCACAGCAATAAACTCTAAGACAGCATTCTTTAGCGCAACCTGGGAACAAGCTTTGAGGATACATCTACCCCATCAAACCAGCATTAATGGCTGGGGTAACTGACTCAGGGTTAGGTCTAGGAAATACTAATAAGAAGTGAATCCTGGGAGAATCCTAGTCTTTTAACAATATCATAGGCAAGCATCGCTATACATGTTAATTACCTACAGGTATTTGTCCTATGACTGTGCTAGTACTTTTGCCTCCATGGCTTTCAAGAAGCCTGTGGTAACCTTAAATCCCCTGACTATGAAGTGTTTTCTGCCTGGGTCATCTTGGGTACCAGTTCTGAAAAACCTATCCACTGGAGACAGAACACAGAACAGAAGAAAATGCCAGGTTAACAAGAGTGGCCATCACTGACTCCCAGTAAGTCTCCCACCTCCACTTTTCTCCCAGGTGGGAGACGTTATGAATATGAACAGATCAGAGACATAGAAACATCTAACAGGGGATATGACCATCTATCAGTTCCTGGGGCCATTTGTTTGTGAGGGCAAACAGACCATGATGATTTGGTATGACAGTGAAGACAACAGGCAGCAGAGAGTCCAGCAACACTGTGGAGAGACAGCTGCCTTGGGTTAGAATGGCAGGTGTTTTTATGCACCATGGTTTGCACTCTGGTTTTCTGACAACTTCTTACCTTTCAAAGCACACTGTTTCCATGTGTGCTAAACAAAGCAGCTGAGATAAGAAGTCAGTCATAGACCTCACCACCCTCAACTCCTCCCAGGTCCCTCTCTTCCCTCTCCAATTCATTACCTTCTCTTCTTCAATTGCTACATACAAACGCATATTTAGATATAAGTACAACCTGCTGGATCCCTTTCTGTTGCTCATGTGTGTATGATTAGTGCTGACTACTAATATTGGATAAGCAATCAGGGGACTTGTCCCTAAAGAAAACTTGTTCTCCCTCTCTCTCTCGGCAGACATTAACTGCCTGTAGCTTTTCATCTAAGGATGGGGCCTTGGTAAATTTCCCATCCCTGTTAGAGGATTAAGTTTGACCATCGCAGAAATCCACAACTGGTCAAAATGCAAAGAATAGTGACTGAAGGTGGCCAGCCCCAGCTGATGCATCTGTAACACAACTCCTATAACGAAAGCACAGGGAACATTGCCTCTGAAAGTGAAGAAAGACTATGAGATCTGGGGGATCAGAAGAGTGGTCACGAGGGAGTATCTTTTACATATTACAGGGAAGCTACATCCATAAAATCTCAACAATAAGCAAGACCTTTACAATGGCAACACTAGTTGGCATTCCAATTCGGTGGGAAAACATACAGCACTTTGATACCCTTTGAAAAACTCAAAGGCCATCTTCCTAGGTAACAAATGTAATCCCTTTATATTCAGAAGGAGACTCCATGAATAAGCACAAAATGACAAGACTATCGTGCAATCACTGTGTAGTCCCAGGACAGCTTATCTCGACAAGACAGTTTCATTTTACTTGTGTGTGTGTGTGTGTGTGTGTGTGTGTGTGTGTGTGTGTGTGTGTGTGTAAGATCATAAGATGTACCACTCTGGCTTTTAACTCCTTATTCTCCTGCCTCCATCCACAGAGAACTAAGATTATGAGCATTGTTCAACCACACCTAGCTCAATGTTTCATTTCTTGCCTTCAGGAAAGAGTTTACATGGAGCCATTAGCACAGAGCTGATGTCTCTGTCTCTCATCAAAAGAAAAGCACAAGGCTGATTCCCATCAGAACTATGGCAAGTGCCTAAGGAGATAAAGAAGGGCGTACAAGGTGTACAAGGGTGATAGTTCACAAATGAAGAAGATACCAGGTCTCGGTAAGACTAACTGAAAGTTAACAATACCTTTTTCAGAGTAATGAACAGGAGCCAAGCACTCTCCCACTCTCCGTGGTGATGTACCTGGAACACACGAGTAACCCCTTGTTGGCCTCCGGATGTGAACACTCTTCATCCTCTTCAGCTGAGGTACACCTGCTCACCCCACTATTGGGAAAGCTGAGGCTTATAGAGGGTGCCATTTACTCATAAAAGCACACAGTAGATGGTAACCCTTCTATTCAGATATGATTTTATTATATAAACTACAAACTCTTTTTGCTCTTTGAGACAGTCTCATATAGTCCAGACTAGTCTCAAGACAACTATGGAGATGAGATGACTCCTCCTTAACTTCCCAAATGCTGAAACTACAGCCATGTGATAACACAATAAAAATGAATTTTTTAATATATAAAAGATGTAAATTTGGGCTTTTACACTCATGCCCAAGTTCCTGAAATAATGACTCAGAGGTTTAATATTTTATGAATAAATGCATAGGCCATAAAGTTTGGCTTGTTCTCTGACTAGCTTATAATTTAATTAACCTGTGTATTCTATTCTATGAGTGCCACATGCCTGGTTACCTCTCCTCAGTTTCATGTGTCTGTCTCCTCAGAGTTCTGGGAGAATTTCTTCCCATGCCTGACTATTTCCCAGAGTTCCTCTCTCCCTACTGGAACTCCCAACCCCTATTTCCTGCCTCAGCTAATAGGCCGTCAGCCTTTTATTGACAGGTGATACTTCCACACAGTACACAAGAGATTCTCTCTACAAAAGGATTTCTTTATTTCTATTTTATTTTACCTGCATGTATGGATGGGAACTATGTGCATGCCTAGTAACTGTAGAGGTCAGAGGATGATGTTAGACATCCTGGAATCAGAGTTACAGATAGTTGCAAGCTGTCATATGGGTGCTGGAAATAGACTCTAGGTCCATTGTAGGAACAAATTCTCCTTACCCAACTTACAAACTCTGCAGCCCCGCCTGCATCTTTCTTAACTGAACAGGACACTGTAATGCACATCCAGCTAGCCACTATGAGCTGCATCCAATCAAAGAGCCGAGAAAGCCATCATGGAGGGTAAGTGGGAGTTTTTCCTGATGTGGAGGTCTCACTATGGAGACTTATTAATGCATGTTCCTTCGACAGGCAGGCTAGATGTTTAAACCAGTTTCTTAATGGCTGAACAGAACAGCTGGGTACTGTGTTGCTCCAACATAAAGATGACCTTTCTATGAGATTTATCACCTTTTGTTTTCTAATCTTTTGAACCTATACCTCCTACAGAGGATTAATAACAAACAACTAAACTACATATAATACTAAAGAAATTAAATACTATAAAAATAAAAAATACCAGTCAACAAATGACCCAATGAACTAAAGAGATGGGTGTCAAAGGGAGAGAAATAGTGGTCAATAAATAGTTCTTAAAGTGTTCAGGATCTCTAGCCTTCAGGGAATTGCAAAATAAGGCAGCTTTCAGATTCCCTCTCACCCCAGCCAGAATGGCAACCACTAAGAAAGTGTAAGGACAAGGAATGCTGGAGAGGAAGGAAAGACTGGTGTTACCACTATGGAAATTAGGGCTGAGGTTTCTCAAAGGGCTAAAAGTAGACCCACCATTTGACTCAGCTGGGACACTCTGGACCCTGCTGCAGACACACCTGCAAGTCTATGTTCACTGCTGCTCTATTCCTAACAGTCAGAAACAAATGGAACCAGGCTGGACATTCATCATGTATGCATGTTTGCATCTACATGTGTGTGCATGGATGTGAGCATGTGCACTGGTCTGGCCAGTACAAAGTCTACTCTGAGGGGTGTGAGTGAGGATCATAGGAAAGATGGAAAAAGAAGACCCACAGACAAAGGTTAGAAATTGAGAGAAGCAGAGACGGAAGGAAAGGCCATCCAGAGACTGCCCCACCTGGGGATCCATCCCACATGCAGACACCAAACCCAGACACTATTGTGGATGCCAAGAAGTGCTTGCTGACAGGAGACTGATACAGCTGTCTCCTGAAAGGCTCTTCTAGATCCTGACCAATACAGATGCGGATGCTCACAGCCAAACACAGGACTGAGCACAGGGACCCCAGTGGAAGAGTTAGGGGAAGGACTGAAGGAACTGAAGGGGCCTTATCTGGCCTCAATGGAAGAGGAGACCCTTGGTCCTCTGAAGGCTTGATGCCCCAGTGTAGAGATATGCTAGGGCGGTGAGGCGGGAGTGAATAGGTGGGGGTGGGGGGGCACCCTTGTAGAAGCAGGGTAAGAGGAGATGGGATAGGGGGGTTACAGAGGGGAAAACAGGAAGCGGGATAACATTTGAAATGTAAATAAATAAAATATCCAATTTTTAAAAAAATAAAAAGAAGTTGAAGGACTGTCCAGGCAGTACTGTGGCAGCCAGGAGTTTAATTCTCTTAGGCTTTAGATACTTTACAGTATTATGGGAAACAAAGTCACAAGCCAGCAGAGACAATGGCTGATGTATACTCAATATCTGTACTCATCTGGAGGTCTCCCTATTCCTCCTTGTTCCTTCTTCCAATATTAACATCTGCCAACAGACCCTGGCCTGACTTGACTCTACCTAACAGGCAGGCTCTCACAGAAGCAAACAAAATGGCTCCTAACATGTGTGCATGTGTTAACATGTGTGAGTGTGTATAAACGTATGTATGAGTGTGTGTGTGTGTGTGTGTGTGAGAGAGAGAGAGAGAGAGAGAGAGAGAGAGAGAGAGAGAGAGAGAGAAAGGATCTATTGACTGACTGACGACATTTTAAATTACTTGCTGTAAGCACCATGATATATGGTCTAATTCTAAACTTGTAGGTTTTTATATACATCGAGCTTTATGTCCTTGAGCCATATCTCCTTGTTTGCCCTACTACACCCAGAACTGGAGAACTGCCACTGTGCTTTCTAAAATCAATTTAGATTTCTCATCTGAGTAATGCCCTGTAGTGTTTGTAGGTATCTGGCTGTTGTTGCTTGATATCAGGAACAGTATTATAAACAGCAGGATTTCCTTCCATTCAAAGACTGAACAAATTCTGACACATGAAGCTGGTTTTTCTTATCCATTCACCCTCTCTAGGAGTCTAGGTTGCTCCATACCAGCCACAAATACCTGTCCAAGGTCCTGTTTGAGCTTCCAGGAATGCACACAGAAGGGAGATGGCAGGTCACACACAGCAGGAGGCTCTGTTCTCACTCTCTGGTGCATTTCTAATGTCTCCTAAAGTGAACACATCAATGTTCGCTTACTAAAGATCTAAAGAGGCAGCAGCAGGCAGGACCCAGGGACAGTGAGCACCTGCTACTCCTGAGGACCAGCAGCCAGGGTTTAGTTCCTGGCACCCAAGTCAGAGAACACACAATCATCTGTAACTCCAGGTTAGGATATCTGATCTCTTCTTCTGGCCTCTGTGGGTGCTGCACTAGAGAGCACCCACATGAAAATATAAACAAAAATAGATAATAATCTTTTAAGAAAGCAATCTACAGGATTCTCCATCCCCCACATCCTCATCTCCACTTTGTGTTTGTTTCTGAAAATAGCCCTCCGAGCAGGTGTAAGGAGTTCACCTCTTCGTCTGTTTGATCTGTTAAGATTGGTGATGTAAGGCTTTGCAGATACCCATCAGCCATTTTTATATCTTGGCAGAAACCTGCATCTTATCCTGCGACCCGATTTTAGTTTGAGTTGTCTGTGTTTGTTTTGTTTTGCCCCCAACCCGGAATCTTTTCTGTTTTGGATATTAACCTTTTCTTGGATATCCACATATGTATCCCTCACAGTTCTCTCCACCCTTGGGTGTTCTCTTCCATTTTCTTGGTTGTTTTCTTTCACAGGGCTTTTGAAATGGTACCTTGCACGAATTTCTTTGAAAGAATTACTCAGTAACCTCTCAATTTTCCCCCAGAATATGCTTTCTCCCTCCCCGCCGGACTGCTCATTGTCTAGGTGTTTTATTCACTGCACTGGCTATGGGCCGTGGTGCGTGGTCCCTGCGCCCTCTTATTAACCCAATTTTCTTCCCTCTGATCTGCAACAAAACCATGACTAATTTCACTGCCCGGGCTCTGTGGGGAGGGCCTGCGTACCTGCCCTGGTTCCTAGGAACAAAAAGGCAATTAATCCACTGGGTGCCATTACTAGTATGAAAAGGGAAGCCTATTGTTCATTATTTTTAGAAGCTGTTAAACTAACCTTTATGGAAAGGAAATTGGCCTTTGGGTAAAGAAATAAGCCCTGCCCATCCTGCTTTTCACCCATAGCCTGACTTTAATCAGCATGAACTTACACGAGTGTGCATGCATACATTCACAAAGACACACTTATACACACACACACACACACACACATGCGCACAACAGACATTTTTTTTTATCTCCACAGCTTTAAGTTGCTCTAATTTCTGTAATACGTCTAGGATGCACTAAACAATTTGTCATCTGTTTAATCACAGAACACATTGAATGAGGTAACTCTCCTGAATAATTTAAAATTATCTTTTTATTAGTATTTTGTTCTTTGGGCACTTATTACATGCATGTAATGTGTTTTGATCAAATCCAGTATATATTGCCTATCTTTAAATTCCTCCTCTCTCACCCCACAGTTTTTCTTTAGCAACCTTACATGCTCTTTTATTAAAAAAAAAAAAAAAAAAAAAAAAAAAAAAAAGCACTGTATCTTCTTAGTGCTGCCTGGATGTTTATGGGTGGATGGCCATCTTCTAGAGCATAGGAATCCTCTCAGGGGCTGCATCATCCCTGGACAAAACCCTCTTCCCCAATAGCTGGGATTCTGACAGCGGCTGCCATGTTCTCTTTAGAACATCCTTGATTCACACACAATCGAGGTGCAGTGTCTTGACACTTTACAATTTTCTTGGAGAGTTCTCCTGGGCTTTTTTTTTCCTTCGTGTTAAGTTTCTCTCCAGACACTAATGCTTTTTAAAAATCTCAAGTTTTCTACATGTCTGCATGTGTTACTTCACCCTCAACCCCACGTAGAGTCTCTGTGACACAGGAATCAATCAAAGCCACCAAAAGTGTTTGAGCTCCTGTGGATAGCCCCCCAAGCCACTAAGTTCTGAGGGAAATGTCAGGGTATTTCATCAACATAGTTGCCAATAACTCATCCCAACAACAGGTTGCATCCATTCCCTGGGATTAGCTTTGATTACAGCATGCTCCAGGGAGGTGCCATATCCACTCTGGCTTCACTTGTCATGAGTCTGACAGGCTTCCTTCCATACCACAAAGAAGCTATGGAAGAAACAGGCTGTCTTGGACAACAAGTCCCAGCTAGATCCTTGAAAAATGCCACTGGATTAACTCAGGCTACAACACAGGACACAGAGCTGGCTGAACCCACAGGCCTCCAGACTCAGGAAAAACAATGGTTGAGTTCAGCCACAGAGTTTTCAGGGCTGAGCATGTATACAGTGCTTAGAGTGCTTTCATGAAAGAATCCCTACCTTCCATCCCCAGCATGACATAAATGAGGTGTGATGGAACACACTTGTAATCCCTGTACTTAAGAGGTGGAGGCAGGAGGATCAGAAGTTCAAGGTTGACCCTGGCTATATATATTAAGTTTGAGGCCAGTCTGGGATCCTTGAGGCACTATCATAAGTAATAGGGGTTTATATAAAGGAACTCTGAGTATGCATTATTCATACAGGAAAATGTTACTCCATGAATTGGTACCACAGATTTAATCCTTGACCCTGACATGTATTTATAATGGTTCAAATACGATCTTTCCCATTCTCATGATTAGGACGATGTTGTGATTTCTTGATCAGAGACTAGCTACATCTTCAGCATATAGTGGAGGTTTCTATTAGTCCTGGAAAAGCCAAATCTTCTCCCTTGTCTCAGCCCCACACCTCCCCCACACACACACACACACTCAGATGTCCTGATGTGGACTCTGTTGTCTACTTAGGCTTAGGAAGCCACTCCCACTTGTAATGTTAACTCTTCCTTCCCATCAGTTCAGAGGCTTCATATTCCAGCAAACTTCCCCTTGTTTCTCTCCTTTCTAAAACAATTCCCCGAGTTCATTTGGTACCATCCATATGCACATGGATGTAGAGCCATCTACTGGAACATTTACCACCTACCAAGGACCACACCACTGAAGAAAACAATATGTTAAGGAGCTCACTCCTCCACTGTCTGCAGCACACATCAGCAAGGATGCCTTTGACTGTCCATGCCTTTCCTCTGCACAAGTCTTAGCAGTTCTTATTTCATAATGAACAGAATCCTCAGGCTGTTCCACGAGCCCCACCCATTACTATTCTGATCTCTCTCTCTCTCTCTCTCTCTCTCTCTCTCTCTCTCTCTCTCTCTCTCTCTCTCTCTCTCTCTCTCTCTCTCTCTCTCTCCACTCCCCACCCATGGCTTTTCAATTGTGATCTCAGCCTGGCACATTCTATCCCCACCCAATTCCCATGTGACTCACACTCTACCTACCCCTTCAAGACTCTGCTCAAAATGTTTCTTTCTCAGTAAGGTCCCCCTGGAACCATTCCATCTGTGGTGACTGATCTTGACTTCAACTCACTCAATTGACAGATTAAGAGGAGACTCCAAATACCCACCCTGGGGAGTGTCTGTGAGTGCTCTCCCACAGATGGGAGAGTAACTGATGGAGAAAGGCCCACCATGACTGTGGGCAGCACCTATTCAACAGGCTGTTGAATATACAGGATAAACATGGGGAGGGGGAGATGGAGGGAGGAAGAGAGGGAGAAGAAGAGGAAGGGAAGGGATTGGAAGGGGATATAGAGACAGAGACCAAGGAGATGGACAAAGACTGACACAGAGATACTGAGAGCCGCCAGCAAGTGCTGGCTGCACTCTGTCCCTGTGCCATGCTTACTGCTGCCATGTTTGTAGTCTTCAGACAGACTCCTTCAGCCTTTGAGCACACACTCTCACCAGGAACTCTTGAGGAAGCTTCTAGGCTTTGTACCTGAACTGAGGCTGAGTCACTGCACTCATTGTTCTGACGCATCCAGGTTGTAGGGGATGGACAGCTATTAATTCTGTTTCTCCCTCATTATTTAAAAGAATAACACCCCTCCGTGATCTTTAATCTTCTAATGCCACTCTTTATTCCAAAACTATGTTCATATTAGTTTTTACATCTACCTCTCCCAGCAGAGTGTGGCCTTTATGAAAACAGGGTTGATTATGACTTTCAGAGACTATCTACCATCCAGAACAGAAGTCTCAATAAATATTGAACAAATGGATTAAACACTGCCTATTGGAAATCATGAGATGGCACAGTGAGAAAAGTGTTTGCTGATATCCTGACTTCCATCTCCAAGAATCACGTTAGAAGAAGAAACTAACAAGAATTTGTGTGTTATCCAATTCATGTCAACACTTGAAATTCTCTTGTTTTAAAACCCTGCCTCATAAAGCTCTTAGTACGTCATTCTAAGATACTTGGTTACTTGACATCTAGAATCTCCAATTCATCCTACCTCCTTATATCTGTAGCTTCTAATACAAACCTTTCGACAATCTCATTTCCAATCTAGGATCACACAGCTCCCTCTGCCTGCTGTGATCTGAGTATCTGTTTCTGACTTTACACCGCAGCCAAGGATAGTGTAGACTTTTGAAAAGATGTCTATGAGCACTTAAGGATTAACATAGACAGAATGTATTAATTGATGCTGAAGAGATGGATCAGAAGTTTTTGTTCTTCCAGAAGATCCAAGTTCAGTTCCCAGACTCTGAGTTGACTGATTGCCACCACCTGTAACTCCAGCTACAAGGGTTCTGGTGCCTCTCTTCTGGCCTCCATAGGCACTACACTTGTGTAGCACACACACACACACACACACACACACACACACACACAGAGAGAGAGAGAGAGAGAGAGAGAGAGAGAGAGAGAGAGAGAGAGAGATGTACAATGATTAAAATCATTTTAATTTTAAGAATATGTTGTTTTGGGGTCAGATAGTAGAAAAGTGGTAGTTAAGTTTCTTGGCATAACAAAATAAAATGTATGCCTTTCATCAAGCCTCCTACAGTCTGTATTTTAAAAAGATACTAGGCATGTTTAAGAATTAAGTAGTCTACAATATAAAGAGTGCACTCTGGGTGACCAAAAACTTGGATATTGTTCTCAGTTCTACTACTGGGACTTTGCAATTCCCCAGTTTTCAAGTCCCCCTGCCCTTCTTCTTCAAGAGTTACAAATTCTATTGTTAGTAAAAGAGGTGAACATCTTTGTGGATACAGAATTGAGGCTGGTGCTGCTGGCTGTCACATCACCCCCTCTGACAGCATGGTATAGGACCATGTAATGCACTGATTCCATGTGTCAGAAGCAATATGGTTAATGAAAGCTCCTCTCTCAGGACATGGCATGTTCCACGTGAGCTGTCGGAAGGAGGGTTTACATAATGAAATGTACTGGTGCAGAGCAAAGCCATCTGGAACAGCCTGCTTCCCCTTTGGGCCGCATGCAGCTGGGGAGTCCTTAGGAGAGGACAGAAGAAAGCTGTATTCTATCCCTGTGAGCAGGGAGCTATGGGAATGAGCTAATGCCACTGAACGGGTTGAGATCAGCAGTCTGATTTCGATTAGCAGATGGAATGTTGTCTGCTGAATCTTTGTTGGAAGAGGGACCTCCTAAACTCTACTCTGTCTCTATCAGTAAATCATCCCAATCCCAATTATCGTCTTCCCTTGGCCCAAAGATCGGTTTGTTCAGAACCCCAGATTGGACTCCAGTGCTCAAATCCATAAGCAGTTTTTGAGTGGGCATATAAAACATGTGAGTCCAAACACAGAACATTTTTCTGTACAGTTCTGAGGTCTAGGGGTCGGGGAAATGAATAAACAGTTGCAAACACTTGCTCTTCTCATAAAAGACTGGAGTTCAGTTCCCAACACCCCTGTCAAGTGATTCACACCCTGTAACTCCAGCTTCAGGGGCTAAATGCCTCATTCTGACCTGTGTGAGCAAGTTCACGTATATGTGCAGATACACATACACTTAACAATTTTAAATAAAACAATCGGGGGGGGAGGGGTTCAAGTTCTTGTCCATCTCCACATTCCAGAATTCAATTACAAGGCACCTCACTGCTGACACCACTAAGACAAAACTTACACAGAACAGGATTGAAGTGTCCTGACACTCAGTCCTGTGCCTTTCTGCTACTGTATATTAATATGTCGGGCAGTGGGTGTAGGGAAATAAAGGCAGTGGGAGAAAACCTGTGTCCCATCAGAGTTCCAGTGCTCTGGGCGGGCAGACTCAGAGGACTGCCACACGCTCTCCACATGTCCCAAGGTGGGTTTCTGGCCGTGGGAAGTCACGGACCCCAGCCCACGGGGGCTGGACAAGGGGCAATTGGAGGTGTTAGGGCCTCATAGAGGCCAGATATAACAGGTTCTCAGTCTCTGGCATCCCAGATGCCACTGGGCACCAAGGAAGAGCTGAGAACAAAGTGGAAGCCCTGGGCGTGGTGATTCAGTCATCTCCAGGACTGAAGAGAAGAGAGGGAAGGGAGAGAGGGGACACTAGGTGGTTCCCACGTGGGCGAGTGTCCTTTGTCCAGTCTGTGGCTGGAGCACAGGAAGGTCTTCCGGTGGGAGGTTAGACTCAACTCTTTAGGGGAAAACCTATTCCATCGTTCAAGCACAGCAGACCTTGATGAACAGAGACAGTTTTAGAGCTTTATTGTAGAAAGACAGAGAGAAAGAGAGAAGGTAAAAGAAAGAGAGAGGTCGGCCATGGTCACATAGAGAGAAGGGGGGCGATGGAGAGGGGAATGGAGGAGGAAAAGGAGAGCTAGAGATGAGAGTAAGAAAGGTGAGAGCTTAAGAGAGAGAGGAGTGGCCAAGCAGCCCCTTTTGTAGTGGGTGGGACTATCTTGCAGTTGCAGGGTAACTGTGGGAAGAACATACCTGGCCATTGTCAGGTAACTGTGAGGGTGGAGTCTAGCTAGAATGCCAAGAGCTTGGAGCTTTGTCTGTGTGGCTGATAGTCACAGAATTATGGAGTTGAGGACTCTGTGGTGTCAGGCACCTGTCACTGGGAATGTGGCTCACTGTTCTGTCCCTTGTAGAGTTTTCTACTGGGTCTCCAGAGCAAGCCTCGCTCAACCAAAACAGGCTGCCTTTTAGGGTCCCACATTAATCCTTAAAGGGTGTAAGCAGCTTAAAAATATGAATTTAGGGGATGTGAAAGATGGGTCAGTGGTTAGAGTACTGGCCACACAAGCATGAGGACTCAATTTAAAATCTCCAGCATCCATGTTGGTATCACGTGGAAAGGGAACTCTAGCTATAATCTCAGCACGTGGGAGGCAGAGATAGGGATCCCCAAGTAACCTGGTGAACTAGACTCACCAAATTAGTGAGCTCTGGGTTGGAGTGAGAGAGTTGGCATCACTGTTTAAGATGGAAACTGATTGAGGAAGGCACTCTACTGTTCATAATGTAGACTACTTAATTATTGAACATCCCAAATGCTTTTTTTAAAATACAGAATGTAGAAGACGATGAAAGATGTACATTTGCTAATGCCAAGAAACTTGGCCACCATCCCTGCCATCTGACGTCAAACAACATATTCTTAACAGTTTTTTCAACTGAGTTACATCATTGCCAAGAGTGGTGACATATTGCATTATTATTTGAGCCCTGAAATCATCCCAACCCTGGTTGGGTTTTTTTTTTTTTTGCTGTTGTTTGTTTGTTTGTTTGTTTGTTTGTTTGTTTGATAGAAACCAATAAGTTCCTGTGATCTTTCAGCCCCCATGAATTATATTTGAGTATTTATAATAAAATAATTTTTAATGGATGTGTGATCGTTCCTTTATCTTAATTTAAAAGATTCTCTTACACCTAGATATGGCTCCACAAACAAATGATGATACATATGAAAGGGCCAGAGGATATGCATGCCATTCTATCCATTAAGAATGATGGGGGAAATGAATAAACAAGTAAATAAGTAATTTAAATAATTCTTAAAAGAGAGCTGGAAGGACAAGGATGTAGTTCCTAGGAATGTGGCTGTCTAGTATGCACAAGGCCTCAAGTTAGATATCCAGTATTGCAACAAAAATGAGGAGGAAAAAGAGAAAAATGTATAAATAGAAAAGAAGAAAAGGATAAAGGAAAAAGAGGAATAGGAGGGGGATGAAAAGGAGAAAATAAGGAAGAAGAAAACAGAAGATGGAAGAGGAGGAAGGGAAGGAGAGGAATAAAAATGAGGAGTAGAAGACAATGGAGAAAGAAGAGGAGGAGAAAGAAGAGGAAGAAGAGGGTGATGACAACAAAGATGACAATAGGAAGGATAATGGCTCCTACTTTGAGTTTAAGCTGTGTCCTAGCTCTGTGGTGTCCCATAACCTCTGATGTGGCTTCAGGTCCCAGTGACCAAGTACCAGATGTGGTCCAATATTCAATCTCCTGAGGGTGCTGGGTACATCTGTATAAGATGACAAAATGCTTGGGGTGTGAGGACTGGTGTGTCTGAAGCCTGCTAAGATAATCCAGAACTAGGAGAGCTTTACAATATCCATGCCAGTAACAGTAGCTCAAAATCAGACTAAGTTGTAAGAAACAAATTGCCAGCATGGAAAAACATACATGTTGGTCCCTGTGCTGAACTATAAGGAAAAAGAAGGTTAAAGTAGCCATCAAGGCAGCATCAGTCACAGGAGACCCATGGCAAGTTCATTTGTAATATATGCTGCCATCTTACTGGGAAGTGCCATAGAACAAAAAGAGATATTTTATGCTTTATCTTCTTTCTTTAAAGGTGACACACTTGGCTTTAAACACAAACAATTATTTCACAGTTCCACTGACAAACTAAATAAAGGCATGCAAGCAGAAAGGCTTGCATTCCAAGAGCAGGGTCTTAACAGCTTTTAAAATTAGAACCTGATGAAGGTGACAACCGAAAAATACAGATACTGGCCCCTGGAGCCACTGGCACTGGGTCTTCAGGAGCTCTCGTGTCAGGCTTGACATCCTTAACCCCTGTGGTCCGATTGCCTGTGCACATAATAGGAAACTCCAGTTGAGGACTGACAGCTTTAAAAATGGACAGGTTATTTTAAGTCACTTTCTTCTTCCTTTCTTTACCTCCCTGTAGTTTTTTCCCCTCAATAGCTTTCAAGAAATAAATCTTTCTCCACTTTTTTAGCTTTTTTTAACAGCAATAATTGTATGTGAGAGTGTATGTGCATGTATGTGTGTATGAAAGTGTGTGAGTGGTTTTGAGTATGTCTATATGACTGTATACACTGTATACACGTCTGTGGAGAGCAAAGAGGGTGGAGGGGGAGAGAGAAAGAGAGAGTGGACAATTATTTATAATTGGTCACTGCTAAGCTCTGCAAGGTCAGAGCCTTGGTCCTTCATATTCATGGCTACACTTTTGGGCTCATCATTAAGCCTGTAACCAACACTTGTGCAAATTTTGATTAGATTGAAACATGCATGAGCAAGAGAACACAAAAAGACACCAAAAGACTTCTCCTGGTGAACACTCACGCTCAGGTTAGTAACTGGCACATGGCTGGAATCAGCTGTCTAGACAGATTGAAACCCAAGACAAGCAGAGTCTCCATTACATTCTTTCTGTGCAGTAGTTGACTGACTCTCTGGTCTCTCTAGTCTAGAAGTTCCCTGGTGCCAGGCACTTTCTCTTGTTCTTCATTACTCCCGATCCTGAGAACAAAGCCCACCAGTACAAACCAGTCTATCCCTTGTCCTACAGTTATTTGCATCTATGAAAGTAGAATAGCATCACATATAAAAACTATGTCCATTTTCTAAGTATCTCATCTATACATTGTCCTTCAAATAACTTCTTCCCAATTCTACCCTGTTGATGATGTGGGAGGAAGCATTGTTGCAAAGCCAAGGTCTTTCCCCCACTTCCCAGTACCTTCTGGTTCTTCAGGATGCTCAGCATATCTTCTCCACATTCCCTTCAGTACTGGGGCGCCCATCTTTAATTCTAACAAACAATGGTTTCCCTTAAACTAAGCATCTCATGGCTAGATATAGAGTCAAGTGTTTCCTCTTCCAAAGTGACATGAGTCTTTATCTCAATTCTGAATTATACTTAACTCTCAGCTTAGAGCCCTCTCTTTCCTTATAAAGCTCTCCATCACTGAAGAACTAAGAGATTTTTAAACAATTCAGGCTATTGATATTGCCCTTGGTTACCTCCCAGAACTTGAAAATAAGACCATATTGCCGAAGACACTGAACACTTCAAAAATAACACTTGGAGGATTCAAGCTACAATTATCTCAAAGCCTTCTCTCTGAGAACTAGCTCTCATAGTATCTGAAGGCACTATGCAAACTGCTACAGGAGAATGAAGCAAAATTTTCTTGTTTCTTTGGAGATTCAGTTGTATAATGTGATGTTTGTCTGGAAACTGTCTTTGAAAACTGGTAGGGGAGAATAAATTAAAAATTTCTGGTTTCTTTAGAGACTCAGTTCTGTCGTGTGCTATTTGTCTGGAAACTGTCTTATGAGAAGATGTTTTGGCTGAAGCAGACACGTGGGAGGATGTTTTGTTGAGAATAGACATGTGGTGTTTTTCTGGAAGCCATCAGAAAAAGGGCATGTGACATTTTTCTAGAGTAGAAGACACTTGAGAGAACACATGATGTTTGGAAAGGGTATAAATATAACCCAGCAGACAGTAGATGGTGCTGTATGGCATTGGTTCACCTTACCACTTTTTACTGTTCTTCATTAGGCTTTACTGATGCTAGTCATTGCTGACAACACTGTGGCATTGGTTCACCTTGCCTTCTTTGCTGATCATCAATTTTTGTGACTTCATAGAAAGAAACACACCAAAGAACTCCTGGTAGTATTCTGGCAGCTTCTTACCACTTCCACAGACTCAGGTCACTTGACAGAGCCTCATGGTTTCTTCTGAATCAAACTGCCATTGCTGGTTCATGAATGATGTTTGCAAGTGGATTAAGCTACTGCTGCTGATTTGTGTGAACTGAACTGCTGATCTCCTGACAACACAGATCAGGTTTGCTCCAAAGAACTATTTCTAAGCAGGTCTACACCTTTCTTTGCACTAGTACCATTTCCTTTCCACTACCTCTGGTGGGCAGGAAGGGAGGTCAAAGCATCAAAGAACCCTTGTTAAAGTAGGTTTCTTTATTTACATTTCAAATTTTATCCCCTTTCTTCATTTCCCTCCCCCTACTCCCTAACCTACTCACTCCCACTTCCTTGTTCTGGAATTCTCCTACACTGGGGCATCGAGCCTTCACAAGAGTTTACTTTCTATCTAAGATGTGGCAGGAGGAATGAAGCCCCAAAGTAGCAACATCATTTTGGGGGAAATAGAAACCCATTCTGATTCTGGGTGAGTTTTTCTATGGGGAAACTCACATTCTCAGTCTTACTTAGATCAGATAGGTCAGAGGGGTGTTTCCCCCACTCTTCTGTAACTCAAACATAGGGCATACACAAAACAGTTCACCCTGAAACCACACAAAACTGATGTCAACCACAGAAAGCTAAAAGAACTGCAAAGGTCAAAACAAAGTGGCCTGCCCCTGCCCAGGAAAAACTTGGTGCTTAGACCCTTGTTTCTGCTGTGACTGGGTTGAGAACTGCAATGAAAGAAAAGTCAAGGAGCAGACCTTGGAAGTGAACTCTGCAGCCAGTCTCACAAGACCCAGAAGAAGCTCCACTCACAGGCACTCTAACATGCCCAGGTCCACAGGATCTAAGGGTCCCAGAGGCAGCTTGGCTCCCAGGAGCTCTGACATACCCAGGATCTTAGGATCACAGGATCCCAGAATCATAAGATCAGCTGTCTCTAGCTGAACTCTGAGGAGTTCTGACACAACCAGGATCACAAGAAGAAGAGGCTCCAGTCAGATATAGTGGGTGCACCTAACACTAGAGATAATCAGATGGCAGGAAGCAAGTGTAAGAACTCAAGCAACAAAAACCAAGGTTACTGGGCATCATCAGAACCCAATTCTCCCACCATAGCAAGTCCTGAATACACAATCACACTGGAAAAGCAAGATCTGGATCTAAATTCACTTCTCATGATAGAGAACTTTAAGAGGACATAAATAATTCCCTTAATATAGGAGAACACAGATAAACAGCTAGAAGCCCTTAAAGAGGAAACACGAAAATCCCTTAAAGAATTACAGGAAAACACAATCAAACAGGCAAAGGAAATGAACAAAACCATCCAAGATCTAAACATGGAAATAGAAACAATAAAGGAATCACAAAGGGAAACAACCCTGGAGTTACAAATCCTAGGAAAGAAATCAGGAGTCATAGATGCAAGCATCACAAATAGAATATGAGAGATAGAAGAGAGAATCTCAGGTGAAGAAGATAACATAGAAATCATTGACACAACCGTCAAAGAAAATGCAAAAAGCAAAAAGCTCCTAACCTAAAACATCTAGGAAATCCAGGACACAATGAAAAGACCAAACCTAAGAATAATAGGTATAGAAGAGAGGGATGATTTCCAAATTAAAGGGCCAGTAAATATCTTCAGCAAAATTATAGAAGAAAACTTCCCTAACCTACAGAAAGAGAAGTCCATGAACATACAAGAAGCCTACAGAACTCCAAATAGAACCAGAAAGAAATTCCTCCTGTCACATAATAATCAAAACACCAAATGCACTAAACAAAGAATATTAAAAGCAGTAAGGGGAAAAGGTCAAGTAACATATAAAGGCAAACCTATCAGAATTACACCAGACTTCTCAGCAGAGACTATTAAAGCTAGAAGATCTTGGGAAGATGTCATACAGACCCTAAGAGAACGCAAATGCCAGCCCAGGCTACTATACCCAGCAAAACTCTCAATTACCATAAATGGAGAAAAGAAGATATTCCATGACAAAACCAAATTTATACAATATCTTTCCATAAATCCAGCTCTACAAAGGATAATAGATGGAAATCACCAACACAAGGAGGAAAACTATACCCTAGAAAAAACAAGAAAGTAATCTTTCAACAAACCCAAAAGAATATAGCCACACAAACATAATTCCACCTCTAAAAACAAAAATAACAGTAAGTAACAAACACTTTTTCTTAATACCTCTTAACATCAATAGACTCAATTCCCCCAATAAAAATACATAGACTAACAGACTGGATACATAAACAGGACCCAGAATTTTGCTGCATACAGGAAAACACCTCAGTGACAAAGACAGACACTACCTCAGAGTAAAAGGTTGGAAAATAATTTTCCAAGAGAATGGTCCCAAGAAACAAGCTGGAGTAGCCATTCTAATATTGAATAAAATCGACTCTCAACCAAAAGTTACCAAAAACAAAAAGATAAGGAAGGACACTTCAAACTGGTCAAAGGAAAAAAATCTACTAAGATGAACTCTCAATTCTGAACATCTATGCTCTGATTGCAAGGATACCCACATTCATTAAAAAAAAAAAACTTTATGAAAGCTCAAAGCACACATCACACCCCACAAAATAATAGTGGGAGACTTCAGCACCCTACTCTCAGCAATGGACAGATCATGGAAACAGAAACTAAACAGAGACACAGGGAAACTAACAGAATTTATAAACCAAATGGATCTAACAGATAGCTAAAGAACATTTCATCCTAAAGCAAAAAAATATACCCTCTTCTCAGTGCCTTATGATACCTTCTCAAAAATTGACCATATAATTGGTCACAAAACAGGCCTCAACAGATACAAGAAGACTGAAATAATTCCATGCACCTTATCAGATCACCATGGACTAAGGCTGTCTTAAATACCAACAAAAACAGTGGAAAGCACACATACACATGGAAGCTGAACAGTGCTCTACTCAATGATAACTTGGTCAAGTAAGAAATAAAGAAAGAAATGAAAGGCTTTTTAGGATTCAATGAAAATGAAGACACATCATACCAAAACGTATGGGACACAATGAAAGCAGTGGTAGGAGGAAAACTCATAGCTCTAAGTGCCTCCAAAAAGAAACTGAAGAGAGCTTACACTCGCAGCTTGACAGCACAACTGAAAGCTCTAGAAAAAGAAGCAAATACATCCAAGAGGAGTACAAGGCAGGAAATGATCAAACCAAATAGAAACAAAAAGAACTATAGAAAAAAATCAACAAAAGCAGGATCTGGCTCTTTGAGAAAATCAACAAGATAGATAAACCCTTAGCCAAACTAACCAGAGAGCACAGAGACAGTATCCAAATTAACAAAATCATAAATGAAAAGGGAGACATAAAAACGAAGTATATCTTAAAATAAGTACTCTGTTTGTTGAATGTTAACAATTGAAAATATTAAAATCATGTTCTACATACATCGTGGAAATTATTGATTAATTTTCTCACTGTGCTTGAAATTAGCATTCTCTTAATGTTTAACTACAAAGAGTTTTTGCTATTTTGAAATTGTGAAAATATACTTACTGATAGAATAGTTTCTCTCCTAGAGAGGAAAGAAAAAGAAAGAAAGAAAAATCAAGCTGACTGGTAGGACTAAGGTTTGGGGGTTCTCTGTGCAGGGACCTTGGATTAGAAGAAAAAAAGAATCCTAAAGTGACTGGGGCATGGAGTCAGAATAATCAATACAGAGGGAGAGGGGGAGAGGGGGAGGAGAGGGGGAAGAGAGGAGGAGAGGTGGAGAGGGGGAGGAGAGGGGGAGGAGAGGGGAGGGAGAGGGAGAGGGAGAGGGGAGGTGTAACAGATGGAGAACTGGCTCAGCTGGCTAAGAGCATTTGTTTCTCTTGTAGAGGACCAAAGTTTGGTTCTCAGCACCAGATCAGGCATCCATAACTCCAGTTCGAGGGGATCCGACGTCCCCTCCCGGCCTATGCAAACACTGCATGCACGTGGTGTACAGGCATACATGAAGATAAGCTCCCACGCAGGAAAAATTAAAATGAAGGGGGAATTTTTAAACTGGTTTTTGTTTGTTTGTCAACTGAAACCCAGGAAACAAGAAAACAAAGTGAAACTATGTGTTGGAGCTAAGAAGGGAAACAGAAGTGAAAATGTGAGTTTATTTTGAGAAGGCGTCTTTAGGTGATCGATGCATCCTGGCTAGAAACAGCTCTATAGTCATACACAGCTTCGTGAGCTCTGCATGCCAAGGGCTCAATCCTGGTGCAGAAGTGAGACTCCAATTTAAAGTGCCGCCTTCCACTTTGTGAGACAAATTACTGGGCTGCGAGTCAGTTGCAGTAAACAAGTGGAGAAATTCCCTTCTTTCGGAGAACGACTGATTTCTCTGGGTCACCGGAATAAAAAATAATTTCTAGAATTACAGGAAATAAGTGCACAACAATCCCCATTTGAGGAGGCAATGTACAGATGCCCGTAGAAGGCCACTCTGTCTTCTGAGGAGCAGAAATGACAAGGTCTCCAGAACAAGCAAAGGACCAGAGCTGTTAGCTCTACGCCAATCTCATGCTTTGGAGATGTTAACATAATTTTGCATGAATTCTGATAATGCTGTGTATTTTTTTATAGGTTTCAGCATAGTAAAGGGAAGTTTTAAAAAAAACAGCTTTGAATATTACCTAGAATAGACCAGCGAATGTGGTTTCAAATCAGGCTTATGAACACATATGTACATACCACACACACACACACAGTTAATTATGGAAGAAAGGCTAGAGGTCACTTCCACTTTCAGCTACTTGGGGCTAGACTGATTCCCCTCACAGTCAGGTAGACACCCTCCAACCACACAGGATAGTGACAGCTGGGATCTGTGCGCTCTGTCACTCTGCGCTCTCAGATTGTTGCTCTGTTATCACACCAGCTTGCAGACCTGTTAGAACTCCTGCAGACCATCTCAACAAGTCTGGACGAATGTAGTTCTTCTCTTGTGAAGTCAGCTACACAGGTGCTGTCTGCAGTGCTTTGTAGCACAGTATTCCTGGATGGCTAGGAATGCTAGCCATTCTTAATAAAAATAAATAAATAAATAAATAAATAAATAAAAAGACTGTAAAATACTTCTCAAATAAAACTGTTATATATATGTATACGTGTGTATACACACATACATGTACAGAATAACATGGTTTTACTATGTTAGTGTGTTCCACAGCACATAGAACAGGGTACACGTTACTTTCCAATAATCCATAATTATTATTGCAGTTGATCAGAGTGACCCACAGTGAGATGATCACCAGGAGCCTCCCCAGCTGAATACCTGTTCCCAGCTGATAGCTACTGGGGGAGAGAGGGTCACCTTTATTTGGGAGTGTGACCACCTTTATTTGGGGGTGTGACCATTCACAGATTGCTTGTGTCCCCGTGGATGATTCCACACCTGTGTGCATGTGGGCAACACTAACTTGACTCATGAGTTAATGCAAGATGAGGGCACACAGTTGGGAAGTAGAAGTGGCAGAGAGTAGTAGATCAAGGGTGAGTTGGAGGAGAAGGGGTGAAAGAGGATTTGATCAAAATACATTGAATACATGTATAAAATAATAATAATAAAAAAAGAAACAAGTGACCCAGGAAACCAAATCAACCACGCTCCATGTAATATGGCAGTCTATAAGCAAAGGCATCACTTAAGAGTCAGAGACTGGGCTAAGTGGGTTTTCTGTAATACTGAGACCAGGTCGACCTGCTTGCTCTCTGACTGTATGATAGAGTACTGTGTAATGCTTGGGAAATGCCATTTCAATTTCCGAAATCTAGCTAGGGAATCATTTGAGGCTGGATTTGCATTACTTGGATTAAACATCTCAGGGGTGCTCTCAAAATTCAGGCTAATGTTTGCTTGTTTTCTCCCCACCCATCCATCACTTTTAAATCTCAACTGCCACAGAGAAGCCACTGAGCAGAACATGAAAGCAGATAGGCCCCTCCAGCCCACCCCACACTGGCATCACTTTGCCCAGCCTGCCCACTTGATTTTATCTCCCATTTGGGAGAAACCTCTGCTCATTCTTATTGTAATCTACCCAGCCCATCCATGCTCACTCCCAGTAGCTCTCTCACTAATACCACAGCCTCCCTCCCACAGCCTGGAAGCAAGATGGAAGCAGAGACCTTGCAAGTGTCTAATGTCTCTGTAGTAGCTTTCTGACACTGTGACAAAATACCAGAGAAAATCAACTTCAGAAGATAAAGGATTTATTAGGGCTCAGAGATTTTTGTGGTGTAGCTGCCACACTTCTTGGATTGAGCTGAGACAGAGCACATGAGTGTCTAGCAAGCCACTTTGCATCTAAGAGGCCAGGAAGCAGAAACACCCAAGCAGGTGAAGGGCCAGGATACCACTAACCCCTTTAGAACACAACCCAGTGACCTCACCTCTCCAGCAGACCCCACCCTCTGAAAGTTGGAGCCCTTAGGAACGTTTCAACTGTATAGCATAACACTGTAGTTCACACATTTGTTCTTACTTTCAACCCATAACTGTGGTCTCCATCCCAAGGGCGAGCCTTAGGAAGTTGCCTGAACAAGCACTTCTAGTTTAGGGAGGCATGCTGCTAAAGTTTGATCTCAACAGTGAGTGGAGGGCATAGATTCCCAAGCTGGCATTAGCCCTCAACGCCCCACCCCTCATGGTAGATCTTTCTGTGCTCAGGAGGCAGTTTACTACTGAAAGTCTGAAGGTCACCACTAAATCACAGCTTGAATCCAATGTTGTAGTTCCCCATGATAACATAAAACTTTTTTCTTAAGCATGTACTGTTACACAGAGCCCTGTAGGCAGTACCAATCCAGTTGGCCCTTTAAGACATAAACACGGTCTTCCAGACCTATTGAAGAGGGACTTACAAAGGAATTCTAACAGTCCACAAAGGGGTGAGAATAAAGCCTAAAACAAAGCCCCAAGCCACAGAGTCTTCTGCAGTCAACATGTCCCTTGACAGGAGACTGCTTCTAGCTCAGTAAATTTGTTCTCTGCTCCGTGACACACTTCAGTAAAATATATACATACATCCATATGCCACAAAAGGCCCCGAAGAGTTTAGCAAGGGTAACTACAGGACATGTATACAAGGGGCACTAGGGTGGAGAACTGAATGAGTGGAGAGGGTGAGTGGTTTATGTTGCATTTCAATCGACATGAAATAGTCATTGCCGGATGAAGTCATTTCTTGAAAGACAAATTCCAGTGCATATGGACACTGTGGACAGGAGAGGTCCCCTGTGACTCTCCATTTAGCTGTCATTAGAGTTCTAGTAACAGAATGATGGGACAATTATAAAGAAAGGAGGGCCCACGGTGCTCAGGGAAAGCCCAACCATGAGAATACTGTCATAGCCACCCACTATAGGCAAAACCTTTACGTTGCTGTGTGAGAGACAACTATAATAGGAAAACATGGGGTTCACATTTGGCCTAGTGAGTGGAATTCATACCATAGACTCACCGGGTCACTTTGAGTAGTAATGTCATGTTGGACTGATACCTACTGTTTCTAGTCAGAACCCTCCATCAAAGCTGAGCCAGAAACATTACAGGCATATACATCCCCTTTGTCCCTTAACCAAACAACGTTAGACTAGGCTCTCCATGCCTATAACCACACATTTCCTCATTCATAAAAGGGAGAGCTGCAAAGCTGGAGGGCGACCATGCTGAGCGTGGTGCCTCCATGGCTTTCTTGATGAGGAACAGGGTTTACAAGGGTGCTCACTTGCAATCCTGTCATTGGATGATGCTGTGACATGGGATCTATAGGACACCATCCCTGTACTGAAGTATCATGTGGCTGCATCACTAAGGCCCCTATTGGCTGGAATAAAATATGACTTTCTACAGCAGACCTGGCTGTGTTGTGTTGACAGTGTAGGCTTGCCTAGGCATGAAATGCTAACAAACCCTGTCTAGATTTATAAGTGGAATAGTAAATTGAATGTAGATGGAGAGAGAGAGAGAGAGAGAGAGAGAGAGAGAGAGAGAGAGAGAGAGAGCATGGTATGCATCGATGCTCTTAAGAACTGAATAGTAAGAGGCCAGGAGCCGGGGAGTACTCAGCTTTGCCAACACTGCTTTACAGGACCTTAAACAGATTCAGGATTTCCCTGGGGTCTCATTTCCTTAACCTAGAAAATGGAGACCATCATAATTGGTCTTACAAATCTGAGGGGGAGACTACTTGAAGTTCTGCCCTGAAAGTACTTAGCATAGTTCCAAGTATCTTGATATAACTAGATCAAAGCTATCATCCACACCATCACGATTTAAGATTTCAGCAAGATGTTGTTCTCTCTCTCTCTCTCTCTCTCTCTCTCTCTCTCTCTCTCTCTCTCTCTCTCTCCCTCTCTCTCTCTCTCTCTCTCTCTTTCTCATGTGTGTGTTCAGGGAGGGTGTGGTGTGCAAGACACAGGGCAGATGGAGAGACAGAGAGTGTCTATGCTGTATGTGTGTGGTGTATGCTCACATGGCATGTATGTGAAGTTTCATGTCCTGCTTGACTCGCTAGATCCAGTTCTCATCAGAAATGTGCACACATATTCAGCAAACAATGCAACCCTTAGTGAGTGCCAGCCTTTTCCAAACACTTAGTATTTCTACAGCCCATGAGTTAGAGCATCTCCTCCCTGAATGAGTTAAGGGAACAGAGGCGCACACAACAAGGCTCACGAACATGCCCTGGAGTGTGTTCCAACAGGAAGTATGTGTGCGCACTATGGTTCATTTCCAGAAAGATTGGCACAGACTCTGGCTGTCACTGCCATGCCTGGGGTCATAAGCCAGCCTCACGCCCTGCCATCTCAGACCAGCCCTTCTTGAGTGTTACTGGGTCTCCTCACCAAAACACCAAATGTTTCGGGTGGATCCGCCATTTACTCTGATCCTCCACCCCTCTGTGTACATCCTAACCCACCACGCATCTTCTATATCCCGCACTCCCAACTACAGCCTGAGATATCCATCCGTATTTTTTGCAATATTTCCTCCCACAGTGCCGTCAGCCTCCCTCCCTGACGCATACTACTCGCTCTATTTCACTTGCAAGCAAAGGGGACCAGGTGGCATGTCCTAATTTTGTGTGTCTGTAACTTCACTTACCCAGGAGGCGATCTCAAACTTTGTCTTGTATTTTGTTCTCACGGTCATCCGCCTACTTTAACATGGCTCAGGCATCTTAGAAGACAGAATGATGAGTAGAATCAGTTTGATAGCGTCCCCCTCAAACCCACCACCACCACCACCACCACCACCCTGCATGCGCCACCTCCCGCCCCTGCAAAATTAAAGGAACTATTTTGTACGCTAGTCTAGAGCGCCATCTGGTGGTTATTCCTTAAACAGCTTACAAATAGTGTGCTCTAGAGGTAATTCTCTGCTCAGCTTAACAGAAGTGAGCTACATACCAATACATCAGGAAGAAGCAGGTAACGTCAAATGAACAGAATCCGCTCTACACCAAGGAAAACACAAATGTGTGAATGCATAGATCCATGTTCTAAAAAGGAAAGATCAAATGTCTGATGAACCAGGTGCAGAACTTGCACTGGCCCCTATTTCATGCCTGCCTATTAACCCCTAAAGAGTAGGCAAGACTATTTCTCTCTGGCCTCATTTTCCTCACATATTTTAACTATAGGAGTAAAGTGGACCTTTAAATCATGTCTTCCCATGTCATCCACAAATGAAGATGTGAAATTAACCTTACATTTCTGATGCCAATATGCCAGGATTTCCCATTTAAGCGCATCTCACAGAAGGGTGGCTTGTCCTGAGCACTGAGATTTTCATTTAATAATCTATGTCTTCTTGGGGGCAGCATTGTTTACCGGTGTGGATATCTTTGTTCAAACCAGTGGGGTTTCATAAGGCTTCCTCACATCTCCTCAGTTTTAGTTAACACACCTGCCCCAACTTCTAATCTCATCCATCTGGAAACTTTAAATAGAAGCATTCTCCACAAGTGATTGGTCAGAGAGGCTTCAGAGGCATCTGAAACAAACAACACAAGCTATTGCCATTGCTCCCGTGGTTGTCCTCCATCACTAGATAGTAAGAGCCTATTGTTGGAGATATCACATACTTCCCTTGAACTAATCAGGAAGCTGTGTAGCTCACCAGCTTTTATCACGTGAAAGTGCTAAGCAGGCTGGGGGCGAGGAGGAGAGGGTAAAGCTCCTGATGGTCTGACCCAAAGCTGGAGTCTGCAAACAGCAGCCACCTATGAGGCAAAATGTGATCACTTGTGCAACTTTGATGAGACTCTTTTATGGGATGTGGTAGCTGGAATAAACATGGCCCCCAAAGGCTCATGTATTTGAATGCCTGGTCATCAGGAAGTGGCACTACTTGGGAGGGATTAAGAGGTGTGGCCTTGCTGGAGGAAGTGTGTTATTGGGTGTAGGCTTGGAGTTTTCAAACATCCCACACCAAACCAGTCTCTCTCTCTCTCTCTCTCTCTCTCTCTCTCTCTCTCTCTCTCTCTCGCTCTCTCGCTCTCTCGCTCTCTCGCTCTCTCGCTCTCTCGCTCTCTCGCTCCTCTCTCGCTCTCTCTCTCTCTCTCTCTCTCTCTCTCTCTCTCTCGCTCTCTCGCTCTCTCCTGATATAAAACTCTCAGCTCCTTATTCAGCACCATGTCTGCCTGCCTGCCTGCCACCATGCCTCCCACCTTGATGACAATAGACCAAGCCTCAGAAACTCTAAGTAAGCCCCCAATCAAATGCTTACTTTTATAAGAGTTTCCATGGTTATAGTGTCTCGTCACAGCATTAGAACACTGACTAAGATGGGACGGGGGAGGCAACCAGTCTCTTGATTACATCTGAAGCCTGCTCATAGAACTCATACCTAGTACCACACACATGGTCAAAACCCATGGCCAGAGGAGTCGTGGGCCCTGTGCTGATTTGATAAGTGGACATGTCAAACTTTCTTCTAATTACTCATGTTTTATCCATAGATTTGTCTGAACTCACTTTAGGCAGAGAAGCTTTTTGCAAACTCATTAGCAAGCTGTGTGCTGAGGATGAGTGGCTGAGAGCTGAGCTGGAGATGGACCATCTAGATCATTGCAAGCCCCCGGACTCAGGGGACATCACAGAAGGGGGGGAAGAGTGTTAGAGTCAGAGGACGGTGAGTGCTGTGAAACGTCTCCTCTTGACAGGACTTCTTGCACTCATGCGATCATGGCAGCTGCAGCTACCTGCACTAGACTGAGCCAGTCAAGGATTCCAGCATGGAGTTAGGAGGGTCTCCCAAAGTCCCATCAGTGTGAAAGACAGACAGGGGTACCAGTGTTCAATGGCCAGAGGGACCTTTGTAAACCTTACACTCTCAAGGAGTGATAGAGTTGACAAAGTGGCCAGAGGGACCTTTGTAAACCTTACACTCTCAAGGAGTGATAGAGTTGACAGAAGGGCCAGAGATTTGAATACTCTCAAGGGTTAAGAATGGACAATGGCCAGAGGGACCACTGTATGTGTTTACATTTTAGACACGCTCTATGCTGTTTTAAAATATCTCTGGAATAGATATGTTCCCTAGAGAGTTTACCTGTCCAGGAGATTAACAGGTCTATGGGTTGGCTTGGAGAGGGGAGATAGTGTGTCTTCATTCTTTATGAGAAAGCCTCCATATGGTAATCTGATGAGTCTGGTAGTTCCAGGGACTAGGTTCAGCTATCTCTCTGCTAACGACCTTCTGGGTAGTACAGCATGTTACATCTCTTCCTAGGACCAGATACAGACACAGTCCCATTCATTTGACCAGTGATTTGAGTCCTGCAGCAAGATCCTTGGCTATAAAGGTGTAAATTCCCAGGGAAGAATCCATCCCCAAGGTCCTCTCATCCTATTAATACATGTCCAGCTACCAAACATCAAAGTCAGACCAAGGAGGTGTGACATAGGGCAGACACCCTGGATGCAGAAAGGACAAACTCGCTTTCTGTTTAAGGCTACCCGAGCCAGTTCATTCATAAGGCATATCGACTTCTTTAGCCCAAATAGAATGGCCATTTTGAAGGATGAGTTGGCTGGGAATATAACCACACAGAACCTCAGAGATGAAGAGAGATGTGGCTTAAGGGAGACAGGAAAGAAAGTGCATCCGCTGCATCTGTTTGCACTGGCAGGAACAAAAAAAGTGAGAAAATATGAATGTTCTAGACCAGGAAACAAAGCTCCAGCATGCGATGAAAAGAAGACTCTCAGGCTGGAAGGATACTGACACTCAGCCTTGAGAGAGAAAGGGGCTTCACAAAGCAGACCTGAGATTCATGAAAAGCAGTCACTGGCATGGAGAGTTAGCCAGCTAAAACAAAACCATGTCTGGCACGAGTGTTTTTAAAAAAGAGACCAAAATAACGATGATTCAAGAAAATATAAATATGTAGAATGGAGCAGATAATAGGCCATTGTATGAATAACTGTTCTTCCAAGAGGAGAGAATATTTACAACAGAAAATAGTATTCAGCAGCATGTGGAGAGTGAGTTAGAATGAATGCCAGAGGCTCGTTATCTGGGGGCTCAATAGTTTTTCAATCTCCCAGGAAAGTATCATAAAGATTATCACAAATATTATACTTGAGAATGGCATATGGCAAGCTGCTGGAGTGAGGGCTCAGTGGCTCAGGGTGCAGATTGCTCTCACAGAGGGCTGGAGTTCATTTCTAAGCACTCACACTGGGCAGCACTGGCTGCTCATACAGGGGACCTGGGTTTGAGTCCCAGCACCCACATGGAAGCTCATAATTACTCCTAACTCTAGCGTCAAAGGATTCAACATCCTTTTGTGTCTTCTGTGCAACAACCACACACATATGACACACACAGAGAGATAGATGCACACACATGAATAAAAACAATCAGGATAACATTCGTCACTAGCTTCTCTGTACTGTGATGTGAACGTCCATCAGGACTGTGTCTGGTTAGTTTGGACAGAGAACTATGGGTTTATAAAATATGGCATCTCCCAAACGGAACATGCTCCTTGATGTATTGGCTCAGCACTCCTCCCCAAACTCTCAATCCATCCATGGACTACTCTATATTTCTACAGGATGACAAAGGACAGCTCAAATAGAAATTTTTCCAAACCCAAACCCTGATATTCTCCTAAAAAGTGCATGCTAGGTTTTTTTTTTTCAAATTATTAAGCACTTGTCACACAAACAGGAGGATATGATTACAGGTCCCTAGAGCCCATGTGAACTGGACACGGTAGTGCATGTGTCTAACCCTGGCACTTTATGGTGAAATAGGAGGTGGAGATAAAAGAATGAATGCCCTAAAGTTTGCAGGCCAGATAGCTGGGCATATGCAGCAGAAAACAATATGGTGGAAGGGAATGACCAATATGGGAAGCTATCCTCTGACCTCCATACATGTGCCATAGAGGGCACACACACACACACACACACAGAGAGAGAGAGAGAGAGAGAGACAGAGACAGAGACAGAGACAGAGACAGAGACATATACACAGGGGCAGGGTGGGAGAGATGGGGGGAGTCTTTTTTAAATGCATTTTCTAGTTAGATAAAATAGAAGGCACACTGGGTTTATCACTGACTTTCTCTGGAAAGTTCAGGAATGTCATTGACTCACCTTGGACAACACACCGTTCTGGAATCCCACGTGGCTGTAAATGGAGCATGCACTGTCTTCTTCCTTGCTACCACATCTTCACATTGCTATCATTTTGGCCAGGATTATCAAGACATCTTCCTAAATTTATCTGCTGTCATCTGTCATTACTAATGCAATTTACCTCTAGTTGCACACTCTTAGGGTGGTCCTACCATCTAATCCAGGATATATGGCAGTGGATAGGATCACAACAGGTACACACTGGGATGTCTCACACAAGCCAGGGCCTACAATCACCATAGAGATTGTAGAGAACCTCAGAGATCAAATGAAAGGAAAAAGAAAGATAGACAGACGGACTGGGGTGGACTGGAGATAGGCAGGAGCTGGGTGGAAGCTGTTAGCTTAGCAACCAGAGCAACCAGGGCTGCCCCAGGCAAAGGCTGACAGCAACTGCAGTTGAAAACCTTAAGGCTCTTGCAAGCACACAGCTGGACTTGGGCTTAAGCCAGGCCTGGAAGAATCCCATTTACCAAGAGAGTGCACCTTCTGGGAATCCTGGCTCCAATGTGTCTACACGGTTTCCCTGGAGATTTCTTTTAACCTACTCTCACCTGGCTCTGGTGTTGGGAAGGTTAATGACAACTCAAGCAAAGGGTGCCATCTCTACTTGGTGTCATTTTCTGTGAACATTTAAAAGCCACACACACACACACAATTAGGCAATGCATCTATAACTTATGCCCTTTTATGGGAGTTCTCTGGTTAAATTAGATGCTGGGAGCTGAAAACATGGTGCGGGGATTTAGAGCCCTTGCTTCTCTTACAGAGAACCTGAGTTCGGTTCTCAGCCTCCATTAGTCATTTCACAGTGGGAAGGAGGCAGCAAGGAGAGAGTACAAAGTATCATGGCTCAGGTGTGTTTTCATCCAGATCTTGGCCTGGAGGTTGGGTCACAGACGTTTGGTTATCTTTATGTGCTTTAGTGTAAATTAAGTGCTACAGACCAGTTCTGTGTTAAACGTTACCTGGAATGCCATTTAAGCACTTACTAATCTTTGGTCTTCTAAGACATTTCTTGTTCCTTCAGGCACTGGGAGTCAGGAAATCCTTAGACACAAGGCTCGGCCTCATGAGTATAATAACTAGTTGTCTGTCCATGCTACTCATGAAGACTTTCTCTTTATCTGAGCCTGACCTGGTTGGGGCAACCTGACTTTGGGCTGTGAATGGGAGCTACCATATTTCCCCCATTTTCTTACCTGATTTTTCTTGTCCATACTGAAAGCAGAGTTCTGAGGATTTCTGTTCCTGCTCGGTAACCCAGAAAACTGACAGCAAGGGTTTTCACGAAGAACCCTCAAAGGCTACCCCAGTGTCTCATAGAGAAGTCCTAAAGATGTTGACCTGTTAGGTAAAGCCCAAGAAAATCACCTGCTGGTTAACCCCTTGCCTGCTAGCCCCCAGCACACAGTAAGATCTTCCACTAGGTTTAAGAATAATTTCTCTTCAATTGAAGAAAGCCAAGGGTCCTGAGTCCCAGAGGAAATGTCTTCAGAATGATCAAGCCCTAAACAGAAACCTGGGATGGGGGAAGCTTCCCAGAGTCAGTGCCTGTGACCTTAGCTGAGATGCCTAACAGTTCTTGGAAAGCCAAGAACATATAGCAAAAAGATGCTTAAAAGACTCACTGGTATTTCCAAATAATCTCAAGGCAACCTCAAGATATCTTCTTATCCATAAAACAAGAAGACAGTGTCAAGAGAGGGTGTGTTCCTGAAAACCAAACAGTTTATCACTATGAGATATTTAAATCTTGAGAAAGTTCAAAAAAAAATACAAAAAAGGGCGGGGGGAGAAATGTCGGGGGGGACTCCAAGTTTAAAAGAAAAGCAATTATGGAAATATATAAGTAAGTTCGGAGAAGAATAGCAGAGCATTTACTTCTGAGAATGTCTTAGGATTAAAGAGAATGTAGTTAGAGATGAAGCAGGACCATAAAATTCTTAGAATAAGAAAATAAATAAATAAAAGCAAACTCATTCCAGGAAACCCATATATAATGATATTTTAGGATGCCTCTCACAGGAGTGTGGGGAAAACACGATGAGGGGTTTATGATCAATACACTACAAACTGAACTTTAACTCACTATGTATCAGCCCGCAAGTCCATTCCTCCCGTGCTGTGTATCTTTGTAAAAATGGTCCAAACACAGAGTGGTTCAAATATTGATACTTGCTTCATTTCCTCAGCTCTGCTTCATCAGGGTGGTCTATGTTCTCCCCTAATTATCCCTTTGCTCCATTTCTCTTCCTTCAACCCTACCTTCTCTCACACAGACCACCACAGCAGCATCCAACCCAGCATCTCAGTTCTCCCCTGGTCTTTTCCACTTGGAGGTCTATTTGAGTACATATAAAATCCTGTCAGTCCTGTGGCTATAACCCTCTAATCACTTTCCATTGTTCTTTTTAAACAATGCATTTCATTTACCCTATTTTGTGTGTATGAGTATGTTGCTGGCGTGTGTGTCTATGCAGCACATGAATGAATGCCTGGGGTGCCTGCAAAGGCCAGAACAGGGTGCTACAACCTCTAGAACTGTAGTGGATGTGTTTGTGTACCACCATATGGGTGCTGAGAACTGAATCTGAGTCCTTTACAGAAGCAGCAAGAGCTCTTAACCACTGAACCATCTGCCCAGCCTCTTAACACTATATTTTAGTGTTTGAAAATTCCACACTCTTATTTAACATGCATTGATCCATCTATCACCCTTTCCATCCATCAATATTTGTCTATCATCCATCTATCTCTATCTTATCTATCTAATTTATCCATCCACCTGCCTATCCATCATTCATCCACCCATCCATTTCATCTATGCATATATTCATCTATCTAGCTGTCTGTTATTAATACTATCTTTCCATTTCCAAGTCTATCATTGGCACCCCCATTGTGTGTACAGTGTGTGTACAGAAGTGTGTAGACTGGACATGAGCAATCTTCTAGGAGACACATCCCCAAAGATTTTCCCTCAACAGCCATCAACAAAAACAAAACAAAACAAAACAAAAATTAGTAGCTTCTCTGTTAGGAGAGGGCCTTGAGATAGATAGATAGATAGATAGATAGATAGATAGATAGATAGATAGATAGATAGATAGTGCTAAGCAGGTTTAGGGTTGACATTTGAAGAAAATAAATGGACTCTGGATACTAGGGGTTGCCACCAGTGCCTGGCACTTGATTTCAGAATAATTAGGGAAGATGAACAGTAGTACCTAGTATAAACATGTCTTAAATATTGTCACTCTCTAGTCATACAACAAAGCAGTTTTCCCTTTTTTCACTGGATGTGTTCCACTTCAGTTCACTGGGGAAATGTGTGGACATATTTCAATAAATGCAAGACCTTACTACAGAGGTGGAGGCAGAGAAGACTGTTAATGCTGACAAATTATACCTGATATAAAGTGTTGAATGTGTAAAAAATTTAATCCAATCAAAATTCCTCAAGTTCTTTTTTGTTTGGTTGGTTGGTTGGTTTTTTCGAGACAGGGTTTCTCTGTATAGCCCTGGCTGTCCTGGAACTTACTTTGTAGACCAGGCTGGCCTCGAACTCAGAAATCTGCCTGCCTCTGCCTCCTGAGTGCTGGGATTAAAGGCGTGCACCACCACGCCCAGCTAGATTTATTTATTATTATATGTAAGTACACTGTGGCTGTCTTCAGACACACCAGAAGAGGGCATCAGATGGTTGTGAGCCACCATGTGGTTGCTGGGATTTGAACTCAGGAACTTCGGAAGAGCAGTCAGTGCTCTTACCCATTGAGCCATCTCACCAGCCCAATTATTCAAGTTCTTATAAAACGACTATACTCTTAGCATAGGAGTTAGTTGCTTCTCTCATTGCTATAGCTAAATGTCTGAGAAAACATAACTGAGGAAAGAGGAGTTTACTCTGAATCATAGATTGAGAGTCCAGTGCATCATGGTGGGGGAGACCCTAGCTATGTGAGGCAGGACTATGAGGAAGCTGATTGTGCTACCTTCTTAGTTAGAAGCAGAGTGAGATAATGACTGGTGCTTGGGTCATATTATTATTATTATTATTATCATTATTTCCAGAACTCAAGCACATAGAGAAGATGCTTCCCATTTTGGGGGGCCGGCCCCCCCTGCCTCAATCAAACCTGTCTGGAGTTGCCCTCAGGGATATACCCAGAGGTGTGCCTCTTGAGTGATTATAAATCTTATCAAATTGTCAATCACGAGCAGATATCACAGGTCTCGCCCTTATCAACATGACAGCTAATCAAACCACTTCATATTCAGGGTTTTGCTTGTATGTGTCTATGTGCACATATGTGTATCTGTACTCACACATATGCAGATGTATGTGCATGTGGGGGAGGCACAGGTTGACACCAAGTGTCCTCTTTGATCATTCCACTTCAGTTACTGAGTCTCTCAATGAATCCAGCACTCCCTGATTTAGCTCTTCAGTTAGCTTTCCCTGGGGATCCCCAGTCTCTGCCTCATAAGCACTGGATTACAAGTGGGCTGCCACATCTACTGGATTTTATCTACTGGGTTTCTGACCTTGGGTCCTCACATTTGCAAGACATGTAGTTTATCCACTATCTCATTTAGGGTTTTACTGCTGTGAACAGACACCATGACCAAGGCAACTCTTATAAAGGAAATCTTTAATTGGAGCTGGCTGAGAGGTTTAGAGGTTCAATCCATTATCATCAAGGCAGGAGCATGGCAGTGTCCAGGCAGATGTGGGGCTGGAGGAGCTGAGAGCTCCACCTCTTTTTCTGAAGGCAAATAGGAGAAGACTGGCTCCCACATGATTTGTAGGAGAGTCTCACTGCCCACCCCCACAGTGACACAGTTCCTCCAACAAGACCACCTCCTAAACAGTGCCAATCCTTAGGCCAAGCATATTCAAAACCACCACATTCACTGAATCATGTGGCAAGAACCTGTGGCCCTTGGCCTGGCATTCCAAAGGGAATGGGATGTACTGAACCAAACCGTGAGCATAGAAGCAGATTCCTTCCCTTGTCTTGGATGGCCAAAGCACATTAAATGTACATAATGAAGGCCAGCTCCGAGACCTGTATGGCAGGGAAGTGATTCTTACCCTGAAGGATCTGGGACACTTTTGTTTTCTTCTTAGTAAATGATACTTAAATAAAACCGAACATGATTCTCCACAGTTTCTTATCATGCAGTGAAAGGCACTAAGTTGGCCAGACATTTTCTACATCTTGCTTTATAGTAATATAAAGGGTTTTTTTTTTAATGTCTGCATGATGTTTCATCCCAGGTTGAGTTCTGAGTGTTGCATATAATTAACTGTCCTTTCCCTTTAGAAGAAGTACAAGATGAGCTTGTGTACCCTATGCTGGGAAGCAATGGGCTCCCAAGACCATGAGCACACATGAGCTGGAAGGACTCCTATGGGCTGAGCTTCGACAACTTAAGATTTAGTGGCAGAGAAACCATGTTAGTAGACTAAAGTACTTTGACTCCAGGACTCAGCTCCATAGAAATACCTAAAGCAGACAGGATGATCAAAAAGGAATCCCGTCGTAAAAGACTTCCAGGAAAGAGAAGACTCACCATTTCTCACCTCCAGGCCAAGCCAAATTCTCACATGATGCATGTGGAAAGCTGGGAGTTTGAATATGTTCAGAGCAAAGCATTCACAGTCTCAAACTTTGTCCCTTCAATAACTTAGCATAATCAGAAAGTATGCTTTTATGATTCAGAGTCCCAAGGGGCCAGTGGGAGTGGAAGAGGGATAAGAAAGAATCTTGGTGGTAAAAATCATGCAATGTAGATAGATAGATAGATAGATAGATAGATAGATAGATAGATAGATAGATAGATAGATAGATAGATATTTCTAATACATTTTTAAAAAGAGGCTTGGGAACTGGAGAGACATACAGTGGTCAAGAGAAAATACTGCATTACAGAGGACCTGAATTCAATCCCTGCAACCACACTGGATAGCTCATGATTACCTGTAATTCCATCTCCAGTGGAACTGATATCTTTTTGTGGTTTCTGAGGACACCTGCACACATGTGACATTCACACACAGAAACATTAATACAGTCATACCACCCTCCCATGTGCACATACATAAATAATAAATATTTTTACAGTTCCAGAAGCCATCATCTCAATCAGTTTATCACACTTACCTAACCAGTAGTTGCAACACCTTCTTGTTCAATGGAGTATGTTGTACGTAGCTCTGTCTCTGTGGCATTCTGCTCAAAACTGTTTGACTTAAATCTAATTATGAGGAAAAAGCAGACCGACCCAGAATGATGGGCATGCTACAGATTCACCCACTCTTTAAAGTATGACAATCACAGAAAACATAATACACGCAACATTTACCTACTGTTCTAGATTATAGGAAACCAAAGGTACAGAACCCCTGATTCCATGCATCATCATTGGGTGGCTATTGGATTACTAACAGAGACGGTGAGATGTCTTAGAAGGTAAAGGTTCCTACTGACAAGGTTGACACCTTGAGGCCAGTCCTCAGGACACAGGAGATCCAAGGAAAGAACTGAATTCTGTAACACTTAAATAAATGTTTATTTACTGTGTAGAGATTCATGAGATAATTGTAAAACTTTGACTACTATGGTACCGGGCCTTATTCTAATTCTCATAATACCTAGGACACGCCCCAGGGCTGGAAGTATGGCTTAGTGATAGAACGTTTGCTTAACTTGTGTAAGTGGGCCCAGTCCCCAGAATCACAAAAGGTCCTTACTTTTGGAGATGAAAGCAGGTGAATTTGTTAATGAAAGTTATGATGACACAGCTTTGAAACTCGAACACATGGGGAACATAGTAGGGAGACTTGTCTACAGCAAGCTCTTCTTTCAACTTTTCTATAGGCTCAAAATCTAACGATAAAAGGGAAGGAAACTGAACTTATAAAAGATGAAAGCTTTCATCGCTCAGGAAAAAGGTCAGGAGAAAAAAGTGAAGGAGAGGATGGACGTTAGGGAGGAGGAGAAGAAGGGGATCATGGCTCCAGGAACCTTTATTGGGGTCAGAACCTCACAGGGAGTTGAGGCAGCAGGCACATATCCTACATGGGGGCATCCACCAATGAAAAAGCAAAAATACAAAACAAACAAAAAAAAAAACAAAAAAAAACCCCACAAACTTCAATCAACACTTCAGGAAAGAGGCAGAGGTGTGGCTCAATGTGGACTTATGCCCATCCCCCTGTCTTAAGCCTAAACTGTCATTTGCAGGGCAAGAGGTCAACAAACTCCTTTTGCCTATCAACTTTTACTTATGGGAAATGTAACATCATGGGGCTGGAGAGATGGCTCATTGGCTAAAAGGTCAACAGTGGTACAAAGCCTGTGGGAGAAATCAGGCAATGTCTGGTTTGCTTTAAGGGCCACTTAAGACTGTGGAAGCCATACCCAGCACTGCTGTTGGCAGAGGACATAAGGTAGGTTCCCAATACCTAGCTCTAAGGAATCTGATGTCTTTTGCCTCTGCAGGAAACACACACACACACACACACCGAAGTTAAATCTTCAAAAAAAAAAAAAAAAAACAAAGGATAGATCTCATTTGGTTTCACCCTAGGTTTCTAGTCTCTGATTCTTGGCTACCCAAGCAGTGCTGGGTATGGGTTCCATCTCCTGGAGTGGGTTTTAGGCAAGTCAGAAATTGCTTGATTACTATCACAGGCTTTGCGCCACCATTACCCTAGCATAATTTGTCGGAGCTACACCATGGTAGATCAGAGGGCTTGTGGCTGCTTTGGTGTTTACATTTCTCCTTTGGTAGAATGCAGAGTACTTCCCTCTACTAGAGACACTGGATTATAGGAGTGAAGGCTCTATGTAGACACTAGCTTCACCTCTCCATGTTCACTGAGTTGTGCGGGTGGTGTCTTCAGTATGCGGTGGGGTGTCTTTCTGTCTGCTTTTGAAGAATAACCTATTGTCTCAGCAACACTCTGGGTTGGTTGGGGATTTCCATGGGTTATTATTGGAAAATAACCCAGTTCCCACCAACCAGTCCTTTGGTGACAAAAGATAGCCAGGACTCTCTCATTATTTGGGAATTTCATTAGGATCACCTTCATATCTTTTAGGACACTTCCACTGCACTAGATTTCTATACCAACCTCAATTACCCCTCAGTTCTAGCTATCTCTTCCCACATTCCCTCCATCAAATCCATTTCCCCACCTGCTCCCTACCTGATTCCCATGTTCCTATATCCTTAGCCCTCAGTCCATCAATAAATCTATTCTATCTTCCCTGCACCTGTGTGTCCCCGCAAATCCCTCCCTCTAACCTAACCTTCCTGCATCTATAGATTGTAGTTTGTTTATCATCTATTTAATGGCTAGTAACCAAATAGAAGCAAAAAAAAAAAATACCACACTTATCTTTCTGGGTCTGGATTACCTCACTCAGTATGATTTTTTTCTAGTTCCATACATTTGCCTACAAATTTCATGATGTCTTTTTTTTTTAAACTGATGAGCAATACTCCAATGTGTAAATGCACATTTTCTTTATCCATCCTTCTCTTGAGAGATATTTATGTTGTTTCCTGCTATTATAAAGAGAGCAGCCATGAAAATGGTTGAGCAAATGTCACTGTGGTAGGATAGAGTGTCCTTTGGGTGTATGCCTGAGTGACATAGCTGAGTCTTGAGGTAGACCCATTCCCATCTTTCTGGGGAACCATCATAATGACTTTCATAGTGGCTGTACAAGTTTTCACTCCCACAACAAATTGATGAGTGTTCCTCCTATTCCACATCTTTTCCAGCATGAGCTGTCACTTGTGTTATTGATTTTTTGTGTGTGTGATTGATTGTGTTATGCCATTTTGATAGGTGTTAAGATGGAATCTCAAAGTAGTTTTGATTTGCATTTCCCTGATGGCTAAGGATGTTGAACAATTCATTTAAGTGTTTCTCATCCATACAATTAAATAGTAGTGGTCTAAATATAACCAAATACTACTGGTATAAATAAAACAATAAAAGGACTCCTGAAATATTCTGTTATACTTATAGATCAATCCCTTATTCAGCCATCATCAGAGAAGTTTCTTCCCAAAGCAGATGAGGGCAAATATAGAGACTCACAGCCAGACGTTACACAGATAGGCAGGCTTTGGAACACACAGCTCTATCAAATCCCTCTCCTCAGAGTTCAGGGAATCCCATGGAAGAAGAGGCAGAAAAAGTATAAGAGCAGAGGGGATGGAGGACACCAGAAGAAGAGCCTCTAAATCAACTGAGCAAAACCATGTGAACTCACAGAGACTGAAGCACTAAGCACAGGGCCCACATGGGTCTGTACCAGGCTGTGTGTGTGCATGTGTGTGTGTGTGTGTGTGTGTGTGTGTGTGTGTGTGTGTGTGCGCGCGCGCGCGCGCGCGCGCGCGCAGTAATACATGTGCACACATATGTACTCATCTGTTGGTGAGGCTGATATTTGCTATTCTGCATGACTCTCCACCCCTAAGGTCTCTCACTGAACTCAGTTCAGACAATAAGAATCCCCGTCTCCGCCTCTCCAGGGCTGGACTTGCAGACCAGCACCGCCCCAGCACTGAACCTCACTTTTTCTTGGGCACTAAGGATCCTAATTCATGGCCTCACCTTTGCACTGCAGGACTCTCAGCAGCCTCCGGAGCCCCCGGATTTCCTTTTGCTTTTGTAGAGAGAGGATGTCCTGATTTACCAAGGGCATGAAAGCCTGAGCTTTGTATGTGGCTGAGGGTGGCCTAGGTTCTCATCACCACATCCGAGTGAGCCTAAAGGCAGCACTGTCAGTCCCTGCACTGCACGCGCTCACATTCTCCTGAGTGGTAACACACTAAACACCAGAAAGCCTTTTAGTCCTGCTAGGACTATTTACCGACTCAGAATTTATCTAGACCGTTGCTCAGAGATGAGTCAAATTTCTGTTGCGTACCTGGGTCAATTACCCACTAAGGCTTCTTTTCCTCTTAGAGAGGTTTCAGAAACCAAGACTCACAGCTTGTAGATGAAGTTAACCCAAGGTCCACTAGATGGCGACATTCCCACTTTTCTTCAATACCACAAGGCTCTCTGTCCTTTTCCTTTCATTCCTAGCATGCAGAGCACACAGAGTCTCAGCCTCTGGCTCTGCAGATTCCAGGGCTGAGCAACCTCTCTGGAAAAAAAAATCAGTGCTGCCTGTGCTTTTTTCAAAGCTATAATCAACACGTATAGAGACCTCTATAGTAAGAGACAGTTGCATCATCATAATAACAAGCAAACATTCCAACAAGGCTGGAAGGATGGCTAAGTAGTGAATAGTGCATATTGCTCTCGCAGAGGACCCACATCAGATGGGTCACAAGTTCCTGTAATTCCAGCTCCAGAAGATCCACTCCACTTCCCTTCAAGAGAACCTGTACTCAAATGCACATACCCATACTCAGATGCACATACATACATACAATTAAATAAAAGGATTCCTTAAATTTTTACATGAAAACATTTAAGTATAATCACAATTGGGGAAGGGGAATTAGAAGTATATTTACTCCCTCCTACTCTATATTTCTCGAATTTTGATACCCAGTGACTAGCTGGGGAACCCAAAGACTACCACAACTGTCCTCCCCCAACAGCAACACATATCAAGAAGATGGAAACCATGGAAAGGTTTTCCATAGCTTGAGAAGTTGAGTTTAAAGTCGCTCACACTATAAAGAGAGAGAGCATGTGCTGGCTCTGACCCTGTATTGATTGGCACTGCGGTACTAGCACAAAACACTTGAGGCGATTAACGTCTCAAAGGTCCATCGAAAGGTTTAAGTACAAATTCAGACCCCATCAGTCTGGTGCTTTGGATAAGAGTTGTACAGCATGGTGGAGCATGTGCTAGAGACTGTTCACAGCACGAGGAAGGAAACAGACAAGCTCACATCACCCTTCAAGGTACCCAGGATACCTGAAGATGTCCACACATTGCTATCTCTTCTAAACCTACAGCATCTTCCAACAGTGAGACACTGGGTACTAAATTCCTAAGGCACTGATCTTTAGGAAACACGAAATGCCTTCGTTGCAGTTACCACTTTCTGCGAGAGTACAGAAAGTTGAACCTGTTTAAACCATGGCTTCATTTTAGATAAAATGGCAATGACAGGGATAAAAATGCCTGATAGACATGGGTTTTAATACTTAACAACACAAGCAACACTCAAAATAGTGGCTGGGTATTAAACTCAGGTCTTCATGTTTGCGTGGTAAGCACTCTATAAGCAGGGCTATCTCCCCAGCCCTAGTCATCTATGTTTTGCAGTTCTGATGATTGAAACCAAGGTCTCCTGCATAGTGACATAATCCTTTCTGTAAAGTACATGTGTATACATACACAGACATGTGTATTACTTAAGCGGGTTCTCAGGTCGTTCCTCCTGGACTCACACTCACTGTACACTTAAGACTTTTATCTTCCTGTCCTCACCTCCCAAGTGCTGGGACTAAGGCACACATCACTCCAGCTACATTTCTTCTCTATCCATGGCAACTGGCCTAGCAGCTGGTGAAGCAGTTCTGGGCTAACCAGGTTTCCAACATCCCAGAACTCATTTGAGACCAAAAGCCCTACAAGACCAGCACAATATCAAGTGTACCTATAGATACAAATGGACTGGGGGAATCATATAACTAGCTGGGTCACACAGCTTTGAGGGATAGAAGGTAAATTCCAACACAAGTTTCCTGACTACACAGCTAAACTTTTAATTTATAGGTGTGACTAAATTGAACATAACAATCCCATGAGGAAGAGAAGAAAATGGTTTGTCCTCTACCAATGTGTTGCCAGACAATGTCTGATGTCTACAGTTGAGACCTCCCTGCTTTGGTAACCTGCCTACCTCATGTTCAAACTAAAACACTTGAAAAGTGCCTTCATTACAACCTTCTTTTGTCTTTCAAAACTTGAAAGCCTGAAACTATCTCCAATGGAACTTGACATTTTAGGGCAAAGTGAATCCATGTTTCTAAGCCATGGTCACACATATTGGGCTCAGGAATAAAATATCATGTCTTTGCCTTAAGTGGAGATCTTTTCTCTGAGTTGAGAAGGCTAGGATCTTCTACAAGTCGCCAAAGCTGCTCTGCCTTGATGCTCATCACAGGACTGAAGGAAAGAGGTCACCATGTCTGCACCCAGCCTTGTTTCTCCCACCGGAAGCCTGCTCTCCATCCATGTTGTGCCCATTCCTCGTATTTCCTACTAATCCCAAAAGATGCAGCTTGTAACTGCTTAAAACTCTGAGAGATACACCGACAGCAATCTTCCGAATAAGGAGGAGAAAGGAAAGTTGGCAGGAAGGGTCTTCTGGGAAATTACACATTTCCATTGTTTGAAGAATTTCTCATTGCAGGGGAGACCATCTTCCCCATCATTTATCCTAGGAAACAAAACCTTTGAGGGTTGAAGCAAGTAGGGTTACAATGCAGAGTAGCCTTGAATATCCCATCCCTCCTTCTCTGGGCTATTGCTTCGTGAGTAGCTCCACTCTAGATCCAGTCAGCGCCTCAGAACAGCCTTCATGGTGCTGTAACTCTTCTGGAAGAGCCGGACCTGCGGTCAGGAAGAATCCAGACTCATATATGGATTGCCATCATTGCAAGGGAATACACTGAGCATGCGCACAGTGTATAAAGAAGCAAGACAGGATTGGCCAAGGGAGATGAAAAGTACCACAAAATCATCTCTTAAAGTGAGTCGGCAATTTTACCCAAAACCATTCTCATTGGTTAAAGAAAGTATCATTGGTGACTATGATGGCCAATTTCAACTGACAACCTAGTGCAATCTACAATCACCTGAGAAAAGAATCTCCATGAAGGACGGTCTAGACCAAGGTGGCCTGAGGGCATGTCTGTGAGGATTGTCTTCCCTGCCTTAATTGTTGTGGCAAAACCCAGTCTGAGAGTGGGGTGCACCACTCCCTGCGGTTGGGCACTGGACTGTTGAAGAATAGAGAATGTGAGCGGAGTGCCAAGGATGTGTGTGTTTGTTTCTGCTCTACTCTGGGTGTGATGTGACCAGACACTTCAAGTTTCTGTTGCTTTGACTTCCCCACAGTGATGGACTGTGGACTGAAATTGAATGGTTAGAATAAACCCTTTCTTTATTAAGCTGCTCCTTGCCCCCAGGTATTTTATTGCAGCAACAAAGATAAAACTAGAATGATTAGTGGCCATTTATTCTGACCTCATATTTGATTCACAAGGATACCTCCAGCAGCTAAGTGATGTGAAAACAGCCAACAAAACAGTCATATGCTCTCGGGTTGCCGAAGATGCTGGTCTCTTACTCTAATTATCTTTGACAGGGACCCTTTGGTTCAAGACGACATGAGTGTCCTATGAGAAAGGGAAAGAGAAAAGCATGGTTCCCAATTAAAGGTTAACATTAGATTAGGTATCAACTCTTCTTACTCATAAACCAGTTAAAATGATCAATGTCCTACTGTGTGCTGACAGTCTCTAAAACACATTGAGTCTGCATCTCATTTATTTGACTATAGAACACTCCCTCTTGAATTCTTACAGAGCATCTTATTAGAGCAATAACCCATGAGAAGTCCTCTTTTGGGTCAGGCATAGGACATGTGTCTCATATTGATAGACTGGCCAAATATGTTGGTTTCTAACTGTCTGTAATATCAGGAAGATTTACAGGAATCCAATCACACAGCACTGATGGGACCTGTGACAGAGATGGCAGGGAATGCCTTTCAAAGTTACATGGCATGATCTCTTTCTTCCTGCTGTAACCTTACTACTCAAAGCCATTATTGTCTTCTCTTGATTTTTTCCCCATAACTGGTATTCCTGATTCTTTTGCTTCTTTTTCAATTGTGTGTGTGTGTCTGTCTGTCTGTCTCTCTCACACACACTCTGTGTGTGTGTGTGTGTGTGTGTGTGTGTGCATGCGAGTGTATGTTTGCACACATACATGGGATTGAGCATGCTTACCTGTGGGTGGGCAGGTGCACATGCATGATGAATGTGTGCATATGTAGATGGAGGGCCCAGGTTGATGTCAGGACTCATCCACCATCCTTAATCTTGATTCCATGTTGTTCATCGAGGAAGGGCCTCTCAATCAAACCCAGAGCTCACCATAATGGCTTGTCTTACTAGCCACCAAGATCTAGCTAGTAGCTCCTGTTTCTGCCTCCATGCCTACCCAGAGTTTATTGGTTTTGTGGGACCTGAACTCTGGTCCTTATGCTTGTGTGACAAGTGCTTTAAGCTCTGAGCCATCTCTCTCCAGCCCTCCTCATTTGACTCTCTGAGTTGTGTTCTGCAGTCACCAGGCATTCAAAGCTTCAGCCTGATATGTGACACACACACACACCCCAGCCACTGCCTACCATCTTCAGGAGAGCAATGGTGCTGGGAGTAGTCCCTTGCTGTCTTTACTGCAGCCTTTGTCCCCCCTCCTTTTGTCCTATGCCACATAATTTCTCCTTGCACACAACCTGTTCTACCACAAGGAATTCTGGACTTTGTATCTCAGTCTGCAGCACTCTGTCCACACAGTATATGGCTGACTTGTCCTTTTCCTTCAGGTCCTCTGTTCCAATGTCATCTCGAAAATTATTTTTCCTGATCCAATTTCTACTATGTGTCTCTATTTTTTTTTCAAATGCAATAGTCTCTGAAATTACTTTTTGAGCATTTGTCATCTTTCTATTTTATAAAGGCCCTGATTATATTATTTATCATTGGAATCTAGGGGCCTAGGACAATTGACAGCACACAGTACTATTCAATAAGTGCTAAATGAATAAGTGGATGAATGCAGTGTAGATAGAGTATCTGCCTTTCGTGATCCTCGGAACCCGGGCACCTTGCCTGAGCTGGCCGGGGCTTCTGAACCTTATATGAAGTAAAAGTATGTGTGCTGACATAAAGGGCTATTTTAGTAATCATTTATCATATATACTAACATACATTATGCTGATGTAACATATTATGTATGCAAACATACAAGGCTATTATAACAATTACTTATTGGGCGTGAAGCAATTAGGTAAGAAAGACTAAGTGAAGTTCTGGCAAATACCAAAATATTTCTCTTCTCAACAAAATAGTGTTAATTATTTTTATGATAATTCATTTCAAGAATTACCCCAAACTGTTACTTTATACATAAATAAAGAAGGGCACGACTGACAAAACACAACTGCTTCTTGTCAGTAGATTCAACTTGCTCTGTAAAGTCACCTCTTGCCCTTCAGCCTTGCTTTCCTGTTCTTATAAATGGAATGAGATATATCTAAGTCCATAACTGCCCTTCATACTCCGATTACTGGAAGCAAAGGCTCGTGACCAAAGCAGGATTACAAATGGAATGCAGTAACAGTCACTCCTGGAAACTCACTGTGTGTTTCTGATCTCCTGGGAAAGGATGCTCCATCCACATCAGGTGTACACCATAAGTGGAGGGGCGTGCAGGCTAACACGGAGTGCACCTCGTCCTTAATTCTAGGGACCTCTGAGCACCCAGAACTGACAGTTTTAACTGCAGCTCTAACTGATAAAACATTCGATGAGATACATACACAAAATATGCAGTAGATAAGAATGCAGGTGCTGAGGGGAACCAGGAGGTCAGAGAGGGAATCAAAGACCAGAACTGGGGAGAGTGAGTAGGATAATAAGAGTAGTTGAGGGAGACAACAATGGGGTGATGGTTAACAGATGAAGGGAAAAAGGGAGCCACAGAGGTGAAGGTTAGAAGAGCCTTCTGAACAGAGGACCTGGCAGGAACAAAGTCCATGAGATGGAACCAGGGTCTGAATGTTTAGTGAGCTAAGAGCTCCTGGTGGGGACTCTGGGGAAGTGAGCTGTAGAGGTGTTCTGGCTAGTGTTCTGTCAACTTGACACAAGCTAAAATGATCTGAGAGGAGTGAACCTCCATTAAGAAAATGCCTCCATAAGATCTTGATGGAAGCAAGCCAGTAAGGTATTTTCTTAATTAGCAATTGATGGAGGAGGGTCCAGGTCACTGTGGGTGGTGCCATGCCTGGGCTGGTGGTCCTGGGGTCTATAAGAAAGCAGGCTGAGCAAGTCATAGGAAGCAAGGCAGTAAGCAGCACTCCTCCATGGCCTCTGCATCAGCTCCTGCCTCCAGGTTCCTGTCCTGTTTATTTTCTGATCTGACTTCCTTCAGTGGTGAACTACAATGTGGAAGTTTAAGACAAATAAATCCTTTCCTCCCAAACTTGTTCTTCGATCATGATGTTTGACCACAGAAACAGAGACCCTAATTAAGACAAAAGAGAAGAAGGAGAGGGAGTGGGGAGAGTGGATGAATATGCCTCTATGCTGGAGTGCTGAATATTGAAGAACACAAGTGGAAACTATGTTCTCTCTCTCTCTCCCTGTATAGACTCTGTGTGCAGACATGTGTATATTATATGTATTTGTATAAGTATGTATATGTACATGTGTAAGTTTATGTGTATATGTCTACATAAATGTGTTCATGTCTGTATATATAATGCATATATATGTTTTACATATATATGTAAGTGTATATGTATACGTTTGTCTATGGAAGAGTGTGTTTATGTATTTGTATGTATATGTTATATATGTGTACATGTGTATATTTATAAATGTATATATGTGGTATATATGTACATATGTGTGTGTGTATTATGTGCATTTGTGTATATGTGTGTGTATGAATTTGTGTATGTGTTTATGCCACTGTGTGTGTATGATGTGTTTGAGTGTGTTAATTGCTAAGTGTAGCTATTACCTAACAGCTAGGTGTGATCTGTGTGTGTGCATGTGTTCATATGTGTGTGTATCTGTATAAATGTGTGTGCATTGCCTGTAGAGGCCATTGTAAACATCAGATGCCATTCCTAAGGTGCCATTCACTTTGGATTTTGGCTTTGGAGTTGTTTGCTTGAGGCAGGTCTGGGGTTGGCCTGGAATTCACAGATTAGGCAGGACTGCCTCTCGTCAGCAAACCTCAGAGGACCAGGTGTTTCCACCTCCCAGAACAGGAACTACAAACTTTGGCACCACACCCAGCTTAAATATCAAAACAAGCACAAACACAAGCATGGGTCTTAGAGATTGAACTCAGGTCCTCATGGTTGCACAGCAAGCACTTTGCTGACTGAGCCACTGCCTCAGCCCCAACATGTACCATCTCATTAGAGTGACAGAAGCGTCTTAAAGCTGACTTATGGCCATACAGATTCACAGCCCAATATCTAGGCCAAGAGAGTTGAACTGCTATTTGTGTGAATGTTCTAAGTGGAAAGTGTTAAAAAAAAAAAAAGTCAAAGTCTGACGTTACTGGAGAGCCCTGAACTTAGTGCAAATTTGGGGACTCCCTTTACCAGCAGGGCTTTTCCTTCTCTGACTTTGTCTGGGGATCTTGAAACACACACACACACACACACACACTCACACACCACCTGTAACCCTCTACCTGAGCAATGTCACATAGTCTTGGTTAGATTACAGCTTCAGCTTCCTTTGATAAGAAACCTGTTCGGCAAGCACCTGAGATTCCTGGGTCTCCCATCGTAATGAGGTATCTCAGTATCTTAGCCTTCAGTTCATGACATTTGCCCACCTGGGATACTATACCCCTTTCCCCAAAACTATATAACCCTTGATTCACCCCGACTAAAGTTAATCTGACTCACAAAGCTGATCTGGGAGATAAGTCTGTTATTTCTGACATACTCCAGTCAGTCCAAAATCCTGCTCCCTTCATCCTCATGGGCTGGTGGCCAGAGACCCCAGGAAGAAAGGAGGACTACAGGGACAAATGGAAACAGGTGTCACAGGATAAGGGAAAGTGAAGGAGTCATTTCAGAGACAGGAGGCATGATGTCACTGTCACTGTAAATTGAGGCTATATATGATGTCAGAAACCTGGAGAATATGCCAGAGAAACGATCCTAGTCCTGGATCAAGGATGAGTGAGGGAGTGCTTGCTGGCACAGGACACTTTTCTTAAGCAAGATTTAAGATCCTGGAAGAGGAGCAACTGTTCCGACTCACAGAAGCTTAGGGAAATGGCCATCCGTAAGTGAAGTAACTATATCAGAGTTAGATGTCAGACTTGGAAAACTGGATCATGGAACCAAAGCGCTTAGGAAGTGGTTACCCCAGGCTGTTTCTAATATTAGAATAGGGACCAGTAGCCGGGCGTGGTGGAGCACGCCTTTAATCCCAGCACTCGGGAGGCAGAGGCAGGCGGATTTCTGAGTTTGAGGCCAGCCTGGTCTACAAAGTGAGTTCCAGGACAGCCAGGGCTATACAGAGAAACCCTGCCTTGAAAAACAAAAAAACAAACAAACAAACAATGAATAGGGACCAGAAAACCAACCTATGAGTTATATTACTCAGAAAAGCTCATAGAAGTATCTGGTGGATAAAGAGGGTCACCAGTGTCTTGCACAGATCATGAGTGTCTCTATGGTTGACCGTCAGTGGTCAGTGGCAGAAACATTGGTATGTCTGGGTTATCTAGAAGCCGTGGAAGATGAGCGCCAAGAGCGTTAGCCAAGTTTGGACACCAGGTGGCAGCACTGGACTGTGGAAAGTAGAGCTGGCCTAATGACCCAGTCAGCAGACAGCTCAGGTACCAGGCCACTGTGTTCTAGCTGCAGAAACACATGGTGTCTGAGCAGCAATGTAATTGAGCATCCCAGTGGGAAATCACACTTCCTGACCATGTTCCCAGGTAAGAGCCTTCTCTGGGCCCCAGAAATCCCTATCAACATTTTCTTGCATGCCAAGAGCTGGCTAAAGACTATTCTGTTTCTCTCAGAGCTGAGGGACACAGGTAAATTTGGGCAGATATCCTTTATCCAGGATAAAGAGACTTGAAGAGCCATTGTGGCTCTCCTATCTGGAGTGAAGATGTAAGGGTAAATGTGAGTCTTATCTCAGGCTTCTCTCCTAGTGTCTCCCCTAGCTCTGCAGACCAACAGGTATCTCTATGTAGTAATAGAAAGGCCAGGCTCAGTCATAGGTAAAACCTTCCCATAGACCCCTCATCTTAATTGCCAAGACACAGCACAGTAAGGAAGGTGACTCCCAGCCCCTTCCACACACCCTAAAGTACTTAGCCAATAGCAGCACCCAGCTGAGGGCAACAGCAGAACTTAATGCAACCCTCAGGAGCAGCAGGACGCCAGCTCCATCAGAGTCCTCACAGAATCTACCCGATGGACTGGACATTAAGAGAAGAGCAAGAGGTCCCAGACAGCGTGGAGAGAGTAACTAAAATGCCATTTGTTGCCCAGCTGCCTTTGTATCGAGTCTCTTTGCTGTGACAAAACACTCCAACAAAAGTAACTTGGAGAGAGAAGGTTTGTTGTGCTCAGTTCCATGTCACAGCCCATTTCTATGAGGTATAAAGAAGACAATGGTTTGAAATGGTTAAGAAGCTCCCAATAGGGAATAATATATATATATATATATATATATATATATATATATATATATACTTTTGCACTCACAACCCATCTACCTGAAACAGATAACACAAATTAAATATTTTAAGCTTAAGAGATAACCACATCAGCTCTAGTCACACTACCAAGCCATTTGCCATTTGGTTTAATAAATGTAATCACTTATAACTGATGCACCATATCTCTGTTATAAATGGAGAAAGAAACTTACTGTGAACACCATTTGGAGTCAAACACTTCATAAGTGGCTTGATAAAGGTAAAGTCAGTCAGGGACCTGACACTTACTGTTCTTGTCCTCTGGATAATGAGGTCTGTCCCCTTGACATTTGCTCTTTAAATCTGCCTTGCTTCATGTGACAGAGTCTACTATTGTCTCTAGAAGCCATCTTTATCTCCCTTCCTGTAGTGGAGCTCTTGGGGGCTTCCTGTTTTTGTGACCACACAGGGTGAGGTGACATGTCTTATCTTCTTTTTAGCAAGTGTGGCACCTGAACAAGATTAGACGTGATGTACAAGCTTCTAAGCACATCCATGGAGACTAGCCTACTTTACATAGATGATATGTGCTCTCCTGCTGCAGACCAGAAGTGAGGATGATGGAGGCCCCCGGGATCCTGTGCTGAAGACACAGAACAGTGCTGTTCAGCACAGCTCTCAACACTGCCTCGAACTCCACATGCAGCAGGAAGCTTTGTTACCCAAACCACAGTACTGAAGTCTTTAGCCCCTAAATCAGACATTCCACCCAATCCCAGATTTCAGCGAGACCTCACACCTCTTTAGCATGTGTATGCGTGGGTGTGGTGTGTGTATATGTATGCTCGTTTGCATGTGTGGTGCACATGTAGGCATGTGTGGGAACCTTTCCATGTATATAGAGGTGGGAAGTTCATGACAAGTATCCTCAGTTGCTCTCCACTTTATGTATTTAGGTGAAAGTCACTGGCTTGAACCAAGGCCTCACCAATTTCATCAGTTTAACTAAAGCAGCTTGGTTTAGAAAGCCTCTGTCTCAACCTCCCCCCAGAGCTGGGATCGCAGGTGTTTATATATTACGTGATAGGGATCTAAACTCCAGGACTCACACAAATGCCTTTCCCACTGAGCCAGGTTATCAGCCCAGACCCTCACTTTGAGAGTCACTTAAAGTGTGGTGCCTTCTTGGAGACAGTGATAGAGAGAAACAGGGACATGCAACTGGAGGAAGAGGGGAAGTAGACATGACAGGGGAAGTTCTCTCTCTGGTGTGTGGAAACAGTCACATTTGCATCCATATACAGCAAAGACATAGAGGGGAACAGGTTTGCAGAAGTGCAATGGGAACAGATGTTAATACCACAGAAGGAAGAGATTTGTCACCATCAACCCACAGAGATTCTGGAATATTCTGAGACGTAATGGATTTCTTGCCACAAGAGGGCAGTGGTGAGTTTCCCGTGCTGAGAGTACTCAGCAAAACAGTAGAAGAAAGCTAGCCTGATTCTCTTTACTCCCAATAATCCGTGTTTCTTTCCATCTACAAATCAAGTCTTCCTTTGCAAAGGGGGGTTATTTTTCAGTTTTATTTAGTGTCATTACGGGAAAGTTTTTCCCGAAGAGACTCTAGCTGACCCTATTTGGCAGGATATTGAAGTGGGTTTATTTATTATCTGGAGAAGAGGATAGACACACTAAAAAGCCCTGCAGGTCTGCAATTCTGAAATATTAATTTCCCTCCAGCAACGTCTGAGCCCGATACTTAATGAAAAATGATGGCTAACACAGAAGGCTAGCCTAGCCAGTCCCCACTCTCCACAGGCCAGATGGCAATTTGATAGTAGTCTGCATAAGCCACATGGATAATCTCTGCTCACTCGGTACTTGCCACTCCACACCTGCCGGACAGTTCAGAATTTTCTGGCATCCCAGCTGGATGTAGACTCTAAAGTTATGCCAAGCCTGTTTCCCCCAGTAAGAGTCACTCAGTCATAGCTATGGAAAGAGGGGATGGGGCCTCTACAAAGCCAATGGAATCTGATGGAGAAAAATGACTCATATCTGAAGAGCGAGGGGACCATGGCACCTACTGACATCTAGATCATTTTCTCCCTCCCTACCTCCCTCCAGGCTCAGATTGTTTTATATAAAATCCTGGATTTAAGATAACACTCCCCTTATACAACCTGAACAAGCCTAAAGCTACGGAAGTCTCAAAGTGTAGAAGCCAGAGCATGCCTAGGGGATTCTGAACTCAGAGCTTTGTGTTGGACAGAGGCAAGACCATCTTGTCAGCAGTAAAACCAATTTTCCCTCGTAGCAACAGAGCTATGAATGCATGGATCAGGGCCTTTCTTGGTGCAAAGCATTTGTTTAAAATAATGGCCTTCGTTGTGACCTTTTCTATGTGTGCATGCTGCATTCTTACTGGCCCTCCCCCGACCCCCGCTTTACCTACCCCTCCCTCTCTAAAAATCCCTTTCCCTGAATAATCCCCTTTCTACGTGTGTGTGGAGGGGTGTGTAAATCTAGATTCTTGTCTTTCTGAGAATGGCTTGTTTTTAAACCCAATTATCTCTTGTCTGTCAGTTTCCCTAAAGAAACTAGTTCCCTAAAGTGACACAGTAGCATGCCATGGTGGCCAAACGATACCTCATTGTGCGGTGCCTTAGTTGTTTTTCTAGATGCTGTGACAAAAGGTAACTTAAAGAGGAAGGGTTTACTTTAGCTGACATGCTTGTTCAAAGTGACACAGACAGTCATGAAGAAAGGCGGAGCAACAAGAGCCTAAGGTGGGTGGTCACACTGCACTGTATCCAATCTGACACAGAGAGCTGTAACACCCACCCCACCCTCGAGCTTAGGTACCATTCTGGTTTTAACTCAGCCCAGGAGAGCAGCCTACGGAATGACACTGCCCACGTGTAGGGTGGCTCTCCCATCTCTACTAACCCAACCTGCAAACTCTTTCCCAGACATATCTCCTTGGTGGTTCTAGATCCTGTCAAGCTGTCAATCCGTGCAAACCATCACAAGCACACCTTGTCAACTGAAATATAGATACCTTACTTTAAAGTCATAATCTCTCATAGCTCCATGGGCTCATTTTCTTTACCTATTGGTTTGTACATGGGCTCCTATTAACACTGTTAAATTCTTTTACACACACACACATATGCACAATATATGTATATAAATATATTTTATTAGATATTTTCTTTATTTACATTTCAAATGTTATCCCCTTTCCTAGTTTCACCTCCAAAAATCCCATATACCCTCCCCCCTCCCCCAGCTCCCCAACCCACCCACTTCCATTCCTGGTCCTGGCTTTCTCCTATACTGGGGCATAGAACCTTCACAGGACCTAGGGTCTCTCCTCCCATTGATGACCGACTATGCCATCCTCTGCTACATATACAGCTAGAACCACAAGTTCCACCATGTGTTTTCTTTGATTGGCGATTTAGTTCCAAGGAGCTCTGGGGGTACTGGTAACTTCATATTTATGTTCCTCCTATGGAGCTTCAGACCTTTTAGCTCTTTGGGTACTTTCTCTAGCTCCTTCATTGGGGAGCTCGTGCTCTGTCCAATGGATGACTGTGAGCATCCTCTTCTGTATTTGCCAGGCACTGGCAGAAGCCCTCAGGAGACAGCTATATCAGGCTCCTGTCAGCAGGCTCTTGTTGGCATCTGCCTAGTGTCTGGGTTTGGTGATTGTTTATGGGATGGATCCCCAAGTGGGGCAGTCTGTGGATGGTCGTTCCTTCATTCTCTCTGAACTTTGTCTCTGTAACTCCTTCCATGGGTATTTTGTTCCCCCTTCTAAAAAGGCTGTTAAATTCTACGTCTTCTTCTTGACATGTGAACAGGAGACAATTTGTAGGCAGCCAAAAGATGATCCCTTTGTTGGACGCTTAGAGTGGCACTTACACTACATCGATTGGTGACATCTATCCTACCTCATGCACTCAGGTAGATTCCAGGACGCCACTTTCTGAGCCTCACATTTGCTTCCTCACAAGTGGTCACCGCTAGGTTTTGATTTTTGTTTAAAATAACTAAAAAAAGGAAAGTAGTTTTAAATGCTTACTCTTTGCCTAGCCTTTTAGCTAGTGCCCTCTTATTTGAGGAAAGGAGTTTTGATTAGTGTGTTCAACTGTATTCAGAGAACACGATCTCTTCATGTTACATTGTAAATGGGGTGGGTGGGGAAGATATACCAGATAAATGTTGTGCCATTCCCCAGGGTCTACGGAGTCACCACTACTGATATTAAATTTGGACTTCTTCCTTAGTTATGTGATCCCTATTTTGACAGATGGATTAAAGAACCATGTTGCTGCTTTAACTATTTTATCTACCCTTTGTCTTGTTAGTGTGTTATTTAGCCATATCTACAGCACTTGCATTACATTCAGCCTCACCAAGATGGTGCAAATTGCATTATTATCCTTGGTCACCTCAGTTAAAGTTTCTTGACTTAGGGTCCTGGAATTGTAGAACTTTGTAGGTTAAGCAGATGATAATTCTATTTCCTCTTCTCCTTCTCTTCCCCTACTCCTCCTCCCCTCCTCTTCTCCCCCTCCTCCCCTCTTCTTCTCCCCCTCCTCCCCTCCTCTTCTCCCCCTCCTCCCCTCCTCTTCTCCCCCTCCTCCCCTCCTCTTCTCCCCCTCCTCCCCTCCCCCTCCTCCCCTCCTCTTCTCCCCTTCCTCCCCTCCTCTTCTCCCCCTCCTCCCCTCTTCTTCTCCCCCTTTTCCCCTCCTCTTCTCCCCCTTCTCCCTGCCTCTTCTCCCCCTTCTCCCCGCCTCTTCTTCCCCTTCTCCCCTACTCTTCTCCCCCTACTCTTCTCCCCTCCTCTTCTCCCCCTTCTCCCCGCCTCTTATCCTCCTCCTCTTCCTTTTCCTCCTCCCATTCTCCTTTTCCCTTTCTTCTTCCTCTTCCTCCCCCTCCTCTCCCTCCTCTTCTTGCCTCCCCCTCAAACTCTTTTCCTCCCTCTCTTCATCTTCCTCCTCTGCCTTCTCCATCTTCATTCTTTGTTTTCTCATGGATATAATTAAGCACAAGCAGGATCAATCAGACACAGCTTTAAGACTCTAGAACACTTTGATGAGTCTCTGGAGTTGGCAGGCTGTCCTCATAGCACCCACTCCCAACAGGGAGGAAGCTGAGGAAGCTCAGGTTCAGGACACATTTTCCACCAGTGCAATCATGGTTTACGAGAGCCCCACTGTGTCACAGAGCTGTGGCTTTAGATAAGCCAGTACAGACACATTTCCGTCTTGGGAATGCAGGCAATTATAACCACAATACCAAAAGATGCCTTTCAAACCAGCAGCATTGTTAGTATAATTATTTAGTCAACAAAAAGAACTCTTCAAAGTTCTGGGCTTTCATAACTGGATATTATTAAATACGAATCCCAGAAGGACAAGTTCATAGAAGAAGAAACAAAGTGTCCTATTAAAAATAGTAATTTGCTGACAGATTCAGCACAAACAAGATGCACGGCTTGTGAGCCAATCTGCCTTCGCCATTAATGAGATCTTTGGTGAAAAGTTTAGAAATATTCTTTTCATAACTTTGAAAATATTAAAATGGAGCATTCATTTCTCCTATTGCTCCAAACTAAAAGTTGTTCTATCCAAATTGCCTTTAATTCCTATAAAGTTAAACTTAAGATTCCAGCAAAACTGAGTGAAATCTTTTCTCCCTGGTCCTATCTTCTCCAAGGAAAGAGTTCAGCTAAGAAGCACAGAAAGTCAAAGAAGTTTATTGTCAAAACAAAGCATATACCCCAAGGAGAAAGCAGTGGGCTGTGCCAAGGGGAAGGATAGCAACACAGTGGGTGTGCATTGTAGATTTTTATGAATAAGGGTGGTGGTGTATTCCTGAAGGTAAGGTGAGCATTTCCCCTCATGTATCATGGGGGAATTACCACACAGGAAAGAAGGTCAAAATCATGATGCAAATGATATGATAGTGAAGCCAAGATCTTTGAGGGCATGGGACCTTCATTAGTAGGCATGTAATGATTAGAAATGTGCCCTGCTGTGTGAGTCCCTGGACCAGCGAGCAGAACTCAATGTTGGCCTCAAGAATTTTGAACTGTAAAGGGGTTTTTGACTCTATGAAGACACAGCTCCAAGCTACACCTGCAATTTCCTTCATTCCCTCGTGTCTTACTTTCCTCCTTGACTAACCAGGACACTCAGCTGCCAAGATGAAGCTGCAGGGCTGGGGAGAAGGCTCAGTGGGTGAAAGTACTTGTCATGCAAACATGAAGTTCTCTGGATTGAATCATCTATATCAAAGTTGGACCATTACAGCACAAACATCTGTGATCCCTGCATCACTACTAGAAGAGAAGGAGAGACAAAAAGGACCACAGTGAACCCAAGCACTGTCTCAAAACAAGTTGGAAGGTAAGGACCAACAGCTGACACTGTCTTCCAATCTCCAAAAACAGGATGTAAAACAGACACGCTTGCATTTACATGTATGAACTCTCAGATACATCTCACACACACACACACACACACCTCCCACATTCCTACACATGAATACACACACACTCACACACTCACACACCTCACACATTACTACCCATGAATACACACACACACATACATACACACACACGAGATGAAGCTGTAGTTTTCTTTCATTACTTCATATCTAACTTCTTGCCTAACTGGTTTCATTCTGCTTTAGGGACATGGACTCATAATGTAATAAAGGCTGTAGTGAGGAGGGCTATCTCTTTCTTTAGTGAGTTCTTTGATTAAGGAGAGAGGCAGAGCCCATGTCTTAGTTAGGTTTCTATTGCTGTGATAAAGACCACAACCAAATCAACTTGGGAAGAATAAACTTTATTTAAGCTTACAACTCTCAGGTCACATTATCACTAAGAGAAGCAGGGGCAGGGTCCTATACGTAGGAGGTGAAGCAGAGGCCATGGTGGAACACTGCTTACTGGCTTGCACTTCATGGTTTGTTCAGTCTGCTTTCTTGTATGTCCCAGTACCACCTATCTACGGGTGTCACCATCCACAGTGACTGATTACATCAATCAGCACTCCAGACAATGCCTTACAGACTTGCCTACAAGCCAAGCCTATGGAGACATTTTCTCAGTTGAGATTCCCTTTGTTTAGATGACTCCAGCTTGTGCCAGGTTGACATAAAAACTAGCCACCACACACAATCTATGAACCCAACATTCTTGCTCTGTGTGTTGGTGGATGAACCAGGGCTATTAAACTAAGGAAGGGAGCCTGTTGGTATGAATAGCTGCTAATCTTATTGGCTATAATTCATCATAGATATTATGTCTTACTTGGTCTAAATGGAATGTGATGTCTTACAGTCTGGTCTAGAAGGGACAAGCTAGTACTTTAGCTGTAGAACCACTTGAAGCTGAATGCTGAGCTCTGAGAGAGACTCACTGGACTGGCCCACACCTGGCTAGTTCAGTCTATTTACTCCTTTGTATTCTAAGCCCCATTAGAGGCTTAGGTGCTGAAGACAGAAAACTCATCAGAAGTTCTGATATCTTGTTTGATGGAACCATAAAGGCTTGTCCAAGGGACATTAACATAAGGGACAGAAGGTTCCAGTGTCCTAAGCCACACTCATCCTCAGCAGTGACAGAAGAAACATCTATGTGTGGCATTGTTATGATGAATAAACTCTCAGAAGCTCTGTCTCCTCCATGATCACATCTATAACTCCAAAACATATTTAGATGGCCAGGGTCTCTTTTAGACACCACTTTGCAACCTCTTCTATCTATACCTCCTGTCTTCTTGCTGCTGCCCACACTCATTTGTTTAATATCCCATCAGCATCTTTATTTCTCCTCTTTGATGGTGTTGGGTACCTGAAAACTGCCACATGTTCATCCAGTTTACCAGAGACTCCTGTACAAACATGGTTTTTGTGTGTGCAGGTCATGAGTAGGAAGCTACAATGCCATCCTAGAGCATCCAGGGAAAGATAGGGAGTCCTGTCATGAGCTTAGATGGGAGGCTCACTGTCCAGTAAAAGAAGGCTGGGCTCAGATCATCTATCTGATCTATAGTAGAGACCTAAAAGGAGTGAGTTGTAAACTGTAGTCCCAACACAAGTATTGGCCCCTAGTTCAGTGTCGAGCAGCAGGCGTGGGGAAATAAAGGGGGTGGGAGAGAACCCAAGTCCTGCCAGAGCTCCGGTGCTCTGGGCAGACAGACGAGGGGTGTGGGGCGGGGTCTCCACGTGGCCCCAGGTGGGTATCTGGCTGTGGGAAGCCACAGAACTCAGTGGGGAGAGGAGAGCATGGAGAGGGAGCAGTCTGAGGTCTCTGGGTCTCACAGAGGCCAGAGATGACAGGTTCTCAGTCTCGGACATCCCAGACTTCACTGTTTGTCTTGAAAGAGCTGAAAACAAAGTGGGGGCCATGGGGACAGCTTGGTCAGCCCAGGGGCCAAAGGGAGAAGAGGGTAAGGGGAGGGGGTGCTGAGAGGTTTCCACTCAGGCAAGACCCCTTGGTCTGGTCCATGGCTGGAGCCCAGAAAGGTCTTCTGGTGGGAGGTTAGACACAACTCTTTAGAGCCCACTCTGTTGTCCCAACATGGCGAATCTCGATGAGCAGAGATAGTCTATGGTTTTAGAGCTATATTGTAGAAAGGCAAAGAGAAAAACAAAAGGTAGAAGGAGAGAGGCTGGCCATGGCCACGTGGAGAGAGGGAGGAAATGGAAGCTGAGAAGGAGAACTAGAGATGAGAATAAGAGAGGTGAGAGCTTAAGAGAGAGAGAGGAGGGGCCAAGCAGCCCCTTTTATAGTGGGTTGGGCTATCTTGCAGTTACAGGGTAGCTGTGGGAAGGAGCATACCTGGCTATTGTCAGATAACTGTGAGGATAGAGGCTAGCCAGAATGTCAGGAGCTTGGGACATTGTCTGTGTGACTGATAGTCACAGAATTATGGAGTTGAGGACTCTGTGGTGTCAGGCTGGGAGCATGTCTGTCTGGGAGCATGGCTCACTGTTTCATCCCTTGTAGAATTTCTAGTGGGTCTCCAGAGTAAGTCTCTCTCGACCAGAAACAAGCTGCCTTTCACAGTCCCACAAATCCCCCTTTTACATTTTTTTTAAAGGGAAGGGTCATTGGAGTGACTGTGTCATTTGTGGTGAAAATTTGGAAGTATCAGAAGAAAGCCTACAGGCTAGAGGAGTAGCAAAACTAAGCCAGAGTGGTAAGGAGGGTAAGGGTAAGGGCTGGGAAGGCAAGAGATTATAGAATCAATTAATTGTTCCAGGGTAATTGTTTGAGGGTAATAACATCAGTGTTGAACAGCAATTAATTAATCTAGATAGACTATGTTTTCCTTACTATCATGTAACTTTGCCCAAGTTCAGCAGTCATTTGGCTTTGGCAAGAGAGTTCATCTGTAGCTGGAAGGTCCCAAGTCTGTCTTCTGTGAAGTTTAGCACGTGTTTCTGGAGTTCAGCGTGTGTCTCAGGAGTCTTCAGCCAGATGAGGTGTCTGGAAGGCAGCCTTGTTGTCCGTGGGTCTCAGGAGATGACGCTGTCTCAGCTGGAGCTGTGGAGATTGACCTGTAGAGTAATTGTCACCGAGGAGCAGATCCCTAGCAGGGGGATGTCTGCATAGGGTGGATAGCAAACGTTAAGCCTGCAATGGTTTGCTTGGGAGCCTATCATGAATCATTGTTATCATCCTAGAAAAGCAAGGGTGTATGAGGAATTTAGTCCTGGAAGGCATCCTTTAAGTCTGCTTTGGATGGTTGAGGAGGAAAATATCATGTTAATAATTGTGTATCTGGGATAGGCAGTAACAGTTTGTCTGTAAAAGGAAACTGGTTGTTAATTAAAGGTTGAATAATGGTAATCAGCATAGTTGATTTGACCTGTGGAAGTAGATTAGATGACTTTTGACCCTTAAAGTTAATCTTAAACAAGTTGAATGATTTTTTTTTTGTACATACAACATGAATGCTAGGGAGAAAAAAATAAACATTTAAATAAACAAGAAAGAAAATAATGGGTTGAAAAACACGATTTAGGTATTCCTGTAGGCCTTTTATGGTCCCACAGTTCAGAGTGACTGAAGTCTAGAGAACAGGTATTTCATGAGAGTCAAAGTCCTGGGATGTAGCCTAATATTAGGCTGTTCAATTGTATGTTTCAATCTCTTCTAGAGACCATCTCTCCAACCCAATGTAAAACTACCAAAGAAAGGGACCTTGGTCTGACATTCTTCAGAATACATAAAACTTCATTTTTACAATAAGACCAAATTGCCCTTAATTTCATTTCACACAGAAATTGACCCAAGGCAAACAGTATAAAAGTTAAAGGAAATCTGCATACAGGAATTGATCAGCAGAACAGGATCCGATTGACAGCTTCTAGTTTAATAGTCATTGTCTCTAAAAGCCATAAAGGTCTGAGGACAGGGACCTTTGTCCATTTGCCCATGTCCCAGTAAGAGACAGCTTGAAGGATGGTGCTAAATTTTAAATTCCCACTCTAGGATTGGCCCTGTTTGTCACTCAGCTTGTGTTTCTGCCAAGCTGAGTTATAAAGAAAGAGAGACTAGATTGTGTGCATTGCACATGGGTGTGTGTGTGTGTGTTTGTGTGCACACAAGTGTGCATGTATGCCTGTATGTGTGTGTGTACAAGTCCATTAGAAAGAAAAAGACTAGATTGTGTGCGTGTAACTGAGTGTGTTTGAATGTGTGTGTGTGTGTGTGTGTGTGTGTGTGTGTGTGTGTGAGGTTATCCTTTCTTGTTAAGGGACTAAGGACTAATTTGGGCCGAGTCTTTGAAGATGTAGCCAATAAGGTGAATCTAAGAGATAAAAGTTTATTTTCTAAAGAAAGACAGGAAGAATATAAGGAAAGAAGGGACCTGCAGCCTTCTCTAGTCATGGCCTAAAGGGGGCACACCTCTCTACCATAGAGTTCAGATTAAGCAGGCCATATCACACACACACTATTCTAGACAGACTATGAGGAGAGGACCAGGACCAGATGTAGTCCAAGAAGTGAGTATCCTTTTGGATCTTGTAACTATCAATAAAGGCAAATCAATAGAGTGGACAAGCTTCCTGGTATTGGGTAGAGAATGAAGCTGCATGAGTTCCCCTTGGTGTGCATGGTGGCTATAGCATATATATTAGATGTCTGACTTAGTGTGGAATGAGGTAAGGCTGAGTCCAACTGTCTGGGGTCTTGGATACAGTCCAGAGAGGACTTGATCTTTTGTGTCACATCCTCCCTTATTTGAACACCCAAGGCTTCTACATGAGTAAGTATAATAATATATATGTATTAAAATGTCTGATTAAAGTCCCTGACTCTATAGGCTAGCTAAAAAAATTTTAAAACTCATAATATCCACATATGGAGAGAACATTTTAAATAACCAATAGTATTATAGAAACCAATGGTGTTATAGAAACAATAAAAGCCAAAGGAGTTCATAGCAATAAATAGCTGTGAAATGTGAAGGGAAAAATAAGGAAAAAATCAACAGTCTACAATTCTAAGAAGCTCACCGAACTTGAGGCATGATGATTACAAAGAAAGCCACACCTAGGGACATCAGAGTCCAACTTCTGGGAATACTGAGAGGGACATACTATTCCAAAAGAAGCAGAAAAACAGAGCGATGCTATGCTACCTCCAGCCCTGGAGATATCTTAATTCATCACCAGAAGCAAAAGAGGCCGGAGGCATGGAAAGAGCACCCAGACTGCTCAAAGGAAAAGAATTCTAGGCAGAACGCCACAGCCAGTGGAAACAAGAAAGCAAGAGAGGGATGTTTCAAGTTAAGTAGAATTCGGGTCATTTACAGCCAGCAGACCAGCTTCTTGGGAATCTCTAAAGTGTCATTATCAGACTGAGGAAGACGTTTGAGAGGATAACAGTCAGGATTCCAGAAACAAATGCAGAGTTCTGTAAATTTCAGAGATGGGTAAATGATGAGAGTCCAGAGATTTCCTCTGCTGTTAGAGACATGGAGAATTAATCACAGGATGCCTTTAACACTTGAATGCTGCCCTCAGCGTCCTGTCCTAGGTAGTGAAGAAACTGTGACATTGACATTCCTCGTATTTGACAAGGACTGGTAAGCCATTAAATAGATTAGAGTAAGTTTAAAATGCATATGGGATGACTACCAAAACTATATTCATGGCAGACAGCCTGAACAAGTGACAACAGAGAACAAAATTAGTTCAGCTTACAACCAATGTATCAGCAGGACATTAAACAAAAATGGGCTTAGTGTTCCCATTAAAGGTCAAAGATTATCAGACTGACTATTAAAAGTAAAAGCAATTATGTTGTGTCTATATTCAATGCCATTTAAAGACAAGGGCAACCTAAAATAAAAAGAGGGATGCTGAGAACCCCGACTGATACTCACACTATAAAAACACAAACTAGAGTTACTATATGGACACAAACAAAATTGGATTTAAGTCAAGGGATAAAAGAAATAACAATAAATGTTTTGTAGTGATAGAAAAGATAAATTATCTTTAATTTATCTATTTTTCAGCAAGATAAATTATAAATGCATGTGACTATTTTAAAAGCTTTTAAAACAGGCAAAATGGAAAGGCCTATGGGAAAAATAGACCAATAGTCAACACCTGTCAGCAACTTTTATGGGCCTTCTGTGTAACCCACAGGAAGGCCAAATAAAAGCCCAAATAAAAGCGCCGGGAAGAGCACAGATAGTTGCTCCAACCTAGGTAACATGATAGACCTCTACAGCCGACTACTGCAGGATATACATTCTTTTCAAGTGTTTTGTTTGTTTGTTTATCCTTTTATTCTGTGAGTCTCTACTCTGTGTCATCAATATAATGATCTGAGTCAAATCAGAGTTTCATGAATTGTAAACCTAATAGAACAAGGCCTTTCTTGGTGTCTTACAACTTATTTATTTATTTAAGATATTTTCTTTATTTACATTTCAAATGCTATCCCAAAAGTTCCCTATACCCTCCCCCAACCCTGCTCCCCTACCCACCCACTCCCACTTCTTGGCCCTTCAAGTTCACCAAAAATTTCAAAAGGGGCCAGTAATACAAATGTAACTTTGAAATATTCCCGAACATATTAAGATGGCTCACTGGGTGAAAAAGGATTGCCACTAGGCTTTGTGACCTGAGTTCAATCCTTGGGACCCGTGTGGTAGAAAAACAGAAATGAACTCCTCAAGATGTCATCAGACCTCCAACCTCCATTATCCATATCACCCAACACACAAAATGAATAGGTAAGTGCACTTTTAATTTTTTTTAAGTTTTAAAAAATGACTATATCAGTGAAGGTATGAACAGACCAGAAAGGAATAGAATTAAAACCCAACAGCTTGTTGTTTAAAAGCTCACTATAGCTGAGGAAACAGGACACAGGGAAATAACCCAGCAGTCCAAAGAAACCACAGAGAAATGAAAAGACGTTCACAGTGAAATGGGATGAAGACAGCTCAAGCAGTGGCTAGTGAGAAGCACACCATTTGAAATCACTGAAATCACTATAACACACACACACACGTACACACACACACACATAAATGCAAAGGGTCAGATATAAATAACAAATAACAGTTTGGGAAAAAAACCCACAATTTTGTTTTTAATTTGTTTGTTCAATGATAGAACCTCATATAGACCAGGCTGACTTCACAGTAGTTGTATTGCTGAGGCTGGCTTTGAACTTCTGATCTTCATGCCTCTACTTCCCAAGTGGTGAGATTATCGACATGTACCACCATGCCTGGTTTCACAGCAGAATTTTAAAGATGAATGGAAGTGACCTACTCCTTCTCAAATGTTTTATTTTGGGCAGGTGTGGCCATGGGATTGCTTGTTCCAGTGAATGGTTCCACATCTAGGTAAGTCCAGGCAGCACATAATGGACCTCTAGCTGCATATATATCAGAAGATGGCCTAGTCTGCCATCATTGGGAAGAGAGGCCCCTTGGTCTTGCAAACTTTATATGCCTCAGAAGGGGAACGCCAGGGCCAAGAAGTGGGAGTGGGTAGGTAGGGGAGTGGGGGGAGGGGTCTGGGGGGACTTTTGGGATAGCATTTGAAATGTAAATGAAGAAAATACCTAATAAAAAAATAAAGAAGAAAAGAAAAGGCCATGAAGTTGGGAGGGGGCATATTAGAGGGACCTAGAGAGGATTGGGGGGAAAAAATCCTTGAGTGAACAGGATAATGTTTCATTGTATACACATGTGAAATTCTCAGATAATAATTGCAAGTATTATTAAAGGTTTTTTTAAAAAAACAAAAACTAACAGGGCACATCCCATGGAAGTAAAGCCTCAGCCTACCAACCGTCACTCTACCAACCATCGCCCATGCTTAGAAGAGATTTAAAGGACTCTAGGCTGGATCCCTCTGATACCTGGTGAGAGCCTGCTGAGAAGGCATTCCTGGAATTCACCCAACTCTAACCCACTGAAGAAGCCTGGTTAAGTAGCATTGTTCCAGGCCTTTACAAGTGTGACTTGTCACTTGTCACACTGCATTAGAAAGTGAATACACCTAGCAGAGACAACCTAGCTTGCTTGATCCTCTCTACTCTGTGCTCATCTAGTTATGTCTAGACACTTCTGTGGTTGAGGGAACTTGTTACTCATTCCACAGCCCTACTTTAGAGCACTGTATTTCCAAGCCTTGGGTGCAGATCTCTTTATATATACTGTACTGGCTGGTTTTGTATGTCAACTTGACACAAGCTGGAGTTATCACAGAGAAAGGAGCTTCAGTTGGGGAAATGCCTCCATGAGATCCAGCTGTAAGGCATTTTCTCAACTAGTGATCAAGGGGGAAAGGCCCCTTGTGGGTGGGACCATCCCTGGGCTGGTAGTCTTGGGTTCTATAAGAGAGCAGGCTGAGCAAGCCAGGGGAAGCAAGCCAGTAAAGAACATCCCTCCATGGCCTCTGCATCAGCTCCTGCTTTCTGGCCTGCTTGAGTTCCTGTCCTGACTTCCTTGGTGATGAACAGCAATGTGGAATTGTAAGCTGAATAAACCTTTTCCTCCCCAACTTGCTTCTTGGTCATGATGTTTGTGCAGGAATAGAAACCCTGACTAAGACATACACCATGATACAATTGTTGGTTTAAGCCTGTGTTCTTCCATCATAATGGTAGAAACAGGATGTTAGATTTTAGTGGGTTTTTTTTTTCAAATTGGCTCACACAGAGATACTTTGTTGTTGTTATATCTTTGTTGGTATCATTTTACGTACTTGGACTGGACAGCTACTATTTCAAAGTATATTTCCTTATGTTTCTGTGTCCCCAAAAATATACTGATAGGTTACAGGATTTCAGCATCCTTTACAGTACAGGGAAGACACACACTCAAGGCAGTGCATAAATTCACATGGAAGTTACTAAATTCAGTAGAATAAATACCCTAGTTTCTGGCCTTCGGCTTCAAATGCCCCCACAATTCTGTAACATTCAATTTTTCCTCAAAATAAAACAATGAAAGTAACCAGAAATTTCCCTAATTGCAGAGAGAGACAGTCACACACACACACACACACACACACACACACACACACACACACACGGGAGAGGGAAAGGGAGAGACAGACAGAGGGAGGAAGACAGAGAGAGAGAGAGAGAAAGAGAGAGGGAGGAGTCTTGTTTTGAGGCCGTTGACATTTCACAAAGCCTTGTCAATATGCCAGGAAACCAGCAGAATCATGAAACATTTTGGCTTCAATTAAGAGGATCAATAATCTAGCACACTAAGGGAGAAGAGGCCCTCAGATGGCAAAGGATGAGGGAGAGTAGCAGTCTTTGCTTGTCTGGCTTTTTCTAAGGGAATGTGATCAAGTGTGCATTCCCTCCACATAAGGCACTAACCACACACCAAGGAAAACACCCCACCGTTATGTACTGGGGTTACAGGAGCAGTGCTGTGATGATCTGAATGAGAAATGTTCCCCTACAGGTTCATGTTTTTATTTACTTGATCTGAGGTCGGCGGTGCTATTTGGAGAGGTTGTGGGATTTTTACAAAGTGGACCCTTGATAGAGGAAGTATATCACTGGGGGTAGACTTTTAGGATTTAGAGCCTCTCCCCACTTCCTTTTCTTCCCCATTTCTTCTCCTCCTCCCTGCCCCTGCTTCTTGTGAGTGGATTAAGTGCTATCAGCCAGCAAGCTGCCACAATGCTTTCCCTGCCTATTGCCCTGCCTCCATCACCAGGATGGCCTCTATACCCTTACTAAAATATAACCTCTCTTCCCTCAGTTGCTTTGCTCAGGGCATTTTATCACAATAAAAATGTAACTAATCCAATGAATAGGGGCTTACTTCTAGGCTGACTCAAAGGAAGCTGAGCCACTGAAAGGCCCACCCCATCATGGGTGAGGACTCACTGAAGCTGAGTCCCTGCAGCTCTGCTACCCAACTTGCAGGCAGTTCCATCAGAGTCTTCCCAGGAATTATTACATTTATGCAAGCGGGTTTGCTCTGTTGGTTGTGGGTAGAGCGAGTCTTGTTACTTTCTACACTTCCCAAGCCTCCTTAGTTGTTTCTTGAATCTTAAGAGCCTCCCTCTATGAGGGAAGGTTGCAAATCTGAGGAAATAACACAGAACATGGAAAAACAAAGAAGTTACCCAATGACCAACTTCCAGCCTCACCCTGGCTGTGCTTTGAAGTCCTTGTGCTGTAGCATCCTATGTCACTGCCTGCACAAGCCTCATACTGGGTTATGGATGTGAGAATCAAAGGCATCAGATGAACTCAGAGAAAGTGTGTTCTCTGGGGTTAGCACCATCCTGCCTTCCCCCACTGCTTGGAAGATGCCTCGAGGGCAGCCAGGTTTACACTAGATTGTCAATAATAAACCCAGCTGTCTCCAAATGAGCTATAAGTTGAACCATAAGTGAGCACTGAGGTTAACTGGACTTTCTGATCATTCTTTAGGCATGTCTCTGAAAGACCCACAATGTGAGGACTCCCCCATGTTCTGACTCAGGAGAGGCGACACCCCAAATCACTCATGAGAAATGGTCTTGCTGCAAACTGCAAGAGGACTTTTAATTCAAGAGCGTTCTCAGGCCCACAGTCATACACCATGCAGGGGTAGAGGACCATGGCGCCCCGAGTAGCTGAGTAAGGGGGTATTTAAAGGAAGATACCACAACTCAAGGAGGTGGGGAGGGCGTTGTTGGAAAATACCAAAGATACCTGTTAAGAGTCACAAGGAAGTGCAAAGTCACAAAAGTCACAAGGAATGCCTGGTAATTGTGCAGGTTATCTCTCAAGACAGTTTCTAAGAGCCCCTAACAATAGCACATTTGCATAGCGGGTTCCAGCAATGGTCAGGGTGGGTCAGGGTGACTTTCTTTGAATGAACACTTCTTGAACCCAGGAAGTGGGTGGGTGGAGGAATGTCGATATCTGTTTTATGATTAGCATACCTTGGAGCATTGAGTCACAGAGGTCACATTCCCAAGCCTGGGCCTAAAGGCCTAGAATTTTGCTTTTATATTTTTTCATCTCCACATAGAATGTCTTGATCATTGTGAACAAAAGGAAAATGGAGGCTGTCTCTAAACCAAGCATCTAGAAAATGAAGACTTGAGAATTCAAGTCAATCAGATACAGAGGAATTTGACGGTGTGGTGTCCATTTAAACACTGGACACAAACCCTTGTTCAATTACACGTTTCCAAATGATTCATCTAACAGTAAAAATCCAAGTCCCTAAGTTTCTCCAACCCTCACCCTTAAAAGGTTTTGTTTGGACAGTGACATATGTATTTGATTTCCACAGAAGGGGCTGAGGCAGAAATGAGAAAATTTTGCCTCGTATATATCATGACAATTACATCTCTGACTGGGCCATGCAATTGTTCTGCCCTGAGACCTGGAGGGACCAAACGATCTTCAAAGGTCCCAGGTACATAAATACCGACATCTTTACAGATGTATTTCGGTTCGGCTGAGCACGACCAGGGTTTGTGCAGGGTGGTGTGGGCAGTCTGAATTGATGCGATCCTTTTCAGGCGACATTATTACACCATGCTTTATGCCTCAGAGGTTTACCGGAGACCGCAGTAGCTGCAGCAACTTACAGTGAGGAAGCAGGAGGGAGCCATCCAATAACAGAACAGGCAGGAGAAATTAATCTAAATGTTAATGCTCCAACATCTCAGACTCCTTTGGGCCTGAATTTGAAAGAACTGTAACAGGGCACAATATCAAAAAGGATGTCTGGACCAAGGGCACCCTGAGGAGGTAGTAGGGGATCGCTCACAATGGAATAGAATCCAATTAGAACCTAACCAGAAACACACACACACACACACACAGAGAGAGAGAGAGAGAGAGAGAGAGAGACTCCTGGTTCCTGTGCCCATCTTCAGCAGGTACCCCTTGACTACAACTGTATTCATGAGCAAATCTATTCATTCATTGAAACAATGATCTCCTGGAACAAGTCACTGGAAGGCTAAATAAAATTCAAAATGCATGGCTTTAATAAGACTTTTATCATCTGTGATCAGGTACTACCCCTCCCTTCCACCATTTATTTAAAAAAAAAAAATCTGCGTGTGTCATAGTAAGGTTTTCTGTTGCTGTGATAAAACAATGGGAGCGAAAGCAGGTTGGGGAGGAAAGGTCTTATGGCAGCCCATCTAAGGGAAGGCAGGGAAGGAATTCAAGCAGAAACCTGAAGGAAGGAACTGATGAAGATGCCATGGAGGGCTGCTGCCTGCTGCCTTGCTCCCCACAGTTTTCATTCACAGGCTAAGTGGCTACCCATACCTATTAAGCCAGCTAATGAGCTAATAGTGATAGGCGGAGAGTAGGGATTTATTCTAATAGTTTCAGCATGCTTATCATCAGGATATGCCTTCCTTCAAACACCCACCCCCTGTCCCACCCCTATGTGCTATTTATAAACTCACCCAGATCTGTGAGACAGTGATAGTGACTTTCCTGGGTGGCTTCTGCTTCTCCTTCTACTCCACGAGAAAAGACACTGTTCTCTTTTTGCCTCTTGTGGCAGTACAAATGTAATCTCATGTGTGGTTGTAAGTGCACCTGTGTGTCAAAGCCAGAGGTTGTCATTAGATGTCACCGTCCACCTCATGTTGAGGCAGGACTTCTCACTTGAAGCAAGAACTGGCCAATTTGTCTAATCCAGCTTGCTCCGTGGAGCAGCAGTTCAAGAAGCAGAGAAGCTCCTAAGCGGAGACTCTTTCCAGAAGAAATCTTTAGCTTGGCCCCAGTAAAAAGGATGACAGTTTTCTATGAGCACCATCAATGACCATAAAAACTGGTGACTTAAACAACACAGAAAACTTATTTTACAGATGAATACACTCAAAGTCAAAATGGTCCTCACTGGCACCATGTCTTTTCTTGAGGATCCAAATTGGAAGCTGTCCCAGATGTCTCGACTCGTGGCTACATGTCCTCTGCATAATCCTTCCTGAGACTCCATGTCCCTGGTCACATGCCTTATCATAGCCTTTTTCAGCCACAGTCAGAAGGGTTTTCATCTTTTAGGACTCAGGGAATTAGCTCAGGCACATCCAGATAGTCCAATAAGCTGCCCGTTCTTGGTTCCTAAAAACTGACGAGGCTGAAAGACTGAGCCGGGGAACATATTTACTACTTTTGAGACTTTGGATGCAAGCACATGAGAACACAGTTCTGCTACCACATGGAATGCCCATACTTTTCTTGTTCTAGACCAACCCAGTGACATGATGCACTCGACATCCCAAGCATCAGCAGACACAAACACGATCGTCTCCTCAGAGTTCCCTAAGTCTGGGCCAGAGGCGAGGGGGAAACCCACCTTCCACAAAGGCTCTTTAAAAAAAAAATCAAAACTATCTTTTCTCTGTTTTATGTATGACACAACCCCTTCATAGAATTATGTTTCTTGTTATTCTTCTGTAATATGTCTATGAAATGGATATAAGAGATGCATTTTACTGGTATAGATATATGACTAAAGCCAGAACAGAGGCTAGGTGGATCAAGTTAGGAATATTTAGGTAGAATAATATTACAAATATTTTTGCATATGTGTGCTCACACACATGCATTTACACGAGATTATGTGCACATGCATGAGCATGTATGGAAGCCAGAAGCTCATGGTAGGTCTCTCCCTCTGCTACTTTCCACATTACATATTGAGCACAAGGTCTCTCACTTGTACTGAGCTGGCCTAATTTGCCCAATATGGCTAGCCAGATATCTACAGGAGTCCTCTGTCTCTGCCCCCCAAGTACTGGGATTACAGGTGGGCTCTTAAGCTTGTCGGCATTTACACAGGTGCTGGGGGTCCAAACTGAGGCCCCCATTCTCTTTTTAGGCAGAAGCCTTATCGACTGAGCCATCTCCCTAGCCCAACATCAAGGATTTTGAAGCGGCAGCTTGGTGGATAGAAATATTTAGCTGCACACAAATTAAATTTGTCACGTATACTTCACTTCAAATCAGTCTTACAGGAGATGTGAAGTTTATCACTCAGGAAAATACATGTCCTTAAGCGGCTAAGTAACATGATATGGCTTTTTAAAAATGAACTGATAACTCAAGTTCCTGAGGGCAGAAATGTCAGGTCCACAAGGCACACAGCCCTTCCCATTCATAAGCTGCCCTGGGCACTGTCACCAGTATAATGAAGGAAAGTCATAATCTTTAACTAGAGGTGAAAACAGGCTGGATCCTTGTACCCTCTCCTCTGTAAACTCCTCTGCACAAAGATGCTTGTCCACACTGGGAGGGAAATGGCAGTCATCCCCTGCACCCCTTAGGAGGTTTTCCCCTTCCTTTTTAGAACCGCTAGGTTTATCTACCCCTCTCCATCCTTCTGTCAAAATAACTGAACATCTTCATCTTAGAAAGTGACACCAGGCACAGTAATCTTTCTAACTAAACACAGTATTGCGGGGGGGGGGGGTATTATTCCTCAGTGATACATAGTACACCCATGACTTTAGTGCAAGCCCCTTTCAGGATGTGTAACCAATGTATCCAAGAGCCTACTATATATCTGTACTGGCTGGGTTTGTGTGTCAACTTGGCACAGCTGGAGTTATCACAGAAAAAGGAGCTTCAGTTGGGGAAATGCCTCCATGAGATCCAGCTGTAAGGCATTTTCTCAACTAGTGATCAAGCGGGGGAGGGCCCCTTGTGGATGGTACCATCCCTGGGCTGATAGTCTTGGGTTCTATAAGAAAGCAAGCTGTGCAAGCCAGGGGAAGGAAACCAATAAGTAACATCCCTCCATGGCCTCTGCCTCAGCTCCTGCTTCCTGACCTGCTTGAGTTCCTGTCCTGACTTCCTTTGGTGATAAACAGCAGTGTGGAAGTGTAAGCTGAATAAACCCTTTCCTCCCCAACTTGCTGCTTGGTCATGTTGTTTGTGCAGGAATAGAAACCCTGACTAAGACAATATCCAATCCCACAAGAATCATCTCTACCATGATTGCAATCCATACATCCATATCTGTATCCATATCTGTCACTTCAGCTCTATCTGGAGGGAGGGAGGGTACTCAAGATTCAGCCTCTAGAGATTGAAAGTGAAAATTGTCTGAGATTGTTGCATAGAGTTTCCTCCAAAATTGAAATATTTCCATCTGAGAGGAAAGCTGTTAAGATGAAAAAAGTGAGCAACTGGGAAAATCTCAAAATGTTAGTGCCCGACTCCAAAGGGGCTGGGCTGGAGAGTAGCACTTTTCAGCATCCATTCTGAGAATCAGGGTGACATAGAATTTTAAGGCAATAAAGGAGAGAAGGAAAGGAAAATATACTTGTTTGAGACCTGGACTCTTACAGGAACAGAAGCAGGGGCATAGCGCCGAGACCTTTCCGAATAAATAGGAAATGAGCTGTTTCCCTCGGGCACCAGGAGTCAATGGCCGAGCTCCGGCTCTTTCTCTCCATAGTGACGCTCTCATTTTCTTCACTTAAGAATGTCATGCAATCCTTAGAACAGGAACTCAGTGCCTAGCTGAGACCAGCCTTCAAAGCTCACAGCAGGCTTTCTGCCCCACTGAGAACAGTCCTCACTGTCCTGTCATTTAGGGGAGATCTCTTTGTGAACCAGGAGCTCAGTGGATCACTTCCCATCCATCCTGAGCTGGGCTTGCACAGATCTCATAAGCAGCTGCTGTCTCTGCAGCTTCTCTACTCTACCTCTCCATCCACAGATATGGGAGGCATGGCTACAGTAGGTCTCTCTGTAAGTAAGAGTTTTGATAAAAATGTGCCTGCGTCACTCTGTTCTGGGCACAGGAGAAATTGCTACTGGAAGCAATTTAAAGAACAAAAGAAGTCAGAGCTGTGCTGATGCCTGGCTTTAAACCTCATCTAACCTGCTTTTAATCTTTATAGTTTTTAAACTCCAGGTTGTGAAGCCTTTATCACTCTTGTGTCCTCCCTGGCTTCGTTTTCTTCCTGGGTACCATTTCTGAGAGGCAAATAGCTTGAGCATCATAAGGGCAGAGTAGATCAGAGCCTGAGCTGTCATCTTCCTCTGCTGGGCATTAGGCTAGGCCATTGAACGACTCTATCCGGCACACTTGCAAAAACTCTTATTTTACATATTGACTTTTATGAATGGTCTGTCTCTTTTCTTGAGGGTAGAAGAGAAGCACCCGTTTAGGAAGCAACCCTACTTGACAGTTAAATATTCTTTACACTAACTAGTGTTAGTAGTGACTATCACTAAGTAGACATTTCCATCCCTTTGAGTTTCTGACTTTCTACTCATTTTCCCCTTAAGTAAATAACACAGGGTTTGGGAAATGGATATCGCCTCAGTCGATTTCAGGGAACCCATTGTTGGCTTGTATTTTTATTAGGATAGCATAACAATGTTGGTATCTTCATCTAACAATACAGGTGCACACTCTGTATAGTGTGTTATAGAGTGCAGTAAATAGCCTCAACTGGATTCCTCCTCCTATAGTTTGGGACAAACTGTGAGTGTCTGCTCCCCCAAAGAGCAATGGCTTCGGAGCTTTACTTCTCCAGGAATAGCAACTCCAGGAATACACACCAAAAGAGACCAGTAACGGTTTATCCTGTGTTCTGCAGAGTAAGGGATTTAGGACGGGATGATTCCTTAAAGAAGCTGGTTTGCTAATAAAGCTTGATTCCAAGTCTTTTCACCCATACAGTCTCAGCATATCAGCGGCAGGGTCCTCTTTGCCTATTTTCCCAAATATCTTTGTTGAGCGTCTTCCCCCATGCTAGCAAGTAGCCAGGGTGGAAGTTCACAACAGGAAAGTCAATTGCAAAAATTTTAATAATCTCTACACAAACACACACAGGCAGACCAGGAAGCCCTCCCTATGTCTCTTCTAGCCCAACAATGCATGGTGTCTTTTAGTTTTCCAAGATGAGTGAGTCCCAAGTTGCACAGACTTCTGTTCACCTGCCAGCCACAATGCAGGTAGAATAGAAACACCAGCCTCCTTAGACACAGTAACATACTGGTCTGCAGGAACAGCTCACTGCCCGAGCACTCAGGCTCCCCCATCTCATTCCATCAGCTCAGTTTAGTTTTCTAATGATCTCTCTGACTGTGTGAGCTGTTGATTCCCAATAGTCATCCTATCCATGCTTGCCACTTCTATGCCCCTCCTATTCAGACACTGTTTAATTAACCCTTGCTTCTTTTTCATCCACCGCAGCTTCATTAGAGCCTACTGACTCTGGTTGTCAGCCCCTCATTGGTCTTCTCTACATAGGCCTTTTCCAACATTGTTGCAGATCTCTCTCTCTCTCTCTCTTTCTCTCTCTCTCTCTCTCTCTCTCTGTCTCTCTCTCTCTCTGTCTCTCTCTCTCTCTCTGTGTCTCTCTCTCTCTCTCTCTCTCTCTCTCTCTCTCTCTCTCTCTCTCTCTCTCTCTCTCTCTCTCTCTCTCTGGTTCAGAAATGAGAATAATTCCCCAGAGAGTTGACAAGAACCTAACTCCTTTTATGTGAGATAGGCTAACTGGATGAGGCCTCAGACTTTGAATCTAAATGCAAGCATTTTTTGGCTCCAAAATATCACATTCTGCTCCTTGGTTGTTTTATTCTTCAACCACAGCCAAAATAAATGGATAGTTTATAAATCAATTTCATGGGATAATTAGATTAGAAGTATCTCCATTAGTGAGAAATGGAAGCAGTTATAATTGAATGCAGCTCAAGTTGTATGTGTGTTTTATTACTGAGTTTCTATTCACCCTTAGAAGCCAGTTGTCTGGTCTTCATGGGTCTGTGATGTTGACCAGTCCTCTTCTTTTGATCCCTCTAAATCCTAAGCCAACTCCACTATCCAATGGAATTCAATTCTCATGTCTTGTCAGTGGGCCCTGCATGATCTAGAGATGCTGCTGAGTATTTAATACTCGGCTACCCCACATCCAGCTTCCAGGCTCTAGGATAAGAAGGCTCCATCAAAGGCCCTGTTAAGCCCTTGGATCACTCAAGCTGGTTGATCTCTTCCCATCTTCCCTACACTGACAGAAGATGTTGCCAATCAATCAACACCAACATGAAACAGCCTTAGATGAGGTAATTCCACGTCCTCCAAGGCTCCCAGGTGTTCAAACAGCCATAGGGCAAAGTTGGTGTGTGCTTCCAGATACGAGGTAATTCAGAATCAAATACATCTCTGACTAGCTCACCATCGCAAGAAAGTTGCTATCATCCTTGTCCTCCTCATTAGGCACTTGACCTACATCAGATCTAACTAGCTATCCAAATTTGAAGGGCACACACAGTTATTAAAAGGTCCTCATGCTCTTTAACTGAATCAATCTCATTGAAGATTCAGTCTGTTCCCAGCAACCTGCACCCTCACTTCCACCAGCTTGCCCCAACATGGAAGGCTAGCTTTGCTTGCCCTCTATATCAAAAGAGCCCAGGACAGAATGGGCCTCTGCTCACCCAGAGCTCAGGAAAGGGAACTACCTAAAGTTCTGTCACTCTCAGTTAGTATATCCTCTACATCCTGTCTATAAGGAGGAAATAGAGCTATGAACTTCCGGGCAATTCAGTTATGGAGGAGGAGGAGGCCTGTGGTTGCCCAGAGTGAATCACAGGAGACTCTAGAATGGCTCTCACACCCCACTATTTAGAAAACTCTCCCAGGAGCAGAAAAACCAGATTTGAATGCCAACTCTGGGGAGGAAGGATCATCCATTTTGAGGATGACTTCTGTCTCCAAGGTGATGGCCTCAAGGCTGCATGGTTGATACAAAGTTGACAGAGATGTATACGGAAGCGAAGTCTCCCTGGTAGAGAGAACTACCAAACAACCAAAGCTTCTAAATATCTGCCGTATGCAAGCAAACATTTGAGGATTTTGTTCCAGGTTGGTTCATGGGAGTCTGGATGGTGCCTGAGTTTGCATTTTAAACAGCTAGCAGCTGATGCCCCTGTTTATAGCCCCAGGGCCATGCTTTAGAGCCCAAACCCCAGAGTGCTTCCTCTCACATGCTTCATGTCCTCTGAGCTCACCCAGAAGATGATGATTCAGAACATCTGGGTTGGGACTCAAACATCTGTTTTACAACAAGTTTTAGGTATTTCTTATGAATGAGATAGCTGTGGTCTGATGCTGAGCCCCTCAGAGCCAGGGTTCAGATACTCTGGTGTGAGCTTAGAATCTTTTGGAATTGTACCTCATACAGGGGCCACAGTTGAGGAGACACTGTATCTGTACGTATCTGTACTGTGTTCACTTGCTGGTTTGTTCCAGGGAAGGCTGGAGAGCAGGCTTCTTGAGGCTGGCTCCTCAGAAATAGGAATGCAGGCAGGAGAAAGAGACTCAGGCCACCTGAGGTAGACAGGAACTGTCTTCAGGTAGACAGGACCTTCTCAGTGTCTTACATAGGAGACACAGCAGTACAGGAGATATATGATCTAAGGAACAATAAGAAGGTCTTCCAAAATGAACAAGTCTCTAGTCCTTCTTCTCTCTGCAGGTCAATAAACTTAAAGCTCAATGAGAGACAGAAAACAAAGACAGAGAAATATACACATACTACTGAGAAAAGCATTTGTATGGATTGGTATTGGATGTAGATTCTTAAGAAGACATTCTGAATCTTTCCCTATGGGAATGGAGTCCGTAACTGTCAAAGAATGAATATTGATTTGCCGCACTAAAACTCTTCGGGTTAGAGTTGAGCTGACTAACATGCAGCATAACAGTCAAAGAGGAGGTGGGAGAGAGCCAGAGAAAGCCCAGTTTTCCCTGTGTATTCTGATTCACTTCTGAAGACATACCTTGAATCCCTGCAGACACAGAAGCCAGGGTGGAGATGGGGGTGGAACACCATATACAAACCCATCCCTGTGCTGGATGCTTTGCTGACATTATCTAATTTAAAACAACCCCTGGCCTGCCAGGTGCCATTGCTGTCATTCTTCATAGGAAGAATGCAAAGCTTAGAGAGTTTAAGCACACTTTCATTTCACATGGCTAACAAGAGGGAAATCCAGTGTGTTCCATGATCCGTACCTTTACTTGATGACATGTCTCTGATTAATGGTATTATCACTTTATCCACTCTGATGGCTCAGTTCCCATGTGGAACTGAGGGAAGAAGAGAAGACACCATAACTCCAGGAGCCTCCTAATTACTGTCCGTCCCCCAGTTTTGCTCTGGGGTCATCTGCTTTCTACATAAGCACACGCTAAATCTTCTGAAACTGTAAACATGATCGAGTGACATAGACACCTATTTTTCTTTCTCCAGCCCCTACCTACCTCATACCTAATGTACTCTAAGGGCTGGGGTCAGTGGATAGAGTGCTTGCCACAGGCAAGCATGAGGACCTGAACTTAGATCTTCAGGTCCTATGCGGGAGTCAGGTACAGTTACAGGCTTCTATGATAACAGCATTCCTTCCTAACGCAAAAATGTAAAACAGACAAGAGTATCTCTGGAAGCTCATAGGCCAGCAAGCCTGGCATATGCAGGCTGAGGTTGTTCTGTGACCTCCACACTCACATCATGGTATACATGTTTCTGCACATGTGTGCGCGCATACACACACACACACACACATACACCTACATGAATAAAAGCATACATATACCTCCACACGCACACCTGCATATATCACACACATGCGCACACATACACTCACACAGATACACACACATGGAGTAATAGGATATTCAGTTACAGTCACAATGAAACTTATTAGAATAAGTTAATTGTATTACTATTACTACTACTACCACTACCACAGAGAACTAGGTAGCATCTGTAAAGAGTCTTTCTGGAGTTGCCTTCCTCGGGGAGATGATATATTTGCTCTGTATTAAGTAGCCTAGCATAATAAATAGTTGTATTATGCTTTACTTAAGATAAGTTCAAATGAGACTTAAAACCCACTTGCCAATGTGGAGAAAAGTCCACAAAGCATTCTCATTTTGGAGTGGCTCCCTGAAGTTGCAGATTGACTAAAGTTCTGAGAATAGAGTAGGTGAATTTACATGGTACCAGTTCTCTATTACAGCTACCATGAAATTGTTCATTGATTCATTCAGCAGTATGGTTGAATCCAAAGGGATTTTGTTAAGTTAAAAAAAAAAAGCCAGACCCAAATAGCCATGGTTGTAAAATTTCATTCATTGGCACAGTAGGTCTTCCCAGGTAGGGACAAAAGTGGATTGGAAAAATAGAGTATGTTAATATAGAATTCACCAATGTACTATTTCTGTCTTGAAACAGTGGATAATGTTGTCCTATTTTAATTTGAACTAAATGACTATTTCTCAGAGGAAACTTTGGGATGATAGGAGCATCTGATAAGGCATCAGAGAGTGGCACAAATAGTTCCTTGGATCTGTTGTCAACTGTAGACTCTGATATCACAGAGAACACTAACACATGAGCTACAAAGTATTCAAAAAGCAATCAGAATGCTGGGGGATCCAAGGTGAGATAGAAGCTGTGAAAAGGAATCTAAAGTCTGTAAATGTCTGGCATAATTGCTTTCTAGAGAACAGAGAGGAGGGGATGACCCCAGACACACTGCAAATGGTGTTTAAATCAGAGTCAAAGAGGAGAGAGAAGAAAATGACAGAGCTGTTATACTTCAGTTGTTAAAGCTTTTTATCACGAGGTCACAGGTCAGCAATTCTACAGCTGCTTTGTGAGGAGGCTGAGGTGAGACAGATCGGTAAATAGATGGTTTCAAGATGAAGTCTTCGAGACACTGAAGGCTCCAGTACGCTGTGCATTAGAAGCATCAACATCTATCTATGCAAGCATAGATATGTTACAATGTGCATTTTTTAAAAGATTTATTTATTTATTGTATGTATATGAGTACTGTAGCTGCCTTCAGACACACCAGAAGAGGGTATCAGATCCTATCACAGATGGTTGTGAGCCACCATGAAATTGCTGGGAATTGAACTCAGGACCCCTGCAAGAGCAGTCAGTGCTCTTAATCGCTGAACCATCTCTCCAGCCCCCACAATGTACATTCTTAAAAGTGCAATCTCAAATGTAATCAGAGATATGCAAACCCAGAAGCAATGGCAGATGACTGTCAATGTGTGGATTATCATACCACATATAGTTTGAATAGAAAAGACCCCCATAGACTCATGTATTTGAATGCTTGGCCCACAGGGAGTGGCACTATTAAGAGATGTGGCCTTCTTGGAGTAGGTGTGGCCTTATTGGAAGAAATGTATCACTGTAGGGGCAGGTTTTGAGGTCTCATATGTTCAAGCTATGCCCAGTGTGGCACACAGTCTCCTTCTGATGTTTGTAGAACAAGATGGTGCTTCTCCAGCACCATGTCTGGATTTCACTTTGATGATAATGAATAAACCTCTGGAGCTGTTAGCCAGCTTCAATGAAATGTTTTCCTTTATAAGAGTTGTCATGGTCATGGTGTCTCTTCACAGCAATAAAACCCTAACTAAAAGATCATTTTTTCTCTAGAATTTAGAGCCTTTTGCTGGAAGAACCCCAAAGCAATGCCTCTTCAGAACCAAGGATCACTTCCAGTGCCTGGATCTTGATTTTAGAATACTATTCTATGATAAAAAAAAAAAAAGGAACCTGGGCTCCATTGGGCATGTGTGTCCCTAGGACTCTGGCAGGAAAAGCTCAAGTAATTGTAGAACTCCAGGGACTACAAGGAAGTTAGGAAGTTTATAAAGAGAACTGAATGGGAGGTATCAGATGGGTATAAGGGCTAAACCAGTAGAACTTCCAGCAACCAAGCCTGAGTAACCTAGGCAAAAACATAACAATGGTATTTGTGGTTGCATTACAGACTGAGAACACCCAAACATATTTATTTTAATAAATGACTATATAAATAAATAAATGGGTAGAAAAACACAATGCAAAATAATTACAGATCTATGCAGATGGCCCTCCCATGTGAAGGGCTAAGGAATTGGTTCCTACAGGCAGCATTGAAGAAGAGAACCCTAGTGACTTAACCATGTTATCAAGATTATCATTCGTGGGTAGCACTGTGTGATAAGTCCACTTCATCCCTGCTATCATTCATAACACTGATAGCTCTTGGTTCAGCCACACAAAGCCACTTTAAGAAATATTTTACAGTGGGAGTGGGTGGGTAGGGGAGTTGGGGGGGAGTATATTGGGGACTTTTTGGATAGCATTGGAAATGTAAATGAGGAAAATACCTAACAAAAAATATATATAAAAAAAGAAATATTTTACAAAAACCTAGCCAGTACTTCTCAAAGCTCATTGTCATGAAAACCAGAGAGGGCTGAGTGGTGGAAACTGGAGGTGTCCCACTTTAAGTGATACACCTAGATTGTTACTATATCAGAAACATCATTGATGGAAAAATTAGAGCAACTCCATGGCATGTTTATTAAAGATTTATTTATTTTTATTTATATGAGTACACTGTAGCTGTCTTCAGACACACACCAGAAGAGTGCACCACCTTGTGATTGCCTAGGAATTGAACTCAGGACATCTGGAAGAGCAGTAAGTGCTCTTAAATGTTGAGCCATCTCTCCAGCCCCCAGGGTATGTTTGTAAAAGTGGGGGAGGGGACAAAGAGACTTGTACACTCTCAGGACAACAAAGATAGTTCTCACAGGCCTTTGGTCTGTGCTGACTGATGACCTTGTCTCTGTCCATGTCTATCTGACACTTCCTTTGCTCAATGGCACATGTGCACAAGGTTCATAGTGGTCATCAGACACCCCTACACTTGCTCAGCTGTGACCTCTCCTGAGATGCTACCTACACGATGGTACTGAGACATAAAACATAGTGGTTCAATCTTGACACATGCTCCCACAATGCTACTATCCCATTCCCAGGAGAACTAGACCCCTTTCCTTTGAGTTTAGTCAGCTGTTCTCTTTGTTTTCCAGTTTCCATTCCAACCCTGGCAACTGGAAAGTTCTTGACATAAAGAAAGAGGAAACCTCCAGGCTTCCAATAGAGCTCACCTGCTTAGGCTGCTTCTCAGGACTATTCATCTGTCGTGGCAGGAGGATCCTCATGGAATAAAGTTTCAAGATACTGGCTTGACACTCTTTTTAACCAACCATACTGCTGCACATCACATCATATGTCTTTCTGTTTCACACTGTGGTTTCCTTCAACTAAAGAATGGTATCTTGTTTCTCCTTGCGAACGCAGGACCTGGTAAGAGACACCGACTTGGTTAGCCCGATGTGTAGATGTGATCCTGAGGGCCCCAGGACATCAGCTATCCAGTCTGGCTCTGGCAACAGAGCCACATAGGACAGAAACACCTGGAAATACTGAAAGTCACTGATTCCCATCTGAATTGAATTCCCATGTCCTGAAATTATTCATGGACATGGAACAGAGACTAGGGTCATGGATGTCCTCCTGACTGGCATTGTGTGTGTAGTGACTCCGAGAGGCTGCTTGGATCAGGATCATGGGGCTCTGTATCTTTTCTTTATGAACAGCCATCATCCCCCACAGTCAATCTCTGCCCAGCATCCCTGCACACAGGCTTCCCTAACTGCTTCCTAAAGCCATTTCAATAACTTTTTGCCAAGTGTTATCTCCCTTGAGAAAGAAACGGTGTGGAGTTCTGTGGGTAAGGAGATGGGGAGGATCAAAGGGGAGCTTTGACAGGGGAAAAGTATGATCAGAATATATATTTCATGAAAACACTTTTCCTGCTTAAAAAAAAGGAGTTTTTTCCCTGGAAACCAAGGTTTCTTGCATCTGATGGCTAAGGTTTGTCACTGGAGTGAGGCTACAGTGTAAACCAAAGAGCTGCTACTCTCTGTGCAGACAGCAGCTAAGGCATTCAAGTTGAACAGTGTGCTCAATGTAATTTAGTGTGCTTGGTCAGTATGTCAGTTTACCCCTGGGTTAACATGGGAACATGAGGCAGGAAGCTAATTGTTCCATTGCTGCTAGAGTGTGATGGGCCAGTGGCCCCAAGCAGTCATTGTTCTTATTAGATAGGATCTGCTGGGCAAACACTGTCTCCTCCTTGCTTAGGTTCCACTTCTTTTGTTCAATAAACATGTTTACCAGACATGTGGCAGTGTCGTTAGTGCCTCTCATTAGAAAAACACCTACAGGAAGAAATGCTGTGATGGGTGAGAGGGGGCTTCACACCTTAGAGCCATCCTTAGGACACAGTGGAAAGGCAGGAGAGCCAAATGAGGTGCATCCTGGAGCCTTGCATTACAGCTTTGGTGGGCTGACATGGCACCATAGATGACTCCTGCCTTTCACTGCAAAGGACTAGCTTTGGTGTTCGCATCACCAACCAAGACCACCAAGTGAATGTAAGCTAATTGCAAATGATAGCAGACTGAACCTGTTGTGAAGTCACCAGTGTCTCCACTACCGATCTGAAGACCACATCTTACTACCCAACACATGTGGCCTGGCATGCATCTGTCACGGATCCCTGTTTCTTTTGACAGCCCTGTATTTTTCTACAGTTGATAGCAGCCTATTTGTGCATTGTCTTCTCTATCCCCAACCTCCTTTTACAAATTTAAGACTGTTATACTGTGGATACCTACACAAGACTGAACAGACTCAGTCCACAACTCACCATGGACAGGGCATGGGCGAGGTACACTTCTCTGAAGAGCTATTGATGGTTTGTGGTTGCTAGGAGACTGGAAGTCATTTTCTTTGGACCACTGGTTACTTACCCGGTGCTCCAACCCATGCAATACAAGCCACCTTGATTAAATGGGAAAAAAAAAACATGGAAAGATGAGAGGAAGGGCTAATTGGGGACAAGGAGGGTCAGTGGGGGTGGTGAAGAGAGAGTAAGGGCGTAAGTACAATCACAGGTCATTGTGTATATGCAGGAAAATGTCAAGAGATGATTTGATATGAAATGTGGTTTTTTAAATGAGAAAACAGAATTTAAGAACGATGAAGGAATCTATGTGACCTTGTACAAGTTTCTCTCTTTGTGTGAAACCTCCTCCACCCACCCCACCCCCCATTCCTTTAGACAGTACCTTATGTAGCCAAGGCTGGCCTCAAATTTACCCTGTATACAAATATGGTCTTAAACTTCTGATCCTCCTGTCTGTGTCTCCTCACAGCTGGAATCATAGACATGTGATGCCATGTTTGGTTTATGTGGTGCTGGGAACTGAACCCAGGGTATCACTTATATTAGCCATGTACTCTATCAACTGGGCCACATTCCCACCACCCTCTTCATCACCCGCTCTAGTGGTCCAGCCTCTACAGAAGAACTAATAAGCTTCACATTCATTCAAACAGGATTAAAATCCACTAAACTCAAGGTTTTCTCTCCCCCTGTTCATGCCTCACGAGGCCATCCTTTAAGCCACCCTTCTCCTGTGCGTGACTGTATTTGCAAGGCAGAATATACCTATGTCGTCTACACTTAAGAGGGGGACTCAAAACAGCAATAGTGACAGGGTGTTTTACATTCTGTTTGCAAACAGGGCACTTGGCTCATCTCATAGAATACTGCCAGTGCTTTCCCCACCCCCAGGCAATTACCACCTTCCTATTCTAGATTGAGAAACAGAACCTAAAAACTAAGGAAAACAAAAAGTAAAGCAGGCCCATTAGAGAGCCCACGCAAACTCACTGGATGGATGGGACACTTGGTCCACAGAGACTTGGCTATGGTTCCCCAGAGCCCCAGCTGAGTCGGCGCAGTGCTTCTTGGTAATATCAGAAAATGAGTTTGAGAGCAAAAAAAAAAATATCTGTTTTCTAACCCATTTCTGCTACAAGGTTTTTGTTTTGTTTTGTTTTTTAACTTTCTTGATTTCAGCTTTCTAACAGGAGTCTGGGTATATGATTCTAATTCTCTGAGCATTCCAGCTTGGGAGTGAGTACCTCTGACTGATCTTTAACAGGCATGTCTCCTGACCGGAAAGTTCTGGCATCCGAGTTTCCTTGATTTCTTTCTGTGAAGTTGGTTTTCTCCTTTTCAGATTACCGACTTTATTAGTAGTTGGGGTTTAAATAAAAGCATCCATTTGTTCCATGGAGAACCCTTCTGTTTGTTTCCTTTTCTGTTACCTTTAGAAATGTACTCTAAACTAAAACTACTGTTGCTCTATTATATTACAGTTATTTTTGTCTCTACCTGCTTATCTATGGGGCTTAGTGTTTGTTTCCCATAGCATAACTTGTAGATCATTTACTGATTAGTCTACTTGGTGTTTGATGATGATCTGCCGTGTGGAGCATCCTTATGGCTGGTACTTACAAAGGATGGGAAGCAAGAATCTCCTCTTCATATGAGCTTCATGTGCACTGGGGCATGAACTGTACCATGAAAGGGAGAAAGAAGAAGAGCTTCGACTTAAGGGAGAGGATGAGAGGTTTTAGGGTAAGAAAAGGAAGTAGAGCCAAGGATGGGTCACTCAACCTAGGTCACACGATCCCATGTGGCCATGTTTGTACAGGGTTGTTCTTTTATGATGTTCTAAGAGTCTACCAAGTGCTACCAAAAAGCAAAGAACAGTTAGGACATTAGATCTCTGTTGCAACTGCCTGTGTTGTGTGAATGTTTATATGTGTGAGTGTATGTATATGTGTGTGAATATGTGTGAGAGAGCATGTGTCAGTGTGTACACATGTGTGACTGTATGTGGTATGTGTGACTATGTATGGTATATGTGGGTGAGTGTGTTATGTGAGTGTGTGGTGTGCTTGCATGTGTGCCTGTGTATGTGTATTGTGTATGTGAGTATGTGGTATGTATGTATGTGCATGTATATGAGTGATGTGTGTATGAGTGGTATGTGTGAGTGGTATTGTGTAAGTGTGTGTATGTGTGTGGGGATATGTATGTATGGTATGTATGTGTGTGTGTGTGATGTGTAAATGTGTGTGCATACGGTGGGTGTATGTATGTGTGTGTGAGTGGTGCATGGTGCATATGCAAGTGTGTGTGGTGGGTGTGTATGTGACTGGTGTATGTGTGTTAGTGGTGTGTGTGTATGTGTGTGTGAGAGTAATGTATTGTGTAAGAAGTATTTGTGTGTGAGTGTGTGAGGAGTGTCTGATGTTTATGCAAGTGTGTGATGGGTGTGTAAGTGTGTGTGTGTGTGTGTGTGTATGAGTGGTGTGTGTGTATGTGTGTGTGTGTGTGTGTCCTTCAGGGAGACCACAGAACATGGAAGGCATGGCTTGCAGACCAGAGAGCCCAGAGAGCAGCATGTCCAAGGACTCCCCCAAAGCCAGAGGTACAGTGTTTCTATGCAATCTCATGGTGCCTCTTCCATGCCTGTTCCCTTGATCTATTACCAAGCAACAAGCTTTTCAATACATTCTGCTCTGGATTCAGGGCCATACCTACAGAATTCCTAGAATACTTTGATCTCGAAATCAGGGGAGCAGATGGCCAGCATATTAGCAATGTTGCCACTGCTGCCTATGGGTGCAGTTACTTTTAGATATTTCACTTGTATTCTAAGCAACATTGTTTCAAAAACACACCTGGAGGTCTCCCCTCCCACCCGACAGTTGAGAAAATCTAAAGCCAGAGAGCTTTAATCTAGTCCTGATGAAATAAACAGAGTCTAAGCTAAAATCCCGGCCTCAGCATAACCACTTTCCTTTTATATTTCACTTTTAAACGCCCTGAAAGTATCATTAAAAGCATCAGGGAGGTCTCCTGGGACCCCTCGGTGGTATATGCTGTGCAGAGCTAATGGCAGATCTCAGGGGTTGGAAAACGAGCATCTTCATAGAAGTAGCTTTGTAACAAACCTATTTGAATTTGTGCATAAGCAAGGCGCAGCGCAGTGTAGGCTTCCAGACTGTTCTTCAGAAACTGCAGTGTCACTCTGTATCCTAGTTTTACAAGGACGCAGTCTAAATGGAGAATAAGTTCCAAAGAGCTGCAGTGAACAGACTGCAGTAATTTCAGCCTAGGTGAGATGGAAATAAAAAAAAAGTTGCCTCTGAGATGGGCCATAAATCCAAGCTATTTTATAGGCCTCCTGCTTCTATTCCTGCACCCGTTCAAAGAGAAACCTAATTTGTTTTGTGAAAATTGGAAAAACAAAACAGGACAGAATGTGAAAGTAGGCCTCAAAGACACAGCCATAGTCAGACTAGCCAGGCCAAACAAACAAACAAACAAACAAGCAAACAAAAAAAAACAAACAAAAACCATGCTCTGGGTCTTCACAGTCTGTCTACTCAAAGGATACAGAACAAAATTCAGGCAAATTCTGGAATGAGCTGTTCTCTAAGGGAATATGGGGTAGGGGTAAGATGGTCACTGGAGAGATAGCTCAGCAGTTAAGAGCACTGGATACTAACACAGAGAACCTGAGTTTGGTGCCTAGAATCCACGTGATAGGTCACACCTGCCTGTAATTTCAGCTCTGGGAAGAATCCAATGCCTTTTTCTGGCTTCCATGGGCACTACATACACCCTATACAAACATAAACAAAAGTAGAATAAAAGAAATAATCAGAAGGTAGACCAGGACTGGGCCAGAGTACAGTGGTCATAACCTATGCACTTAGAGCCATGACATCTAGCAGGTCTCACATCACCTGAGCCAGTGCCTCCTTATCCCTCTACTTCGTTTAAGAAGATGATTTATCCCAAGCTCTCTGCCGCATCTCCGAAGCACAAAGATACATAGGAGGGCATCCACGTACAACAGCAGGAATGATTACACAGCTCTACTCAAAGGATGATAAGGCACATGCTCACTGCTCTATCTGTGCAAACTAGACACTTCAATCACCAATGTACCAGGCTTGCATTATCCCAAACATTGGGCTATCTTCATCTTCCTGTCTGTGACCCGCAGAGTGCTTTCTTTCATTGTTCATCAAGGTATGACAAGCTTCCTGCCTGACTCCCCATCCGGTCATTACACACACTCAACAGCATTACAGGGTTTCCTTAAAAGGTTGGTGAGTCAGGTCTAAAATGAAGGGCAGATTTTCCAGTCAGGTGGCTGCTTACCCTTCATCCATGTGCTCTTTCGATAGTTCAGTATGGTCAAAGGCTCCTGCAGAAGTAGTTTTATAAAAGAGATTTTGTTTTTGAAGGGCAGAACAATGAAGTCCAGGATAGTTAGAGAAAACTGCATCTATATAATGGCATCTGAATTATTGAGTGGTTCTTTAAGACATGTGAGGACCATTTGGGAAAGTGGAAGCCATGAGGGTCTGCTGTCAGAGATTCTGAATCTGAAGGCTTTGAGGAGACCCAGGAAACAGCATCTTCATTATTTACTGTGGGAGAACCCCATGTAAAGCCTGCTCGTTGGCAACACAGCTGAGAATCCTGTGGGAAGAGAGTTTCAGTTGAGTACATTTCTAAAGCAGGTTGGCCAGGGGGCATATCTGTAGGGAACTGATTGCCTGGAAAGGCTCAGCAGCACCAATGCCTGGTCTCTGGCTCTGGACCTCACAGGAGTAGAGCTGGCTGATGAGTAAGCAAGGGCGTGTTTCTTCTCTTTGCTCTTGGCTATGGTTCTGATGTGCCTTGGTGCTTGGGTTCTTGCCTTGACTTCTCCTCAGTGATGGACCGGAACCTGGAACTAGGCACAGAGTGAAGCCCTTCCTCCCCATGTTGCTTGTTATCAGATTATGTTTATTACTGTAACAAAAATGAAGTCAAAATACATGCTTGTCCAATAATGGCTGTTTCAGCTACTTATCACTTCCCAGGTCACCCAGAGAGCTAAAGATGGGCAACTAGTCCTCAGAGACCTGGTGCTGACTCAGTATCTTAGATGTCATGGAGAGCCAGGTCTGAAAGCCAAGTCCTTGATTCCCCAAAGCCATTTGCAATGTCTGGTGAATCATGGATCAGGAAAGCATGATCACAGAGGAGAGCATAACTCGAGTGAAGAAAGCTCTGTGGTGTGTGTGTGTGTGTGTGTGTGTGTGTCTGTGGATGTGCATGTGTGTGTGTGTGTGTACATGTTCATAAAATAAGAATGAAGAGAAAACATTTGTAAGAAGGAACAGAAAAGATGTTTTCCTTATAACTACAATGCCCAGTGGTTCACCCCCAGACTTTCCAAAGGATCCCAGAGTCTCTGATTCCCTAACACCCAACTCTGAGCTGCCCACACAAGAGATGGTGCGTTGCTCCTACTCAAAAATCTTTAAAAAGTGAAGCTGTTTATCTGGGTATTGATTCTATCCCTCTCCCTTCTGCAGTCTTCTTGATCGCTGGCTTTTTCCTGTTTTACTGTGGGATTACAGTTACAAACAAGGGGACAAAGGTGTCCAATACTTCATTGAACCAGCAGTTCACAAAGAGGAGTTGGACTCTGGATTCTGATACTGAGTCTCATATCAATCAGAGATTTGATGTGTGGCCTTGGGAAAATTGTTCCGGCTTCCTTACGCTCTGCAAAGAGAGGGATTTGACAAGTTTCCTCAAGGGGCCCTCTGGGATGGTTTCTGAAGACCAGTGCGGCAGTGAGCACTGGATGTGTATAAAGGCTCTGAGTTGGGTTGGATTTCTGAGAGAAAGCAAGAGTATATTGCCAGACTGATGGCATAGGCCTGTCATCTCAGCTACTTGGGAGCCTGATACACATGGACTGTCTGGGCTAAAGAGAGATTTCATGGCCACAGTTGGCAGCATGCTCTCAAAAACAAAGCGGAAGTCATTGCTAGTGATAACGCTTGGTGCATAATGTTTCACTGCTATACATGAGGCCTTATTTTCAATCTCTGCTACAAACCAAAATTAAAGTCACAAAACCCACCTCATCTCTCTGGCTCATCACAGCCAAAGCATCCACCCTTGTCAGCTCCAATCCATCTGCCACAAGCAACCTGACTGATTTTTCTCGAAATGAAAATTGATCATAGTCTCACACACTCATACACTCTTTCTGTCTCTGTCTGTCTCTCTTTGTGTCTCTGTCTCTCTTTCTCTCCCTTTAAATCTACAATGCAAGTCCCCAAAGGTCCTAGTTAACTGTCAACTCAATGCAGCCTAGAGTCATCTGAAAGCAAAATCTTAACTGAGGAATTGCTCAAGTCTGGTTTGTGTTTGAGCAGGACTATGGTGAGCTGTAGTTGCTATTAATAATGCATGAAGGTTCAGCCTACTGCAGGCAGTACCATCCATAAGCAGGTAGTCCTTAGCTGTATAAGAAAGTTAATGGAGTATGGGCATTACAGACCAGAGAGCAAGCCAGCCAGCAGCATCTTCCATGGTTTCTTCCTTTGGGCCCCTGCCCTGTCTTCCCTCAGTGTTGGACTGTGATCTGGAAATATAATCCAAATAAATCCTTTCTTCTCCTAAGTGTCATTTGATGTCTGTCACAGCAACAGAATAAAACTAGAACAGTAAGTGACCTGAAAGCAAAGGTGCATATATGCTTTTTTGTCTTCTTGTCTATCTCTGATGCCAAGCATGTTATAGGAACATTTCTAATTATTGATGGAACCAACAAATAGGTGAGTGAATGAATGAATACATGAGTGAATGAACGAATGAATTAATGAATGAATGACTTGGCAGAGAGGCTGAATCACATAGGAAATTTAAGGAGCTGCAAAAGGACAAGGTGACATAGAGATGATGGGCAAGGCTTCATGAACCCTACAAAGAGAACCAGCAGCCCACTTTGAACATGGGGAGCATCTGCATTGCTCTGCTCTGCGAGCACAATAGAGACCTAAGGGGGTAAGTGAGCCACAGGCTAGGTGGACTGTTTTCAGCCTCTGAGCCCCCAGCATGAGGCAAGGACTCAGCATAAGGAAGACAAGACCTGAATAAAGAAACTCTACTGTTTCCACAGCCAAGACACTTTTGTGAAAGACCAGCAGCCATGTGTCCTTGCTCAGACGCTTTTCAAAGTAGAAATTTGCTTCTTCTCCTACGATTTCATGCTACTTCCCTCCTTTACCCAGTCGTCCTTCCAAGCTCATCTGACCACTGAGAGCAGGCAGTAAGAACCAGGTTTAGAGCCTATCAGATCAAGAGCATGGGTGAACTTCCCTTACCATTCCTGCTGCCAGACAAGATGTTAGGCTATGAGGGACAAGACAGCTCATGGGAGTCACAGCCTGTATTAAGCAAGACAAAGACACTTTTACCTAGTCCCTGAAAAGTGCTCTGCCTGCAGCTGAGGGCATGGGGTGTACCTGCCAGCTGTGAGACTTGGGGCTTGCTCATTAGCCCTTATATCCCCTCCCTTTTCTCCTTTGTGAATAAGGACAGTGACAGTGTTTTCATACACACAGTATGGGATGTGGGAAAACAGATCAGATCCTCAGGACAGTTCTTGGTTCTTAAAAAGTATCATAACGCAGTTAGGCACTACTGGTGGCAGCATTATTACCATGACTGCTTCTCATTTCCTCTTTTCTTTTTCTCGTTTTAGGTTTTTGCAGTGTTACAGAATGAACCAGGTCCCTGTGCTTAAGCTATACTCGCAGCTTGTAAAAATATATGTATTTTGAGTCGGGATCTTTTAAGTTGATTGGGCTGAACATAAACCCTTTCTGTATCACAAGCAGGCCTTGAACTTATGCTCTCTTGCCTAAGTAGCTAGGATTACAGGCCTGCACCACCAAGCTCTGCCTAATTCTCTTTTAAAACCAAACATAAAAGAAGCAGAAATTTATATTTCCCCCAGAGCTTACCTGATTAGTTCAAAATTACATAATCATTAAGTGTCTTACAGATAACAACTCAAAGCTCTCTGGCCCCCAATTTATTTATTTATTTATTTATTTTGGTAACAGGGAAACATATTTTGTTGTCCCAAGTACTAAGACTAGCAGAATTATAAAGAGAGTTAGGAGCAAGAAGATAAAGGAGTGAATAAATGGATGAGCGATGAATGAATGCCCAGTTCCAAATCTGCTCTAATGACATCTTTGTTTTATGACACAGCTGACTGTGTAACCGTCACTCTAGTCACTCAGCCTCAGCTGCTTTGATACGTATACATGAAGACCACCAAGACTGTGAACATGTGAGCTGTTAGCTTATCTTTGGAAGTATATCCTACAGAAGAATCAGGCAAAAACAAACAAAATCAACCAACAAACAAAAACAAAAAAAACCCTCTTTTGCATCATTTGCTTTAAGAGATAAAAGTTGAAGGAATGAAATCATGAGCAATACATACTGTGTCTTGTGAGGTACAGGACTAATGTGTCTCCTCTGTGTACGGTAGCTGATACCCAGGAATCCCGCAGTTGTTTGTTCAGTCCATGAGGCTGGATGTCCCAGCAGTCCTAGTCTGGTGCCAGGCATATGGAGGATTCCTGAAAAGCTACTCTTCAGTCTACAATTGAATTTTGAAGAAGTTGGATTTAATATTGACTGCAGCAACAGGTAGATAGACTTGCCAGCAAGAGTAAGAGCAAGCAGGCAAAAAGCAAAGCTTCCATCTTCCATATCCCTTATATGAGTGGCCACCTACCCATAAGGTGTGGTCCAGATTTAGGGTAAACTTTTCATCTCAAATAATCTGATTAGGAAATTCCTTCAGAGCAGGGTCTAGAAGCTTGACCCCTGTTAATTCCAGATGTAGTCAAGTTGACAACACAAGGATAAAGGACAACCTAGGACTCTGGTCCTCACCTCCCACCTTGGGGGGGGGGGGATCTCTCTTGCTCACTGAAGTGCCCATCAAGCTAACTGGCCAATGGGCTTCTTGGAGTCTCTTGGAGCCTGGAGCTGAGATTAAAGATGCTGCTGTATTCTTCTTTATGTGGGTACTAAGCATCCAAACTCAGGTTCTCACACATGTGTGGCAAGTTCTTAACACAAAGTTCATATTCTCTAGCTGCTATAAAAAGTTTTAATGCAGTTTATAATAGAGTGCTTTGTTGTGCAGGTATGAAGTCTTCAGGCAGGTTCCTCCCTTAGTAGAACACTTATTTTGTGGGGAGTGTGATTTAACTTATCATTGAATGCTAATTAAGATGCCAAAGGTAATTCAGATAGGCTACAATCCAGGCCAGGCCAAAGTGACACTTGCTCTAAAATCTGAAGTAAGTAAATAACGCACAGATATTAGGCAGACTGAGAAGCAGAGGGTGCAGTTAGGAAGTGTTGCCTCTAAAAATACATGTAACCTTAGTATGGAGAAAAAAGCACACTGTAGTCTGTCAATCAACGTGAAAAATAAAGACCAAATCAAGACCCTAGAGAGCTTGAAGTAAGGGTGAGGATAACCAGCATGGAGCCGACCCTGCTGCAAGAGGCCATCGGGACTGGGGTAGAAATTTCATGTTGGGACATATTACACCCCAGAGGGAGGGAAGATAGGAGTTCATACTGCTCTATTAATATGAGATGAAGACCTAAGGTTGCCCTCTGCAGCCCCATTCCAGCCCCAAGCTCCCAGGTCTCTAATTGGAAGCAGTGGCATAATGTCTCCCAGCTTGAACTATCATGTCTCCCAAGTAAGGGAGCATGAATCTGCAGTGTCAGCTCTCCAAGGGCCCAGCCTTACTCTTTTTTAATTGTTCCTGCCTCCCACACTAGCCTCCTCCTTCTCCGTGCCTTTCTACTCCCTCATCTTGTGGCACAAATAACTGGGGAAAGTGTGTAACAACGATGACCTTTGAACCCCTCCTTTCCCCCACCTTCTGATGTGCAGGATAACAGGGGTGTACCAGTACATGTGGTTTCCTGCAGTGCTGGGAATCCGTCTCAGAGCTTTGGGTGCATGCTAGGCAGGCACATTAGTAACTGATCTACATCCTCAGCTGGGAAGCTGGATTGGAACACTTCCCTAGCTCTGAATGTGGCTACTGTTTAAATATTATCATTCAGTGTGGGCAGAGTATGGAGAACCAGGCTTCTGGCCACTGAGCTATCCTCGTGCTTGCATGGCAAGCACTCTTGCCAATGACGCCATCTCCTCAGCTCTTACTTTTATTTCATTCATTTATATTTTAGCACATTTCTGGAAAATGGGTAACATAATTTGAGTTACATGAATCTATCCATTACAAGTTGAGCTTTCTAGGGGTTTTTGTGTATGGTCTCATGAGTGCTCGTGCCCTTCTTAGCAATAGCAGCATCTCCATCAGACCCACATGGTTCTCACTCTATGTGCCTTTACTCAAAAATGACATATATTTCTTCTCAGCGGGAGACTGTCCTGATTACTGGGTTAAGCTGCTATTTTTAGTACTCATGTGAAAGTTCTTGTGTCTAGCTTCCTTGTCTTCACACTTGTGACCCAGCAACTGAGGCTTATTATTTATTCTCAGACAAAGCTCTTCCAAATATGGCTGGGCCCTGTGCCTTGGTTGAATTTTGATTACATAAATTCCAGCTTACCTTGTATTCTGAAGCTCTGACCCCTTGTATACTGTGGTCATGTGAATTTCTATCTCTGGTGTGTAACAACATAAACCTCTCGAGATCATGGCCTCTTGTGGTCCAGTCACCCCATGTCTCTAGATCCAAGCTGCATCCCAGTAAGCACTGGATGACTGCATGTGGTTACAGGGTTGATCCAAGTACTAAGCACTCACAAAAGTCAGGATACCAGCCCTAAGCCACATTCTGATGGTCTGAGGTCTCTGTGACCTCATTGGCCACTCTCCAGGATGAGCACCACTATGCCCAAGAAGTTGAAACTAAGAGACTTGAAACAGATCATCAACTATGCAGGTGAGATTTAGGCCCAGGAAGTCTAAACCCAGAACTCTGCTACCTGGCCTTGATACTGCTCTGTCAAAAGTAGCTCTAGATTAAGAATGAATTCATGAACATTTAAACAGAAAAGGATAAGGTCTTCAGTGAAGAGAGAAGACTAGGGACAAGAGGAGTCTGTGGTCAATCCTAAATGCAAGAGATTTAAGGATCTTGAATTTTTGTACCATTTGTAGGTTAACAACTCCTACCAGTAGTCTCTGTCTCTGTCTCTGTCTCTGTCTCTCTCTGTCTCTCTGTCTCTCTCTGTGTGTGTGTGTGAGCGTGTGCACGAGTGCACGTGTGTTTACTGTTGGAATCCTTCCTTGGTTGCTCCAAAGCTGAGATCAAGGTAACGTAGCCAACCCCATCATAGCGTTTCTATCTTTATAGTCGCTCTAGACAACATTGCCTCAAGGCTCAAAGCCAAAGTTAGAGGCAAAGTCCCCTCAGGTTTTTTTTTTTAATATGCTGTGTTTTCTAACTGAAACATGGAGAGGTTTAAACAATCTTAATTTTTCTGTGCCTCATATTGCAGCCATGCCCATATCCTAGACACTCAACATATGTTTGTATATTATATTGTATATATGATAACATAATAAAAAGCTGATAGGGAAAAGAGTCTTTGGCCCAACTCTGTGGTTCTAACAAGTTGATGTGTTTACTGCATCTATTGTTTTATTATCCTGTTGATTGTGTCAGGGGAGGAAGGGGAAGAGGAGGAAGGAGAAGAAAGAGGAGGAAGAGGGAGGGTCTACAGCTAGACACTACAATATTTTTATCCTAGAATGTAGGAAAAAATGGTCGAAGGATATTAGCCAATCCCTAGAGTATGTTTACTCAAGGATGAACACAGGAGAAGTTGGACCTGAGAATGACCTGAGAGTTCCCTCTTAAAGATGCACATGCTCTCCATCTTATTGAAAGGTCTGTGAAAAAGGCCATAAACTTAGGTGCCAACTTTTGAAACATTTAAACACCACCCTCCTAGTTACAGTGAGTGATAAGATAGAGAAATGGTAAGAAGATTAGAGAGAAACAGAGGCCTGGAGTTCTTCTGCCTTGACCAGTGCTGTCCATTCCTACACCTCAGGGATAGTAGGAACAGTTATAGTCCTTCCTATATAGCAGAGGTAGATGGTGATATCAGTTCAACCATGGGAAGTCACCTCACTAAATTAACTAGAAAAGAAAAGGACTAGTAAGAGTCTTACATGGCATCTGGAGAGTTTAGAACAAGGGTCTGGAAGTAGGTATGAACCATATGTCCTCACGGGCATGGTCAAGGCACTGTGCTGCCAGGGCCTGCTTCCAGCTTGCCACTGTTAACTATTGTCACTCCACATAATCATCTGTCTGTCTCCACTGCATCGCAATTTCTACAGATATGCAAGAGCATTTACCTAATACTTCTAGAAGGTGCTCATTAACTAGGAAGCAGAACAAAGATTATATGACCTCATTAAATATCTTAGGAAGAAACAAGCCCTGCTGCTCACTGATAGAGAGAGATATAAACATCATGTGTAAGCGCATAGACATTGAGCCATCTGTGTCCATCACCAGAATGTGTGGCCCCAAGACAGCAAGGTCTGGCCAGCTCAACCATTAGTGAAATCTCAAATTCCAGCCCAAGAACAAACCCAATAGATATATGGCCAACACACAAATAAACAAGTGTTGGGGGCTGGAAAGATTGTTCAAAGGGTCAGAGCACTGAGTGTTCCTGCAGAACACCAAGTTCTGTTCCCAGCACACTCATGGCAACTCAAAGTTACCTGTAAATCCAGTCCCATGGCATCCAAAGTCCTCGTGAATTCTATAGGTACTTGCATATATGCAGTGAACATACACACATTCAGGCACATAAATTATTTATGTAAAATACATTTTAAAGTATTTTTGAAAAAAATGTGTTTGCAATGGAGTCTAGGATGTAAACGTAAGATAATTTTAGAATTTAAGGGGAAGCACGTTTTCTACAGAGAGAAAATAACACAGAGAGTCAGGAAGAAGAGAAGCATCCAGTCTTATAGGAGAGGGGGCAGAGAAACTAGGCTTAAGGACCTAGGAAGCAGAGTGACAGAAACGTTAATAAATAAAAGAGGATAAGATCATTGAGGACTTTCCAGGTCTACAAGCATAGTGAAGTCAAGGGCGATGAGTAGCACCCAGTGTTCCTTTTCCTTGATAGCTTCCTTGAGGAATTACTGAGGTCCAATGAGCTCCATGCGTACAATGGCTACATTGTAACATCTGTTTTCAGCTGGGAAACTATCACCCTGTCATACACAATCAACACAATGAGCATATCCTTCCCCTGGCTGCACCATTATCTTCCCGATTCCTGACTCTCCCTTCTCACCCCATCCCAGAGCATTCAGCTGTCTGTCTCTATCTGCTGCATCTCCTAGAGTTATGTGTATATGTGTGTGGTGTGTGTCTGTGTGTGTGTAACTATCTATCTATCTATCTATCTATCTATCTATCTATCTATCTATCTATCTTTCTATACAGATATATGGATATATATACATACATATGTATCTATGTGTATATGTATATATATTCATACATATGTATCTATGTATATATCTACATATATATGTCTTTGTATATATATGTATGTGTATATATATACATATATACATATATATATATATATATACGTGCATAGGCATATACATCATATACATATGCACATACATATACATAATCAGGCAGGTACTTAGTCTTTGACTTCCTTCACTTGATTTGGCACTGTTATTCCAAGACATATCCTCTTCAGGGTGTATCAATAATTGATTTCATTTTGTTGCACAGCCATAGTGTGACTCTATGGACACACCTCCACTTCTTTATCCATTCAACATGCACAGAAATTTGGACTGTTTCCAGCCCTGGAGAGTTACAAAGAGAGAGGTGGATGTGTGCGAAAGCCCAGGAGCAGCATGGTTGTGGCAAGGTATGCAGCTTCTTAAGACACTGACAAGCATTTCATTAGTTGCTTTTTGACTTTACAAGCCCACCAGCTGTGTGAGAGTTCCAGCTGCCTGCTCAGCTTCGAAAAGGCTTAGTTCAGGGGAAAAGTTGGCTGTTGGTTCTGAAGGTCAAGAATTGGAATCTCACTGTGATTCATGTTGGCCTGAGGAGCAAGGGTGTTAAGCACCTTCTCATTTGCATATTTCCCACCCATTCTTGACTTCACGAAGCATCTGTTCTAAAAATTCAGTTTCATCCCCTCTACTTATAAAGATGGGCTCTCCTGTGTCCTAAAATTGCCTTGAACTTCTATTTGTATGTAAGGCTGACCTTGAACTCCTTCCACCTCCCCTTGTGGAGTGGATGCTGGTATGGACCACCATGCCAGGTTTATGCGGTGGTAGGGATGGAACTCAGTGTCTTGTGCATGCTAAGCAAGCACTCTACCAACTGAGTTACACCCCCAGCCCTATCACACTACCCTTTTGAGAGGTAGGGAGAATTCGAGGACCATACATTCGCATTTGCACAGGCAAGTTGTAACCCCAAATAGGCACTGGGAGGAGGGAGAAGAGGAGAGAAGATGGTGCTTTTTGAGTTAGGGTCAGCAATGGAGGTCTGCAGGCAGCTGAAGGAGGGTGGGAGGAAGGAGGGGTTTTCAGAGCAAACAGTGAGAGCACCCAGGAGTGTGGTAAGGATTTATGGGATTTATGTCCCTGTCCAAATAAGGAATGTTTTGTAGAAGTAAATGGAAGAAGTTACACTTTTGAGTTAGAACTCAGAAAAGCTGACCATGAAAGCTCTGAGCAACTGACCGCCCATATATGCTTCAATGCATATAAGTGTGTGTTTCAGCTGTTGGCTACAGAGACGTAGTCTTGAATTCTTGATACAAGCCCATTCTCTGCAGCAGCAGGAGCAACAACTGTAAGGACAGAGCTAAAATAAAGCTCTCACTGGGTGTTAGCTCTGCACTATTTGATCCGGTGACATCCATCTTTCCACTCTCCTTGGAGGAAGATCATGAGACTTACCCAACTTTACACACAAGAAACCTGAGAATTTGAGATTAAAGAGCATGACTAAGTGATCTCAAGTAGTACGGGGTAAACCTAGAGCTTTTACTCCCAAACTGCGCTTTTAAGTCTAAGTTCCCAATGCTCGGGTAAATCAGCCCCAAGGGTAAGTTGTCCAAGAAAAGGCAAAGCAAAGTGGTATTACTGCCAGAGAGCAGGCCTCGTTCATAAATGCATTTCCATATATGGAAAGCATCTCAGAAAGCTTGGGAGAGTTTGACCTGAGTCTCTGTGACATGTTGGCACACCCAACTTGACTCTTAAATGGAACTGGGGATGTGCTTAACTATAGCTCTCCACATCTAACACTCCTCCTTTAGCTAAGTATTATGGCACAAATTTACCAATCCACTGCCAATGTGAAAGATGTCATCTTAAGAGAGGACAAATTACAACAAATGAGAGCAAAGTCACTTTAAAATCTGTTACAAGAACCAGTCCAAATGCAGGGGAGAAGTGACTACGAGTGCCCAGCCCTAATCAATACATCGATAACACAAACCCTAAACCAAAGGCTAAGGGAACATCACAGTAGGTAGGTGTGCAAGAGCCAGAGGGCCAGGACATCTGCTGGGAGATAGTGTCAACTAGAAATGACAGGGAAGCTGCACCCATGAAATCTCAGCAATGTAGCTGCCTAAACAAGACCTGCATAATGACAGCATGAATTGATACCTCAAAGTGGATAAGTAACATTGCACAAGGCTCTACCCCTACATAAAACGTTACAGGCAACCAATGGGTGGTAAGACGGGGAGAATCACTTTCCTTCATGTATGAACCCTCTGATATTTTGTCTAGTCTCAAGTGGTCAAGTCTAAATGCATGTACCTACAAGCAACACTAAGATAGACCCAGTAGGGTCTCTCTCTCTCTCTCTCTCTCTCTCTCTCTCTCTCTCTCTCTCTCTCTCTCTCTCTCACACACACACACACACACACACACACACACACACACACACACTGTGTATGTGTCTGTGTGTCTGCCTTGTGTTGTAATAATTATAGAAATAGTTATGAATTTGACAGAGTGTAGGGCAACAGCAGATGTGGGGAAGGGAGAGGAAGGGAGAGGTGATGTAAATATAAAAATAAATTCATGTATGAAATTGCCAAAAAAATAAGTAAATTAAATGAAACATTTTTGCTGTGGAGGACAAGAGTCAATACCAGAGTACTGTATGGAAGCAGCTTTGGCAAGAATTCATCCAGAGCCCTTGCAAGAATGACTTTTGACTCACTTTGCCTTCTTACAGGTATCCTGAGAACTTCTGGTCTTATAATAATAGCTCATTATTCTGTCATTTTTTGGATTACAGGATGTTTTTTTATTGAGTATCTCATTCAAGTCTCCTAACAGCGGCAGCCAGATGTGACTATCCCCACTTCACATATAAAAAAAAAAAATGAGCAGAGAGGTAAATGGCTTCTTCTGCTGCTTCCCCTGGCTGCTAAATGGCAGAAATGGGAACTGAAATTAGGGCTTATAACTCATGATCCAACAATTTCCCACAATCCCCACAGTGTCTGGCTCCAAGGAGCAGAGAATCTTGTCAGAAAGATGTGTGTCTGTGCCTGAGACTAGTGTAATGCACTTGTTAAGAGCAAAGATGAAGGGCAAAGATAAACAAAAATGGTGTTTAAAAATGATGGGGTCTTAGAATGAGCGCCCTGCAGAATGTTCGTGTGTTGAATGTGGCTGACCATGTATATACCCCTGGCGTCCTTGCTCCCAACCTTGACCCTAATCATACCAGGGAGTTCAAGCCCCCAAACCCCTGCTCCCTACGCTATGCATCACAACTCAGCAACATTGACATTACCTTTCAGGTAGAAACCTTAGGCAGAATCTCAACCTTTCCATCCCCCAGTATACACAAATATAAAGGGCCCTTTCAGTCTGCAAGTTCACAAAACCCCAAAGGGATTCCCACATGCATTGCAGCCAGGGAGCCCTGCATGTGATCTCCAGCTATCATCCAGAGGAGCCCTGTGCATCTGTTTATGTGAGGGAGTAGCTATGATCAGTCCCTTCCCAACTCTTCTAATGCACATGGTAGAGTCTAGGAGCCTTGAGATGGTATGGAGGATAAAGGTGCTTGCTACCAAGCCTCATGACCTAAGTTCAAACCCTGGGACCCAACTGGTGGAAGGAAAGATCTGACTCCGACAAGTTATCCTTGACCTTTACACACACACACACACACACACACACACACACTGAATAAATAAATGAATGTTTAACAGTTCAAAGCTAACTCTATCCTTCTTTTCTACAAAGCCTCCTTTCCCTTCAAACTTCTTTACTTTTGCTTCAGCAGTTTGTGTTACTGGGAAACAGTCATCCTCTTAATCTTGTTCCTCTCCTGGCCCCACCAAGGCTGTTTAGTCCTCCACCTCCTACAGGGAATAGGGGAGTGGGTGGCAAGTGGTTGCCTCACTCCTCAGTCCTTTAGTCACTATGTCACAACCTCTATCCTTTGTGAAGCACCATGTTACCAGCCTCAGCCACCCATTGTCCTCTTCTTTGCCCGTCAAAAGCCTAAGCCCCAAGTTCACAGTCTCGTCACCTTCAGCCATTTTCACGTTCACCAGGTCACTACTCTCTGTTTCTCTTGCTCTTTAATATGCCGACACACTTAATTCCATTTGGCTTCATAGCTTCTATAACCATAGTTAGCTCGCCCTCATCACCTGCATTTGCATTCAACCAAGGCCATCGGTTGAACTTTGATGTCTCTGATAACTGAATTGCTCTTTCAAATATCTGAGCTTGATTTCTGGTGTTGCTGGTCCTATTGTTTTGAGATCTCATGTAGACCAAGCTGTCGTCAAATTTGCTATATAACCAAGAGTGACCATGGATGATAAGTCAAACAAAGTTTTCCTCCTCTAAGTTGCGCTTTGCTAGGTATTTTACCAAAGCAATATATATGAAATTAGGACAATTCTTATTCAATTTTTAATCCTCCCTGGGTTCATCTTCCTCATCATCACCACACCAAAGCCACTGCTTACCGGTGACCAACAAATCTCAACTACCAGAGACACCAATCCTGTCTGCATTTCCCCCTTCCTTCCTTTCTGGTCCCTCTAAAGCCCCAGGAATCCTTCCTTGTCTTCCCTTCACTTGTAACTATTCTTAATGATTCCAAGTAAAGTATTTATTCCTATCAATTTAGTATATTCCTTATCCAAGGGAAATGCAAACTTGCTAACAGACTCATTAAAAACTACAAAAGCAAGCAATCCAAAAGAATGAGACTCCCTGGAGTGATATTCCTTATGTCATTACAAACTGACTTGCTGTTTATTAGCTGTGAGGGGATACAAAGAGACTCATATCCTGTCCCAGACCCTCTGTGTCTCCAGGAGCAAAAAGAGAAGCTCAGAGATGGAAAGCAGGGGCATTCCAGTGGTGAGCTGAGAGAAAACTTTGGAATCTGTGAGAGTGGGATGGACTTTCAGATAGAAGTTGAGGACAGAAGCAGGTATGTGAGGCAAAGAACTGGCTGCATCACTGGAAAAAAATTATAATCCTGTGGCCTCTCAAATATTAACAGCACCGGTGGTCATCAATATGGCACTTCACTGGATGTGGCAAAGGAGCTATGCTATGTTATCTTATGTGATAGGCCGTGACCAATGCTCAGCCATTCTCACACGGCCTAAGGAAATTAAGGTGCCTGCAATGTGACCTTTTCTACTGCCTGCCCTACCTTAATCTATTCCTATTGGTCTTTGGGGTAGGGGTTATTAAGGATCACAATCCAAACTTCTACCTTATAGACAAAGACATAGAAGTTAGATATGCTGGGCAGAGCTAATGCAGACTGGATTGGAATTCTAGAATTTTCACCCAAGTTATGAAGTTAAATAGTGCATACTCCCTGGTGAGCATGAGGCAGGGATATGCGAAGCTTTACATGACTGATTCCTTCCTAAGATCTGGTTTGTTTGTTTGTTTGTTTGTTTGTGTTGCTGGGAATTGAACCCAGGCCCTTACTCATGCCAGACAAAGCACTTTACCCCTGAGCTGCCTCCTCAGACCACTGTTAAGCTTTTTACTAATGTTCTGGTCTCCTACATGAATAAAGGTGTTTGAATATTCCTATCATTATCCAAACCACATCATGTTTGAATCCTGGCTAATGAGTCTGGGAAGGGGGCTGGGTCAGTATATATCCTGCCACAAGTGTGAAGAACTGGGTTCAAATCTCCAGTGCTCACCTAAAAAGCCAAGTATAATGCTGAGTAGATGCCTGGAATCCTAGTGCTGAGGAGACAGAGTCAGCAGGCTTCCTGGAGTTACCAGCCAGCATTCTGGATGGATGATCTCCAGGTTCTGTGAGAGACTCTGCTTCAAAGAAATAGTAAGGTGGAGATGGCGATGGAGAGATGGCTCGGTGATTAAGAACACTTGCTGCTCTTGCAGAGGATCTGGGCTCAGTTCCCAGCACCTGTTTTGTAGTTCACAATAATCAATAGATCCAGTTACAGGGCCTCTTCTGACCTCCACAGACACACAAGTATACACGCAAAATGTGCAAAACACTCATACACATAAAATACATTCAAAAAAATTAGAATGGAGAGTGATTGCAGAAGACAGTCCAAAGTTAACTCTTTGTTCTTTTACACCCACACCCATACACCCACCTACACACACACACACACACACACCCCATACACAACTGATGTAAATGAATGAATGAATGAATGAAGACTGAGTGAATAAATCCAAGCCTTGGTCTACCTCTCACCCATTTATCCATACTCCCTCTATCCTCTGTCACTGAACTCAAGCTAATAAATATTTAAAAATCTATACATATCAAACGATTCCACTGCCTCCAAAGTTCTAAAGCTGGCTGTGAATACAGACTTTCCTGCCAGAGCTGAGCTATGTGTCATCTAGGATGAAGGGAGAAATTTGGAGGTGCCATGCTGAGGAAATTCTGGCAGACCCAGGAAGACTGGCAGATGGCAAATACCACAAAGACATTATTCTCGTCTTTTCTGCTCTCACAGCCGTCCGTGACTCTCAGACCACTCCAAAGGCACCAGAACTACAGCAGGGGCACAGGATGTTTGTTTATACGCCAGACAAGCTGAAGCTGGTTTCCCCTCAGAGCTTGTACATTTTCTAACACGAATATGAATTAGTGGATATATACAGCTCTGGGCCCAGTGGGCATTGCCAAGTGCCAGCAACTGTCTAAGTTGATGGATGAAAGGCAACAAACCCTATAAGTTAGATAATATTGCAGGTGCAAAGGATATTTTTTGGGTTATCCATTCAAATCTCTTCATTTTAAAAATAAGAGAAAACAGAGAGTCCAAAATGAGCATTGAAGAAACTCAGGTTTACACTGTGAGTTAGACACACGTCTAAGAATAGAACTCAGACCTTCTGATGGCCAGTCCATTATTATCCTAGTGTAAATTTTAGTTAGTGGGTTTTACATACAAAACTGAATGTACAGCTCAAGCAGTCAGAAGAAAAACAAAAAACAAAACCAAAAAAAAAAGTAAAGAAGGAAGGGATGTAAAATGGAAGGAAGAAATGAGGGATGGAAGAAAGGAAGGAAAAAGGTAGGAAGAGAAGACAATTATAATTGAGATGAAGAAAGATGCTCTCCCAGAGGAAGGGTGCTCTCCCATTTAAAGTGTCAAGAGTCAGAAGGGCAGGCAGTGAGTGGTGTAGAGCATCTTCATGCCCGAAGAGAATAAGTCAGAGCCTTTCTTTTTTTCTTTTTTTATTGGGTATTTATTTCATTTACATTTCCAATGCTATCCCAAAAGTCCCCCACACGCTCCCCCACCCACTCCCCCACCCACCCGCTCCCACTTCTTGTCCCTGGTGTTCCCCTGTACTGAGGCATATAAAGTTTGCATGACCAATGGGCCTCTCTTTCCACTGATGGCCGACTAGGCCATCTTCTGATTCATATGTAGCTAGAATCACAAGCTCCGGGGGGTACTGGTTACTTCATATTGTTGTTCCACCTATAGGATTGCAGATCCCTTTAGCTCCTTGGGTACTTTCTCTAGCTCCTCCATTGGGGGCCCTGTGATCCATCCAATAGCTGACTGTGAGCATCCACTAGTCAGAGCCTTTCTTGTTTCTTCATTTGGCTCTCATTTTATTGAGTGCTTAGATACCAATTGTGAATAGTCCCAACATTCATGAAATTTATATCCATACAAACAGAGGAGTGAAATAAAGTATGCCAAATGAACAAAAGATAATATTTTTCAAATGTTTGCGCTGTGAGGTTGCCATGAAGGCAGTAGACTTAGCAGGTTAAGAGAATGGAAAGAGGTACAGAGATAAAGTTTGGAGCTGTGACGAAAGGATGGACCATCTAAAGACTGCCATATCCAGGGATCCATCCCATAATCAGCTTCCAAACGCTGACACCATTGCATACACTAGCAAGATTTTGCTGAAAGGACCCAGATATAGCTGTCTTTTGTGAGACAATGCCGGGGCCTAGCAAACACAGAAGTGGATGCTCACAGTCAGCTATTGGATGGATCACAGGGCCCCCAATGGAGGAGCTAGAGAAAGTACCCAAGGAGCTAAAGGGATCTGCAACCCTATAGGTGGAACAACATTATGAACTAACCAGTACCCCAGGGCTCTTGACTCTAGCTGCATATGTATCAAAAGATGGCCTAGTCGCCCATCACTGGAAAGAGAGGCCCATTGAACTTGCAAACTTTATATGCCCCAGTACAGGGGAACGCCAGGGCCAAAAAGTGGGAGTGGGTGGGTAGGAGAGTGGGGGAGAGTGTATTGGGGACTTTTTGGATAGCATTGGAAATGTAAATGAGGAAAATACCTAATAAAAAAATTAATTCTAAAAAAAAAAAAGAGAGAGAAAGAGAATACCTCTGAACAATGACTAAGTCTAGAATGGAAAGCTGAGAGACGACTCTTTGGTAAGCATGCTGAGTAGAGGACATCAGGCTGAAGAAGATACATATGCAAAAGCTTGAGGTGTGGGGCAATGGGCTATGCCCAGACAGTCTGGTCTCCAGTTGAGCTGAGGTCTGAACCCTGGTAGAACCCGGTGGTGATAATTCACCTACATGGGACAGTAGGCGTTTCCTCATATCTCCTGAGCCCCTGGCTCCTGTCAAAGTTACCGCCCCCACAATACCCCCCCCCCCACACACACACAGGAGAAGCATGGCTAGGAGTCAGATAGACAATGTCCCAAGCTTCTGACCTTCAGGCTATAATCCTCCCCAGTTACCTAGCAACAGCCCACCATAAGAGGGGCTGCTTGGCCCCACCTCGCTCTCTTACTCTCTCTCTCCTCACTCTCTTACTCTCTCTTCTCACCCTCTTACTCTCTCTCCTCTCACTCTCTTAGTCTCACTCTCTCTTTCCCCCTTCTCTTGGCCATGGCCAGTCTCTCTCTCTCTTCACTTTCTCTCCTTTCTCCCTGCCTTTCTATAATAAAGCTCTAAAACCATAGACTGTCTCTTTTCATCAAGGCCCACTGTGCTTGGATGATGGGATAGGCTTTCTTCTAATGAGCCGTTTCTAATCTCCTGCCAGAGGCCTTCCTGTGCTCCAGCCACGGTCCGGACTAAGGACTCTGACCTGCATGGGAACCTTTCTCCCTCTGCCCTCTTTCCCATATCCCCAGGGCCAAGGGTGTCGCCCCAGGGGCCCGGGTATCGGGAGCTGCCCCTTGTCCACCCCCTGTCGAGTGGGGTCCAGTGGCTTCACACAGCCAGATGTCCATCCGGGGCCAAGTGGAAAGTGTCCGACAGTCCTCTTGCGTCTGCCTGCCCAGAGCACAGGAAGAACTCTGGCTGGCCCTGGGCACTCTCTTCCTCCCCCCTCTTTCAATACACCTTTCCTACCCCAGTTCCCCACACTGAGGTAGGAAAAGAACAGGCTGATTATACTCATCTCATTCAGCCATGTGAGGGCCTGCATATACTATAGTTATATAAACTTTTCCTGGGAGTCCATCTATCACCCCCAAAAGGGCATCGGTGATTGAGAAAGAAAGGATTTTACTCCAGTCTAAGTGAACCAATGGCTTTCATTAGAGATAGTTACATGAGTATGAATTACCTAGGAGTGACTACACCACTGAAGAAAATGACTTACCCAGTAACTGATAATGGCTTATAGATCCTGAAGGTAAGATTTTGTGACCCCTTCTGCCCTAACAACTGTAAACTGACTATATATCTTTGGGGGAAAGGTGGGCCTCATAAACCCCTTTCACATCTTGTGCAGGTGAGCCGAGGGTAATCACAGCTGTCAACCACTCAAGAAAGCAATGGCCATGTCATGCCCAGAGGAAAGCATTCAACCCCATTTGCTGCTTGGGGGCCAGTTCCATCATTCTAACACCCTATGTAAGAGAGCTTACATAGGACAGAGATAATAAGAGTTATCTTGGCTCCTGCCACTGATTCTTTCTGCTCAACTTGGCCACTAACAGGTGGGAAAGAGGACAGAGATGGGACACAGGGATGTGAACCTCACAGGCCCAGGTAGACCTTGATCATTATTGACTCTCTGATCCCTTCCTCCCTTCCTCTTGGCAGCAAATGGGTCCTCTGCCCATCACAGATGAGGCAAGAAATCAACATTAAACAAATCTTATTCTTTCTTGGGAAAATGTAACTCATAAGCAGAAATTCGAAGAGAAAATCTAGTTAGCACTGAGCTCAGAGGACAGAGATCCAAGGTCATTGAGTGCTGTCTCTGGCTTGGTGTCATCGCCCTCCTGGCTCCTCTTTCTTAAATTCTTCCACCCTAGGGCTCTCCCCATTCCTGCTCTGGCAAGCTATAACTAAATAAACCATGTTTGCTCGCATGATGGCTTCAGTAGAAGTATGAATGTCTTCCATCATAAACAATTAACTAATGCAATCTACACAATGAAATTAGCAGGCACAGATCAGATTTTTCTTACCAAAATACATTGTCTTTCCAAAATGTCATACATTCACAATTCTAGTTGAGAGGTCATAACCAAGGGAGGAGTTAGATAATACTAAATGGTTGGAACTATACAATCAATGTCCTAAAAGCAAAAAAAAAAAAAGAAGAAGAAGAAGAAGAAGAAGAAGAAGAAGAAGAAGCTAAAATTGGGGATGGAGAAATGTCTCAGCTATTAAAGCTATTGCTGTTCCTGGAGAGGACCCAAGTTCATTTCCCAACATCCACGTCTGGTCTTCATAATTGTCTATAAGTCCAGCTCCAGAGCATCTGACGTCCTCTTCTGGCCTCTAGGGACACCTGGACATATGCATGTATACACACACACACACACACACACACACACACACACACACACACACACACAGAGAGAGAGAGAGAGAGAGAGAGAGAGGGAGAGAGAGAGAGATCATAAGAAAAAACAAAATTTTATCATGTTAATTGTGGTGGTTTGCATAGGAATGGTTCCAATAAGCTCATATCTTTGAATGTTTGGCCATTAAGGAGTGGCACTATTTAACGGGGATTAAGAGAAGTTACCTTGCTAGGGTAGGTGTGGTCTTATGGGAGAGAGCATGTCACTGGGAATGGGCCTTTGGGGTTTAAAATGCTCCAGCCAGACCCAGTGGTTCTGTTCTTCCTACTGCCTGGGGATACTGATGTAGAACTCTCAGCTTCTCCAGCACCATGTCTGCCACCATGCTTCCTACCATAAGGATAATGAACTAAACCTCTGCAGCAGTAAACAAGCCCCAATTAAATATTTGCCTTTATAAGAGCTTACTATGATCATGGAATCTCTTCATAGCAATAGAACACTGGCTGAGACACCAATAAATAATTACAGGCATGTAAATATTATAAATAACTTTCAATCAAAATATTATGGAAAACAAAAGACAATATTCCATTTCTGAATTACAGCAAATCATTTGCTGAATTTCCAGCATGTACCAGTGAACTTGCCCTTAGTCAAGCTATTCAAATAGTGGATCAACTTCTTTCAACTTTCAGTATGTCAATAAATAACGTCAAAAGACATTATTTATTAGATACTTACTGTATAACAAACACTACACTGAACTATTTCTGTATCTGTTACCATTTGCCCATAACAATCTCAATGAGGTAGAAACTGCTAACCCTGAATACCTTACTCACAAGGAAAGCTATCATGACAGAGTTGATCTGTTGACTCTTGTCTCAATATAAAAGCAAGACATTGCCACAGGAGGAATCCTGGGCACATATAACATGAGTCTAGAAGCCTGATGTTGACAATGTGAGACTGTGAAAGGCTGGGATTCTGCAGGGGATAGCCTGTGGTTATGCAGGTCTATGGAACAGGAGGACAGCCATGTGGATCTGCAGAGAGAGATTCTGCTCTTTCTTGTTACAGAGGCTGCTATGGTATCTAACTTGGAACCATGAGTTGGTAGAAATTGCAAGGTGTCTCCAGTGATGCAGAGAAAGGCATTCTGCCTGGAAGGACAATGAGCCAATGAGCATGTGCCTGGGAAAGTGGAATGCTTAGTCATCAGTTCTGTTTAACAGAAGTTTTGAGTTGGCAGATGTTTCCTGACCTTCACTAGGATTATGGCTTCTAACTTGACCTGACCTGCGAAATGTGAATGGAATTACAATTTGCCATTTTCAAGCACACAATCTGAACAATTTGCTTAGGGTTCATGTAACACTGCATGAAGCCTGCCCCCTAGTACAAGAACAAGATAGTGTAGAAAACACCAGACAATCCTCAGTGGGTCTGAAGCACAAACAAGCAACAAGTCTTTGTTTGTTTTAATTTCCTGAGGTTGTTAAGAATCATGTATTAGTCAGGATTCTCTATAGCAGTGGTTCTCAACCTTCCTAATACTGCTACCCTTTAATACAGCTCCTTGTATTGTGGTGACCCCCCAACCACAAAATTATATTTGTTGCTACTTCATTAATGTAATTTTGCTACTGTTATGAACCTTAATGTAAATATCTATGTTTTCCGATGGTCTTAAGTGATCCCTGTGAAAGGGCCTTTCCACCCCCACAGGGGTCATGACCCATAGATTGAGAACCACTGCTCTAGAGGAACAGAACTGATAGCCTGTGTGTGTGTGTGTGTGTGTGTGTGTGTGTGTGTGTGTGAGAGAGAGAGAGAGAGAGAGAGAGAGAGAGAGAGAGAGAGAGAGAGAGAGTGAGTGTGTGTGTGTTTGTTGGTGTGCATGCATGTGTAAATATAAAGGATATTTGCTAGAATAGCTTTCAGGCTGTAGTCCAGCTAATCCAACAATTGCTGTCTACCAATGGATAGTCCAAGAATCCAGTAGCTGTTCAGTCCACAGAACTAAATCTTTCAGCTGGTCTTCAGTATATGCTGCAATGCTGAAGAAGTAGGTTCTAATGCCAGTGAATGAATGGACTTGTGAGCAAGAACAAATAGGCAAAGAGCAGTTCCTTCGTCCATGTCCTTTATACAGGCTGCCAGCAGAAAGTATGGCCCAGAATGAAGGTAGATATTCCTACACCAAAAGATACAGATTAAAACTGGGTCTTTCCACTTCAAAAGATTTAAAGAAAATAAAACCCTTACAGCTACACCCAGTCACTTGGGTTTTAGTTAATTCTAGATGTAGTTAGGTTGAGAACCATGAATACTATCATAGAACATAGCCTAACCCAAATAGCTGATATACTATGTGACAAGGGATAGGTCCCCCCCATCCCGGTCTCACAGGTTCTTGTGCTTCATTTTCTTCCTCCATATTGGCAGGTTAAGGGATGATAACCTCACAGAAACTGTTGCATAAGGGACACAGCTGGTATACATGAGACACTCACAGTAATAGCTAAGAAGAGGTTCTCAACAAATAGAGCTACAGCTATTTTGTAGGTTTGATAGATGCCACTCATCCCTGGTGTCACACTTCCTGTCTCCCTGTCTTCAGCCTACAAAAGCAGAACCCAGTGCAGGCTCAGCCTTACTGCTGCTGCTCAGGCTGCACCACCAGTCCATGCTGCTTTCCCATGGCCCTGCCTCTTAATCTTCTCTGAACAACCAAGGAATGGTTGGTTGAGAGATGATGCAGGATTCTTGCACAACAGCATCCCTCTCACAACAGGGGGTTAAAACCACCCAGCTTCTCTAAGATGTGCACAGGTGATCCTTAAAGCTTCCCTGTTTAGCCTTAGGAAATTCTCATAGAATGGACTCTCTGATGTTGTCCTAAGATTATCTACACATCAGCTTCTCCTCCAGTCCTTGGTGCCAACCAAATATATAGTCAGGTACATGGAGGTGACTTCATGTTCCACTCTGTTGAGTCGTCTTCAGGTGAGGCGTCTCTATATATAAAATAGCTGGTTCTGCCTGGGCTTCTTTTCCTGTTGCTGTGATAAGATATCCAGACAAAAGCAATTTAAGGTAGGAATGGTTTGTCTCACAGTTCGGGGTTACAGTCAATCATGGCAGGGAAGTCGCAGTGGCATGAACATGAGGTAGCCATTGTCGTATATGCTTAGTGGCTACCATATAGTGGCTCAAAATCACTATAATTCCAGATCCAAGGGATTCAATTTCTTCTTCGGAACTCAGGGGACTCATGCATTACATGGTACACATAAAAGCACACAGGCACACACACACACACACACACAAATAATAATAATAATAATAATAATAATAATAATAATAATAATTCCTTAAAAAGAAAAATAAGTCAGACTCAAAAAGGATAAGAACGCCACATGAAGACCAAAAGAATCAACTAACCTGAACCCTGGGGCTCTCAGAATCTGAATCACCAACCAAAGAGCATACATGAACTAGACATAGGCCCTCTGCACTTATGTAGCAGATGTGCAGCTCAGTCTTCATGTGGGTCCCCCAACAAATGGAGTGGGAACTGCCCCTAAATCTGTTGCTTGCCTATGTATCCCATTCCTCTAACAGGGCTGCCTTGTCTGTCCTCAGTGGGAGAGGATGTGCCTAGCCCTGTAGAGACTTGATGTACCAGGGTAGAGGGATACCATGGGAGGTGGGGACTTTACCCTCTCAGAGGAGAAGGGGAGGGAAATAAGGAGGGGACTATGTGAGGGAAGAAGGGAGTTTAGCAATCCAGAGGTAAAATGAATATATAAATAAATTAGTTAGAAAAGATTATATATATATATATATATATATATATATATATATATATACACACATATATATAAAGAATTCTCACAGCAATGAATACTGGTTGCTCAGTTCAATTTCTCCTTATTTTTCTAATTCATCTGATCTCACTCCCACTCTCTCTTATGTCTCACCTTTTTCCTTTTTATACAAGATCTCATCCTAGGGAATGATGCTACTCATAGTGGGCAGGCTTCCTACCTTAAATAATGTGATCAAGATAATCCGCTCAGGCATGCCACAGGCACACCTCTCAGGTGATTCTAGATATCATCAAGTTGACAGTTGATATTAACTCCCATGGATCCTTTCAGGACATTAGGCCCCTCATTCTATCATCATTGCATAGCTAGATGTCGGTCTCGCCTCTGGGGATCTGGAGACCTGTCCATGCACTTTCTTATCAACTTTAGCACAAGTCTATTGAAACTCAGAAGTCTACAGGCCAAGGCAGATAGCCTGTAATTCCAGCAAGTCTTATGTGGAGATGGAGGGTGGAGTCCTAGAAACTGTTTGTGCAGCTGGTCTGATTCATAGAGCAGCAAACAATAAGAGACCTTGTCTCAAACAAGGTGGAAGTTGAGTGACACCCATGATTATTCTATGATTTCAACATATGCTTCTGTGGCATATGCATGCCCACAGCCACACAGATGAATATGTATGTACATGCACATATATATCACACACACGTAAACAACATACACACACACACACAAACACACACGGGGGGGGGGGCAATCATTTTCATGCCTACCACTCCAAGCACATTCCCAGTATGCAGATCATAATTGACCTGTTTGTTTTGTGAGAAAGAAGCTCACAGAGAAGCCCGAACCTAGTACTTGCTATGAAATCCAGGGTGGCCTTAGACACTATAGCCCTTTTTTAACCTCAATACAAGTAAACACATTTGGATTATTCAATTCTCATGATTATTATCCTATTACATATCATATTAATCAGTTTTACTTAAAATACTGTATAACTTTAAATAACTCATGCTGAATTTTTTTGTAGGGCCAGCAATCAGACCTGGGACTCCCTCCTTACTAGGAAAGGCCTCTAATGCTGAGCCACTCTTTCGACCTTATTGCCTGCTTTTCCCAGGAACTACTTACCCTCATGGCAATCCTGCAAGGTACTGCAGCTATTTTATTTATTTTACAAATGGGGTCACTGAGACTTATGGGAACTAAATACGCCTCTGCCCTTTGCTCTTTGAAAACTGAATAACTGTAGGTGTACTTTGCTCATAGCCACCACACTCTCCTCTCTTCCAACTCCCCCAACAGCATCTCCATCCAAACCCTATGTCCTCCTTTTAAAATTACTTTTAAACATCCATTAGTTTTAGTTTAACGCAACTGATGCTGCCTCTATGCACATGGGCTTGGGTTTATATACTGTGACATCAGCAGACTACCAATGGTCACATCCCTAAGGAAAACTACGGTGTCTCCCCGCAGCACCAACTGCCAACAACTCCTCAGCTAGGGCCGGAAGTCTGAACCACTTCCCTTTCTGTGCTGTAATTATAGCTGGCAGCATCTTGTAGAAGTCTTGTACAGGTAACTGCAGCAACTGTGAATTCACCAGCACATCATGCCAAGTCCAGAAGACAGCATCTCACAGCTCTCCTCCCCATCCTCTGGTTCTTACACTCTTTCCATCCCTTCTTCCATGAAGTTCCTTGAGCTCAGAGAGGAAACAGAGATGTTTCGTGGACAGCTAAACGTTCACCGTTGCTTCTCCTCTGCACTTTGCTGAGTTGTGAGTCTCTGTATTAACAACCACGACCGTCTGTAATGAGAAGCTTCTCAGACCAAGGTTGAAAGCAGCACGAACACAAGGATATAAACACACATATTTAGGAGGAAGTTTGACAATATCCCCAATTAGGAAAGCATGAATAGGTATTCTCGTGAAGCTTTTGACTCCTAGTAATGTGCATTCATTATGTTTTCAGTAGCCAGTAAAAGACAAACACAATATTCAAGGCCTACACTCATACTAGGTGTCTGCAATTTGTGTCTTTATCCCATCCCCTTACACTAATGGTAGGAAGTACTAATTTGTTTGATGGGACCTATCCTGTCATAAATTGTGATACTTTTCAATCTTTAATGTAATGCTTTATGAATTAAGAACTACCACCCCATCTTAGTTACTTTTCTACTGCTGTGACTCTCATCATTTACCCATCTCTGAAATTTACAGAACTCTGCATTTGTTTCTGGAATCCTGACTGTCATCCTCTCAAACGTCTTCCTCAGTCTGATAATGACACTTTAGAGATTCTCAAGAAGCTGGTCTGCTGGCTGTAAGTGACCCCAATTCTACTTAACTTGAAACATCCCTCTCTTGCTTTCTTGTTTTCACTGGGTGTGGCGTTCTGCCTAGAATTCTCACTACCTTTATAATTTTAGAGATCTTTACATCTCAGTGAGATTTTTTTCATCTTGAATTCTCTCCTATTTCCTTAAAGTTTGTTAATAATGATGTCAACATCAAAAACACTTTGCAATTGTGTTATGTGCTCCTTCATGTTCATGTGTGCATATTAACATTTGTGTGTCTATGAGTATGCGCATGTTAGTATATTTGAATATACATATACATGTGTGAATCTGGACTAGAGGACAGCATTTGTGTCATTTCTCAGGTACCATCTACATTGTTTTTGGAAACTGCATCTCTTGCTGGCCTAGAAATTTCCCAGGTATCTGGGCTGACTGGCCAGTGAGTCCCAGGGATCTATCTGTCTCTGTCCCCACCCAGATCTAGGATTATATGCATGGGATACTATGCCCAGATACTCTAAAAGTCTTTATGTGTATATATACATGCGTGTGTACAAGATTTGTGAGAGCAACAGTACCCTGTGAGTAGTCACAGAACAAGCTCAGATATTAGTTCTTTCCTTCCACATTGTTCCTTGTTCCACAAGGTCTCTTTGCTTTAGGCCACACTCATGCCAGGCTATCTGGTTCCCTTCAGAAGAATCTGTTGTCTTCCATCTTGTCTTAGGAGCACTGAGGTCATAAATTCCGGCCATGAGTTCATGTACACTTTCTGAGACATGTGCTTTACCCGATAAACTGTATTCCCCCAGCCCATGCTCTGCTTTTGGGTCCTAGTGACTGAATATTCTCACACTTGCAAGGCAAGAACTTGACCAACTCAGCCACTCCCCAGTTCCCAAAGCATACTCCAGTTCTGAGGTGATGATCATAAGCTAGGAGCTCCCCTTCCCTCTCCCAACTAACCAGCAAGATCCCAGGTAGTGGCAACCACTCCAGTCTTGGCCTGAGAGTGATTACAGCACAGGGAAGGCTCTCTTCACTGATGCTTGTTTGTTAAGCAGGTAGTGTGGGAACAAATCTTGATCCTTTTTAATAGTATTGGTGCTGGAAACTGAACTTAGGTTCTCTGGAAGAGCAGCTAGAACTCTCACCCATTTAGTCATCTCCCCAGGACCTACCTCCTTCAGTCTCACAAGCAGTAACAAGTGTCACTATTGCAAATTTATCTCTAAATCTAAATGTTAACTCTTACCTCACTGTTACTACAGCGATGTCAGCCACTCCTGTCTCTTCCTAGCCTCACTCTCCTGAGCATTCCTATTCAAAACCCTCCTAAGACATCTCTCCATATTTACTGGATCCAAAGTCTATTGAATGTCAGGAAGAGGCAAACTCTCTATTACAGTCTCCATACTCACATATCCCAAGAGTCTGATAATTATGGTACATTAACAGTGAGGTACAACTCCTTCCATAGGAGATATGAACAAAATTCTACTACACCAGATAGGGAACCAACTTCAGATGCCACCTACATTCAACTTGGTGTGTGTCTGAGTATTATTGGGGTTACTTACAGGAGCAGAAATTATTCAAAGACACCTGTATCACCAAAGCCAACCCTAGCATCAGTGACAGTTTGAAAAAGCTGGAAACCTGGAACATACTATAGGCATCTCATTTTATCTAAGATTATCTCTCAGCTGTCTTGGCATCGTATGCATTCTTAGTAGGGAAGAGCCTAGTAAATTTGGTCAGTTTCGGGAACTTCCTGAAACTTTTCAGTTGTTTATTTCCTGAGATTAGTGAGTTTCCTTGAAGCATGGGACATTTTACCTCCTCTTAGAGCATCCTGTATCCTAAAAAGCTTTCATCCAGAATAGGAGTTTAATCTCAGAGGAACTTGCTGCACAGCACTAACCTAAGTTCTCATTCCCTTACCATCACTGGTCAGCTCCATATTCTGAAGTTTGTTTCTGTCTTAAGACCATTTACTGGTTAAATCCTTCCCTAGACCTTTCAGATCTTGGTCTCAAAGGCATATGCTGAAATAAGCCTTCTTTGACTTCCGCTGCAAGCTTTTTGTCAACTTTTATCTGGAAACATAATTTATTATTTTGCTTGTACATTTTCAGATACCCTAACAGAAACAAAACAAAACAAAACAAAATCTCAGTGGAGCATAGGTAGCCATTGGCTGTGAGGATTTATCTACACTGGCAACTTGATTGAGTTTGGAATCACCCAGGGGATAATCTCTGTGTATGTCTGTGAGGGACATTCCAGACAGGCTTTACTGGGGAGGGAAGATCGTCCCTGAATGTGGAAGGCACCATCCCAGTGAGTGAGGTCCAGGACTGAATAAAAAAGGAAAACTATGTACTTAGCCTCAGTAGTAATCACTCTGCTTTGTGGCTACAGTGTGACCAGCCCCTTGTATGCCTATGGCCGTCCCCACCACTACAGACTGTTGAAACCTTTCTTAAATTGTGAGTGAGACTAAGCCCTTCTGATTTTACCTTTTCACTTTTTAAATATTGCATTTATTTATTTGTTTGTTTTTGGTTTGGCTTACCTGCTTGCACATGCACGCGTGTGTGTGTGTGTGTGTGTGTGTGTGTGTGTGTGTGTGTGTGTGTGTGTGTGTGTGTGTGTGTACATAACCGGCACATGTGTGCAGGTTAGAAGATAACTTGTGGAAATTGGTTCTCCTAACCTGTAAGTCTCAGGGATTGAACTCCGGTGCCCAGACTTTGTGGAAAGCTTTAGTCCTGAGTCATCTCACCAGCCCCACAAGCTCTTCATGCAAGTTGCTTCCACTGTGTGTTCTGTGAACAGCAATAGGAATGACTAACAGGTTTATGTTTCTTGTAAAACATGAACTATGTTATGTTTAACATATGTTACGTTAAAGCATATCTAGTAGATCCATAGAAGTATATGCTGATCAAAACAAAATAAATAAATGTAGTGGAGAGAGACAGAGACAAACAGAGACAGACAGGTAAAGGAGTAGGAGAGAAGGGAAAGAGACAGAAACAGAGAGAGAGAGACAGACAGACAGACAGACAGGCAGGCAGGCAGACAGACAGACAGAGACAGAGACAGAGAGGGAGAAGGGAGAGTCAAACAGACAAACAGAAGGAGAATAGAGAGGAAGAGGCAGGAGAGAGACAGCAAGAAGCAGAAAAAGGAGGGAGGGAACTCTGAGAGTTGAATTTTCTTTATTTCTAATAATCTGGTTCTGAAACCCACTTGCTTTCTGAGCTGCTGAGGTTGTTAGTCAAGGCTAAAACCTAAAAGCTGATTTTCAGCCACTGAGATACCCCAAATCATATGTCTCATGCTTTTCCCAGAGAGCCCTGATTGCCCAAAGGAACAATATAATCGGAGAAATCGATTGATCTTTCACTCTTTGACGGGACATAGAGTGATCAGAGAGCAATGGAGACTGCCTTAGCAGTCAGGCTCCTCAGCCCTTCCTGTGTTTCTCCCCAGAGCCCCACAACTCTGAGGCTGGCCAGGCTTGGAATGCTCACTCCTCAGGTGGTGCAGGCAGCTCACTCAGTGTGAGCTGATTCTCTGTGGCTGCGTCCAAGTCACAAGGAGGTCCCTCCTCTCTTGCTCCCCAAACACAAAGCCCTCACACCAACCTGCCTGGTTCTCCCACGGTGCAGCTTAACACCCTCATTGGCCTACAGCGTGCCGGGGGCGGGGCTTGGGTGGTCCTCAAAAGGCATTAACAGCGTGAGAGGAGAGCCCTAGAGGCTGATGCTATCCTTTCACTCTCTGAGACCTTCTTCAGGAGACTCGGCTTTCAGACTCTTTCTGGCTCAGCTTGAAACAGAGCCCCAAGAGCAAGGGATACCCGTGGTCGTGGATTTTAAGCTCAGTAATGGGAAAAGTTGAAAATGCTTCCTGGATCCACGATCCTCTCATGAAGTACTTGAACAGCACAGAGGAGTACTTGGCCTACCTGTGTGGACCCAAGCGCAGTGACCTATCCCTTCCAGTGTCTGTGGTCTATGCGCTGATCTTCGTGGTGGGAGTGATGGGCAATCTTCTGGTGTGCCTGGTGATTGCCCGACATCAGACTTTGAAGACACCCACCAACTACTATCTCTTCAGCTTGGCAGTCTCAGACTTGCTGGTCCTGCTCTTAGGCATGCCACTGGAGGTCTACGAGATGTGGCACAATTATCCCTTCCTGTTTGGGCCGGTGGGATGCTACTTCAAGACAGCCCTCTTCGAGACTGTGTGCTTTGCCTCCATTCTAAGTGTCACCACCGTTAGCATTGAGCGCTACGTGGCCATTGTCCATCCGTTCCGAGCCAAGCTGGAGAGCACACGGCGACGGGCCCTCAGGATCCTCAGCCTAGTCTGGAGCTTCTCTGTGGTCTTTTCTTTGCCCAACACCAGCATCCATGGCATCAAGTTCCAGCAGTTTCCCAACGGGTCCTCCGTGCCCGGCTCTGCCACCTGTACAGTCACCAAACCCATGTGGGTGTATAACTTCATCATCCAAGCTACCTCCTTCCTCTTCTACATCCTCCCGATGACCCTCATCAGCGTCCTCTACTATCTCATGGGGCTCAGGGTGAGTATCGAGGGAATGGCTTGGGGCAGCATCCCACCTTTCTTGTCCATTCTGAATTCAAAGAAAGATTTAGCGTGGTGGAAAGATAGAATCAGGGAGGGGCACAGAGGATAGCGTTAAGTGGGAAATTAAGAAACAAGAGTTTATATGTATGTTAAATAGTTGCATATGAAAATTCCACACATGAACTCAAGATTTATCTCGCAGGAAAAATCAGCTTGGTCTCCTTTTGAACAGGTAGGAATTGCCACCACTTAAACATAGTAAAATCACAGCTCTATCACTTTCTTTACCTGGTGTTCCTTATTCTTTCCATGCTTTTCCACCTGTGTTTCTAAGAAGGTGTGAGACAGCTTCTTAGGGGCATCGATGTGTGGGAGAATCTGATTCCAGGGGCTTGAGGGGAAGTCTCACTTTAAATGTGTGCATGTGATCCAGGCTTAGAGGATCACATTCTGGGGGGATGCTTCTCCAACCTGCTGCCTCTTTGCTGCCCCTGCTCCACTTTACTGCCTGTGTTCAAGTTTTTCTCTGAACCAACCTGTCTGGAGGATATCATGAACTCTTCCTTCTGTATGATCTGAGACAGATATCCAGCAGTGAAGGCAGATATTTCTTTGTGGCTGTATTGGTCAATTGATTGAAATAGCAAGTTAAATCCTCTCTCTCTCTCTCTCTCTCTCTCTCTCTCTCTCTCTCTCTCTCTCTCTCTCTGTGTGTGTGTGTGTATGTGTGTGTATGTGTGTGTGTGTAGATAGATAGATAGATAGATAGATAGATAGATAGATAGATAGATAGATAGATAGATAGATATAGGTATAGATATAGATATCTTGAAGCCAGTTTTATGGCAGGTAGGGATACTGAGGGATGGGAAGTACACAGAACTCATAAGTTAGAGCAGTAGAGGTGATTAAGAGACGTGTGAGTTTCTGGGGAAATCACTCTTTTTCCCTTGCACCTTACAATCAGAGGCTCCTTCTCTAAGCGTGTGATGATAAATACTTCTTTTTCATTTTCTCTGCTTCTAAATTACTTGAGAAAGTCTGTCGGATTTTTTTTTTTTTTTGAGGAATGTAGGCGTGAATCTGTATACTTCTGGTTGTATGCTGTACTCAAATTGATCGGTGTGAGTCCTCACAATGACAATTTTGTATTCACTTAGGGAAGCGGTTCGTGCAGTAAACTGTTACAGGCTTATTTAGCCTCTCCAGTCCTCTTCTGACGTATGCCTCTAGGCAAGCCACACACAATTCTGCTGGAATTGTTTTCCCATTTGGAGAATGAAAAGGTCACATCACATCATTTCCAAGGCTTCTTCCTGCTCTCACAGTCTGTGGTTCTTTTTAAAAAGGCAAAGAGACTATGGAGGAGATAGACACAAGCTATAAATGAAAGAAATAAGCACACTCATCCCACCAATCCTCTGGCGCTGTGTCTCTGGATGCAGAGCTCCACTCCTGTCCATCTCTGAGAAAGGCAGTTATCAACAAAAAAGATCTTTCTTACTATTTACTGGTCCTTAAATGAATGGCCAGGCCCAAGTAGGAAGAGCATATATGAATGTCATAGACATGTAAAAACAGGGATGAATCTGAATAGGCAGAGAGCGGTGGCATTTTCCCTAATACCTGTGTCATTTTATCCAGCTCAGTATCACAGTTCCAGAATGTCCTATGTATCTAACCCAGAGGAAAAGACGTCCTTCCACACATTTCCAAATAACACACATCCCATAAGACCTTCTTACCTCCACACCCCAACTGTAGCAATATATTACTGTTCAAGCTAAACAATCATTTGTCTCGCATGAGTTTGGGGGGAATGCCTAAGTTTAATAGCAAGCATAAATTTCTCTAAAGTCTTTCTTTAAGTTTCACTATGTTTCACTCACACGAATCTACAGTGTCTGTGTCCCAAGCTGGTGGCAGCTCAGATAATAGCCATCCTGCTTTGTGTGAGTAATGCAATTGATGAAGCCTGTTTCAGAAGAGATGAAGTAGATGTGAATGGACCCGAGGGTTACTAAGAAAGGAGATGTCTGACTTGCCATTCTGAAAATTTAAACAGTCTTACAACAGCAGTCTGGCGAAGCAAGTCTCTTCTGTGCCACAGGCACCACAATCTTTGGACTCCTTTCCCTGGAAGGTTCCTGCCACCCACCACCATGCTTCCTTTGCCTTTTTGACTCTAGTCTACCCTGTCAATCAGGCTTCAAGCATCCTCCCCTGAGGCAGCACTTCTAGAAGCTCCAGCTGTCCTACCTCTAGTATAGATGTCATGGCTTCCAGTAATTTCCTCCAATTACAATTTATAATTCTGTGTAGACACTTTAGTTCATTGATTTCTCCCAAACCAGACTAAGCACAGTCAGGAGATAAGACTCAATTACCCCCTTCATCACTGGGCTTCAGCTTCTCTACATTTAAGATAAAAGACTTGGAAACATGGCCTCAAAAGCCCTTTGAATGTTCATGATTTAAAGAGACCCAAGGCGTAATGGTATTTGAGTTACTGGGTCTTCTGAGAAGTGTAGAGGTGTGATTGAATCTGGTTGCCACTACCTTCAGAAGGCAGCCAGAGGAAGACATAGGACAAAAGAAGCCTGTGTGTATTCAAAGCTGAATACTCACTGATGCCCCCTTATTCCAGGACATAAATTTCAATAAAGGTGTTCTTCAGGCTTAGAACACCATGGAGATGGAAATTGGGTGTTCCAAGAGTAGCTTCCCATCCATCCAAGAGGAAATACTGACAAAGTATAGCCTAATCCATGTCTCTCATATGTGACTTTTGTGTTGATAGAGGCACATATATGAACTGCATAAAACTCAACAGTGCCAGACAGGTTGTGAACAAGCAAAATAGTGGATGGATGGATGAAAGGGTAAATGGATGGATGGATGAAAGGGTAAATTGATGGATGGATGGATGGATGGATGGATGGATGGATGGATGGATGGACAGATGAACAGGATGTGTAGAGATGGATGCACAGAGAGACAGATGGTGAATTGAAGGAAGGAAGGAAGGAAGGATGGAAGGAAGGAAGGAAAGAAAGAAGGAAGGAAGGAAGGAAGGAAGGAAGGAAGGAAGGAAGGAAGGAAGGGAGGGAGGGAGGGAGGGAGGGAGGGAGAGAGGGAGGGAGAGAGAGGGGAGGGAGGGAGGGAGGGAGGGAGGGAGGGAGGGAGGGAGGGAGGAAGGAAGGAAGGAAGGAAGGAAGGAAGGAAGGAAGGAAGGAAGGAAGGAAGGACAGGATGGGTAGAAGTAGATCTACAGAAGGACATGATGACTGACTGGATGGATGGATGGATGATAGATAGATGCTTAGACAGACAGACAGATACTTAGAAGAAGAGACTGATGGACAGAGACACAAATGGATGGATGGGTGGGTGGGTGGATGGACAGACAAATGTCCAGAGAGAAAAACTGAAAGAAAGAAAGACAGACAGACAAATAGATATAGGTCAGGAAAATGTGTATCTACACATTTATTCACATATACACACACAATATTCAGGCATACACACTTTAATAAAAAACAAACAAACAAACAAAACAAAAAACAAACAAAATAATGACTGGAGGAGAGAAGGTTTATCTCAGTTTAAAATCCAGAGCTAGGGAGATGGCTCAGAAATTAAAGAGCACTGCACTGCTCACTGTTCTTTCAGGAAATTCTGGTTCACTTCCCAGAACCCACAAGGCAGCTCACAACTGTCTGTGATTCCAGTTCCAGAGGATTTGATGTCTTCTTTTGACTTTTTTGGACACCAGTCAGGCACCCAATCATACCCATAATATAAAATAAATAAAAGAAAATATTTTTAAGAGGTTATGTCCAAAGGAATTTGAGGCAGAACTGAAGCAGAAACCATGGAGGGATTCTGCATATTGTCTTTCTCCTCATAGCTTGCACAGATACCAATTGTATACAGCTGAGGCATACCTGCCTAGGGATGGCACCACATACAGTGAGCTCCCACATCAATTAGCAGTTAGGAAAATGCTTCCCAAGGGCTAGAGAGATGGCTCAGTGATTAAAGGCACTGGTGCTTTTTCCAGAGATCCAGGTTCAATTCCCAGATTCTAACTATCTGTGACTCTCGTTCCAGGAGAACCAATGTCCTCTTTTGGCTTGCACAAGCACCAGGCACTCATTCATGCAGGTAAAACACCCATAAACATTATTATTATTATTAAAGGAAAGGAAGAAGCCTTATGACCCAGTCTGATCTGAGCAATTCTTCCATTGAGGTTCCCTTTGCCTGGGTGACGCTATGTTTTGCCCAGTTGACAGCTGAAATGAAGGCTAACATCTGTCAGGTAAACACAGCTGAGTTAGAAGAAGGAGAGTCTCCCAGAAGAGGCTCAGTAATCCTCATAAGGGAAATACAAACAGCTGTCCTCAGGTATTTTAATTTATACCATGTCTTTTGAGACAATGTGGAATGATAATTGGAACCATGAGAATACCAATAATCTACCATGCATAGAATACCATGCGCCCTGCACTGACATGCTCATCATCTGCGGAACACCTTAGCGCCCTCACTCCCACACCTTCTTATTTCTACATCACTGCAGGAATCCCTCAGGTCTTTCCTGTTCCAGATGTATCCAAAGGGTCAAATCTCACATTCTCAGAACAAACTTTATGTAGAGGTCACCACTAAGTCCAAGAGACAGGCAGACATGCTGACCATACAGGTGGATACATAGGGCCCAGGGGCTCCTGTAAAGTTCCTGGTTTTAAGGAGCTTGTGTATTTTAAAGACATAGGATATGGATTTGTGGAGCTGTCGAGGTGACCTTTAATGGGCCATTTTCCAAGTTTTCTCCAACTTTAAAGACTTTCTCTAAAGTGTCCCATCAGGATAACTGCTCTTCACAAAAGCCTGTTCATCATCACACACAGTCACACCCTTCTCACATACCTCGAACTTGAAAACACCATGCCTTATAACTCAGTGGGATGATTCTAACAGAGCTCGAAACTGTATAGGACAGTTCGAGTTTTCCTTCTACTTAATGACCTGTTGACCCATCAGGCTCCTTGTCACCACCGTGAAGGAATCTCAGCATGACTGGTGGCACATGAAGGGGTGCTTCGACCTGAAGTTCACAAGGTAGACATAGTGCTCAGAGAAGGTTCATCCAGGAAAACATACAAAGTTGTCAAACACAAGGCTTCTTTTCTGGTTCTTTGTTCTCTTTCTAGGGAGCTTAAAGCCTGCGCACAGCAGTACTGGAAGGGCTTTTCTCATGGTGCCACACAATAAACTGCTCTACTTTCTACCTCAGATGCAGTGAAAAAGGGGTCCCTTCCCTTCCATTCCTAGGAGTACAGGGTGTGGTGCTCCCTTGCCCCAGTTACCTAACTTTGGAACGAGGGGTTAGGACAGTCTGATCTTATAGGTTATTTGGTGACAGGACCAGGAGTGAATTGGGGCTAACTCAGCTTAGACTTCCCTGTCATCTTTGATTGGGTTTGGAATCAACCAGGAGACACACCTCTGGGCATGTTTATGAGGACATTTCCAGAGAGGTGTGACTGAGGGAGGAAGACCCACCCTGAACAATGGTAGCACCATCCCATGGGCTGGAGTTCGAGGCTGAATAAAACGGGGAAAGAAAGAGGTGAGTTTAACACAGTATCTGTCTCCTTCTGTTTCCTGGCTGGGATGCAATGTGCTCATCTGTTTCATGCCCTGCCTTTGTGACTCCCTCACCTTAATAGACTCTCCTCAAATTATGTGTCAAACAAACACTTCCTCACCCAAGTTGCTTCTTGCTCAGTATTTTTGTCATAGCAACAATAAAAGTAACTGACACTCCCACCAAACTACCAAGTCAATGTTGGAAAGGAATAAACAGTCTAAGAGAAATTTAGGGTGATGTTGGTAAGCAAGCAAGGGGGGAATGCCAGAGGACTAAACAGCACTGGACTCACCTCGAGGTATGTGATAGTCACACATTATTAGAGTTCCTCTCATCTGGTGCAACATCACCATAGTCCAAAAAAAAAAAGTAGATCTAAGGGAGAAAGAGCCACCACCAAATAGAAAGCAGTGCTCTCTGGTGCCTGTGGGCTTAGGAGGAAGGGGACCATGGGCTAGAGCTGCTGCATCTTCAGAAGTAGGTGGTCCTTAAACAGGCTAGTAGAGATGGCAATATAATGTCATGCTCCCATTCCAAACTTACATTACCATTATGACAAGGATTACCCTATATCTCAATTAAGATGAATATTGATCATTTAAATGCTGCTGGATGTGCAGGAGAATCAGAAAAACAGCATGTTGCGTGTTATGCTGGTCAGTAGAGTGTCAGGGCATTTGCTGAAAAGGGGCTGGAAGTGTATGATTCTAAGAAATGTGATTCCCCTTCACTGGGATGAGCGTGGGAGATGCAAATGTGGAAACTGGGGAAAGTTGATGCACAAGCCCCTGGAAAATCCACATAGCTCATGATCACACTCAAGATGCCACGGGGGCCCCCAGTGCAGTGGTTTGAATGAGAATGCCCTCCATAGGCCCATATATTTGCATGCCTCATCCCCAGTTGGTGTACTGTTTGGAAGGATTAGAAGGCATGGCCTTTGTGGTTTCAAATGCCCTCACCAGGCCCAGTGTCTCTCCTCCCCCGACCCCCCACCTGCTGTCTATGGTTCAGGATGTAAAGCTCTCAGCTACTGCTCTAGCACCATGCTGTCTTGCTTTCCACCATGCTTCACCGTGATGATCCTGAATAACCCTCTGAAACTGTAAGCAAGCCCCCAATTAAATGCCTTCTTTTGTAAGAGTTGCCTTAGTCATGGTGTCTCTTCTCAGCAATAGAACAGTGACTAAGACACACAGCAACGATCATAACACGCATGAAATCATAATGTTTTGTTTTCTGGAACCTCCTATCACATGGCATAGGGTCTTGACTCTAATGATATATCTAACAAAAGGGAAAGGAATGAATAAGTGAATGGAAGGGCCTAACTACTATGTTGTTGCTGCTGTTGTTAATTTCAAGATTCGCCGTTTGGGGTGTGCATGTGTGTGTGTGTGTGTGTGTGTGTGTGTATGCATGAGTGTGTAATATTTCCTAACATACTATAGAATTAGAACTGTATGGAATTGCACACTAAAAACGTAGTTTCAGTTTTACCGTATCCTGCCCACACCCTTATCCAGAGAACTTAGATTGAATTCTGCCTCCAGTGAAGTGTTTAAATTTTTCAAAACATTTTTTTAAGTGCTGTTTATATACCTCCAAAGTTTCTCATGGGAAAAGCAGTCAGCCTTTTCTCCCTAACCACTTTTCCACTTCTCTTTCAGCTGAAGAGAGATGAATCTCTTGAGGCAGACAAAGTGACTGTGAATATTCACAGACCCTCCAGAAAATCAGTCACCAAGATGCTGTGTAAGCTGCTTGCTTTGTTCAATGTTTGTTCACTCTTGTTTATAAGAGCAGAGGTTCCCCTCCCCCTTTGGTACTGATGTAATGGTGCTGGCTAAGATGTCCTTCTTGGTTTCCAGAAGCTTCTGGAAGCTGCCTGTTTTATTTCATCTTTGGTTTTGGACATTCAAAGGCTTTTGCTAGGTTACAGTTGCTGAGGTGCCTTCCAAATACTATGAACTAAACCAAGTTTGCAATGCTGAGCCTGAACCCCACTCTTCCTGTAAGATGAGGTAGGGATGGTTTCTTAACTTATATGTGCTCCAACATTCTTCATGCATGGGGAACAGGTCATGGTGGATCCTGCACTCACAAACACACACACACACACACACACACACAATGTTTTATAACTCACTTCAGTAGATTATAAACTCCCAATGGCCATGTAGTCTCTGTGGATATTTTTATTCCAGATTAAGAACAATTAGTCATGATTTACCCAGAACATTGTATCAAGACTTCATCTTGTTTAAAAACAAAATAGTAAAAATAGACTTTTTATTAGAAGTGCACATACTTGTAAGAGACAAACTATTTTAAGAGATCCAGGTGCTGAACATCCTCCCTCACAAGGATGCTAGAGAAGAAAATGGACCCCTGGGCTGGGGAGATAGATCAGTGGTTAAAGCATTTGCCATACAAGCAGGAGGAGTAGGGGCTCCATCCCCAGGAAGATATGTAAATGCTAGTGGGAGTGACCACCCTTTTATATTTCCCCTCTTGGGAGGCAGAAACAGAGGGTCTACAGAGCAAGCTGGCTCTGGAGACAGGCCCTATCAGTGAGCTCTGAGTTTGATTGAGAGAGCCTGCCTCAGTAAATAAGGTGGATGGGTGATTGAGGACAACTCTTGACTCAACCATAGGCCTATGCACACACAGACACGTTCACACTCATGTTCAAAATGCATGCACATACATGCACACACCTCCATACACAATACAAAGGGACACTTGAAAATGAAAGCAAAACAAAAAAACAAAAAAACAAACAAACAAACAAACAAAAAAACAGCACCAGTCCTCCAGGAGAGACAATAATTAGATATGTGAAACTTATTATAAATTTTCCAAATTACAACCTACCTTTACAAAAGAAGAAGTCCCCAGGCTCATGTGCCCATGACTCATGGAAACTGGGCCCTCTGTGGACAAAACCCAGAATCTTCCAAGGTGGTCTTTTGACTCTAATAATCATATTCTTTGAGGCTTTTCATCCAGAGGTGGATCTTGTTGTGAGGAGGCAGGGAGTCTTTAATATGTCTCTCCTTCTCCCTTTGATCCTGATCTCAGTGTTTGCTGGTGTTAGCATCTTAGTAGCAAGCCTGGAATGTAGCCCCTGCATGTGCAAGGCCTGGGTTCAATTCCTAGCATGCCACACACAGGAAAAAATAGATTTGGGCTCTGTGCAAAGCCAGCCTAGGCAACCCAAAAGGAACCTGTCTCAAAAAGTAAAAAAATAAAAATAAAAAAGACTGGGCTTTAGATCAGTGGTGGAGTGTTTGCCTCATATGCGTGGAGCTCCAGCTCAGTTCCCAGTACTATTAAAACAAAACAAAACAAAACAAAACAAAACAAAACAAACAAACAAAAAACAGAGCAAAAAAGTAATAATGACAAAATGTAGACCATTTGACTTCATTGTAATCAGGAATGATGAGCAGAAGTGGGTGGTGGGAAGACGTTTTATTGAGGAAAGAATATTATAAATTCAAAAGAATATTCCAGTTACTTTTGGAAGCACACTGCATAGACAGACAGCTTACCCTAAAAGTTAACACCAAAAGCAAACAAAGGTTCCAGTTTCTGTGAAAACCTGGAAGGTGCTCATGGGCAAAACTGCAAAATGAAGACTGTGTACCCATCTCTCAGCCTCAGAAGGTGTCAGCTCAAGGCTCTTCTCCCTTCGTCCTGAGACTCTCTTCTCCTCCAGCTCTGTTAGATCACCCAGATACAAACATCAAGCAGTGCATCACAGGAAAGGATCTGACAGCTTCCTAAAGAGGAAAAAATGCTTGCTTATCTTTGTGGTGCTTCAGTGTCCCAAGGAGGAACAATTGGCACACCCATCCCTGCCCTGGGGCTGGAAATGAGAAGCAGGAGATCCCGTGTACTTCTGACTCAGGAGGACAGGGTCTTCCTCGCAGAATCAACACTGTGATTACAGTTGTTCTGACTCTGTGTCTTACCCAGCCCATCACAAAATCAAAAGGATCAAAGAGACTCCTAATGAGTTTTAGTTTTGTGTTAACTGCTTTGCACTGCTATGACAAAACAAAAGGAAGAAGGCTGGGGATGTGCATGGGTTGGTAAAGTGCTTGCTGAACAAGCTCGTGTTTGATCTCCAGCATCTGTGTAATAAGAAGCTGAGCATGTTGGGTGATGTGTGCTTGTAATCCAGTATCCCAAAGCTGGGTGGGTGAACACAGGTGGATCCCTGGGCCTTGCTGGCCAGCGGTCTAGCTGAATTGGTGAATTCAAGGTAAAAGTGAGACTGTCTCAAATCAAAGTGGGCAGGTCTCCTGAGGAATGATACTAAAGTTGACCTCTGTGCCCCACACCCCAACACACACACACACACACACACTACACAAGACAGACAACATATACAAGACACAACACACACATAGGACACACAAGACATATATAACAAAGAAAAGATTTATCTAGGTTCATCTTTGGGCCTATTGTGAAGAAGAGGGGCGGGGGAGAGGAAATGGGCAGGTCGAGTTCTCAACAAAAAGGACATTAAGTTGGAATGGGGCATATTGGAGCACATGGAAGGAGTTAGAGAGGGAAAAGAAGGAGTAAACGTGAATATATTTTATTATGCATACATTTATGAAATTTTCAAAAGCAAAATTTTCAAGTAAAAGTAGAACTATACATTTTAAAAGAAAACTGAGGCAATTGTATAGAAAAGTGGTCCTAGATACATACAACTAATTCTCATGTTCAAATATTTTTTAACTCTGGGGTCACCTTTGCCTATAGCAATCATCCCTTAGCCAAGGTGGTAGGGAAAACCTGCTAAAGAAGAGGAAGGCTGGGCGAGCATCTTGTCCTCCCCTGATCTACTCCCACTTCCTTTTCCAGTTGTCTTGGTCCTCGTGTTTGCTATCTGTTGGACCCCTTTCCATGTGGACCGGCTCTTCTTCAGCTTTGTGGACGAGTGGACTGAGTCCCTGGCTGCTGTGTTCAACCTCATCCACGTGGTATCAGGTAAAGACCTGGTAGTTTTGGTGACTCAACTATAAAGTGGCTTTTCCTTCACTGTCCTGAAGGCTCAGTACATAAGCAGCTCTGGGGACCTGGGGATCTGGGGATCTGGGGATCTGGGGATCTGGGGATCTGGTCTTCTGTTCTGGAAACAGCAGGTGCTGATTTGTATTCAAAGATGGGTAATTTGTATTTAAAGATTAAAAATGTTTAGAGGTTACTTTAAGGAAACCCCCAACTCTACATGTGATAATTACAACAGGGAATTCTCAGTGATCATCAGTGTTTGACACCAAAGACATACACGGAAGAAATGGTTTTCCCAAAGGCACAAAGCTATAAAAACCTGTTAAAATTCTAAGCTATTGAATTTGAGGTTCAGGGGCTTTTCCTCCAAAATAGAGAAGCTATGGCGTTAGCTTCAGGGCACTTCCACCAGCATCTGTTGTTGCTGGCTTATTCTGTGGGCTCTGAATTCTCAGGATCAAAACCAGAAGCAGACATAAGATGCATATTGGCAACTTGGAAACATCACATCTCCGGACAAAAGGAAGGAGAGAGGGGAAGGGATGGCAAGGAGAGAAAGCTCAGACACCAGACTTGCCTTGTATAATTCAGCCATTTCTGACTCTGAGCATTTGTACCCAAATACACGTTCTCTCTCTTCAACTGTCTCCTACCCATGTCAAGGTCCAGCTGATGTCAGTCACCTCCACTGAGTCCCTTATGACCACAGCAGTCTCTGTTATGACCGAGTAACTGCCGTAGACAGGCAGTTGGTATCACAATGCTTCTTGTAGATATCGTTCTGTATCCCTGTTACCAACCTTGCCAAGAATCCTGCCTCAGTTATAATCTTCCAATTGAAGAAAAAAATTATAGAGTATTCACGGGGAAAAAAGTCTAAATCTCTTATCTTTCAATGTGCTTTGGAGTTTTACGAATGTCCTAGTAAGCGTTCAGTCAGAGCCTGAATGAACAAACATGTCTCCTCATCCCAGAGAGGACACGGACCATAGACACAAAACAGGGATTCCATCCAAGTGTAGTGTGTTGAAGCAGTGAGTCACTAGGGTTCCTAACAGGCATGTGAGCAACTTACAGGCAGGTGTTACACTGAAAAAATATATGTTTCAGTAATGGCTGGCTCTCTATGGATCCTTGGGAAGGGACCCAGTCTCATGACTCTCTCCCCAAACAACTGTTAACTGTCCATAAATCTTGGAAGGAAGGCACGCAAACCAGAGTGCCCTTCTGTAGTCTCCAACGGGTAATCACAGCTGACAGTTCTAGACAGCCACGGCAGCGACCAAGTCAGCCTGGAGGACGTTGTTTCTCCGCACTCGGCTTCAGGCAGAATACCCAAACTCCATTCTCCAGAAGGAGCTGAAGAGTGTTTATCTAAGGGCCCAGAACAGAAGAGGGTCACTATCCTAGCCTCCCTTCAGCTTCAGCGATGTCTTAGAGAAACAAAACAGGAGATGATAGTAAATGAGTGTGCATGAGCTGGAGAGACTGCGCTGTGGTTAAGAGCACGCACTTCCCTACAGAGGACCCAACTTTAGGTCCCAGGCTCTGTATCAGAATCAGGTTTCTCTCATGCCTGTAACTCCGGTGCTAGAGGATCAGATGCCTTCTTTTAGCCTCTGTGGGAACTGGAATTCATGAACGCATGTGCCTGCGCATAGACACACACACACACACACTCACATAATTAAAAAATAAATCTCTAAAGAAAAAGAGTGCATGTATAACAAGCAGAGAAAAGACAATATGCAAGCCGTCTGGAGGACAAAATAAATGGTAAAACATAACTATTCATTGGAAGCGCTATCGCTGAAGCATGAGTGGGTAGGAAAGGGACGTGGCACCGGAGCAGTTGGGAGTCGCCCTCTCCCAGAGGTTTTCCCCAAAATGAAGAGTTTCTCCAGGGATGGTGTGTTGACTGACTTACCAGTCTTCAACATGGCTACTGCTTCAAAATGTAGCTGACTAAAAATCCAGTGAAGAAACAAGCCTTTTTTCTCTGATACTTGAACGTCTAGCATCAGTGCCATCACCCAGCACCACCGCACTCCATGTTTGGGTCCTGAGTGCACAGGCAGATCTCCCCACAGCGTTTTAAATTCTCAGGGAGTGTCCTGTACACGCCACTGCTTCCAGGAGAGGTGATCAAAGGGTTCCAAGGCCTTTGCTAAATATTTACATCTTTTTCCCTACCTTCCTCCATCCCTCATTGGCAGGTGTCTTTTTCTATCTGAGCTCCGCTGTCAACCCCATTATATATAACCTCCTGTCTCGGCGCTTCCGGGCGGCCTTTCGGAATGTTGTCTCTCCTTCCTGCAAATGGTGCCATCCCCAGCATCGCCCACAGGGGCCTCCAGCCCAGAAGATTATCTTCTTGACAGAATGCCACCTTGTGGAGCTGACAGAGGATGCCGGCCCCCAGTTCCCTTGTCAGTCATCCATCCACAACACCCAACTTACCACCGTCCCCTGTGTTGAAGAGGTACCATGAAAGGAGTGGTCAGAAGGCCACTTCCGAAGGCCTGGCTTCTGTGATTGACATTTCTCTACATGCCAGCACTGCAAGGAGGTGCACTCTGTCACCTCTGCCTCCTTGCATGCCATTAGAGAGGTAATGTGGCTCTTAGATTCCACCTACTCTTTACTTTTTTTAATGTTAAAACTCAGACTTCGCTCTGGGTCCCAGAGCAGACATTACACTCCATCTTTCTGCATTGTGATTTTTTTTTATAACTGTGATTGTAATGTGCCACGGGAGTCTCACTTCAAGATGCTCTCATGATGGGTGGGTTTAGCCTAGTAAAGGTGTTGTCGAGTAGCTAAGCAGCACAATACAGTTATCCTAACCTCCATACCCAGGATGCAGGAGAGACCTACTGGGTAGGAACTGCCCGCAAAAGCCTAACCCTCCAAAAGTTAGGACTTTTGGGAGTTTGTTGTCAAATAAGCTATGGCTTAAAATCAGTCCTAGCAGAAATATTTATGCTACAGAAATTAACAAGCTCTCTAAATCAAGACTAAATAATTTTTATCCCCTGGAGAGTTGGCCCATGAGCAGGTTGAGAGCTATTAATGAGCTGGCACTGTGCCTGCTCATTGCAATGTGTGGGACTTGTTTTTAGAAGAAATGCTGCTTATGCTGTAATTATGAACTACTTAGAGTCGTGGTTAACTCGGAAAAAAATGCTATGGACTAGATTTAAAAACAAAACAAAACAAAACAAAAACGTTCCTGTACAAAAATAAGCGAAATACTGCTAATGAAGCCAATGGAAGCAGCATCAGCATTTATAATTAACCTGGAGTGGAAAGATTATTTTTGGATGCCATCCATTAACATTAATGCAGAAAACAGCAACGGACTGGGTGTTATTTTCCCTCTCACGTCTGTGTTTGCAGAGCCCAGAGGATGTGTTGTCAAAGCAGATGACTTTTCTGTGTTCATCTCCACTTGGCTGCAGATTTGTTTTGTTCTCCCCCTGTGGTGTAGGACTGGAGGGATGACACAGTAGACAAAAGCACTTGCCACCGAGCCTCAGGATCTGAATTCCATACCCGGAACTCACGTGATGGAAGGAGAGAGAACTGACTTCTCAAGTTGTCCCTTGACTCCCCCCAAACATGCACCATGGCATACCACACCCCAACACTCACCACAATAAATAAGTTCATATTAAAAAATTAAAGAAATATATTATGAATCCACAGTGTAGAAGCTAACAACTACACTATCTTCTAGAAACCTAGTAAATCAAAATCGCAGACAGAGCAGCCTTTCAGGCCCCTCCTTCCCTTTCTCACCCTCAGTGGATGTCCAAATGTTCCATGGAGTCTGCTTCTGACCCTCCACCCGTGCCATATGGAAGCATTGTCAAGGCAATGTTGGTGTTTGAAAGTTTTGACTAATTTACATATGGGATAGATATTATAGAGTATACCTAAATGACGTACCCGGATTTCAGTGCTAGTGAAATACATTCTCTGAGAGAGTTAGAAAGATGGACAAGTCCAAAGTCCAGGACTAAGAGAAGCAAAGTTGGAGAGAAGAGTAATTAATGTCTCATGGGCAAAGACATTTGCACATAAGCCTGCTGATCCATGTTCCTTGATTGAGGAAGAGATCCAACACCTAAAGTTGTTCTCTGACCTCTGTGTAGTCACCATGGCTTGTGTCTCAATACCCCCTCACACATAATAATAAAATTATTGCTTTAAAGAAAAGCAATTTACCCTTTCAAACACATTTGGTGTCTGCTATGAAACTACATGGATGAATAGATAAAAAGTTCTGTGAGTAAAAGTCACTTTGAACATAGATCTTAAAAGGCTTCATAGAACACCACTTATTCGTATATTTTCACAACATAAAGATATCTCTTATCAACACTTTCTGCTTTGTTTCATAAATGCTGAAAATTTCAGCTCCTGACCTTGACCACGAATTCCTCAGTAATAAAATGGAATAAAGGTTGTCCTGCGCACGTTTCTGTGTTCTCTTCCCTCACTGATTCTTCCATCTTACTGAGAGATAAAGAATTACTGTCTGCCCGCCCCCTTCCAGTTGACAGCGAAGAGCTTATCCTTCCTTACTCCTGGGAAAATTATACGAACAATCTCCAAGCAAGCACCAGAGTCCTGGAATCTCACTAAGAAACTCACAGGGGCTGGAAAGGTTCCCCATCTGACCTTGCCACCTGCAGAGCAGCCTCTTTCTTACACTCCTATAAATAATGCTGAGTGCCTACTAAGGGCCTGTGTGGGTGGGGGTCATTCCTCCTAAAAAAAGCCTATAGACCTCAGAAATTGCCAGACTATTGGATGTCTCTAAGAAGGATGGTCAAGAATAGCCCTACCCTATACACCTCAGTTACAAGTGCCTCTTCTCTACACTTTTCCCAGAACCCTTCACTCACCCCCTCTACCTCACTTCCCACCTCCTCCCCCACTCCTTCACTTCCTTCCCACTCTTCCATCTCCTCCCTCATCCTCCTCACTCCTCCACCTCCTCCCCATTCCTCCACCTCCTACTCAATCCTCTACCTCCTTCCCACCCCCCCATCTCCTCCTCACCCCCCACTCCTCCACCTCCTCCTCTCTCCCCACCTCCTCCTCACTCCTTTACCTTCTCCTCACTCCTCCACTGTCTCCTTCCTCCCCACTTCCTCCCCACTATTCCACCTTCTCCTCACTCCCTACCTCCTCCCTGCTCCTCCACCTCCTCCTCTCTCCCCACCTCCTCCCTACTCCTTCACCTTCTCCCCACTCCTCCACTGTCTCCTTACTCCCTACCTCCACCTCCTCCCTACTCCTCTACCTTCTCCTCACTCCCCACTTCCTCCCCACTCCCCCACCTCTTCCTCACACCCCACCTCCTCTTCACTTCCATTTACTCCCCACTCCTTACCTCCTCCGCACTCCCTAAATCCTCTTCCCTCCTTCACCTCCTCACCACTCCCCATCTCCTCCCTCTCTTGCATCTACAGAGTCATAGAGTCCTTCCTGGGAATTTACTCCCTTCCTTCTGATGCTTAGGAATGAGGAACCAATGACCTTGCCCCAGATAGACGTTCCCTGTGAGGCCTTCCCCTTTCTTCTGAAACCTGTAAGAGGGGACCTCCACTCTGCTTCTGGGGCCTTGCCTCTCCTCAGCCACCACACTATGCTCTCTGTCTGTCTGTCTGTCTGTCTGTCTGCCCATAATGTTAACAACTCTTTTAATAAAGCTTTTAGCCAAAAGGATACTCCCCTTCAGTCCCAAACCTGAAACCTTCTAGAACCAACCTGTCAGGAGCTGCTGTGGCTGCCAGGGGAACCCACTTCTGGTAAACAAGTGACCAGGAACATAGAAATCCACTTTCCAGGAGTCTGTGGCCCCACCAAGCTTGCCACATGTGCCATGGCCCTGTGAAGGCTGGATTTTGGAAAACACTAGCCTTTCCCCAACTCTCAGAGTACTGCTTAATTTTCTCAAGAGAATAAAGAGAATTTTGAGTAACAACCCAAGAGCTTGTGATCATTAGACATATCCTGTAACACATGCAAAATATGTATATTAGCTTCCAGCCAAAGGAAGGGCTGACAACACTGTTCCAGACACTGCAATGTTCCCTGTTTCGCTTTAACCACTTAATGACTTCATGTCTCCACTGATGTATTAGAAAAGGGCCTTGATTTATGACTTCCCTTGTTTTGTTACTATAAAAACTTCATCCAACTGTCACCATGTTTGAACATGAAAATTGGGGTGACCTGAATCTGTGTTCCTGAGCTCCAGTCACTATTCATATTTAACCCTAGAATAAGCTCTTGGGTGACAATTGTGTTTTCTGCATTGACAACCAGAAGGATGAGATGAGTCAGACCTGGGGGGTTCATTCACTGTGTCAGAGCCAGAAGTCCAGCGTTACCTGACCATTGAGCTCTGTCTGTATCCTGGGCCAGGGTCACTCACGTTTGGCTTCACAGTAAACCTGCTCTCCTTCCCTATAAGGTGAGTTCTGTGACTTTGTGCTGACACCTCTATGCCAGCTAAAGAAACAAGTAATACTGTTGACAGCATGGAATGCAGTCGTCCATGAGCCCCAATGCCATCTTTGGGGATTATGCAGGGTGGGGTGGGGGTGGGGTTAATGTATAAATAGAGGACCAGAGACATGCATAAATAAGTAGTCCTGTCAAATGTGAGGCCATCATCGTCTGAGCTCCAAATTCTCCAAAGTCCCCAAGTTCTCCGACAGTAGTTTCAGAACTGGGTGAAATCTTTTCCTAGAAGAAAATCTTCCTACTTTTCTTACTTACTTCCCTTATTTTCCTACTCTGGCTGCACCAAGCTACACCATCTTCCTTCTTCTAGCATGAGATTCCTGAAGAAGTTCCCATTTCTTGGAGTCTATTGTTTCAAAAGCCCAAAGGGGGATTAGGGGTGTCTCTTTGAGTAGCCTCACCCTGGCCAGGATGGTTACCTCTGGGCAGTACTTAGAAACACTGTAATAGCATCTATAGAAACAAACAAAAGAACTAAATAGAAAAACAAACAAACAGGAACATAATATTCAGGAAACTAGGTTTTCATGGCACTTTACTGTGTTGCTGGGTTTTTAGGGAATGTTCTGGTCGTACACCAGCTTCCTCCTGGGCTGAGTCCGGGGGCTCACGGGACTCAGGATATAAACAAGCCTCACATGTCTCAAAAGCTGAAACTTTTGGTTTGAAGAGGATCCTCATCAGCGTTATAGACATAGTGAACTTCTGCAGGTGAGGGGGACCTTGGCCAGCACGGTGGCTGTAGTAGAGACAAACTTCCCAGGCCTGCCCAGCTGCCTGCAAGCTACACTTACAGGACTCTCAGCCATGTAGGAGTGGGCTGTGGGTGAGCACCTGCCTCTGGGATGCTTAAGCTCCTGTAAGTAACCACTCCCCCACACTCCCACTCTAACCTTGCTAAACTCATCGGCTCACCAAAACAGATGCTGGTATAATTCGTATCTTGCTCTGTTGTGGATCCTCTAGGATTGGGGGAGAACATACAGGTTCACACCATCCCAGGAAAATTTCACACAGCAGTATGTCTTTGGGGAAGTAGTCAAATACACAGTGTAAATAAGCAATATTGGCACAAAACCACACCCACACCTCAAAAGGGAGAAGAGTTTACTCCAGGGCCAAATGTGAGTGACCATGGTCCAGGAGAAGATTTAGCCACTCCCCTCCTCAGCCCCCCAAATTCCATGTTCCAATATTGAAACAGTTCAATGAAACTTTTACAGTAACAGAAAAAGGGAAGTCATACATCAAGGTACTTTTCTAGAACATTGGTGGAGACATGAAGCCCACTGCTAAGCAAAGCAGGAATGCTCTCCTGGCTCCTTGGGTCCATCAGTGGCAACCTTAGCTTTCTGATTGGTGGGGAACAAGGGTCCACTAACTGATACGTTAGGAAAAGTATCAGTTCAGGACCCCCCAGACCAAGTTCTCAGCACAAAGGAGATTATGTGTTGCAGAGGGACAGAGGGCAGGGAATAAGAAACAAAGACAGGAGACTGAGGACAAAGAGGGAGAAGGGGAAGGGAACAAGCGAGAGGGAGGAGGGGCATTTGTCCCCTGAGGATAAGGGCTACCTCTGAATAGAGAGGAGACAGATACAGACAGACAGACATGGCCCATAGGAAAATGGCAGTTTACACAAGAGAAACCCTGTATTAGGATGAGGTGTTTAATTTTAATTAGGTATATTAATTAGGTAAGCCAAACAAGGCTTTTTATTACTGGACTTCAATATGTTGATAATTGGACCTTTGTAGTTAGCCTTAGAAGGATGAAGAGACCAAATAAGGGAACAGACCTTGATGGCTAGCTTTAGGAATATAATTTAATGCTTTTTTGGCAAGGCAGAGGGAATGGGAGAGAAGTGCAAGGTTTGCCAGAGCCTTGTTCACCATGCTCATGCTCATGCTAGCCAGAGTTCCTTTATAATGCATTTCCAAAAGGTTTTACCTGACCATAACAAGGATGTTAAATCAGATGTAGACATGGGAAAGGTATGGCTAAATCTGAATTGGGTTCTGGACCTGCAACATTCCAACCTCCCCACAATCTTTGAAGTTCTAACCAGTTACTGGACCTGGTGGAAGGTTCAGCTGGGTGTGCAACTCCTTTCTAGAAACCTTTGTTCACAGCAACATCCTAGGAAGTTTGTCAGGCTTCTAAAAAAAATCATTATTCATTCACAATTCAGATAAACTCTGTAAGATTCCATCACCCCCTGCTAGGGCTCGTGAATAATGAAGGCGCAGGCATGTGTTACAGATTGCTTCTCTGGTACATGAAAGATTAATCAATATTATGACAGGGCAGTCAACAAAATGAGGAGCCTAGACGGCCCAGAATGGCTAAGCATATTAATTGTGTTTGAAGGCCTTCAGCCTCTGCCAGCTGGGAAACTGTCTGTATTTGTCTCAGAGTCAGATGGTGGGGCTAAGGTCAAAGATCATGTGACCATTCCTGCCTGGACATCAAGATCAGAGATGAAGGAGGAGTAAGTATCAGTGTGTGTGTGTGTGTGTGTGTGTGTGTGTGCACTCACATACAGAATGCACATGTACACATCACACGTTGATGGTGGGTGAATCCATCGATCTCCCCATGTTACTTTCTGAGGCAGTATCTCTCACTGAATATGGAGTTCATTGATTACTTAGACAATGACTCTAACTTACTCATAGATCAGAAATGTTGATTGGGATTTCCTTCAATGTCCATGCTAACACTTTTTGACATATTAGCTGATTTAGTCTTCCCAACAACTCTAAGAGATAGATACAGGTTTGACCCTCTCTCCTAGGAGAACACACACTGAAGCAGAGAGGTTTCGTGATTTTCCTCAGGGTCAACAGCCAGGACAAGGGATGAGAACAGGGGAAGATTGTGAAAGGTTTCGGTTCTGAGGCTCAAGGGGGTACACTGAGGCAGGAGGTCCTTTGAGTGACAAGTTTATTAGAAGAGCTACTGATGCCATGGACAGACAGCAAGATCTCTGAGGAGAGTTCAGACCCTAACACCATAGACAGACAGACTGCATACCTGGGACTCCAGTGAGAGTTCTGGCCCAAGAGGCAGAGTGGAGGTCCTTTCTTCTGGGGCTCACACTGCACTGTGGATTAGCACGGGTCTGCAGCTCTGCTTAATTTCTAGGCAGCAGAGAGAGTGCTGTGGTTCTGAGGAAAGAGGGATGCAGAGGAGGATGTGTGTGTTGGGGGGGCGGATAATGAGGAGGAACACATCTAGCTGACAAGTATCCATTATAACCACACCTTGTCTCTTGCCCTAGAGCCTGGTGGCCTGGGTGTGTAAAATTCCTTGGGATAAAGTGAGTGGCCTTTGCCATTATCCTGGAATCTGGGTACCTGAGGATGAGGGCATGACATTTATATAGGCAGGCTCTGGATAGAGACTTGAATTCCATTCACAGTAGCTATAAAAGAACTCCTGAAAATGGGTGTGATCTGACTAGCCTATAGCTAACAGATTGGAACTTAACAGGTTGGGAGTAGAGACCTCCAGATTTTAACTACAAATTTATCCTGTCCACCTAAAGCCCAAAGAGGGAAGTTGGCTGATACTGAATATAAGGGTGAGTATCAGGTGTATGCCGGGGCTGACTCCTCCCAAAGCACATTGCTTTTGAGTAAAGGAAAAGTACCCACAGCCTGGTAATTAGGGGGTAGAACCCACTCAAATTAGCATAATTCTTTTCATTAATGAGAATCTCAGTAAGTTTCCTTTCTAATTTGAGTAGATTCAAAATCTGTTCGTATTCCCTGTACACCTGCTAATTTTTGTTAGCAAAGAGATACAGCCTTAAAGCAAGCCTAGGTAATAATTAGATGTTTCACACTGAAATTCAAAGATATTCTATTGAAATAAGTCCCAGATTTTTTTTTCAGTGTAACCCACACAATTCTCACCTACTGGAGAAATAAGTACACAATTGTATAAAAGGAAAAAGAATGCAAAAATAAAAAAATGAGCTGTGGTTGTATTGAGGGGAGAATGAGCCCAAGCCCAAGGATGGCCCAGACAGATGAGATTTATAACCAGCATCAAGGTGAGGGAAGGGATGGAAAATTGACAAGAATAGTGGTGTTTTAGGGGATTCATCCCATATATAGTTACCAAACCCAGACACTATTGTGAATGCCAAAAAGTGCATGCTGAAAGGAGCCTGATATGACTGTCTCTTGAGAGGCCCTGCCAGAACCTTAAAAATACAGAGGCCAATGCTTGCAGCCAGTCATTGGACTGAGCGCAGGGTTCCTAATAGAGGAGGGACTGAAGGAGTTAAAGGGGTTTGCAAATGAAGGAAGAACAACAATATCAACCAACCAGACCCCCCAGTACTCCCAGGGACTAAGCCATCAACAAAGGAGTACACATGGCTCCAGCTGCATATGTAGCAGAGGATGGCCTTGTCAACAAATCAAGGGAAGGAGAGGTCCTTGGTCCTATGACGGCTCCATAGATGCCCCAGTGTAGGGGAATCGAAGGCGGGGAGGTGGGAAGGGGTGGGTGGGTGGAGGAGCACCCTCATAGAAGCATGGGGAGGGAGGATGTGATAGGGTGTTTCCGGGAGGGAGAAGATTTGAAATGTAAATAAAGAAAATCTCAAAAACAAAACAAAATAAAACAATAAGTTTGCTCAAAATAGCAAAGCATATTAACATTACAAAAAAAAAAAAGTGATGTTTCAGAGCAGAGACACCCTATTAGACAGAGGCTGAAGGAAAGGAGTTTGAACAGTGTCAAGTGCAGAAGGGAATCTTTAAGCACCTCAGCAGGATTCTTTGCTCTAACTAGGCTCAGCAGGTGGAAGGTAAGACCAAGGAGGTGCCTCACTAATGCAAACATACCAAGGCACTGGAGTAATTTGGTGGAGGGGCCACATGTTGCCTGTGGCTAGTCTAAGAGTTGAGGAGGGCACACCTGGGACCCATGACAGAGAACATTGCCAAGATTCAAAGTGTCAGGTCCTGGAATATGACACTGAAAATGTTGTTGCTTCTCTAAAATTTTCCTCTCTACCATCTTTGTTTCTTCTAGAAGTTTCCCATTTCCATCCTATTATAAATCTCAGCATTTCTGCCAGGTAACGATCCTTGAACAAGCACAATAGATATGATGGACAGGTGACTAGATGACCCACAGAGGATGGATGGGTGGATAGATAGATGATAGACAAATAGATAGATAGATAGACAGATAGATAGATAGATAGATAGATAGATAGATAGATAGATAGATAGATAGATAATTGATATATATAGATAGATGATAAGTGATAGAGATGATAGATAAGACAGGTGATTGAAGGATTATATTAAAGAGAGATAGATACTAGATGAATGAATTGATGATAGATGATTGATTGATTGATTGATTGATTAAGTAGATGACAGATCAATGATAGGAATGAAAAATTAGATAAATAGACGGCTGTAACATGATTAATAGATGAGACACAGATGACAGATGGATGACTAGAAAGCTAAATGATAGACAGAAAGACAGACAGACAAATAGATTGATAGCTAGATAGCAGACCTATAGACAGAAATTTAGGCAGTGTCTCATATGACTATGGAAGCTGAAAAGTCTCAAGGTATGTCATCTATAAGTTGAAAACACAGAAAGTTTAGTACAAATTTTAATCTGACTCTGAAGGTTGGAGAATCAGGAACACAAGTGCTAGAGGCTTACGAATTTCTTAGAAAGATTCTAGTCTAAGTCCTTTTCAAAATTAAACTTACACATGAAACTGAAGAAGAATGAAGACCTAAGTGTGGACACTTTGCCCCTTCTTAGAATTGGAAACAATCACCCATGGAAGGATTACAGAGACAAAGTTTGGAGCTGAGGGAAAAGGATGGACCATCTAGAGACTGCCATATCCAGGGATCCATCCCATAATTAGCCTCCAAACAATGACAGCATTGCATACACTAGCAAGCATTTGCTGCAAGGACCCTGATATAGCTGTCTCTTGTGAGACTAGGCCGGGGCCTAGCAAACACATAAGTGGATGCTCACAGTCAGCTATTGGATGGATCACAGGGCCCCCAATGGAGGAGCTGGAGAAAGTACCGAAGGAGCTGAAGGGATCCGCAACCCTATGGGTGGAACAACATTATGAACTAACCAGTACCCCGGAGCTCTTGACTCTAGCTGCATATGTATCAAAAGATGGCCTAGTCGGCCATCACTGGAAAGAGAGGCCCATTGGACATGCAAACTTTATATGCCCCAGTACAGGGGAACGCCAGGGCCAAAAAAAATGGGAATGGGTGGGTAGGGAAGTGGGGGGGGAGGGTATGGGGGGAGTTTTGGGATAGCATTGGAAATGTAATTGAGGAAAATATGTAATAAAAAATTAAACTTAATTCTAATTCTTCAGCTTATAATGAGTTAAATCCTAATAAACCCATCAGAAATTGAAAATACCTCACGCATCTAACCTGCATCATACTTGTAATGGTTAATCTTGATTATCAATTTGATTAATAAAACTAACCCATCTCAGTGTCCTCTTCATCTACCTGCCTTGGGGGGAAAATTGCTTGCCTGTCTTTGCTCTTTGGTGGTAAGTGCATCTACTCTATGACTGTTGCTGCTGCCACTACCACCTGGTTTCTTTAGCCTTCTAACCTGGACTGAAGACCACTGGCAGCTCTCCAGGAATTTTCTGGCCTTCAATACCAGATTAGGACCACTGAGGTGTCCAGCCTTGTAGACCAAGCTGCTCCCTGGTTCTCAGCCTTTGCTATAGTGAAGCTTGTTTGCTAAATCTCTTTCAGAGAATAGACTCATTCTCTGGGCTCTGCGAGTCTAGAGAACCTTGACTAATAAAACAACCTAGGAACACAGAGCACTCTAGCCCATGGGTAGTGTGCTATGTGGTCACATGACTGATAGGAGCTACAATTCACTGATGGAGAAGAAACTTAGCAAATATCACTGCCCCAAAGTGATGTCAGGATCAAAGTCTCATTTCTAAAGAGTTGTACCAAGTTTGTACCAGAAAATGAAAAGTTGAAAAATTCAGACCATCCACACATGTAAGGTATGAGCTTATGTATATTAAGCTATGAAATTTGTGATAGGAAAATCAATAATATTACATAAAAAGCAATCATGTTTTGTTGTGTTTAATTAAATACAAATATCCTTGTATCCGTGTTCCCCAAAACTTAAAACATACTGCTCTTTAGATTGCTGTGGACCAAACACAAGTTCATGAACACTCTAGGCAAGATATTTACCATGGAGTGGTTATCCCCATGCTCCCAAAACATGTTTCCTTGATTTCTGGCATCTAATGGGTAGAATGAGGTGTCACACAGCACTGTGTGTTCAATGAATCCTAAGACATTCATTGTCCCTTCCCCAAAATAAAGTTATCCAGCCCCACAAAACTTGAATGAAGAGAGTTGGACATGTTAGAGTAGAATATGATTGCTGAAAAGAATAGAAGCTAGAGGGAATCTTAAATAAATAAATAATATAATAAATAAATGCATAATATTTATTAATAAGTAACCTACCTGACCTGTAGTGTTGTGGACACAAAGATCAAGACTAGGGGCTCCCATGATGTTCCTAAGGCACTGCGGCTGGTTGATGAAGGGCAGAGGTTGGCAGGTGTATCTCTTGACCTCCAACGCAAGGTGCTGGTTACATGACTGCAAAGCAGAAGTCTGATGAGTTGGGGAACACTGCCTTGGCCGTGTTTTCAAATGAGGACTCATTTAGAGGTGTGTCTCTAAATTATATGCCTGTCATAATAGTAGAAATATTTAACACGGTGCAGTGATCCCACTTGTTGGCAATCAGGTCCCCACATAGTGTCTTTCCACTGAGTATGGCTAATTTATCAACTTACTTCTAACAAGCAAGCATAGCAGAAGTAGTGGGAGATCATTTTATGTTTAAGTTAACAAAAGACCATGTTCTACTATCCTGAGCATGCTACCCATTCCTCTCCTCCTCTCACTTCCCTCCCTCCCTCCCTCCCTTTCTCCCTCCCTCCCTCCCTTTTTCAGTTTTGAGATTTTTATATATTTTGATTATATTCTTTCCTCTCCTACAACCCTCCCGGGTCTTCCCTAATCCCACTTCAACTTCTTTCTTTTTCTTAACAAAAAACAAAAAACAAGACTATAATAAACAAACAAGTAAATAAAGTAAATAAAGCCCCATGCACACATACACATACATACACACACAACCCATGAAATCTGGTTTGTGTTAGCAAATTACTCCTTAGTGTGGGATCAACTCTGAAGTGTGGTTGATATACAAATTCACGCCATTGAGAGAGAAAAAAAAAATCCTAAGTTTTCTTCTCTCCACATCTATCAATTGAAAATAATATTTTTGGTGAGGAGTGGGACTTTGTGCCTACTTCTCCTTTTCTGTGTTGGGATTTTGTTTGGCTTGAACCTGTACAGGCCCTGTGCTTGCTAACATAGACTCTGTGGGATCACATGTCCATCATCCTGCTGTGTCTGAAAAACACCATTTCCTTGGAGTTGTCCATCACCCGTTGTTGTCCATCATCCTGCTGTGTCTGAAAAACACCATTTCCTTGGAGTTGTCCATCATCTTAAAATCCACATAGACCTTGAAGGTGGAAGTGTGATAGAGACATTCCATTTAGGGCTATGTCTTTCTCTTTTCCTATTCTCCTCCAGACATTTTGTTCTAGACAAACCAGCTGCAGGAGCTTGTCAGCAGATCCCTGCCATCTGTGGAGAGCCATGCCGCGAGCAGTCGCCATTATAAGATGGCGCTGGCCTCCGCTGTGCCTAACTAGTAAACAAGCCTTGTACGCAGGTGTGAGAGTGAACTCACGCCTAGTCACTGCCCATCTTGGGGTGTAGTAATGGGGTGATGGGCAAGCAACGAATCAGGAGCTGACATGCCACATCAGGTGCTGAAACGCCATGGCTGAGGGCTATATAAGCAATGCCGTTTTCTGGGGTCGAGGTCTTCCCTCTTGAAGAAGCAATAAAGCTTTTGCTGCAGAATATTCCGGTTGTCCCGAGTGTGTTCTTGCCGGCAGGAACAAAAGCTCGGGATAGCCATCCCTGATCTGGCCATGCCCTACAGAGACTGCAGTCTTTGAACATCTTCAATGTAGATGTAAAGAGACCCTGAGGCAGGCCAGGGTGTCCTACTATGCCATACATAATATGGAAACTGTGAAATGATAATGAAGTGTTGCTGTTATTTTGAAATGTGTGTGTGTGTGTGTGTGTGTTTAGTGTGTGCACACATGTGTGCATGGGGTGGCTCACAGCTACATATACAGACACAGAGGCCAGTGAAGCACATCAGATGTCCTACTCTGCAACTCCCCAACTTGTTCCTTTGAGACAGGGATTCTCACTGAAGCTGGAGCTAGGATAGTGGTAATCCTGTCTCAGCTCCATCTCCCACAATGTCAAGGTTATAGGCATGTGCAAGGCCACTTATATTTTTCTATGGGCCCTGAGGTCCTCCAAGCTATCAGTGAAAGTACTGTGACCCATTGAGCCACCTCTTCAGTAAACTCCTGAACAGTTTACAGCTGCTAAGTGTTAGTGTAATTCATTATCACACTATTGCTAATGTAAAGATGGCATAATCCTGAAGTCGTTTGAGAAGGGCAACTCAAGCATTAGCATAATTCAATCATTAATACCTCATCACCTAAAAACTTCCACACCATCTTGGGATTCTCTTATTGAATTCAGTTTAACATAATTGGACCATTAGTATTGACTGAACTCAAATGTCATCCAGCCTGAACCAACCTGGCTGTACTTTCTACCAAGATGACATTTTCCAGCATTTTAACTCTCTGAGCCCTGCAGTCAGAAGAAAACAAGGAAACGAAGTCTGGACTCCCATGATTCTTATGTATTTGTTTACGTTCTGGAAGAGCAGTCATGTGCAAAGTGAGAGAAAGAGCCCATCCAGTGGTTTTTGCTTTACTCACCTCCAACGCACTTGCAGAGAAACTGAAGACTCCCTAGAGACTCTGAAAAAATGCTTTACTACCCCCAAGTGGACACACGAGTTATGTTCTTCCAGAAATGAAAATGTGAAAGTGGCAACATCATTCAAACTAAGCAGATGCAATGTGCTAAACTGATGGTGTATCAGACTGGGGGACCTCAGAGCTGGAGGGACCTGAAGACTCTGGACCAATGTCAAGAAATCTGCGCTACAGCATGCCTTCTCAGCCCTGCGAGCCAGCTGCACTTCAAACAGTTGCCTCTGGGTTGTCCTTGGATGTCTTAGCTTGTCATTCAGTGCAGTCTACAAACGATGGGAGACCTCCTATGTCCTCTGCCCAATTATTTGCTTATTCGTTCATTTAGTTATTTTGGCAGAAGAGTCTTGACTATGCAGCCAACGTTGGTCTCAATTTTGCTATTCTGCCTCAGGTTTCAAGTTCTAGGTACATGCTGTCATACCTAGATTTCATCTACACTGTTATTAACTTTGCTATTTTTCAAAATAGGTTGTGTGAATTTCTAGACATCACTTTCGAATAATCAGGCTGCTGACTTGCATCTTACTTAGAGCTGAATTCTCCACATTCACCCTACTAATCATTTCTTTCACGGATACTGAAACACAAAGAGTTCCGTGGTCCCTAGGCCTCTCAATGCCTCCCAGCCATGCCTCTGAGCTCAGTTTACCACGGTTTCAGACTAAGATTCTAGAAGTCAATGTTACCCAGTCTTCCAACACAGTGGAATCTATAATATGTTGGTCACATTTCACCAACTATCGTATTATGTAACACTGGGTCACAGGTTGAACAACTCCTTGTCTGTGTTGGGGCCTCCAAGGAGGACATTATTTCTAATTTGAGCATCAGGCTCAGGCTTCATATCTGTGAAGAACTCCCCCAATCCCTCTCTGCAGAATGGTGCAGCATGACAGATAGCTAAGAACTCCTCTTTTTTTTTCCCAGAACTGTGATCTGGATCTTAATCATCCCCAAGGAACTTGTCCTCAGTTGCTGGTGCTACTGAGATGTGGTAGAAACCTTACACAGTGATGCAGAGTTGAAGGACTGGGTCATAGGGCGTGTGCATTTACAGGAAGAATGGGGACTCCAGGACTCTTCAGCTCTTCCTCTCACTCTGAGCTTTCCAGCAATTATAAGCTCGGCCACACCACATCTCCCCATCAGGATGTTCTGCCTCACCTTGGATCCAAAGTAGTGGGGTCCCTAGGCCTCTCAATGCCTCCCAGCCATGCCTCTGAGCTCAGAGGGTCAAAACCTCCAAAATTCTAAGCAGACGGAATCTTTCCCCCTCAGCTATGTTCCACCATGGGGATGGAGGGGAGTTGACAGATGCAAGCAGCTAGTGACAAGACCAGTGTTTCTCAGGTTATGATCATGGGGCTGAGGTCCAGCTTTGTGAGTGGTTGGGAGTTGTTTCAACAGCACAGGCTCTGAACATGCTGGAATCTGTTGGGTGAGTATATTGTTGGGTGACTGTGAATTATGGTTGGGAGCTGCCAGGTAAACCTTATGCACACTCAAAACTGAGAACAATGGCTTAGACCAAAATATCACTAAGTTGTAAGAAAAAAACAAAAAAGGATGTTGAAGTCGGGTAAGTCAGGAGTCATCTGCTAATTATAGGGCAAGACTCTGCTGAGCCATCCTGATACCAGGCTAGTACACTTGTTTCCTCACTTTTTAAGTATACCTGTAATTAGCAAAGAGAGATGAATTGAGTATCAAATGCTTCAGGGCTTTTGAGTCTTGAATGAACTAACATGATCCTTGTAATCAGTGTCCATTAGAAGCATAAGCACGGCTCAGTAAGAAAAGGTGCTACCACACGAACACCAAGACCTGAAATCTCCAGAATGCACATAAAGATGGGTAGATATAAATGACCCCAAAAGGTTGTTCTCTAACCTCCATATTCATGCTATGGAGAATGTGTCCTAATGTCATCAATAATATATTTAAAGCACAACAACAGCTCTAATCCTCTTGCAGATGTCCCTCAGAGCTATTGCCTCTGTGCAGATGCGGCTGTTCCTGTATAGATTTGATCACCCTCTTATCTTTCCATCTCCACTGGATACACAAGCTAGACTAAGCCCTGTTCTACTAAACTGACATACTGACCTCCAACTATCCCCTGTAACTTCCTTTATCCACACCTGACATAAAACAATTCCAAGATTTGAATCAGGAACCGCACAGGATCCTGTTCTTGTTCTTGTGTTACAAGTTGTGTTTCAGTGTGATCGTTCTTGGGGAGGTCTACCTTGGGGTGGGCGTTAGGGTTTTTTGATGTCGTCTCTAGGTTTGTTGTAAGATTGTGACCCTCATCTCCATCTCATGCCCTTACAATCTCATCCTTCAATCTAGAAAGCACACCAAATCACCCTTTCAGAGACTCGCAGATTACACTGGTTTATTAAAGTCTCCAGTCACTGAAAGCCTCATGTTGAACAGAGGTAATGGGTGTCATTTAATGAGAGGCTTTCCATCCACGTGTCTCATGGCTCCAGTGAGGAAATACTGTGGAACACATTAGTGTACATTCAAAGTCAGGCAACATGCTCTGCAAGATCCAGGGGTGAATATTTCAGGCTTTTAAACCCACACTTGATCAGGACCATTCAATCCCATGATCCCATGCTGTAGCAGGAAAGCAGGCATCAAAAACATTGTATTTAAAAGGGTCACGGTGGTAGGTGAGAGTACAGCGGCACTCTCCAGCCTTGCTGTGACCTTTGAAGAAAAATTGCCAGGACTCAGAGACTCTGAGTATTGGGATGGGGAGAGGGGGTCAGAAAGTGTACTTAGCCATGGCTCACAGAGCACCAAATGGTGGTCTTCACAGAAGGGCCAGAGGTGCAGGATGAAGTTGGCACCGAAGCTTCTACTGTGAAAGAGGCCCTGGGTTAGATTCTCAGTACCCACACTGTGGCTCACAACCATCTGTTACTCCATTTCCAGGAGTTCTGACTCTTCTTTTGGCCTCTGCAGGCTAGGCATGCATGTTGTAAACATACATACATGCAGGTAAACAGTCTCAGACACACAGACACACTCATAGACATACATACTGTGATGGTTTGTATATCCTTGGACCAGGGAGTGGCACCATCTGAAGGTGTGGCCTTGTTGGAATAGGTGTGGCCTGGTTGGAATGGGTGTGTCACTGTGGGTGTGGGTATAAGATCCACACCCTAGTTGCCTGGAAGTCAGTCTTCCACTAGCAGCCTTTGGATGAAGACATAGAACTCTCAGCTCTGCCTGCACCATAACTGCCTGGATACTGCCATTCTCCCACCTTGAAGATAATGGACTGAACCTCTGAACCTGTAAGCCAGTCCCAATTAAATGTTGTTTTTTATAAGACTTGCCTTGGTCTTTGTTCACAGCAGTAAAACCCTAACTAAGACACATACACATACATAACCACTTTAACAAAATAGGAAAATAAAATCCACTTAACTCTATCTTTTCCTCTACTTAAAGTAAACTAGGACCTCCAGAATCAATTGTCAGCCCTCTTTTTATTAAGCCTCTTAGCATTATTGCTTTATTTAACCCCTCTACTACTGAAGCACTTTCTCGGGTCCCTAGACACTACTCTCACCTTCTAGATAGTACTCCAACACCTCTGGCTGCTCCAAGCTTGCCCTCTTTCTTCCCCATCTCTCTCTTTCTCTATCTCCTTCCAAAGAGCTTCTTAAATGGCTTTATTGATTCTACTTCTTTTTGCCCGCACCCCAAAACCCATCTACTTACAAGAGACAGCCATGACTGACTTGATGTATCAAAACTCCTTAATATGTTCAACATCTACTAATATTGCACCAACACACTTAGAACAAAACAAAACCTACTGCTTAGCTTACATCAGCCCCATATTACACAGTCCCAACCACTTCATTCCCTCTGTGCCCCTCCATTCCCCACTAGTTGCTCCTGCTTCCTCTAGCTCATTCCCAATCACAGGTTGTATGCCTGTCATGAAGAGTGGCTGGCACTAGATGCCTGGAGTGTTAGTATTTTCATGCCACACAGATGCCCATGCGAATATCACAGCTCATCAAAGCAGCAAAGCTGCTGCTTCTTCTTCTTCTTCTTCTTCTTCTTCTTCTTCTTCTTCTTCTTCTTCTTCTTCTTCTTCTTCTTCTTCTTCTTTCTTTCTGTCTTTCTTCTTTTCTTCTTTCTTCTTTGTTCTTTCTTCTTCTTCTTTCTTCTTCTTTTCTTCTTCTTTCTTCTTCCTTCTTCTTCTTCCTCTTCTTCTTCTTTCTTCTTCTTTCTTTCTTCTTCTTCTTTCTTTCTTCTTCTTTTCTTCTTTCTTCTTCTTTTCTTCTTCTTTCTTCTTCTTCTTCTTCTTCTTCTTCTTCTTCTTTTCTTCTTTCTTCTTCTTCTTCTTCTTCTTCTTCTTCTTCTTCTTCTTCTTCTTCTTCTTCTTCTTCTTCTTTTTCTTCTTCTTCTTCTTCTTCTTCTTCTTCTTCTTCTTCTTCTTCTTCTTCTTCTTCTTCTTCTTCTTCTATCTTCTTCTTCCTTTCTTCTCCTCCTCCTTCTCCTTCTCCTTCTTCATTTTGGTTTTTTGAGACAGGGTTTCTCTGTATAGCCCTGGCTGTCCTGGTGTCCTGGAATGCACTCTGTAGACCAGGTCAGCAAAGCTTCTTACAACCACCTCTTTTTAAAGAACTAAGCCCTTTCTCTGCAGACCCCTCTCCTCTCCTGGTTTTCCCCTTCTGGTGACTACTAACATCTCCTTAGTGATGCATTCCTGTGTTTCTTGCCCTCTCTTCCCCAGTATAAAGCAAAACCCACTTCCCAGAACATTCTCTTGAACAAAGATGCTCGCTACACAGGCTGTATGGTGCTCACAAAGCATGATTTGTGCTGTTAGGACTCCAAAGGCTTAATGTGAGCTACAGGATTCCACATACATAACTACAAAGGTAGAAAGCAGATCAGCTGGCATGAATGAGGGCCAGGCAGAGTTTAATGAGAGCATACCTGGGTTTCAAACTACCTTCAACTTTAAATCCTTCAAGGGAAAGGATTTACAGAGCAGGTGACATCAGAGATTACGTGGTGTTTTGTCAGAAAGAAGAGTGGGCCACTTGAGAAATGCTGGAGAGTTAAAAAAAAAAGTATGCTCAACCATTTGTTTAATGAATATCTATTGATTTTCTATCATAAGCCTGCTGGGTATTATTCTGAATGCTATGAATAAGATAGGCATGAATAAGACAGGGAAGACTAATAACTACACTTTCAAAATGTTTACCTTCTATTGGGCAGAGGCTCATGATAAGAAAATAATCAGAGAAAGATTGGGAGGTTCACAAGGGAGAGGGCTTAGTGGGTAAAATGGTTGCTGCACAAGCCTGAGGGCCTAAGTTCAGATCCCCAGCACACTTGTGAAAGCCAAACATGGTTGTGTATCTTTGCATCAGAGGTAGGCAGATCCCAGGGGCTTGCTGGCCAGTATTCAAAATGGTATGCTCCAGGTTCAGTGAGAGTCTCTATCTCAAAGTTAAGTTAAAAAAATACGGTGGAGAGGTAGTTGAGGAAGAATGATCATGCTGACCACTGACCTCCAAATGCATCCACAAAGGAGACACACCTGCTCACATTGGTACGCACATGCACATACCACATACAAATTCAGAGAGAGAGAGAAAGAGAGAGAGAGAGAGAGAGAGAGAGAGAAGAAGGAGGAAGAGGAGGAGGAGGAAGAGGGAGGGAGGGAGAGGGAAGAGAAGAAGGAGAGGGAGGAGGAGAAGGAGGAGGAGGAGGAGGAGGAGAAGGAGAAGGAGAAGGAGAAGGAGAAGGAGAAGGAGAAGGAGAAGGAGAAGGAGAAGGAGAAGGAGAAGGAGAAGGAGAAGGAGAAGGAGAAGGAGAAGGAGAAGAAGAAGAAGAAGAAGAAGAAGAAGAAGAAGAAGAAGAAGAAGAAGAAGAAGAAGAAGAAGAAGAAGAAGAAGAAGAAGAAAGTAAGCAAAAAGCAATGTTAATTACAGCTCATGAACTGAGTTACAATGACACATTAGAGGATATATTTGAGAAGGGAGAGACACAGCCTGGACATATGTGGTGCAGATGATTCTCACAGGGAAGTCCTGGAATCTGAGAAGATGAGACACACCAAACCTACACACATATGAAGGAAAACCACATCAGGCCAAGGGCACATTAAGGGCACCCTCCCTTTTGGTACAAGGATGTGATTAGTCATTACTAACCCATTTGCTGATGGTTTCCAGTCCTCCACCTGCAAGGCACGTGCAGAGAGGCATGTCATTGTTATTGTATCCTTGTGGTTAATTCTGGCTTCTAAATTGTAGTGGAAGCAATGTGTGCTGCCTAATTGCTAACATAAGACCTGGCAGAGTTTGGATTCCCACTAGAATAGCAAGCAACCACCGTTATAATGCAGGAATGCTGGCTGCTTTGTGGTTCTGGGTCTCCAATGAATTAAAAAGCAGAGATTCTGTGATAGGTAATAGGAAAAAAATAACACTTGGGTCCATTTATTTATTTCATGATTGTCATCTAGGAATGGAACCATTAGCTCATACTCGGTGGTTAACATTTTAAGTACCCTCCAGGCTATCTTTCTAAGGGATGATATCATTTACATTTTCAGAAGGTAGGCTCACGCACGCGCACACATACACTACAATTCTCCATCTATTTTTTATAGTCACCTCAGTAAGTCTGGAGGGCTGTGACATTGTGGTCTTGGCTTCTCTAATGGCTAAGGAACATACGATTTTATGAATACTGAATAAGAAGATGAGTGGGTAGTTGCAAGAAGGTAGGACAGAGGCTTTCTCTACAAGGTCCATATGAGTGAGGTATTGTGACACCCACATGTGAGGCAAGGACCCTGGGAGAGGCCAAGCAGAACCAGGAGATGAGTGGCTGGAAGAGGGAGAGTTCGATCTTCTTAAGGGTGTGATATCAGGTAGATCAACCATGCTTCATTGGATGGTTCCCATAGCCTAGTATATAGACAGCACAAATTAGACTTGATGGATTTATTAAACAAAAAAGGAGAACAGAAGAGTTGGGTGAGTGGAAGTGGAATGGAGTGGATCTGGAAGCAGCCGTGCAGGGGGTGACTATGATCAAAATTCACTGTGTAAAATTATTTTAAAACTAGTAAGAATAAAAATAACCACCCACAATAAAATCCTGCACTGGGACCACCTCTGCCTCCTCCTATTACTAGTCAGACAAATGGTCCCACCACATAGAGTTTGTGCTGAGTCCTCTAGGTAAGTCAATCCCACAGACAGATAATCTCAGCACTCAGGGTTTGTGGTAAGTCCTTGCAGTGGGCCAGTCCCTCACCTCCTCTTCTTTATGTTTCTCATGTGATTTGTTTTCCTTCCTGGATGAAAATCCAGAAAGCATCTATAAACACCAAGCCAATTTATTAATTATCTGATATATAAAATGTAGGTCATAAAAAGAGAAGAGTTAAGTTTGTCTCGCTCAGCTGGCTACACTGCTGTTACCCATAAGCCAGCTCTGATCTCATTGAGGAACCTCCATGGGTTCTGAGAAACCCCCATATTTAGATTGTTTATTGACTTTTGAAGTTTTCTAAGGAGCTTTCTGTTCCAGTCCTTCCCTTAGAGTCTCTTTTACCTCAGATCTACATGCTCAGAACTGATCAACTGGACCATAGACCCATCTTTCGATCATTGCCTTTGTAACATGCCTCTAAAACCAGTTCCTGACTCCAACCCTGTCACCAACTCTTGGTGTCAGCCTGGGGAGGTCCCCATCCATCCCTGGATTTAATTCTAACCTAAGGTCTTCGGAAGGATGTGCTGGAATTTTCAAACTTAGGTTGAACAACTTGAGAGGGATGGTACATTGGTTTCTCATGGCCAAATACCAAATATTACTCACTTCTGGTTCTGGAATTTAGAAGTTTAAAATCCAATTACTTTCATGACCCTGCTCCTTCCCCAAAGCTTCCAGGAGGAGCGCTCCTAACTTCCTCTGCACCTCTCACCCCACATATCCTTCAGTTTTTGGCACATAACGCTTTTTGCCAGTGTCTTCACCATGCTCTCGCTTCTCCTAAGTCTCTGGTTTTCCTCTTAGAATGACGTTTGTCCCAGAACCCTCCAGATAGTTCAATGTGAGCTCATCTTAAGATCCTTAATTATAGCCACAAAAATTCCCCCCCCAAAAAAAGGTCAAATTCAACATTATAAAGTGTTAAATGAAATTTACTATGATGAGGGCTGCTGTTGGGTCCCCTCCCAAAAGTTCCTTCATAAAACTCTTCATACTGCTAACCTGCCTCTTCAAATAAAGAGACAAGTCTCTTAACAGTACCAACTACTGGTCACAACCAAGCAATTGAACATAAACCAAGAGAAGGCCTAGAGATGATAGAGGTGTAATACCTTGCCTTGCCTATGGACCATTAAGCCCAGGGTATTAGGGAGTTCGCCAATGACCTTTCAGAGAAGCTTGGACAAACTGATGGACCTTTGGAAGAAAAGCAGCATTTAATTAGGGGTGAATTGTATTAACTGCTTGGAGAAAATTAGGGTTCCTTATTATCACAGTGCTAATCAAGTGAATAGAAACAAAGCAGCCTGTTTCAGGCATGTGAAAAAGAGGCAGGAACATGAGTCCTACAGGAAACAGAAACCTGGGGAGGGTGCTTGGCATAGATTTTTAGCTACATAGACTCTCAACAAATGTACCCCCCACCCTTAGTGTTTATTAGATGAGGATCAATAGCCATCAGAGGCATTGGCTAGCAAGACTTATGACATTATCCATCTACTAAATTGTGTAATGCTACATTATCTGAATGAGAAGAAAACTACATTATATATTATATAGAATCACCATTAATCACTGACTATAAGCTGGAGGAAAAGCCACCCATCCACCATGAAAGCGCTGAGATCATTTAAGACAGGCAATGTCTGCTTTGTGCTTCAATGAGCTCTTATGACCACTGTCAGGACATCTAAGATATATCTGAGGATGTGACCAAAATACTTTCATAGCTTCTAAATAAAGATGTGACTTCTCATCCAGACATTGATTCTAATTAAATTGTTAACATAGGAAGACACCTGGTCAAATACAGGACATGATCTCTAGGGGGTCACATCCTAAAGATTCAGGAAAAATTAGGATATTAAAGTCTAAGTTTGGGAATTGTAGAAGAATGTATGTCCTTCTTAGGTTTTTGTAAGCCATCTACGTATACTCATGGCTTTGAGAAGCCCACAATGGAATCACATTTATACAAACCATTTTAGATTAAAACAATCTGATTCTAGAGCTTATATGGAAAGGCAAAACACTAGGGTTCCGGGTAAAGAGTTGAAGAAGGATTCAGGGGTTAGGTGTGTATCCTGAGGTGGAATCCTTGCCTGGCGTGTAAAATGACCCTTGTTTTTGTCCCCTGAACTAACTGGCTAACTAACTGTGGGGTGAATGGGAATGTCCCCCATAGGCCCACATATTTGAATGCTCAGTTCCTAGTTGGTCGAATTGTTTTAGGAAGGATTAGGAGGTGTGGTCTTGTGGGAGTGGGCTTTGAGGCTTTAACAGTCCATGCCAGGCCCATTCTCTCTCTCTTCATCCCTTTCTCTCCCCCTCTCCCTCCACTTTCCTCATCCCCCTCCCTTTCTTCCCCTTTCTCTCGCCTGCTGTCTGCAGATCAGGATGAAAAACTCTCAGCTACTTCTCTAACACCCTGCCCGTCTGTGTGCTATCACGCTCTCCCACCATGATGAGAATGGACTGGCTCTCTAAAGTTTTAAGCCAGCCCCCAGTTAAATGCTTTCTTTATATGAGAGTTGACTTGGCCATGGTGTCTTCTCACAGCAGTAGAACAGTAACTGACACACTGAGTAAATAAAACTAGCAAATAAACCTGATGAAGATGTGTAAAGAAAGGCTCACATTACTCAATTACAAGACTATTTACAAAGCTGTGATAGTCAAGTTAGGGTAGAATCAATGAAAAAATGAGATGTAGTCATTAGAATGGAATTCATAAACATATACACACGCTCACACACCTACACGCAGACACACTCACAGACATACACTTATATGCATACTCACAGACATGCTTATATACACTCACACACATGCATACACACTTGTGCACACAGACTTACACACACACATACATTTATACATATACTCACAGATATGCTTATACACACACATTTGCACACACATACATGCACACTCACACACATTTCTATACACTTGCATGTACACACACACACACACAGAGTCAGTTGATTTTTTTAAGCCAAAGCAAAACCACAATTCAATGGGAAAAGTATAATATTTTTAACTAATGGTGCCAGGAGAATCAAACACAAATAAAAGACAAAAACTTAACCTCAAAAAAACCAAGCTAATACAAATATACATGTTTTGTGAATAGAATCTTCATTAAAGAAGACATAAGATTACAAGAAAATCTTCAATTCTACATGTTGTTGAGGATATGCAAACTCAATCAGATGCTATGATATGCCTACCAGAAAAACTTGAATGTAAAAGGCAGAAACAACAACAGTTAACAAACATCTTACCATCCTGATTGCTGACAAAGAAAAGAAGCAGTGGAACCCTCATCCATTGTTGGTGGGAAGACATTTTGGACACTTCTTACAACGCTAAGTATAGTCATTACATAATCAAGAGATCTCACTCCTGATTGGAAATTTTATGTATACACACACATACACACACACACAACCACAAGCCTTGCAGGATATTTTAAGGCTTTCTTCACAATCTCAAAAAACAAAGCAATCAAGGTCCCCTTTAATAGAAAACTAACTATGGTATGCCCAAACTGTTAAGTACTTTGCAGTTATAAAGAAAACCATGCTATTAAACCTTGTAAACACCTAGATGAATCTCAAGCACATGTTGCTAAGTGAAAGAAGCCATTCATGAAAGAATAGAGAGCTCAGGAAATGGCCCAGTGGATAAATGCTTGCTGTACAAACATGAAGACCTGAGTTAGGTCACTCAGTGTACTGATCTACACTCATGAACTAACTCACAAATACTACACAAGTAGGCACACAAAGACATTAGCAGTATGCATATACTATACAGACTAAAACGATTATATACTGTGTGATTGACTCTGTATGATGCACAGAATGAGTAACATAGCAGATGTGAGACTGCTACCTCCTAGAAAGACCTGCTAGCAATGTTATTCTTTGGCTAGTGTCTTAAAATTTTAGATTTTATACATGTTTTCTTCACGCCAAGTGCTGTTAAGCTTACCCCACTGTGACAGAACTTTGCTTGTAAACACTTAGAGGGTTGCTGCTTATTGCTCCCCTTCTGGAAAGTTAATACACTCCAGGCAATGCGTGGCCATGGCCAGACTCCAATAGGAACCAACCCTGGGTGTGGATGTCCAGTGACTTTTCCCCAAGACACAACTCACACCCAGTGTTATGACTCAGAGTTAAGTTAAGTTAACCTTCGAAGTCTAGACCTGGTTCCATTTGGACTTTGCCCCCACTCCCTTTCATCTGAGTGGCTTTGTTTTGCATTTCCCATCTGCAATGATTTATAACCATGAAACAACAGTAGTCTGAATCTCAAGAGATCATCTCCCAGTTGGGGTCAACTTGGAGATTCCAAAATAGATTACATTACAGAAAGGTAAGAATAGACTGGTCAGCATGCTAGCCATTTCAAGGAATTTAGGCAGAGGGTCCAAGCATAGTGAACCTGGGGGGCGGGGGGAGGCAGGTTCATTCATAGTATATGAATGCATAACACTATGCATTTGTCAAAATCTGTAGCATTTGCAAATAGTACAAGTGACGAACCTTAATGTGTACAAATTATTTAAAACATAATAATTAAAGAAGTGAAATAATTCCTGGGGTCTGGAATGTGGGAAAGACTCTAACTATAGCATTCATGCACGATAATATCCAGCTTTGACGATGAAACCCCATTCCCACTGCCCATCATGCTAATAGAGTGAGGTCAGCCACATGCTCGGTAGCTTCAGAGTCAGCTTGTACAGCACGGAGGAAAGACTATTAGCTGGAACACACTGTGTATGCAGCTCCTCTGGCCTTTTTGAAGAGCACCACTGGATTCCTTAATGATCTCTTCCCCCCCCCACACACACACACACACACCCACCCCCGAATCATAATCCTCACACTTGGCTCAGCCAAAGCCTTGTGTGCTAGGAAGTTTTCACTGTCAACTTCACACAAACTGGAGACATCTGGGAAGAGGGGACTTCGGCTGAAGCATCACCCACCGTATTAGACTGCTCTGTGGTAGTGTCTGTGAGGATTACCTGTTAACAGATCTAGGAGGGCCCAGCCCACTATGTGCAGCACATTCCCCAGGCAGGTCGGTCTGGGCTGCATCTGGAAGCCAGCTGAGCTAAAGCACCATCCCTCCAAGGTCTCTACTTGAGTTTCTTCTCTGACTCCCCTCCAGGATACCCTGTGACCAGGAAGTGTAAGACGGATTAACCCTTTCCTCCCACAAGTTGCTATCGGTTGTGCTGTTTGTCGCTGGAAAGAAAAGACACTAAAACAGCACATTTCTGCCTTCTTTACATGACTTATTTGGTTTCCTCTATTTCTAGGTTATGGTCTACGGCCTTATTGCTATCCCTGTATTCTCCATGCCTGGGAAAAGCTTTCTGGAGAAACAAAACGAACAAACAACCAAACAACCAAACAAACGCTCATGCCTAAGTCCGTCCCATTCAGCCCTTATTGGTGAAGCCCCACATGCTTGAGTATTCTGAACATGAGCAGTGACAGTGCGTCCTTAAAAGTTAACAAGTAAATAAAGAGGTAGCCTTCTTCCCTGAGCAGCCTGCACCCTGGCCTTGGATGATACAACCAAGGTCATTTTCTTAAGAGGGCACTCTCCTCTCCTTCCTACTCCTCCCGGTTCTTCTCGGACCCTTCTTCCCTCTCTGCCTCTACCTGCCTCTCCTCTCTTTTCCTTCCCCTTCCCCTCTTTTTCCCCTCCCCTCCCCCCTCTGCCTCTTCCATCTCCCTCCTCTTCCTCCTGCTTTTCTCCCCTCCACTCAAATATAAAAAAGAAAGGAAGAAATAAATGAGACTAATGTCTACTAGCAGCCTTCACTGTGCTGTGTCACCTCCATAAAGGTTTTCATTTGACCAGCACATCTGTTCTCAGAAATCACCACTATTGTTCCCCCTCCCAGCACTGCCCTGCTCCTCCTCACCCTCCCAGCACTAACCTGCTCCTCCTCCCCTCCCAGACTTAACACTGCTCTTCCTCCCTACCCTGCTCCCCCTCCACCTTCCCAAGACCTACTCAGTTCTCCTCTCCCCTCCTAGACCTACCCTGCTACTCCTTCCTACCCTGTTCCTTCTCCCTCCTCCTAGACCTACCCTGACCCTCCTCCTCCACAGCCTCTGCCTCTGACTGGTACTTTTTCATGATCAGAACACTTCTGCAATAATGAACTTCCTTGAAGCTAAGACTGGTGGTGACTGGACTCATTAGCACTACATCTTTAGTTTATTTGTCTGGATGTGAGAAGTAAATCTGTTTCCTAGCAACCTGTCCTCTGATTCCTCCATCTTCCTTACTCATTATCCTGCCCATGATCAAGTACAAATTAACCAAATTATGGGTAGAGTTTAGGCCTCCTAGAAACGGAAAGGACACTTAAAAACATTTGTTTGTTCTCTTGTCAGGAAGTGGCTCTTCAGACTGCTGTTTACTGGGAAAAAAGCAGAGGAGTAAAAGTAGCCATCAGTCTCAATGTGTCTACAGATATGGGAGCCAGTTATCCCAGTACGACCACTTTAAGTGACATCATTAGCTATTTCATGGGGAACTGGCGCTAACCTCAAAGGGTTAATGTTGGTTAAAGTTCCCCAGACCCTGGTCTGCAAAGCTAGCGGTTGATCTTCTGTGGTAGGTTTGCATTTTGTTCTTTTGAGTCCTGTGCCATCGCCCTCACCCTTTGACATTCTAACAGTCACATACGTTAAGTTCAAACTGACCAGCTGAACATCTTTTGGATCAGCGTGAAAAATTTTTCTGTGCACCAATACAGAATGCAGTGAGGAATTCATCGAGCCCAGTTCCACCGGGGCTCCCCAAGGCCAAGGCTTTCCAATTATGAATAATCTGTACTGGGTTTGAAATGGTATTACTGTGGGTAAAGCACTTTCCATGCAGACATGAAGGATTGAGTTTGATGCTAGCACCCACCTCAAAACCCAGGCATAGTGGGTGTGGTTGTAATTCCAACAGTGAGGAGACTTGGATAGTAGCTCCTGAGTACTCCCTGGCCAGTCAGCCTAACCTAAATCCATTAACGCCAGGTCTCAGGGTGAGATCTGTCTCAAAAAATATTCAAGTTGTATAGCTCTTGAGTAATGACGCCCAAGGCTGATTTCTGGCCTCCATGTACATGTGTACGTGTGCAAACATGCACATACTCATCTATATTAATGCTATTTTTCAAAACACAGTACTTTCATGGGTTTCTACCTACAGCATTCTAACCAAAATGCTTTCAGAACTGTGTCCAGGTACCAAGGTGAACTCTGGGTGACATAAAGTATTATTTCACTCCTGTGTGTTTGTTCATTCATTTATTTGACAGAAATCTTTAAGCACCTGTCATGTGCCTGGCACCCTGTAGGCACTGGGGGTGCCATAGAAAACAAGTTTACATCTTAATTCTAGGCTGTATGAATGGCCCTCCTCTTCTATCCCTGTAGTGAGATTATATGCCCCTGACTAATTAACAGTATTTGGCTTTGCCAGTGGCATATGGACTGCACCCATGGGTATCATGTTGAGGTAGAGGCTTTAGAACCAGGGTTTGCTTTACCATAGTGTGCCATTGTCTTGCCTCAGCAAGCATTAAGTGCCCTGAAGTTTGTGAAGTCTATAGTGGAGTCTCTTAAGGATATGAAATGGGGATTCAACCCCAAAGGCAGGCAAATGTCTCATTGCCTTGTATCTTCTCTGATTGACAGACCAAAGTTGCTATGGACACCCTGACTAAAAATGCAGTCTTTGAGTATTTCTACTCAAGTGAGGTCGTGTCAACCATTTGGTCTGAGTGCCCGTGTTCACATGAAGACAAAACTTATTTCTTTAATGTAGAAAAGAGATGTAATGACCTTCCTCACCAGAGAGGAAACAGGAAGTCAAAGCAAAGAGCCTATCACTGGAAGTCAAGAGGCCCAGGTCCTTGCGGGTGTAAGGTGGCTTAATATGTGGTGTGTGGAAGTCGCCTTGGGCCATAGAAGTCAGGCACTTCAGTAACTGATACAATGTCTTTTGTGTTGTCATCTTTTGTGGAGAAGTGCCCTTGTGGGTTACTAGGTTTGTATAGATGCTGATAACAGCTCCTGTATGATCATTATGCATTTCCCAGAATCCCTGTCCTGGTACCCAGTCATCCTTACTCATGTTACGAAGGTGGAATCCTATTTTGAACTTAAGTTTATTGGACTGGGGCCTGTCTCTGGAACCCCCACCCAATAGTTTAAGATCTGCTTAGAAGAAAAAAATGACAGAGTGGGGACCTGTGATACCTCTGTGATGCAGAGTAATGCCACCGATAAAAGAAGGAGGGGACTCTATGGTGCACCATTTTGAGATACTGGCAAGTCTCAAAGTCCTTTTCAGGACAATTCCGAAATGCACCATTACCCCTGATACCCCTATGGCAGGAGTTAATCAAGCTGCATGGGATTCAGTATGTGATCCACTCCAGGACATAGCCAGCTACAGAAACTAACACCAAGAAGGCCATCAACCGAAGGAAAGCTATTCCCAAAGTGACAGGCAAACCACACTGCCTTTGGAGTGTGAACAAAGAAAAGGACGGAGGGAGTCTGTGGTGGACTCTAGTGAATGTGTAACCTAACTGCACACGGACTCAAGATGGAGTCAGGCTGCCATTCTCTGATCCTTGCTTACTCAGGGCCATCTTAGGAAGTTTCTTTAGAGAAGCATCAATCTGCATTTTTAATGCAGCCAAAAAGACAAAACCAGACAGATGTGGAAATTCACTCCAGGGACCTTCTGAGCAAAGCACATATCCCTCCCTGAAGTAAAGAACATGAGGGAGCGGGGAGAGCTTTATTCTCACTAAATGCCCTTGTATCGTTGATAAATTCTCCTTTTTCTGAAACAGCTGGAGGGCGTTAGGTTTAAGATCCGCCTTCACTAAATTCCTCTAAATGGTGAACACTGGTCTCTTGGGTGTGAGCAGTTGAAAGTCTCACCAGCATGGGCTTGATTCTTCCAGCAGCTTGTATCCGAAAACACCCCCATTTGCATCTGGAGAGATATCTCAGTGGTAAAGAGCACTTGCTTCTCTTGCATAAGACGTGTTCCCAGATCGCCCATAGCAACTCACAACTGTCTGTAGCTCCAGTTTCATAGTATCTAATGCCCACATCTGACCTCCTAAGGCACCAGACACACATATGGTACATAGATACACATGTGAGCAAAACACTCATGCACATAAAATAAATTACTGACTTCAAAGGAGAAAAAGAGAATAGCAACAATCCTCACTATCAAGTCAGTTCTAGCAAACACAGTATTTCTGGGAGATTCTTTGCTCTTCTTTACCTTCTCCTGCATTAATTATATAGATTTCTCTTGAAAATAAAAGCCTAATTTGAATTAGCTTCATTGCTCTCTAGGTACTCTGGAAAAAGTACTAAAGCAATCAGCCTGTGTCTATTTGACAAAGTATTAAATAGTTAGAGAAACTGAATATTAAAATCTATCCCATTATTGTAACCGAGACATTTCTTACAAATCTAGCTGTGTCCCAATTTAAGGAAGTTGGTATTGGAAAAATATGTCAACTTGTAATAAACCTTGAAGGTATATTTGTTTCCAAAGCAACAGTTCTAATCCAGAGCCCCCTTCTTCTTTCCGGTAATAATCTATTTCAGAGAAGCCATTGGGGAGTCATGAGATGACACAGCCTCGGAGGAATGTCAGTTCCCAGAATCTGAGACTCCTCCTCAGACTGCAATGGGTGTAGCTGGTGCTCATCACATTCAAACACTCCAGACAGATACTTGGGAAGTGATCGCATCATTCCTCTTTCTGAGAATCATCCTGTGAGCTGGCAATGTAGGTGTCCTGTTCTCACAACAAGCAATCTCAATTCAGAAGCCCCCATCTTCTCCAGGCCGTAATACACCAGTTCCTACTTTCCCCACACGCAGCTTGTCTGATTTGGGATTATCCTGGAGAAAGGGAAACCAAACTGTTCCAAAGGGTCATAACGTTCTTCTAAACAACACACTCCACCCAGTACCTGCTCCGTCCTTCTCTAGCAGCAGTTGTGAAACTTGGTCTGATAACAAATCTGGGTGTATTGATTTATATATACTGCCTCTGTTATTAAAGACTGGTTAAAGCCAGGGACCTATCACTATTGTTTATATGTTTTTGTTGTTAATTTTCTATCTCTGAGATCTGTAACTAGTCAATCTTAGGCAAATTGAATATAATACACAACTATGAGTGTGGCCCAAAAGAGTCACTTTCGTAGGTTCAAAGCCCAGACACTAACTATTGTTATTCATGTACAACATAAACGCTTTAAGTTTTAATGTCTCATCTTTAGAATGGAATGAAAGGCTTGGGAGACAGAGGCTAGCGAGGCAGGAGTTCAATATCGTCCTCATCTACAAGGAGAGTTTGCTTTAGTCTGGGTTGCGTGATAGTCCATCTAAACAATAAGCACAAAAGCAAAGCTAGGAGAGGTGGTCTGGAACTAAAATGCCAATATTGGCTGCAGTAAGGATAGAGATGGGGTACATTGGCAAATTCCCTGAGCTTACCTGCCAGCTAACTTAGCCAACTGATGAGTGTATGGCTCGTTAACAGACCCTGTCTCAAACTTTACAGCAATACACAAATAATCTTATACACAGCTACACTCACACATATGCATATAACCCTCTCACAAACAGAGAAATTAGAACACAATTAACCTTGAAAAATCCTATGAATTACACAATCCTTGCATGGTGGTAATCTTGGGTTGATTTGACAAGGCCATGGTAGGGTAAATCCTTGCTCTCTGCATACGTCTGTGAGAAGACTCTGGACGAAGCACTTGTGTCTATAGAATAAGTTAAGCAGATTGCTGTTTCTGAAGCAGGTGGGCCCCATCCATAAAAGCACAAAGAGAGGAAAGAGGCTAACCCTCCTACAGATGCTATGACAGACTTCTGGATGTCCAGCGTGCCAATCATAGCTCTCAAGACTCCTGTGCCTCTATAATCATAGGAATCATACTTTGGAATGGATCTCAACTTATCTATTTTCTTTCTCTGTTTCTATCTTTGTGGTAGATGAGTTCTGTATTCATGCATACATTTATGTTGCCAGACAATGAATATGTGGGGGGTGTGGAGGGAGCCACAAATATCCAAAAAGAGGAAGTTGATATTGCCACATACTGGGTACTACACAAAATTCACACAGGTACAATGACATACAGTCATTGCATGCCACAGCCTCCAAACACTGTGCAGTCTTCCATTCTCCCACCATTTCTCCATACTGTCGTTCTTCATAGTCTGACATATATATATATATATATAAATATATAAATAATGATTGTATATATCTTTCCTTGTCATTACTTCCTGTGAAGATCAGCATAAATTGTCAGCCTTACAAAACACAGAATGTCCTGGGAAGAGTCCCAGTAAGGAATTGTCTACATTGGCTTGGTCTGTGAGCATGTTTATGAGGTATTTTCTTATTACGTTAATTTATGTTGTTTAGACACAGCCCATTGTGAGTGGCACCATTCCTTAGGCAGAGGATCCTGAATTTAAGAGTGGAAAACCCTAACCAATCACAAGGAAACAAATGCATATGCATTATTTTCTCTCTGCTCTTGACAGGATGTGCCGTGACAGTTTGAAGTTCTTTCCTTGACTTCTCTACCAAGATGGACTGTAATCTAGAACTGTAAACCAAATTGAACTCTTTTGCACAAAAAGTTACTTTTTCTGTGTATTTTTATCACAGCAACAGAAAGAAGAACCCCTCTCAATAACATAGTATAGTAACAATCTAGTGACCTTGTCATTATGTTGGTGTCATAGTGATGACTCAAAGCTTGGGGCAAGATGAATGTAGGTTATATGTCAAGGCTACGCTATTTTACACATGAGCTTTGAGCATTCATGGGTATCAATATCCAAGAACAAACTCCTGGTGGAGACTAAAGGACAGGACTGAACACACATGTTCACACACACACACACACACACACACACACATACTGTCAGTCTCTCAAAAGCACACTACTGTTGTAGATTTCCACACCCTGTAGATGACCCAGTATGAATGTCAATTGCACTCTCTAATATGCTGACACTCCTAGCCATCCTTGGAGGAGCATCCAGGAGTTATGTACTGGTTTAAAAAGCCCAGGAGCCTCTCTGGAGCAAAAGGCAGATGAAGTGAGACAGCCTCCCTTGGCTCAGGAACAAAGCCTCGGGCCTGGAGCATGGGGATCTACAATCAGTTAACTGAACAGATAAGAAAGCCAGTGCTTGAGAAGTGTCTATTTCCAGTTTAACAGAAGGACTTATTTCTTTCATGCATTCACAGGCCAGATTCTTTCCTTTTCCTTTAATTTCCTGGACAGAATTAATTTGCATGGTCAATTCATCCCTTGTAAGGTTTAAATTTATCTGGTTGAAACTAGTCTGTGGCTGATTTGTGGAGGCTCTTCCTTGTCTCCATGTGGACCAAAGTTACTACAGCCTGGGGCAAAGTTACTAAACAGAGTCAAGGCTGGACACGGGGATGCTTAGAGAGCATCCTCTCACTGGTGAAAGGAGAGCATGCTGTCCTTCTGGGGGCTACAGTAGCCTTGCCTAATGGCTCTGTTCCCAGGGCTCCCCAGGGCTTTCTCATCTCTATAGCTGATACTGTTGCAGACTACACACTACACACACACACACTGAAGGTCTAAGAAACAAACCACCATCAGAGCATAGAAAGATCATTACACTTAGCATTATTTCATTTCATTGCATGTTAAGTGCCAAAACACTAGAAATTACATAGGCTATAAACAAATAAAATTATGTGGAATTTTAAAGATTTATTTTTATTTCTGCATATGTGTATCTTAGTGTTTCTGTTGCCATGATAAAACACCATGACCAAAAGCAACTTGGAGAGGAAAGAGTTGACTTCAGCTTACAACTCTCAGGCCACACTCCATCACTGAGGGAACTCAAGGCAGGAGCCTGGAGGGAGGAAATGAGCAGATGCCATGGAGGAATGCTGCTTATTGACTTGTTCTCCATGCTCTCCAAAGCTCAGCTTGCTTTCTTATACAACCCAGGACCACTTGCTCGAGGGTGACACCACCCACAGGGAGGTGGACCTCTCACATCAACTGTCAATCACGAAAATGCACAATGGTTTGCCCACAGGCTAATCTAGTGGGAACATTTTCTCAGTTGATATCCATTTTCCCAAAATGACTTGAACTTGTGTTGAATCGATATAAAACTAGCTAGCGCCATGCATGTGAAGTTCACATGTGTTCAGTGCCCACAGAGGCCAGAAGAGGGCGTCTAATCCCCCCCAGAGCTGGAGCCACAGGCAGTTGTGAGTCACCAGACAAGGATAAGGTACTGGGAATTGAGCTGCAGTCCTCTGTAAGAGCAACAAGAGCTTTTAACCATAGAGTCATCTCTCCAGCTTTAAAATTATCTGTAATTTAATCACTCAGAGCAAGGAATAATGAAAATCCTTTTAATGTTATGCACATAGGCCCATTAGTAATATGTATATATATATATATATATATATATATATATATATATATATATATATATATATTTCTGAGAGAGTTCCTCTCTGTCTGTTTAACCTACCTACCAGCCAGTTCCACATCATCCCCTTTCTAGAATGGAATAAAAACACCCAGGGTTGTTTTTAACTGTGTTCCGCTCACCCTGTGCCAGGCCCTTCAGCAAGTGTGTAATATATATGACTTCATTTAACTCAAACAGCAGGGCTCTGGAAGCAACCCAATTGTATGAATGAGGAAGGAGAGTGTCAGAGCTGAAGCAGTTCCTTCATAGCCTAAAGGCCTGGGTTGCAACTCATGTCTCCCTTCACCATCACTCTTCTGGGTTTACCTGAGACAGCAGGATAAAGTGCCTATCTGCCTAATTTAGTCATGTTCTGCCGGCTTCCCCTCTAAAGACCAAGCACACCCAACACACTTGAGAAATGTGCTTCTGCGAGGACTCCACCTGGCTGGGGACAATACCATGCCAGTGATTCCTAAAGCTGAGACCCAAGGCCACTCTCTGCAGAGGCAAGTGATGTTCTTGTTCAAGACATTGTATCACATGTGGAATGATTAAATATTTAGACATAGGCAAGAATTCAGTAGTCAAGTAGGCAAGAATTCAAGGTGGCATGGCAGAGCCTCAAAATATGAGAAATAAAATGAGCTACACACAAGTGATAAAGAGTTCAGATTCCACCTGGGTGGACTGTCCAGAAGAGCAAGAGCCTGGAGGGCAAACACCAAAGGGTCGGGGAGGAGGGAGAAATGGGGAGAGAGGTTCTGCCTCCTAAAGATTCCACAATCTCCCCGAAACAGCACCACCTATTGGGGGGCTCAGTGTCCAACCATCTGAACCTAAGGTGGGCTTCACCTATTCAAGCTACTATGCAGCTGATGCTGGGACACACTGAAGCTCAAAACATATTTTCTTCCATCCCTCAGCACAGCTACCAAGAAACATCCCAAAGAACTTCCAAAGTCAAGTCCTTTATTTCCAGAGCTTGTTTGAAGAAAACAAATTTCCCAAACAGATTTTTCTGGCTAAGCCAGCACCAAGAGCCTTGAGATGGTACCTGTCACTCAGCTGGGGCCAGGATCTTCAGTCAGTGAGGCATGTCAAAGGTTCGCCTGGCCATCAGCATATATGTCCGACCTGGTTGCCAAGTCATGGAAATGAGCACAGCAAACAGAGGGCAGGGGAAGTGAGTGACAAGAGCAAGAAGCAACCGGGATCAATCAATAGGACTGGGGAATCAGCACATGCAGCTCTGATTTCCAGCAAACGGAAGTCAATGGCCTAAAAACTTAGGGTTCAATACAGTCATTTAGTCATGACCATTCCTTCTGAGGCAAATTAATTCCTTTGTGGCTCTGTCTCTTGGCAAGAAGTCTAGGGGCTGTGGCTTCCAACGAAGGCTTGGTTTCCACATCTTCCCAATATTTTAATCCTTTTAGAGTCATTCTTGGCCCATGGCCTTCAGTATGTTGGCTTTGCTTCAACAAATTAGTTGCTGTGTGAGGCAGGGAGACACAACTCAACCCTGCCTGTGGTACCCAAGATTGGGCAGGGTCTCCCCCGTGGACAGTGTTGTGTGTCAAATTAGTTGTATGCTCAGTAGGATTAACCCTTTCCAGGAGCTATGTAGAAATTCATTTGACTCTTATATCTACCCCTCAGAGGTAGGAACTATTTTGCCTCTTGCAGAGTCAAGGAAAAGTTAAGGGGTCACAGATCATTGGCTTCACACACTCTCTTCTGCACCCTGTTTTAATGTCTCCACGATGCCCAGAATTTCGGGCTTGATTATTTTGTTTTTCTGAACCAATGCCGCATAATACTGACTGGGTATCTGGGCACTTAGAACTGCCCTTAGCATAATTGTTAAGACCCACCCCAAAGCCAAGATTCATAGCCCAATTGCATTTGCAGCCTTAAGCCACTAGGGGCTGCTGGTGAGCTGCAGAAAGCTGGAAGGATGCCCACAGGTCTGGTTTTAAAATTGCATTTTTACTTAAAGGGCTTCCTGGATGCTTCAAAACGCAGCTCGGGGCCTTTTGCAGGGAAGGCTGGTTCACTTTCTATAAAGGTGTTAGCCTTATTTTCTCCTGAGGTTGGAGCTGGTGTTCACCAGCTCTGAGTGAGTCAATGAGCCAGCCTCCTGATGGGGATGAGTGGGAACAGGAAAGAGGTTTTTGATTGCCGGTATTTGCAAAGTCCTGGGAGATACTCCAAGAGAAGAATTTTGAAACCTGAAATGACCAGACTCTCTCTAAATGTCATAAACACTGTAACTTTTAAAGATCACTGCTAAATGCAGATATCCAGGATGATGCCACATCAAGCCACCGTTAGGTAAGAAAAGACACTTTATAACAACAACAACAACGACAACAACAACAACAACAGAGTGTAGCCCTGGAACCCTGTGGTCTGGACTTGACTTTTCAGCTTATGAGGCTGGGAAACCTTAGTCAATGGCTGACTCTTGCTGAATTTCTGTTTCTTTTGAAATGCTTACACCATAGGTCACCCTGTGTGTTTAAATGAGCTAATTTATGTGAACTTTTACACACTGAGAAAGTGCCTGTGGTGGTTTGAATGGAAATGGTCCCCCACTAGGCTCATCTGTTTGACCGCTTGGTCATTAGCAAGTGGTGCTACTTGAGAGGGAATTAGGAAGTTTGTCCTTGTTGGAGTAGATGTGGCCCTGTTGGAAGAAGTGATGAGTGGGGGGGGGGGTAGACTCGGGTGCTTGGGGATCCTGATGTAGAGAACTCTCAGTTCGTTCAGCACCATGTCTGCTGGTAATAGACTAAACTCCTAAGCCTGTATGCCAGACCCCAGTTAAACGCTTTCCTTTATAGGAGTTGCTGTGGTCATTGTCTCTTCACAGCAACAGAAAACTAAGGCAGTGTCAGTGACTTCTATTAGATGCCTTTCTCCTGCTGCTGCTGGTTAGAAATAGAAGATGAAGCCTGGGTGCTGGGCCCCATGCCTGTAAACCCAGTACTAAGTAGGCAGGGGAAAGAGAATCATGAGTTTTAAGCCAGTATATGCTACATAGTGAGCTCTGGGCCAGCCTGGGCTCAGCAGCAAGATCCTGCCTCAGGCATTCCCACACCCCTCAAGACATAAAAGCTGAACTCAAGATCTGATATGGAGATGTGATCCCTGTGGTTTTAAGACAGTAGAAACAAAACAGAGGTGCTTAGAATGCAGGGAGCATGAAAGCAGATGCGTTGTGCTGTTTAGCACGGGTTTCAAAAAAAGGTAAAATCCACAATTGATGTGGAGTCCTTTCCTGTTCAAGGAACTATACCCAAGGCTGTATGAATTCAATGCTGTTACAAAATTCAGTTCAATGTTATAATCCAGACGCTAAAGACACAGGTGCCCCAGAGGAAGAACAATGAAAGCAAAGTAGGGTTGCAACAAGTTTAACTGATCAGGAGAAAGACTGGCCAGCTGCAGATCTCCCAGTCTAAGGACACAGAAGATCCCAGACTAACACAGGCAGGATGGCTTGGGAGGAGTGTGAGTCTGCTTTGAAGAGGGGTTCAAGGTTTATGGGATGCTCTGTGGGAAAAGAAGAAGGCAATGGGAGTCTTATAACTGACTGTTCAGGTAGATTGGACCAGAGCCACTGGTTTCTATTTAGGACAAAAAAGGGAATGAGTATCAGTGGATATTGGAGAGTCTGTACAGCTTCTGATAGTGTGTGTGTGTGTGTGTGTGTGTGTGTGTGTGTGTGTGTGTGTGTGTGTGTGTGTGTGTGATGCTCACACTTGCATGTACACGTACATGAAAGCCAGTTGATACTACCTTGTTTTGAGACAGGGTCTCTCGGTGAATCTGGAGTGAATCTGGAGTTCGCTATGTTGACTCTTAATTAAAAGATGATGATCACTTTCTAAGGAATGATACCAAGTATCCTTTTCCTCTTTGGCATGCATGTAGTTGTGGGTGCATAAATGTATGTGGGCACATGTGTATGTGGAGGGCAGAGGTTGACAACAGATATCTTCCTCCATTACTCTCTAGTTTATTTACTGAGGTAGGGTCTCTCATTGAACCCCAGAGCTTACAAATTTGGCTAGTCTATCTGACCAGCTTACCTAGTTCCACCTCCTGAGTACAGTGGGATTACGACAAGTCAGCACACCCATCCAGCTTTCATGGTTCTCAGGATGTGAACTCTCATCTTCAAGGTCATTTGGTAACTGCTTTATCCTCTGAGTCAAGCACCGCTATGTACCTTCTTCCCAATAAAATTAAAATGTTCATTTTCTCTCATATGTAGGATACACACAAACACACACACACACATATATAGATAGATAGATAGATAGAGAGAGAGAGAGAGAGAGAGAGCGCTACAATAATGAGTGTCCTGGAGATTTACTCTGGAGAGGGTAAATCTGTTTTCTTTTAAGAGTGCCATGGAAGTCAACCATGCTCCAGTGAATATGTGGAGAATATGTGGCCAGCACAAATTAGACTTAATGGATTAAAAAGAGAAGACATAAGGTTGGATGGTTGGATGGGTAGGAAGAGGGTGGATCTGGGTAGAAGGTGGAGGAGGGGTGAGTGTAATCAAAACACAGTGGATAAAATTCCAGTTTAACTATTTTGAAAACCTAAAGAGTACATATACATTTTTTTCTATCTAAAATGTACATGTAAGTTGTTTTATTCTCAGAGAGTAGATTCATCCCCATGATGATGAGTGCTGTCAACTTGACAGAATCTAGACTCACCTCAGAGATGAGCACCCCTGGGCCTGCCTGAGAAGGATTGCCCTGATTACATTAGTTGCTGTAGGAAGTCCTGTCTCAACTGTGACTGGAACCATTCCTGGACAAGGATCCCAGACTGTGTGAGGGGTATGGGGAGGGCGGTAAACAGCGGCATGAATGTGTCCACTGCTCTAGTCTTCTGGCTCTGAATGCTCTGTGACCAGCTGCTTCAATCTCCTGCTGCTGTAACTTCCATGATGTGATGGACTCTACCCTTGAAATGTGAGCCAGAATAAATCTATTCTTCATTAAGTTTATTTTGCCAGGGTATTTTATCCTATCAGCAGCTACAAAAACCAAGCATTCTGATAAAGCTACCTTGGTCATGCTTCACCAAACTAATTGCCCCGCTGAAGTATGTCCATCCTGTCTGACTCCCTGGAGTGTCACCTGTCTGGACTCATTTTTCCGATTCCTTCTACATACAAGGGGTTTTCCTCCCCTCTCCTTGTTGCTTCCAACCCTCAGTAGGTAAACCACTTTTCTATATCCATGAGCAAGTCCTACCACCAAGAATCAAAATAATTAGGTCTATAATTTCAGGTCTGCCTTGACTGGGCTGCAGTATTGTATTGGGGAGCGCCTTCATTATCCAACTTCCTAATGATTGCAATTTTGCAGACTCTATTTTACACACTGATGCATAGCCAACGCCACCTCTCAGTTCAGATTAATCATTGAAGTAGAGAGGAGCCCTGACACTGTATCTCTATCATGGGCCCATAGGCAATCTTCTGAATGTAGAATGAGCTGAAATGCAGAAGGTCCTGGAGATAAAATACTGCTCCTAGAAGCAGGCAGCAAGGCTAATAGGTGGGACGCCATGGTCTCTCTCAAGTCACCCTGGCTTACACTCGCTGTACAAGGGTCTTAGTGAAGTCTCTTAAACCTTGCCTTGATCACTTGTAAAATGAGAGTGGAGGTGATACCACCTAAATAGGAACGCCTCAAGGACCGTCCAGCCCTGATCAAAATGAACTTAGTAGAGCTTGTGTTGGCCATCAGGATGCTCTGAATAGGAAGTGGGCTAATTTCAGAGTTGGCAAAGAAGCCAATTCTTGCTTAAGTTCAGATTTCCCTTGGAGCATGAAAGAACAAAGTGAATTGCTCACTGAAAGACAGAGAGCATCCCTACGAGAAGATACAGATTAGAACAATTCCACCCCAGGGACTTGCAAGTTTAGCTATTAGAAGAAATGCACAGAATACTCTGGAATGCAGAGAGAAGATGCTAAGAAAGATGCTTGGCATACTACAGACCTCTACATGTGTGAGCTCTCTGTCCTTAGCTGGCAGGGGACCCTCTAGTAGTTAGACCACCACAATATTCTTATAGATCATGTCCTAAGTTTGTGCCACTGCTTATATCCTCAGACACTAGCAGGCACCACCATCCATCATCCGTTCAGAGAGGCAAGGGAAACATCCCCCAAAGAGCATCATTAGGCAGAGGACAGAGAGCCATTTAGGCCAAATGAGTTGCACCCAACTGTTCACGAAGGTACTCACTGTCCTCATTGTGGGGCCAGAAAAGCAATAAGAAAGAAAGCAGTCAGGAAAATGAATCAGAACCCAGAGAATTGTAATAAAATGTTATTAGAAGGCAAGGCAGACTGTGAGGCAGGCAGAACACGGCCTCTGGGGGAGTGGTTTCTTCTGTTGGAACTGGATGACTCTGGTCTCGTCCATGCAAAATGCTTGCCTGCCCCTATGACTCCCGAGATCTGCTTGCAGGACTCATTGGTCCACAACAATCCTACATTCCCTACTCTTTCCTCCAACTCGCCCTCTTCCATATTCATTGCTAACCCCATGCCCTCCAATCCAGGACCTATCACTTGAGGTATGTCTCTGGGACTTGATGTTTAGACAAGAACTCAGTATTAATAACCAAAGAATCAAACTATTTTCCTGCTGTCAACTCACTGGAGAATCAGGTCACATCTACTGTCTTCCCTAGACCTTAGTTTGTCCATCTGTAATATGGGAAGTTTGAATTAATTTTATCGAATCTATTACGTTTGTACTAGTATTTGTTCCCAAAGTGCACACAAACTGCATCATTTCAATAAAATGTTTTCTGTTATATTTGTTTGTTGTTTGGGTTTTGGAGATGGTCTCATAGCCAAAGCTGGCTCAAACTCAGAATCCTTCTGCCTAAGCCTCACTGATGCTGATCTGTGCCATGCATCTGGCTAATTAAAGGGTTTAATACTAGAAGAAGTAATTACCTGGCATTGATGGACAGGTGTGGGGCAGTAGACCATACCACCAGACAGGAAACTTGGTAAGGTCCAGCGGATTCAGAAACCTGGGAAATTCTCATAACTGAGAGTCATAAGCATTTAAATCTATTCCCAACCAGGTTGCTGTCCTAGAACACATGACCATGGCTCCATATAGAGAGGACTATGACAATCAGTCGCATAGGAGAACAACCTAAATCCTTCCACATGCAGATGAGGCATCCCTAACATTTCAGACAAAGCCAACAGAAAACATCTGCCTTTATACCCCAAGCCACCCCAGAATGCATATAAGATCTTATCCACAAGGAATAAAGTGCATGAGTTATTTTACCAAAGACCATCTGAGAGTGTCTGTCTTATAGAGCTGTAACACCTTGGGGAAGAGAGTTCTATCCCAAAGCTTTCCTCACTGAAAGCTGCTCAAACCTATCACAGTCAATTTCTGTGGCCCCAACCTTGGCTCCTAGCAGCCTGCTGCATCCCGCTGCCCACTATGTCCTGCTGCCACCGACTCTGTGAAAGAGGCCCAGCAGCCCTCCTGGCTCTGGCTCTGGCTTCTGCTCCCTTTTCCCCTCGGAGAGCTGCAATTCTTTGATGGCTCTGGCCAAGCCAGAGTCCTGCAGATCCCGTGGATAGCACCTGGCACACAGACAGGCATACAGGAGAGATTCAATTTTCTCTTTATTGTTCCAGGGAAGATTTGAACTCAAGCAAGAGTCAACTTTGCCAGCTCTCTTTATCTGAGATAAACCTACTTTTATTGGAATTCCCTGTCCATCTTTTCTCTGAGCTCAGAGTCAACCCAATGTCCCTCGGCAAGTCTGGTACATTTATATAGTGTTTGTTCTCACAAAAGCATGTCTCATCCATTATCAGGAAGCCAGACTGAGAAAACTTAATTGAATTGCTAAATATATGCATTAATTAAATGATAGCCAAGACTCAGGCTCCAATCTTCCCTCTACTGTTCCAAATGCTACACTCCCAGGGTCCTGAGATATCACCAGGGACATTCCAAAACAAAAGCTCTAACCATCCAAGATGGTGACAGAGTGACACTAACTTAAATACCATTCATGAGAGCTAAGAAGATGGATCAGTGGATCACAGCCTTCCAGAGGACCTGTCCTTGTTTGCTTCTCTGTGGCTGTGATAAAACATGGACCAAAAAGTGACTTAGGGAGGAAAGGAATTATTATAGTCTACAGATAGTACTCCATCATAGAAGGAAGCCAAGGCAGGAACTCAAGGTAGGAGCCTGAAGCAGAAACTGCAGCAGAGACTCAGGAGGGATGTAGTTTTCTGGCTTATTTCCCCTGACTCATGCTCAGCCTGCTTTCTTATATAATCCAGGCCCATCAGCCCTGAGGTAGCACAGTTGGTTGGAACCTCCTCCATCAGTTACCAATCAAGAAAAACACCCCACATGCCACAGGCCAATTTGATGGAGGCAACTCTTCAGCTGAGTTCCCCCTTTCCAGATGATTTTAGTTTGTACCAAGTTGACAGATGAAACTTCAACTATGACATTATTACCTCACTTCCTCTGGTACCTTCACAGTTGTGACAAATAGATAAGGCACACTTATACATAAAAGTCATCAGGGAATATCAAGAGACGAAATGAAATTCAGTTATGGATAAAATTATAGGGAAACCAAGCTCTGAGTAGGTAAGGAAGGGGAACAAAGGAGTTTTCTTTGGTTTTATCAAAGAAGGTAGCACAAGCCACAGTAGGTTATGGGAAACATTACATGTACAGCTTTGACAGAAAATATTTTTAAAAGGCAACATAAGAATGTTCTCCCTTCTGTCTGTTTTCTTATTTCTGCTTTTATTAATATTCCATATTTTATAGTTAAAAAATTTCTCTACCACAACATTGAAATAAATTGTCTATGTCAGCATTTCCTCTTCCCAGCTGAGTCCCGAGTTGGTAATGTTTTCTCCCATAAAACTATAATCCCATAAAATTTAAGGTTATTAAGTTGCAGGTGAATAATTCATGAGGTAATTATAAAACATTTATGACAGAATGTTATGAGATTCTAAATAAAAGAAAACATTTGGGGTCGCCAAGTTGACAAACTTTGGCAGCTGTGCCTAGCTTTCCCTGGAGGGACTCAGGTGGCCATGTTGTCCATTTTGGTGCTTGGGATTTCTAGGGGTGGCTGAAGTTCTGACAAGAAATGCCTCAAAGATACCTCAATGGCTCAGCCATCAGGTGTCACAATCCACAAGACATAGAGCCTGGTAGGAACATACTGGACACCTGGTTCTAGGAAACTCACTGTACAGGCGAAAGGCTCTGAACTTTGCAGTGACTCTCTGAGCTTGCTACTCTTTCTCAGCTCCTTTTATACAGAGTAATAAACCAAGAGTCAAGATCCTAAGATCTTGCCATAGATCAAATATCCAGGATTGAGCAGAGCCTGGTCTCTCACTCAAGCAGTCTGGTTCCCAGTCTCAACACTTAATCACCACGGTTGAGCCAGTCAAGACAGTAGCTGCAGAATGTGGAGTTATGCACTGTTAATGTATTGTGAGCTCATGATCTGTCCTGTTGCCCTGTTCATTTGTGAATGTGTGATGGTGGTAGTGTGTGTGTGTGTGTGTGTGTGTGTGTGTGTATGTGTGTGTGTGTGTGTGTGTGTGTGTGTGTGTGTGTGTGTGTACATGTGCCTGTGCACACACATACAGAGGCCAGTGACAGAGGAAGACTTGGGTGATCTCCCATACTTCTCCATTTTATTGCATTGGGAAAAGGTGTCTCAGTTACCTTTTTCTTGATGTGATAAAACACCAAAACCAAAGCATTTATAAAAGTAAGCTTGTATAGTTGGGCTTAAGTTTCCGGCTGATTGGAATCTATGGTGGCAGAGGGAAAGCATGGCACCAGGCAGAGCTTAGAGCTCACATCTCCACATTCTGAGTCACAGCCAGAAGCCATGGAGCCATACTGACGCCGAAAAGCCCCCCCACCCCCAGTGACACACCTCCTCCAACAAGGCCACACCTCCTAATCCTTCCCAAACAGTTCCACCAACTGGGGACTAAGTATCCAGATATGTGGGTCTATGTGGCCCACTCTCATTCAGATCCATACAGGGCTTCTCACAAAACAGAGAGACTGCTGTTTCAGCTAGGCTTGATGGCCCAACAAGCTCCCAGGAATCATTTGCCTCAATCTTTCAGTAGTGAGATTACAAGACCAAACAGCCATGTTCAACTTTTTTATGGGAATGCTTATGAATTTGAACTTCGGTCTTTATCTTTTCACAGCATGCTTTCACATGCTCTTACCCACCAAGTCATCACCCCAGCCCTCTGTCTTGTCCCATAAAAGCCATTTTTACATACATCATCCCACCTCACAGGTCTCTGCAGTATTGTTGTTGGGTATTATTGAACAGGTATTATGTGTCTGCCTGTTGCAGATGTATAAACTGGGGCCCAGAGAAGTTAAATGAGCCAGACAAGCTCTCATAGCTAGTTGGTATATACCTCACAGCCAGAACTTAAGAGTAGGATGCAGATGAAGAAGCATAATAGGACTGGAAGGGTGTGTCCTTGATCTCCAACCCAATACAGCATCTCTGAAGACAGACCTCAGTCCACCATGGGTACTCTTGGAGTCCTCCTGGGTACTCATGGGTGAGCAGCTCCCAGTTCAATTAGTACAAAACACCATCGAGAGATGGAGAATTTCAAGAACTTTTCATATCCCAAGTCACTGTTGGACTTAGTGGATAACTGTTTTATCTACAAGGCAAAAATATATTCTTATGAATTCCAGGTACATGGCGCATCTTCACTGTAGGATCTTCTTCTCATTCTAGAAATGTCCTGCTTCCTAGGGGATGCGTTTGCAAATTCTAACCTTTCTTAGTCACTTTCCAGGGAGCACCCCACTTTGTTGCTACCCACCAAGCAAAGGTGAACCCAGATTTAAGGACACATTAAGATGGGGAAAAAAACAAACCATACGAACAAAAATATAACAAACACACACATACAAACAAACAACCTCCCACAAAACAGTAAATAAGAAGCTATACTATACAATCAGTAAGACAAAATAATTTCAAACAAAACAACATGAGACAAATTGTCGACAAAAATACCACTGAGGTTGTTGTGTTGATTACTTAGTGCTTGCTGGACATGAGCTCTACCCTTGAGTAGAGTTACCCAGCTAGTTACCCAGTGAGACCCCATTGGATAAAACTACTTTTCCTTTGCCAAAAGGAATCATTTGCAGACAGCTTTTTGCAGAGGGGTGAGAACCCATATTCACCCCCCCACCCCTCAGTGTTGGGATTCCATCTAGCTTGAACCTAATAAGGCCCTATTGCTGAAGGCTACACATAAGGTTTTGTGGTTAGTCACCTTTGTCTTTCTTCCAGGGAGTAGAAAGACAGATAGCTCAGAAATGAAGTGCTTGCCCACAAGCCTGAGGACCAATGCTTGATCCCCAAACCCCATGCAGTTGTTGTAGCTACCAGTAATCTTACCCTCAGACAGATGTTCATGGGCTCCCTCAAGCAAGCTGGTGAGCTAAACCACTTGGAATCAGAGCTCTGGGTGTATCCAGAGATTCTGCCTCAACAAATAATGATGATGGCAGATACCCAATGTCAACTTAGAGATTCCACACTCTGACACATGCATATTTACCTGAACACTTGTGTGCACTCACATATGTACAAGCATGAGTACACCCAACACATGCTCTAGAATAAATCTGGCTAAAATCCCCTTAACTCTTGTCCATGACGTTGTCACTCCATCCCAAAGCTTCTTCATGCCTCCTTCCTTCCCTAAATATTTCATTCCATACAACATGGTGGCCAGATAATGCAAAATTTGCATTGTTAATGCCAGCTCATTTGTCTGCATTTGTCCTTCAAGGCTGAGAAGCAGTCTGGCCTGAATCTCTAAGGATGCTCTGTATGGTCCGAGGAGATGGAGAGACATGCCCACCAGGGGCAGGATGACTTGTCCTCTCTCTGAAGCTGGTTCAGTTCTATCAGATTTCCTATGGGCTGCAGCTGTGTTGCAGAGGCCAGTCTGACGACTGCTTTCCTGCTAAAGCTGGGGTTCTCAGCCTATGGGTAGAAACCCCTTTGGGGTCTAATGACCCTTTAACAGGGCCTAAGACTATCTGCATATTAGATATTTACATTACAATTCATAACAGAAGCAACAAAAATTAATTTATGGTTGGGAGTCACCACAACATGAGAAGCTGTATTAAGGGGTCACAGCATTAGGAAGGTTGAAAACCACTGTGACAGAGTGATAGGTGGTCTTTTCTTTAGAATTGGGAGAGGTCAGAGAGACATCAAATTCAAACCATTTCTGCTGATAGGATCTCTACTGAAGGTAGACTTAAACCCAGCCCCAGATCCCAAGCTCTTTGTCACCTCCTTAGAGTCTCAAGGAACATCACAACATGGTGCCTTATTTATAGTGGAGCAAAGTAGGGCCAACTGTCTAAGAAGTGCTCAGAACAAGGATAAACCTGGGTTTTGTAGCCAGTGCTTTAAATAAAAGATCACAGGAGGTAGCCGTTCTGTGTTGCTATGTGTGCGTTTGTTAGGGGGGAACATTTAGTGATGCTTCAACAATGAGACCCACATTATATGACTGTCTCTCCCTCCCTGAGCAGCAGGCTCTGAGCAGCAGACCCTGGATCTAGTTTTGCCCAATCCATCACTGTCATGTTTCCCCAGATATATTTACTTCTCTAGGTCACTCCTGCCTCCATATGTAAAGACACCAAGGAGCAAACTTTCAACTTGAGGAAGAAACAAAGGAAATCCAAACACACCCTTATATCTCCCTACCAACGGCCTTGGCCTTGGAAATTCCATCTAGTGATCCAGTGATGGTGAATGCCTGTAATTCTAACAGTAAGAAGGCTCAGGAGTTGGAGGCAGGAGAATCTGGAATTCAAGGCCATCCTTGGTTATATGGTGAAACCTAGGCCATCCTGGGCTACATGTCCACCACATGTAGGCCCAATGATGAACTGGCTCTAAATGACTATATCACCGCTCTGCTTCCAATATTCTATAAGGAACATTCATTGGCCAATATTCTCCAAGTAGAATTATCTGTTCTCTGCAGACAGCAACCTTTTATCATGGATATTCACTTATTTACCACACTATGCTTGGATATGAGGATGGGTCATCCTTAGATCTGAACAGCACTCTAACTTGTGCTTAGGGACTGCACAGGCTACTGTTCCATAAGCAAAAAGGATGGACAGATGGCGGGGGAAGATGACCTGACAAGGCTTAGGGGAGTCATCTCTCCACTATTCTTTTTATCCAGAATATGTGTGACTGATACTTTGTAAAGTTTTCATGTGTGTAGGTGCATGTGTGTATGAGGGCAGGGTATACTTGCATATGTGTAGAGTGCAGAGAATAACTGTGAATATTTTTTGTCAGGCTTGTTCCACCTTCTGTCTCTACCCTACCAGCCATTGATTTATTTTTTTTATTAGATGTTTTCTTTATTTACATTGCAAATTTTATCTGCTTTCCTCATTTCCCCTCCAAACCCCCTATCCCATCTCCCCTCCCTTTATTCACTAACCCACCCACTCCCACTTCCCTGTCCTGGCATTCGCCTACACTGGGGCATCAAGCCTTCACAAGACCAAGGGCCTCTCCTCTCATTGATGTCCCACAAGGCCATCCTCTGCTACATATATGGCTGGAGACATGGGTCTCTCCATGTGTACCCTTTGATTGGTGGTTTAGTCCCTGGGAGCTCTGGTGGTACTGGTTGGTTCATATTGTTGTTCCTCCTCTGGGGCTGAAAACCCCTTCAGCTCCTTGTGTCCTTTCTCTAGCTCCTCCACTGGGGACCATGTGCTCAGTTTGGCAGTTCCTCAGAAAATTAGACACATAGTACTACCTGAAAATACCACTCCTGGGCATATACTCAGAAGATGCTCCAATAAGGATATATGCTCCACTATGTTCATAGCAGCCTTATTTATAATAGCCAGGAGCTGGAAAGAACCCAGATGTCCTTCAACAGAGGAATGGATATAGAAAATGTGGTACATTTACACAATGGAGTACTACTCAGCTATTAAAAAATGATGAATTCATGAAATTCTTAGACAAATGGATGGAACTAGAAAATATCATCCTGAGTGAGGTAACCCAATCACAAAAGAACACACATGGTATGCACTCACTGATAAGTGGATATTGGCCCAGAAGTTCAAATATCCAAGATATAAGTCACAGACCACATGAAGCTCAAGAAGAAGGAAGACCACAGTATGGACACTGCAGTCCTTAGAAGCAGGAACAAAATACCCATCGGAGGAAATACAGAGACAAAGTTTGGGACAGAAACTGAAGGAAAGGCCATCCAGTGACTGTCCCACCTGGGGATCCATCCCATATACAGTTATCAAACCCAGATACTATTGTGGATGCCAACAAGTGCTTACTGACAGGAGCTTGACATAGTTCTCTTCTGAGAGGCTCTGCAAGTGCCTGACAAATATAGAAGCAGATGCACACAGCCATTCATTGGACTGAGCGCAACCATCAGTTTATATGTGTATAGCACCGTGCCTGGCTTTCTTGTCTGGGTGCTGGGGACTGAACTCTGATCTTCATGCATATATGGTAAGCACTTTAAAGATCAAGCTATCTTCTCAGTCTTTGTACATTTGCCTGCAAGATGTACCCCTTCTTATTTTCAAGGCTCAGAAAATATCTTAAATTATTCACACTAAAATCAGTTTTAATTTAGTTGGTCATGACCCGCCTGGGGTAATGGAGTTATTTAGACAAGACAGGGACTCACTGAAACCTCCCTCACTGTTACCATCAGGACAGACTACAGACAAAAGGCTCAAACCCCTTCAACCAGTCCCACTCCTCTGGGTGGGCTAGCCTCATGCAGCAACTGGTAATGTTCTAGCTCACCTTGGGCAGTCACCTAATGTAATACCAGGTTATCCCAGGGGGGGGGCTGGAAGTTAAACTTGGGTTAAAGAAAGCCACTTGTAGCCTGAAACTTGAGGAAGAAGAGCTTGATTCTCCAGGCAACAATCCTGTTTCTCCTGGAAACAGCAAAACCTCAACTGAAATCCATATTGTGACACGTCCACCCCTAGAAGAAACCTGGGGACTTCGGATTTCCCAAATGGTAAGCTAATGTCACTATGAGAATTTCCCTCTTCGTATCAGTTCAGAGGATAGGGATCCCATGGAATGCCTCCTTTCCTCCTACTGTACCTAATTCGGGGTCAGAGAGTGGAATGACACATTAGCCTAGAAATCCCAGCACACCCCCTACCTCATTTGCTTCTGATTTTCAATTACTCTGGTATAATGTACTTAAAATCTGTCTTTTATTTAGAAAGATAAACACAGCAGCTTGGTAATTTCATTGCTGTGTCAATTTACAAAGAAAATTCTATTTAAACTCAGTGACTGGCCCACTGCCACCAACTCAGCCAGTGGCAAGCTGCCGTCTAAAGGGACAAGGAGATGCCAGCCGAGCCTCTTGGGTGAGTGAGGGAACTGGCAGAGATCCTCGCTTCATCTCCTTAACTGTCTCCTGGGATGCTTCTGAGTTTTCAGAACGAAAACCAAAGATTGATTTTCATCTTGTTTTATCCCAGCTGATTTGCGTACGGCTGACATTAGGTATGCATGATGTGTGGGGCGCTGTTTTCCAACCTCTGAATCATGTGATCCTCCTACGTACCCCCTGACAAGGCTTCAGTTACAACCCACCCTCATTTGATGGTTGAGAGAATTGAAATTGGAAGGAAGTTAGCATCCAAAACAAACTCACATGTGATAACCCAAATACAGTTCTACAGTTTTCTGTCAACACCCAACAAAGTTAACTGTAATGAAAACTGACTTTGCTCCATTTTCCTAGCCCATGCTCACCCGTCTAGGTGCAACATAGAAACTCAATAAATGCGTGTTAAAGAAATTGTTAATTAAAACTACCCCTAGGGTCCCCACCTCACCTCTAAGACTCAAGGTACACAGCAGAAGAGAAGGCAAAAAGAGTGTATGAGCCAAGGATATGGAGGACAGGTATACAATGGTGTGTTCTGGATGTGACATGGTCAGAGTGCACATAAGTGCACATAAGCTGTAGTAGCAGCTGTGGTAACCTGCCCAAGCTGGTTAATATTACAGTATGGGAAGAGGAGAGTGGTCCAAGGCCCACCCCCTGGCTAAGAAGCTGTTGGCAGTTGATGGTTGCTGTGAAAGGTGACCTAAAGTAGGTTGTCCCTATCCCAGTGGATGGTTTCACATCTGTGTGTATTTGGGCAGCACTAATTAGACTCGGAGGGCTATATGATAAGAAAAGGATGTGAAGTTGGGAAGGAGATGTGGGAGGGGGAACCTAGGGGAAGTTAGAAGAGGTAACGGTTGGACTTGACCAAAATACACTCTATACATGTGTGAAATTTTCAAAGAATAAGTATTATTTTAAAAGAAATTAATGGTCCCATGTTTACTGTGGCCAGATTCTGATCCATACTAGAGCCCCAACTAAGTCCTGATCTAGGTCATATATTTAATTCAAAGTTTCATGCTGTAAACTGCCTCCTTTGACTCTCCTCAGAACCCGACTTTGCCCTACCATCATACACATCTGGTCCAGTGAGCCTGAATAGCTGAAGACCCTGTTCCAACTCTTCTATTCTACCAGGCCTACCTGCTACTGCAGGAACTCCATCTCTGCTCCTCCAGGAAATCTGCTCCTCCATCAGGAGCCCTATCCCTCTTCCTCCTTACACAGTGGCTCTTGTTCCTTCACCCACGTGACACTGTCATCATCTCTGTGTAGCTGATGTGCCTCTCCTCCAAATCAGTTTCCTCTACTCAACATTCTATCCAACCGTCTCTATCCACCATCATTTAGCCACTTGCTGCTGGTCTAAGTACTGACTGTCTCCTCTACACCACACATGCCAAAATAACAGGGATACACCTGCGTGTCTATTTCAAAAAAAGGGTAACCCTCAGAATCCAGGGCACCACCTAGCTCATGTCCATAAACATCTGTCATTGACTCTCTGGACTGTGCCTTCATCATAGCCACTGCCATTTACCTAAGCCAGGAATCAGAAGCTCGTGTTGTTCAAACCCTATCAAGTAGGCAATTTGTTGCTGAATTACAGCTAAGAAAATGTAGATAGGTGCCTCACTTAAGGTATGTGGTTGAATGATGTCACCATATCTTTCAAAAGGAAAATATTGTTGGAATTGTAGCTCGTGTATAGATAAAGCCCAAGAGTGACATAACCACTGGCTGGTGTTGATCTCACCCCTTATGTTCTTAATATACCACACACAGATAGATAAATGGTAGATAGATAGATAGATAGATAGATAGATAGATAGATAGATAGATAGACAGACATAAAGGAAGGAAGGCAGACAAGCAGACAGACAGACAGATAAAAGGATAGACAGATGTTAGGTGAGATGAATGATAGATATATAATATATAGGTACATAGATAAATAGATATAGGGTAGATGATAGGTAGGTAGACAGATAGATAGATAGATAGATAGATAGATAGATAGATAGATAGATAGATAGATAGATATGTAATGAGGCTGATTCAGCTCAGTGATAAGGTACTTGCTTGACATACACAAGGCCCTATGTTCAATACCCAGCACTGCAAATAAACAAATAGTATCTGTGTGACACACGTCATACATACATACATATATATATTGATATTCATCTAAATGAAGTTCTGGGTCAGCAAGATGAATTAGAAGATAGCAGTGATTTCCACAAAGCTTGATGAGCTGATTTTGATACCCAGAACCCACAAGGAAGAAGGCAAGAACTGACTCCTACAAGTCACCTTCTGGCCTACCCAGGCACACTGTGGTGTGACATGTGCATGCACATAAATAAGCACACACATGTATGATATGTTTTTTTCTTTTTTTTATTACATCTTTTCCTCAATTACATTTCCAATGCTATCCCAAAAGTCCCCCATAACCTCCCCCCTACTTCCCTACCCACCCATTCCCATTTTTTTGGCCCTGGCGTTCCCCTGTACTGGGGCATATAAAGTTTGCATGTCCAATGGGCCTCTCTTTCCAGTGATGGCCGACTAGGCCATCTTTTGATACATATGCAGCTAGAGTCAAGAGCTCCAGGGTACTGGTTAGTTCATAATGTTGTTCCACCCATAGGGTTGCGGATCCCTTCAGCTCCTTCGGTACTTTCTCCAGCTCCTCCATTGGGGGCCCTGTGATACATTCACTAGCTGACTGTGAGCATCCACTTCTGTGTTTGACAGGCCCCAGCATAGTCTCACAAGAGACAGCTATATCTGGGTCCTTTCAGCAAAATCTTGCTAGTGTATGCAATGGTGTCAGCATTTGGATGCTGATCATGGGATGGATCTCTGGGTATGGCAGTCTCTAGATGGTCCATCCTTTCGTCACAGCTCCAAACTTTGTCTCTGTAACTCCTTCCATGGGTGTTCTGTTCCCAATTCTAAGGAGGGGCATAGTGTCCACACTTCAGTCTTCATTCTTCTTGAGTTTCATGTGTTTAGCAAACTGTATCTTATATCTTGGGTATCCTAAGTTTTGGGCTAATATCCACTTATCAGTGAGTACATATTGTGTGAGTTCCTTTGTGATTGTGTTACCTCACTCAGGATGATGCCCTCCAGGTCCATCCATTTGCTCAAGAATTTCATAAATTCATTCTTTTTAATAGCTGAGTAGTACTCCACTGTGTAAATGTACCACATTTTCTGTATCCATTCCTCTGTATGATATGTTTTTTAAGTTCTATTTTTTTCTGTGCACATAAATAAACACAGACATATATGATAAGTTTTTTTAAGCTCTATTTTTTCAAATTCTAAATTTGTAGGAACAGAATAAGACATTTTGTTCTGTAAGCTAGTTGTTACTGCCCCATTGTCGATGATTAGAAATAGGTATAGACTGTTATACAGAAATTCTCACACAAGCAAATATTTTAAATTGAGGCCTAATGAATAAAACATGTTGCGGCTAGAAGGGCAGTGGAGTATTTATGTTTACATTGTTCAATTAGTAAGTCAAGTGTTTGCCAATGTCCTCCTGCCCAGTACTGGACTATGGTTTGAAAGCCAATTCCATTCTCAGCCAGGCATTTTGATTTGGTTCCACACACTGGATCAGGAGGAAGGAACAGGAGCTGAAGAGGTTTAGTTTATTGTTCTTGGTCCCTGTATAACTGTATTTAGAGCTAGTGCTAAAGAGAGCAGTCTGCTTCCAAGCCACTCTTCTCTCGGTGGCCAAGGTACACCTTGAAAACATGGGGCAGGAGAATCTGCAGCAGGGACTCAAATTCAGGATCACTAGCTAGAGTAAGAGAAGAGTAAGATGCTGCCCTGTAAAAAACCAGACCACCCAGAGTCACTTTGTCACAGGATTAAGCAAAGCTCAGAGGAATGGGGTTACCAATGGTTCAACACAGAAAAGGAACCTCCATTAGTGGTGAAATAGTCTTGGTCCTCATCCTGTCTGAGCCCCTGACTCTCCTGTGCTCTCACTACTTTTAGAGATAGCCTCTTTGTGGCCACACTGTTCCCACCAGGACGTCCAGAGGCTGACTTGAGCAATGATCCCAACTTTGCTGCATCCTGGAATCTATTGGATATTTCAAACAGCACTGTAGTCTGGTCTAACATCAGTCATTGGGAAAATGTCATGGAGGGTGAGGCTTCTAGTTTGAGCCAAACATTCAGTGCTTCCCAGGTGACTTTACTGCACAGAAAAGGTTAAAATCACTACTAGCCCAGAAGTTTCCTTTGACTTTTTTCTGACCCAATAGCCTACTGTTTTACCCTGGGCCACAGCTTTTTTCAAACACCAGTATGATAAAAACAAAACAAAACAAAAACAAAAACAAACAAACAAAAAAAACAACCAAGAGGCTAGGGGTTGTCTGGCTGCCTGTCTGTCTGTCTGTCTGGTTTCTGTAATGCATTTGTGGACTGCTGTTCTAAAGAGTCCATTTTTCAGGGTAAGCCCCTGACCTGTCACAGTGCACTGTGGACCATGCTAATCACTCCATTTACTGACAGCAATCCCTGTGCCTCCTTCTCACCATAATCACCAAACAGCTTTCAGCCTCCATGCTCACAGTGAGGAGGGGTGTTCTGAAGGCAGAGCTGCCCAACCACTAGAACCAGGCTCATCCCTGGGCTGACAGATGGCAGAGGGAGGGCCCCTTCCGGAAAAATCCCAGAGCCGCTGCAGTATGCTGCTGCAGAGGCAGAGACAGGTTAAGATTGATAGTCCCCCATGCTGCAGAACTCCATCAGCCCAGCACCTCGTGACATCAGCAGTGGTGCCACTGGCCGTTATCAAGTCACCCCAGGGCACCGAAGATTGATTTCCAACCAGAGAAATAACGCCTACCATCTCTAGGTATGTGGGCAGGGAACCAACTCTAAACCTAACTGTAATTTAGCATTCATTTGCATTTTTAAATTAGTTAGGCTGTGGACCGTTGCAAAGCAATGACAGAGAATTTTTATAATAATTAGCCTTGTGGGATAGGGGGAGGGGATGTGGGAAATGGCTGCACTACCATTTCATTGGAAGAAATAGGAGAGTCCAGCATCTGGGGTCACCAGATCAGATGCCATGCTCCTGGTCCCCACTGACCTTGTGGACCAGGGCAACTTTCCCCAGACCTGGGCTGAACATTCAGGTCCATCTTTTCCCTATATCCCTGCACACCACATCCATGCAGCATCTCCTCATGTTGGCTAGATGCCTCCACAGTCCCTTTCCTTTGCTTTCTTTATGGCTGAATTCAGCTCATCTCTGTACAAATGCTCACCCAGGTTGTGTCAACACCAGGATGCGTCAGCTAAAAATAACTGACATTGATAGAGCTCTCGCCCATCTGCTAACACACTCCCATCCATTATAGCAAATGAGTCTCCTACCAGTCTCGGAGGAGGAGCCTGGGCAGGATGGATCCAGGTTCTGTATCTTAGAGATGAAGATACTGAGGCAGGATACTCCAGGACTTGCTGAAGATCACACAGCTAGCAAAAGGCTATGCTGGGATTGGAATGGATGTCTTACCTCCAAAATCTCTACCCAGTTGTTGCCATTGCAGAACATGCTCTAAAGGGAATGGGGCTTATTACAGCATCGCTGAAATGACTCAGAGCAAGCTGTGGGACATACCACCCTCTTCTGAGCACCTTGCCTAAGGGGGGAAACACTCAGAAAAGGAAACAAGACAGATATGACTTAGGAGAGCACTAAGAAAGCTGGTAATGGCTGTCATCAAACAGCTGAAGGTTTTTGTGGGAACAGGAGCTAAGCTTTTATGGCTTGGTCACCAAGGATTTATGAAGTGCTAAGATTTGGATGTAAAATGTACCCTCACAGGTTTGAACACACAGTGCCTAGCTGGTGGCACTGTTAGGAAAGACTGTGGAGCCCTTAGAGGGTAGAGTCTCAGAGGAAGAAGTAGGTTATGGAGGAGTTGGGTAAGAGGATGTACAACCCAGCCCCATTTCCAGTCCGTATTTTCCTTTTTCTGGCCATCAAGATGTTAAGTATCTCAGCCGCAAGATCCTGCTGCCATGAATTTGGCCATGTCTTCCCTTCCACACTGGTCTGTATCCTCATAAATCAAAAGGCAAAATAAATCCTTTCTCAACTTGCCCCTTCTCAGGACAGAGTAGTTACAATGAGGTACATTTCAAGTTGATGGAGGTGAGGGAGTCTGAACAGTTAAGAGCTATAAAGTCATGCCACCCAGACCCAAATCTCAGCCTTGTTACTAACAGGCTGACATGGGCCACGTTTGTGATTTTGAATTCCCAGAATCCTCATCTATAACAAAAGAAACAATAATGGTTACTGTATAGAATTGTCAGTACTGTCAAATAAACTGATACAAAGTTAGTAACTATTCAGCAGATAATGAGTGGATATGACAGTCGATGACTTATACAATTATGTCCTATACACCCAAGGAGAAGTATACTCATGCCACCCAACAAATCTAGTAAGTACATGTGCTATCTGGACCCTTGATAAAGAGTTGGAGAATTCTTAATTGGAATAGGAGAGATCTACAGTGATTCTTTCTAGCCCTGAGTTGGAGAGATAGTTCAGGGATCCATGTCTGGTGGTAAAACCACCTGAAACTACAGTTCCAGAGGATCCAAGATCATCTTCTAGCCTCTGAGGGCTCTCCATACACTTGTGGGTGGGTGGGTGGGTGCACAGACATGAGCACCCCCACACAGAGACACACAAACACATGCATGTGCACACTCATATGCACACACGATAGATAGATAGATAGATAGATAGATAGATAGATAGATAGATAGATGATAGATGGATAGATTTTTAAAACATCACTTCCTGCCATAAAGGACCCTTGAAAATGGCTACTAGTGCATTAGTTCTTTTCAAATCAAGGAGAAGACTCATATTGGATGGAGTGACATGTGTCCAGACTGAGGGGACGCTGTTACTGCACAGAAAACACTGGGCTTGTTCTAGCTAGTATAAAGAAGATGAAGGGGTAGAATAAGGATAGCTGGGAAGAGGACACAAAGTAAAGCCGGCACTTTAATACACACACAGCTAGGTGTTTATTTGCTCCCAGAGAATCTACAGATGAACTCTGTGAATTAGCAAATAAATTAAACAAAGTTACTAGATGTAATAAAAACCCACACAGTTTGGTTATAGTTTCATGTACAAATAACATTTGAAATGAAAATTGTAAAGTTAAAAGAATCTAGTATTTATAATCTAAAAAGCTACCCAGCTCCTGGGAACACTTGCTGAAATATAAAACATCAATGAACTTCTATTCTAAAACTATAAAATAAGATTGATGAAACAGAAGTAATCTAATTAAATAAAAGTATGTGTCCACAGGTTAGACATATATATCATTATAATGTAACTCCATCCCAGATGGATACACAAGTTCTATATAATTCGTTATATTTCATCATATTATTTTTATGCAAAATGAAAATCTAATCCTAAAATGTATCCAGGATCCATAAGTTCTATATAATTCATTATATTTCATCATATGATTTTTATGCAAAATGAAAATCTAATCCTAAAATGTATCCAGGATCTTAAAACACTGCCAACTACTTGAGAAGATCATTCAGGCCCAGAGTTCCAGACTCGGCTGGATATCTTCACAATAGTGTCACTTATACTCTGGAGTACCGACAACTGTCTAGCTGGACTTAAGGCCCACTAAAAAAGGAGAAGGAGCCGTGCCTGGTACTAGAAACCTAGCAAACTACCCATGACTAGTAAAAGCATCCTAGAGGAGAACCTATGGTTTCCATTTCCATGAACTAGTATAATTTCTCATGTAGTCTAAATACTTACCCTCATACCCACAGCTAAGTGTAGCTCTCATCCTTCATCAAAGAAGTGTCTTTATGCTGTAGAGGGAGACCATGACAGAAATCCATAGTTGGTCAAAATGCAGAGAACAGACCATGAGGTGCCCAGTCCCATTAGATACATCTACAACACAACTCCTTTACCTAAGGCTCACAAAACATTGTGGAAGATGGGGGGGAGGTTATACGAGCCAGACCACCAGGACATATCCTGGGTGATAGTGTCTTCTATCTATGACAGGGAAGCTACCCGCATGAAATGTCAACAATTGGTCAGCTAATCAGGACCTGAACAAGGAAAACACAGATTGACATGCTGTACTGGCTATTTTTGTGTCAACTTGACACAGCTGAGTTATCACAGAGAAAGGAGCTTCAGTTGAGGAAATGCCTCCATGAGATCCAGCTGTAAGGCATTTTCTCAATTAGTGATCAAGGGGGAAAGGCCCCTGTGGGTGGGACCATCCCTGGGCTGGTAGTCTTGGGTTCTATAAGAGAGTAGGCTGAGCAAGCCAGGGGAGGCAAGCCAGTAAAGAACATCCCTCCATGGCCTCTGTATCAGCTCCTGCTCCCTGACCTGTCTGAGTTCCAGTCCTGACTTCCTCTGGTGATGAACAGCAGCATGGAAGTGTAAGCCGAATAAACCCTTTCCTCCCCAACTTGCTTCTTGGTCATGATGTTTGTGCAGGAATAGAAACCCTGACTAAGACACATGCCATCACAGATGAGAGCAATTTCATAAGGCCAGCCCCTCAAGCTACAGTCTGAGAGACTACTAATGGCTGCTGAGAGAGGGAGAACCAGTCTTTCTCAGGGATGAGTTTCCTAACGGGTGATCCAATACCAGGTGGCCAGACCTAAAAACATCTACATACAAGCAACACTAAAGAGACTTAGCAAGTTTCGTTTACATGTATGAACACACATAATGATATTAACTTTATAAACAAAATAATAGTGATAACACATGAAATCAGAAGGAAGGCTTAGAGGGGAGAGAAGGAGGGACATGACAATAGGAGATTGAAGGTGATCAAAATGTATGTGCATGGAAGAAATGTCATAACAACACCCACTATTTTTTTAATAACTAATCATGAAGATGAAAAAGATGAGTATGGGGAGATGGGCTACAAGAGTAGCTGAGGCAATTTTGAAGAATGTAAGTTACTATTCACAGTTCAAGATCTGTTAACTGGATGTGATGGCTCATGCCTTTAATCCTGGCACTTGGAAGGTGGATGTAGGGAGATCAAGAGTTTAAAATCATCTTCAGCTGCATAATGAGTTTGAAACTCATCTGACTACGTGAGACCCAGCTTCAAACAAAACCAGAAGCAATCTATTATAAAGCTATGGCAACTTATATGCACATACATACATATGTATAATACCGTATATATAGAATATTCCATCTTTGACCAGTAATAGCTCATAGTTCTGTGTAAACAGCTGTCTTTATTATGCATGTTCCTAAGAGTGTGGGGGTCCTTGTTTGGTTGTTTGGTTTTGTTTGTGATACAGGGATGGGGCGTCTCTCTATGCTTCCCAGTCTCAAATCCTTGAACTTGGGTAACTTTATTACAGTGGTCCTCAACCTTCCCAATACTAAGACCCTAATACAGTTTCTCGTGTTGTGGTGACTCCCCACCCTTAAAATCATTTTTGCTACTACTTAATAACTATAATTTTTCTACTGTCATGAATTGTAACATAAACACCTCATAGGCAAGATATCTGATATGGGACCCCTGTGGAAGGGTCATTCAACCTCACTAAGGGGTCAGAATCCACAGGTTACTGCCTCAATCTCTCTGGTACAGGAACTTCAGGTATGCACCTTGATCAGCTTGGAAGGGTAAGGATTTGAGGCTATGGTAATTGACAGACTATTGATACTGACAGTGATTACCGTACACAGTACTCATGCAAGAAACCAGCACGCAGAGAGGTAACGGCACAGCAGTTCTGTGAATAAATGACTTAATTTAAAACATATCAACTAAATAGTCACGTGCGGAAATTTTCACCACCCTTTGCTTTTACCAAATCGATGCACACAAAATCATTTCCTGATAGATTTAAAATCTAAAGGTAGGAAAAATAGAGAAAGCAATTTATGAGGTCATCTGTGTCACTCTGAAAGTAACAAAGAATCGTGAGCAATAGCTAAGGCCCGAGCTGTGAACAAGGAAACTAATAAAGGACATTGAGAGTAAAAGCCAGAATTCATCAACGAAACCCTGGAGCACAAAAGCAAGGGAGAGTTCAAGTGAGGATATTTATGGGACAAACGTCTGTGAATACAGTCTCAGCCAAATATATAAAAGACCCAGATAAATAAATGGGACAGATTATCTGAAAGGAAAGTGACACACACCTCTAGACTTCCAGATGACAAAACTGAATCAGAGTGGCCAATACATTAGGAAATCTCCTACTTAAGAGTAAGATTAATCTTATAAGTTTAAACGGCAGAGTGACCCCACTATGCCCTGAACCAGAACCAGAAAAGGGGGGAAATCAGCATCAATAAAGCCCCAAATGACAAAAAGTCCAAATAGCAGCCACAGTCCTCAAATGCCCCTGATAACAGTCAAATGGAAGGTGACCTGCTGGTACCTACCAGGACTTGGTCAGGGGACAACCTAAGATGAGTTTAAGCAGTTCAATTGAAATATATTTCAGTTTTACACTTTGTACTTAAGACAAGGTCTGTCTTATTTCCTTTCTTGTTGCTGTGATAAAATACTCAGATAAAAACAACTCAAGAGAGTATGGGTTTATTCTGCTCATAGTTCCAGGTTTCTCCATGCTGGTGGGGAGGCCATAACAGCAGGAGTTTGAGGAAACATCATATTACCTCAGAGTCCAGTATGGAGACCTCAACTTACTCTCTGCTTTTCTTTCAGTCTAAGGCCAAAGCACTGAGATGGTACCTTTCACATGCAGGGTGGGGTCTTTCTACCTTAATTAACCCATTTAAGAATATCTCTCGCAGGCAGGTAGGTCCACAGGCCAGTCTGAACCAGACAACTCCTCACTGAGACACTCTTCTCAAACGACTGTACATGGTGTCAAGTCACTGATCAAAGTAACCATCACAGGGTCTTGTGTAGCTTGGGCTGACCTGGACTCACCTCTATAACCAACCATGACTTTGAACTCCTGATCCTCCAGCCTCTACTTCCCAAGTGCTGGGATCACTGGGATGTACCACCATGCCTGCTCAAAACACATGAAAGGCTGTTGATCACAGCACAATTCACTGGTAGCTGGAAACAGAAGGCATCCAAATGCCAATTATAGAGTTGTGAACGTGTGTCCTCAGTATGGAATATAGCCGTGAGGATGTATAATTGACAGTTACATATGAGATCAAGAGACAGATTCCATAGACCCAACATTGAACAAAGAGGGCAAATGAAAAAGACATTTACTTTGTATTGATATTGAAGTCAACAAGAAATTAAAGTAATGGACACTGTGAGAAATCAAGGCAGGAAGGAGTATGGGGTGGGGTTCTGGACATTGGGAAGAGACCATTCTGCCTTGATCTAGTGCTGATTGTACAAACTGCACAAACACACTGGGATGCATGCAGAAGAGGAACTGCTTCCTATGTGACTACTTTCTGGTCACTGTGGTAAAATGCCTTCAACAAGGACTTTAGGGGAGGGAGAATTTAGCTCATCTCTCAATTTGAGGGTATATAGTTCATCGAGGTGGGGAAGGCACAACACTAACAGTCTGCTTGCATCCGATAGCTGTGAGAAGCAGAAGCAAGATAGGAAGTGTATTCAGGCTACAAACACCACCTCCATCCCCACCCCTATCCCTACCCCTATCCCCACCAACCCATTTGTTCCAGCTCCACCTCACCCCCTAAAGGTTCCATAATCTCCCTCCACCCCCAAATAGCACCATCAGCTGGGGATCAAGTGTTGAAACACATGAGCTTATGAGGGAAAGGTCACATCCAACCCATAACAAGTACTCTTATTGCTTTTGAAAAGTATAAGGACAACTGAAGAATTATGGGTAAAAAAAAGTCTCCTTCCTGGGTCATGGGGTACTTGAAAGAAAGCAGGGATAGATGAGAATTCACTGGGATCTGACTGGCATGGGCCTTAAATGCCAGCAATAGATGCCCAAGTGCCTTACCCTCAGTCAGGCTTTTGTAAACTTAAAAGGGCTAGATCATATGTATTTCCAGTTGTGCAGGCCATGCATTCTCAACTACACCCACTCTGCTCCAACTTTGTGAAAGAAAATTAGCCAAGCCCATACACAGATAGATGTGTATGGCTATGCTCCAATGAAACTGTATTTACAAAACCAGGAGGTGGGCCAGACTTACCACACCTGCTATAGAAAATAAGAACCATAGGGTGTTTCTAGGCACTCAAGGATGCGGTTTAAGGGGTGCTTCAGGAGAGTCATTCTGGGACAAATACCAAATAGAGTGTTGGAGAGGGCACAGCATCCATGCAAAGAGACATAATTGGGGCAGAAGACAGTGATGGTGCAGAGTGGGGGAAGAGGACACAGGGAGTCTCAGAGCACTCACCTGCATTGTCACTGATTCCTCCCTCACTGTCAAGGAGAGACTTGGGTAGAAGACATGAGCCCCTCATCCACCTCTGCATACACTGGATCCATACATGCACACACCAAACATACACACACACACACACACACACACAGGGTGGGGGTAGACAGACAGAGAGAGGGGGAAGAAAGGGGAACAGAGACAGACAGAGAGGCAGAGGTAGAAAGAGGCACACACATGGTTACTCAAAGTCCAGCGAACTGCTTTGTGCTGAGAGCCGTGTTCTCAGAGACATATGGGCTTAATATTGTTTCTAGGATGCCTGTCTGGCCTTCTTGTGTGGACCTGCTTTGGCTTCTAGATGAGCTAGAACTCCTGAGCTCCATCCAGTAAGTAGATGAGCCAGTAGATGGGTGCTGCATTTCCATCTAGGGCTTTCTCTGCTCCCTTCTCTTTAGGTCTCAAATTCCATAGTGTTGAGCTGGCAGATGCCTCAGCACTGAGGGAAAATAGAATATCTGGGCTTCCTCACTTCCCAGGAGACAATGAGAAAAAATAGACACCTAGCCCAACCCATCCCCCCCCATAGATGTTTAAAACCCAAACTCTGCTAGCATAATGTTATTTTTATATGCATCTTTTCTGGGAAGCTCTAGGGAGTAGGATTAACCAAAGGAAAGCAAATTTTGTGTGATCATGGGCCTCTAGCCATAAGCACTCACAACACAATTATGTGTACATCAACACACACACACACACACATACACACACACACACACACACACACACACACACACACACACCCTGACATCCCAGGGTTTACTTCTAAGATCACTTCAATTATTGGGTGAGCCTGTGATCAGTTTTTGCCAAGTTGACACAAACTCAAGTCATTTGGAAGGAGGGAAGCATGACTTAGAAACCTCCTACATCATTGGCCCGTACACAAGTTTGTCAGTCATTCTCTTGATTAATAATTGATGGGGATGGGCAGCCCACTGTGAGTGATGCATCCCCTAGGTAGGTAGTTCTGCGCTGTATAATAAAGGTAGCCCAGTGAGCCAGGGAAAGCAAGCCAGTGAGCAGTACCCCTCCAATGTCTCTGCTTCAGTTCCTGCCTTGGTTTCCCTCAATGATGGACTGTTACCTGGAATTTCAAGATGAAATAAAGCCTTTCATCCCCAGGTTGCTTTTGGTTGTGATATTTATCACAACAACAGAAACCCAACTACAACAGAGCCCTACCAGCAAACAATTTGGCCTAAACTTCTGAACGTTCAGCAAACTAGATCGAGCCAGTATATTCTTTTTCTTTCCTTTGTCCTCGGGCGGTTGCCATCCCCCACCCCACCAAATACATGTGTGATCTGAATGCATTAACATGGACACATGACAGAGGAGAGAGCACAAGTCATCTTGGCCACCAAACTGAGACACTGAATGGAGATTCTTCTAGTTCAGGCAAGGGAGGAAACAGAGGCCCAGGCATTCCACTCTGAGCCATTTCCTCTTCCTGTCCTCCTGCCTCCCCCCACCCCACCCCACCCCCCAGAACACATCCTTTCCTAGTTAATCATTCCACCTGCATCTGAAGACATTACCTCCTGAGCACGGACCAGCAGCCTCATTATGGAAGCACAGCCTGCAGCCAGGTGGATTTCCCTACAGGCCCCTGGACCTTTCCATTTTATTGCCATGTCACTCCTCATTGTAACACGTATTAATCACAAAGATACATTTTTTTCTCAGGCTGTAGATTTAAGTGGCCCCTTTCCAAGAACTTGGTAAAGGTTGGTTCAGGGAAGGGAGAACAGGAATGATTAAATTTGTAAGCTTGGGTCTCTATCCCCTATTTATATATGCACAAAAAGAGGCTGCTGGGTGCAGATTTCAAAAACATGTCAGGGGTACTTTCCTTTTATGACTTGGAGGTGGTGATACATATAGGATGAGGTCGGGACTTCAAATCTCCCTGGTTTCAAGCCTGGCTCTACTACCAGCTAACTGTGTAACCAATAGACTCACTTTTCTCTCTCTTAGAGTCTTCATCTATACAATAGGAAGACTTCCTCTCTATAGGGCTCTGGCATTTGAGCAGTTATGAACCAGGCTCAGGGGTTGAGGACAGCCCTGTTCTAGGCCATTTCCTTTTATTTATAAAACACAACTTTGGGAAGAAGGGGTTTGTTTGGCTTACAAGTCTAGATTGCAGTCCATCATTAGGGAAAGGTCAAGGAAGGAACTTTAAAGGGCTGTCCACATCACATCCTTGGAGAGAAATGAATATATGTATGTTCCCTTGCTTGATTGCTTGCTTGCTTGCTTGCTTGTGCCAAGCTCAATTTCTCCATGTTTACATAATTCAGCACTCCCTGCCTAGGGGATTGGTGCCACCCACAGTGGACCAGATCTTTCTACAACAAGTAACAATCAACATAGTCCTTCACAGACATGTCCACAGGCCAACCTGATCTAGACAATTCCTCCACTGAAACTTTCTTCTCCAGTGACTCTAGGTTGTGGAAGGTTGGCATTCATAAACTAACCAGCATACCATACCTACCACAGCCACACAGACTAAGAGGAAGGTAGCTATACAGAGGATGACCGGATGATCCCCATGATGACTTGGCCAGCTAGGGAAAGACTTTTTCCTAAGGAAGAATGGCCACTGTGGGGTTTATTCTTCCAGAGAGTGGGAAAGGAAAACATTCAAGTCTTGTCCTGTGAAGCATGTAACAGCTTTGAGCATGTTACGGTTTGTATATGATATGCCCTTCACTGGCTTCTGTGATTTACAGCTTGGTCCCTAACTGGTGGTACTGCTTGGAAGGTTGTGGAATCTTTGGAAGGTGAAACTTTGCTGGAGAAAATGAGCCATTAGGTGGCATGTGTTGGGGTTTGAAAGCCCCATCCAGCTTCCAAATTGCTATCTGTTTTCTGGCTGTAGAAGCTGTATGACCAGCTGCTTCACCTGTCTGTTATCATAGCTTTTCTGACACAATTGATTGAATTTTTTTTCTTAAACAATGAGCTAACATAAATACTTCTACCCTCAGCATGTCTCTTGTCAGGTATTTGGTCATGGTAATGAGAAAAAAAGCAATTAATAGGTTGGCCTGTGTGGTTTTTCTAATTTCATCTTCCTGAAGCCAGACTCTGTTTGACCCTGAGCTTTGAACTTCTAGGGAGATGCTTTACTGGGTCCTTTTTCAGGTCCGGAAACAAGGCCCACAGAGGCCAAGCTATTCATAGCCATGTACGTAAGGAGTAAAGCTAGAATCTGCCCTTCTCTATGGCTCTCAAGTCTGCCCATGTTGTGCTTATGGGATTGAGAACAGAGATGCTCTCAGCCTCAGATAGCTGCTTCTGGAATCCCTGGGGCTAAGATACACAGTTTCTTCTGTCTTTCTTAGTCAACAACATTTTCTTCAGAAGGCTGAAAGGATCAGAATTGGATCAGGAACCCCAAGACCAAGTTCTCAGCACACAGGAGATTTATTTACCCCAGAGGGACAAAGGGCAAGGAACAAGAAATAAAGACAGGAGATAAAGGATGATGGGAGAAAGAAATGGAACAAAGGAGAGGAGGAAGGGGTGTTTTTCCTGAAATGAGGGACAAAAGAGCAGCCTCTGGATAGAGAGGAGACAGACATGGCCCATAGGCAACTGGTGATTTATAAAGATAAAAGAAGAAATCCTGTGCTAGGAGAAGGTGTTTAATTTTAACGGGGCATGTTAATTAGGTGAGCTAAAGGGGACTTTTAATGGCTGGACATCAATGCTTTGATAGCTGCAACTTGGTAGTCAGCCTCTGCTGGAGGAATTGGTCAAATAAGGGAATGGACCTTGAAAGCTAACTTAAGAATGTAATCTTGAGCCGGGCATGGTGGCTCACGCCTTTAATCCCAGCACTCAGGAGGCAGAGGCAGGCACATTTCTGAGTTCAAGGCCAGCCTGGTCTACCAAGTGATCTCCAGGACAGCCAGGGCTTTACAGAAGAGAAACCCTGTCTCAAAAAATGAAAAAAAAAATTGTAATCTTATGCTTTTTAGCAAGGCAGAGGGAATGGGGGAGAAGGATAAGGCTTGCCAAAGCCATGTTTGCCATGCTAGGGCTGACTAGAGTTCTTTCAAAGACTATGAAGGCCAAAAAGGAAGGTCAAAAAGAGGAATCATGAAGCTAGTACCCTTCTTTCAATACAGTGTTCATTCCCTGGCTGCTTACACTAAGATTCCTCCAAAATGTTATTCATGGAAGAAAACTAATGTAATTTTTTTTATTTGAAACTGAAGGAGAGGAGATGCAATCATGTTCCAATCTGCTCCAGTGCATCTCCTTGGTTAAGTGATAAATTTCATAATGGAAATCAGGTGAGTGGAAAAAAATTGCTAAAACCTACCTCAAAAGGCAGACCAGGATCCTTGCCTTCTAGTAAAAGGAATTTTTTTCTGTCTGCTTCTTTGCTGTTATGAGTACAGACTTCTTCAAGGTTCCCTTTGCTCTAACTTGATCCATCAAATCTCTGATTTGTATCTGGTTCTCATTGGTTTAATTATCAGAAATCACCATCTGCCTTCATGGCCTCTCATCTTGGCCTACTAGCAAAATGACTAATTTACACACTCTGTGTGTGTGTGTGTGTGTGTGTGTGTGTGTGTGTGTGTGTATGCACCCGCGCATGTGGGAGTGTGTGCATGTACGTGTACATAGCTCTGAGTGTTACTAGCTTTCTGTTACTGTGTCAAAATGCCTGAGGAGGAAAGTCTCAAATTAAGAGTTATTTGGGTGCTCAGCTTCAGAGGATCCAGTCTGTGGTCAGTAGGCTCCATTGTCTTTGGACATATGGTGGTTCAGGAATATATCGTGGTGGGGAGTATGACATAGAGAAAAGATGCTGGCCTCAGGGCATCTGGAAAGCAGAGAGAAAGGAAGAAAAGATCAGGCATGAACACACCCTTCAAGGATATATCCCAAATGACAAACTTCTTACAACCAGGTCCCACACTCTAAAGTTCCCAATACTGCTCAATAACACATAAAACAATGAATCTACCAAAGAACCGGCCCATAGCTGAGAGGTATCATGATCTAATCACTGCTAAAGACCTTTCCTCTAAACACTGATGTTCTAGGAACCCAGCTTTTGGCACAGGAACGTAGGGGCTTATTTGAAATTCAAACTATAGATAACACATGTAAGCACAGGTTTATATATGTGCAGTCCTAGATCAGAGCAGAGGAAACTAATACACTGCATCAGTTATTTTTCTATTGCTGTGATGGATGAAACACCTGGCAAAAGCAATTTAGTAAAGGGAGTGTTCATTTTGGTTCATGGTTTGAGGTTACAATGTAATCTGACCAGGAAAACATGGCAGTTGGGGCATAAGGCAGCAGCTCACAGTGTATTCACAGCCAAGAAGAAGAAAAAATGCTGACCAGACTTTTCATCTTTTCTTTCTCCTTTGTATACAGTCCTGAATCTCAAATTATACACCTGTGTTGCCCACATTCAGTGAAAGTCTTTCCCTCCTCAGCTAAGCCTTCTGAGAGCACACACACGGGTTCACCCAGTGGTATGACTCTGAGATGACTCTAAGTCCAGTCAAGGTGATAATCAAGATCATCCATCACATGCGTGGTTCTCAGAACCACTGGGTAGTGAGAGCCCATGAAGCCCCAGTCAAGAACAAGAACAATCCCTATGGTTGGTTGCTAATGTCTGTTAGCACAACAGGAGAGGTAGCAGTAGAATGTGTGTTGAGTATCTGTTGATGAATGTAGCAAGATTATGATTGAAAATAAAGAAGAGCTGTTGGAGTTTTTCAAAAGACCCTTACTTACAAAGAAAACAGAGACCATGGCCATTGCTGTAAACCACATGAGGATTTTTATTATTCCAACATGTTGGGGACTCCCCTCTCAGCACGCAGGCCAGAGAAGAGACCAAGAATAAAGAAAGAACATACTTTTTATACCTTTGTAAGGAGCAGATTTGAGCAACGGGGTTCTCATTGGTGTAGCAAATAACCCTTTCAGGCATTGGTTGGTTTGCATAGTGACTACCTCTGGCCTAGTGACTCACTTTGCTTGCCCCCATGGTGGGTTATTATGATTTGGTCAGCAAAGCAATAGTACATTTTGAACTTATGGATCAGCTAATAACGTCACAGCTATTAACATCAGGAGAATTCTGGCAACAAGGTCAGGGTGGTTTGTGGTCTTTGTCAGAATTCAGTGTGGGAAGGGGGGAAGGGAATGGACAAGAGAATTGCTCCTTGCTATGAATTGAATTGAATCTTGTTATGGTTATTTCTCTGAGAACAGCTAATATTGTTTTGGCAGCTTGTAGGCTGACCACTAAGACTATGTTTCTACATTTGTTTAGTCAGCCAGTTTCTTTATCTGGCTCTGCACTTGGCCTGCTAGTACAGTTTGGAAAGTCCTGTTTGAAGGGGGAAGGTACTGGGTGGTCTTGAATTCATTTTGGATATTACAGAACATTCTAACACCTCTGGTAAGGGAGATGAAGAGAAAGGGGTGAAAATGCTAGATAATTAGAACACTCTTGTCAGTACACAAGACCCTTAGCTGTGTCTGGCTCAGAGTATCTCTGCTTCCCTATAGTATCTGTGACTCTTAATAACTACTAACTTGATAGGATCTAGAATCACCTAAGAAGCAAACGACCTGGTACACAAGTATTATCTAGGTTATGTTAGCCTCTGCTCATGCTCATGAGAGATTATTTTGATTAGGTCAATCAAGTGGGGAGAACTGCCCACTGTGGGTGTCATCATTCTCTAACCTAGGATTCTAGACTGTGTAAAGAAAAGCGAGTGCACTGAGGCCAAGCATCAATTCCTTTCTTGCATATGTAATGAGACCAGCTACTTCACACTTCTCCAGTAGTGTCCCCTCCCATGATGGACTTTAATGGAACTGTGAACTTAAAGAAAACCTTTCTTTTTTAAGTGGCTTTTGTCATGGTTATTTTCCCAAAGCAACAGGAAAAGTGATTGAAGATAGCATCAACTTTCTTGCCCTGTTCTACCTAGTCCTGTCCTCTGATCCTTCAGGGCTTTGGGAGCAACTACAACTCTGAGAGGAAAGTGACTTTTAGTTCTTCCTCTGTTAGCTTGACATTTCTTAGCACATACCTTAATTGCCTACCCGTATCTTAATTATTCCCCAGCATGGCGATTCTCAAGCTTGCTGCACATTACAATCATCCGGGGAGCTTTCAGAGTGTCCAATGCCCAGCTCACATCGTAATTAAACAGAAAGGCTAGGGATGAGAGCCAGGACCAGGGATTTTAAAGATGCTTAGATGATTATACTGGGTAGCTAACTTAGGAACCAGTAAGCTAATATCCCTACATGTGGGAGTAGAGCAAAAAGCCCAGGAACATGGAAATACTTCAAAGGACCTGCCAGAGCCCAAGTTTTTTTGTTTATAACTCTGTGGAGGACTCACTCAACTCTAGCAGAGCTGGAGAAAGTTCCCATGCAAATACATCTAAAGCACCATTAGCACCCATTCAAGTAGCTTGTACTTAGAAGGAAGTCACTGGCTTGTAAGAGGGGGTAGAGATCTCCAAATTATTTTTATTAACATATTTCCAAGAAAAAATATATTAACAACTATAGAGAGCCTCAAGAAAAGTAAATAAGCCTGTTTTTTAGAATCCTGGCCTATCACCATGAGTGATGGCCCATGCCTGTAATCTCCAGGAGGTAGAAACAGGAAGAAAATGAATTAAAGCTTATCCTTGGCTATATAACGAATTCAAGTCAACATGGGCTATAAGAGACCCCAACTTAAAAAACAAAACTAAACAAGATCATGGGCTATAAAGGTATGGGCAAACACAGCTGCTTCTAATCCAATCATCGATACTAATAACTGAGAAACTTGGCCTCAGACAGGGAACACTTACGGCCAACTCATTAAGTTCATAGGAAGAGCTGTGTATGAGATTCCTGCTGACTTCAGAGTCCCTCAATGTAACTCTACCCCTTTCTGTATGACCTGCCATGTCTAAGGTGAGACTAGCTACTCCCACACCCCTGCCAGATCTAAACTGTCACATTCTCTCAGCTCTCCTACTCACATCCTCCCCTAAGCCAAAACATCAGCGTACTTCAATATCTGCCTGCAAAATAGGCCTTGGCTCTTCGCCACATTTCAAACTTGAAGACTTCCTCACTTTCTCGCTACTAACACCTAAGTTAGGTTTCCTCCTACTGTATCTCATACTTTACTTTTTTTTTTAATTTCTTAACATTTAGTACCATTTGAATGATTTTGCTTATGTGCTGTTTTTTTATATTTTCCCATGAATTATTGATACAAATCCCACGAGGGGAAAAAAAACATAAAATACAAGCATTAACCACTGTAATGGTGGCCCTGGAATCTAGTATACTGGTTCAGTAAAGAATTCTAGATGGAAGAAAAGAAGGAGAAAGAGGGAAAAGAAGAAAAGAAGGAAAAGGAAATGAGGAAGAAGAGAGGAGAAAAGGTGAGGGTTCTTTTTAAAAAAAAATGAAAATGGTATCCTGTTGTCTTCCTGAGGCTTCATAACAAGGCTAGATCAAAGGTAAAGCCAGAATTTGTCCTAGGCAGCACTGGTATCTAGGCAACAGTGGTACCTAGGTCTCCTAATGGATATGCTAATCATGGTCACTCATGCTATGCCAGCACAGAGAGGAATTAAGGGCATTTTGGCCCCTTCCCCAGGACAATTTGTTGTCCCCATGGTAACAGTCTCCTGGCGTAACAAAAACTAACTCTGTTTTGCTCCAGATAGGGTGACCAGTTCCAACAGCACTGGCTGCAGAAAGCTGCAGGTTCAAAATGGACATGGACTTTCTCTTGACTCACTTCTAGCTCTCCCTCCATCTGCAGCTCAAGCCATGTGTCTGTCAAATGTGGACACAAAGTTTGTTTTGTTATCAGAATAACAGCAGGGAATGAGGAAGGCAGTGAGTGGTAAGAAGATGCAAAGATCTCATGGTATGGTCCGTGACCATCAGAACAAACACAACACTCCTACAACATGAAGCCGTTCCCCCTTTGTCCTGCTCTCTACCCTACCAGGCTGTATTAGTTACTTTCCTCTCTGTTGCAACAAAATACCTGACAAATGCAGCTTAAGAAAGGAAGCATTTTATTTTGCTCACTGCTTGAGGGTACAGTCCATCTCAGAGCAGAAGGCAGGACAGCAGGAAGTCATAGGAGACAGCTGGTGTCCTTGTGTCAAGTCAGGAGGAAGAGAGACATGAGTGGTGGTGGTTAACTCATATCCTCCATTAAAAAAATTGCATTTTAATTTGTGTGTATGCACCCCACACACACACACACACACATATACACACACACACCTGTGCAGTACAGGAGAAGGCCAAAGAGGACACTGGAATCCCTAGAGGTGGTTATAAGCTGCCTGACACAAGCGCTAGAAATCAAAATCTACTCCTCTGCAAGAGCACTATGTGCTCTTAGCCTGTAGCCCATATTTCTCCAGTCCTCTATTCTTTTAATTTAGCCCAGAACCCAAGCCACGGAATGGCACTGCCTACAGTTAGGGTTAGTCTTCCCACCTCAACTGATAACAATATAGAAGCTCCCTCACAGACATGCCCAGAGCTTTGTCTTCTGGGTGAATCTAGGTCTCATTGAGTTGCTGATCAGTATTAGTGTTCACACTTGCCCAGTGTCTTCTTTGTATAACAATAATGGTGGAGAAGGGAGAGCTGGGAGATGATAGTCACCACCCACCCATGACCTTCAGAATGTAAGTCTCTTTACAGAGTGTAATTCACAACTTCACTCTTCCCTTAAGAGGTCTTTTAATTACCATTATAGACATGAAAATCAAGGCTGGGGTGGGTCAGATAAACACTTTTCAACATAGTAAGTAAATAGTGAGATGGGGTTCAGATACAGGCTACCTGACCCCAGAGCTCCATAGTTCAGACCAAGCCACACTCTTTCCCTGGTGTGGTAGTTTAAATAAGAACCCCCGCCCCATAAACTGAGAGATTTGTCCACTTGGTCCCCATGTGTGGCACGATTTGGTTAGATGGTGAAGCCTTGTGGGAGGAAGTACATCACTGGCTTGGGCTTTCAGAGCTACACCCAAATTCCAGGCTGATCCCTCAGCTTCCCTCTCAGTTTCCTGCTCCTGCCCCATGCCCGCCTCTTGCTGCCATTCCTCCCACCATGGTAGTCCTCTGGAAAGGTAAGCCAAAGTAAACTGCTCCTCCTACCAGTTGCTTTTGACCATGGTGTTTTATCATAGCAATAAAAGGTAACTAAGACACTTGGGTTAGTGGGAATTCTCTTTGGATATTTGTCTGTCTGCCCACAGTGCAATGAACAGGCCTGTTCATACACAGTTGTTTTTAATTTTGATAAAAGGTGAGAAGCTGGAAGCAATCCCACTAAAATCAGGGACTAGACAAGGCTGTCCACTTTCTCCCTACCTATTCAACATTGTACTTGAAGTCCTAGCCAGAGCAATTCGACAACAAAAGAAGATCAAGGGGATACAAATTGGAAAGGAAGAAGTCAAAATATCACTTTTTGCAGATGATATGATAGTATATATATATATATATATATATATGTGATGCTAAAATTCCACCAAAGAACTCCTAAACCTGATAAACAGCTTCAGTGAAGTAGCTGGATATAAAATTAACTCAAACAAGTCAATGGCCTTTCTCTACACAAAGGATAAACAGGATGAGAAAGAAATTAGGGAAACAACACCCTTCACAATAGCCACAAATAATATAAAATACCTTGGTGTGACTCTAACTAAGGAAGTGAAAGATCTGTATGATAAGACCTTCAGGTCTCTGAAGAAGATCTCAGAAGATGGAAAAATCTCCCATGCTCATAGGTTGGCAAGATCAATATAGTAAAAATGGCTACTTTGCCAAAAGCAATCCACAGATTCAATGCAATCCCCATCAAAATTCCAACTCAATTCTTCAACTAATTAGAAAGGGCAATCTGCAAATTCATCTGGAATAACAAAAAACCTAGGATAGCAAAAACTCTTCTCAAGGATAAAAGAACCTCTGGTGGAATCACCATGCCTGACCTAAAGCTGTACTACAGAGCAATTGTGATAAAAACTGCATGGTACTGGTATATCGACAGACAAGTAGACCAATGGAATAGAACTGAAGACCCCAGAAATGAACCCACACACCTATGGTCACTTGATCTTTGACAAGAGAGCTAAAACCATCCAGTGGAAAAAAGACAGCATTTTCAACAAATGGTGCTGGCACAACTGGTGGTTATCATGTAGAAGAATGCGAATTGATCCATTCCTCTCTCCTTGTACTAAGGTCAAATCTAAGTGGATCAAGGAACTCCACATAAAACGAGAGACAGTGAAACTTACAGAGGAATAAGTGGGGAAAAGTCTTGAAGATACGGGCACAGGGGAAAAATTCCTGAATAGAACAGCAATGGCTTGTGCTGTAAGATCGAGAATTGACAAGTGGGACCTAATAAAATTGCAAAGCTTCTGCAAGGCAAAAGACACTGTCAATAAGACAAAAAGGCCACCAACAGAATGGGAAAGGATCTTTACCAACCCTAAATCAGATAGGGGACTAATATCCAATATATATAAAGAACTCAAGAAGGTGGACTCCAGAAAATCAAATAACCCCATTAAAAATGGGGCTCAGAACTAAACAAAGAATTCTCACTGAGGAATCCTGAATGACTGAGAAGCACCTGAAAAATGCTCAGCATCCTTAATCATCAGGGAAATGCAAATCAAAACAACCCTGAGATTCCACCTCACACCAGTCAGAATGGCTAAGATAAAAAATTCAGGTGACAGCAGATGCTGGTGAGGATGTGGAGAAAGAGGAACACTCCTCCATTGTTGGTGGGATTGCAAGCTTGTACAACCACCCTGGAAATCAGTCTGGTGGTTCCTCAGAAAATTGGATATAGTACTACCGAAGGATCCTGCAATACCTCTCCTGGGCATATATCCAGAAGATGTTCCAACTGGTAAGAAGGACACATGTTCCACTATGTTCATAGCAGCTTAATTTATAATAGCCAGAAGCTGGAAAGAACCCAGATGTCCCTCAACAGAGGAATGGATACAGAAAATGTGGTACATTTACACAATGGAGTACTACTCAGCTATTAAGAAGAATGAATTTATGAAATTCCTAGGCAAATGGATGGACCTGGAGGGCATCATCCTGAGTGAGGTAACCCAATCACAAAAGAACTCACATGATATGTACTCACTGATAAGTGGATATTAGATACAAGATACAATTTGCAAAACACATGAAACTCAAGAAGAACGAAGACCAAAGTGTGGACACTTTGCCCCTTCTTAGAATTGGGAACAAAACACCCATGGAAGGAGTTACAGAGACCAAGTTTGGAGCTGAGAGGAAAGGATGGACTGCCATACCTGGGGATCCATCCCACAATCAGCCTCCAAGCGCTGACACCATTGCACACACCAACAATATTTTGCTGAAAGGACCCTGATATAGCTGTCTCTTGTGAGACAATGCCGGGGCTTGGCAAACATAGAAGTGGATGCTCAGAGTCAGCTATTGGATGGATCACAGGGCCCCCAATGGAGGAGCTAGAGAACGTACCCAAGGAGCTAAAGGGGTTGGCAACCCCTTTATAGGTGAAAATAGGTGGAAAAGAACAACAATATGAACTAATCAGTACCCCCTGAGTTCGTGTCTCTAGGTGCATATGTATCAGAAGTTTGTCTAGTAGGCCATCATTGGGAAGAGAGGCCCCTTGGTCTAGCAAACTTTATATGCCTCAGTACAGAGAACGCCAGGGCCAATAAGTGGGAGTGGGTGGGTAGGGGAGGGGGGAGTGTCTGGGGGACTTTTGGGATAGCATTGGAAATGTAAATGAAGAAAATACCTAATTAAAAAAAATTATTAAAAAAAAAAAAGGAAAAGCCAGGCGTGATGATGTATGCTTGTAACTGCTGCATTGGGAAACAGACACAGGAGGATCCCTATGGATTAATGACTTCCTAACAACCTAGGCTACATGGCAAGCTCCAGGCCAGTGAGAGACCCTATCTTAGGAAATGAGGGGGACTATTCCTGAGGAGTGACCTGAGGTTGACCTCTGATTTACATATACATGAACATGCTTACATATGTGCACACACACACACACACACCTTACTTCCTGGACTAGGACAAGATTCTTTTCAGTCACAGCTTCAGAAACTGCAGCTCTTCTTTTGCTCCAAGTTCCAGCTTAGCATTTCCACCTGTCTCCCTAGGGAACCACCTGCTAACTGCCTAATTGAAGGGCACAGAGCTGGGGAGCAGGAAGCTCTCTCCCCAGGGGAGCCATGGCACCAGCGACTGAAGACGCACAGGAATGTTAATGCCTACCAAAAGCTGTCCAGATCTCTGCTGATACATCAGACCTTTCAGGACCAAGGGGGCGGGGACAGTGCTTCAGGCTGCTGTACTCACACCAGAAGATTCCGACAGAGCTAGGACCCACAAACAAGAGGGAAATGCAGTGCTTGTTTTTCTGAGTCTAGATTCTTTCACACAGTGTAATATTTTCTAGCTCTATCTACCTACCCACAAATTTCATCATTTTATTTTCTTTGCAGTGGAACGGAATAGGATTCCGCTGTACACATGAGCCATATATTCATCATCCATTCATCAGTTGAAGACTATTTGGGTTGCTTCTGTGTCCTAGCCATTTCGAGTAGAGCAGCAAGGAACATGAGTGAGCAAGAGTCTGTAGAGTAGGGTGTCAAGTTTCTGGAGCATGTGCCAAGGAGTGGCTCGGTCATAGAGCAATCAATAGTCCTAGCTAGCTATAAAGTCTGCAAGCCACAGCAACGGCCAGCACGGCAAGGTATACCCAATGGTACAATAATTGCACTTAAGTCTGGGAATAACTAATAGCTGTCTAATTGGACTTGAAGGTCCACTTAAGAATAGAAAATTCATGCCTGGTGCTGGAAACCTAGTTACCTACCTGGCTGGTGATGTCTTGGACCATAGAGAACTACTGCCACAGTTTCAAACCAGTATAATTTCCAACCACAGTCTCCTTAACCTCATGCACACAGATAAATGTTGCTCTCACCTCTCATCCAAGAAGTTTCCTTGAAACTAAACTGGTCAAAATGAAAAGAACAGCAGATCACAGGGTGCCTAGACCCAGTAGATACATCTACAGCACAACTCCTACCCCTATGGCTCAGGGAACATTGTGGAACACTGCTGAGGGGGCAGAAAAAGTGTCCGAGACAGAGGACTAGGACATAGACTGATGTCCTGATAGTGCCTTCTATATAGAACAGGAAAGGAGCACCCCTGAAATTTCAACAACATGATTGCCAAAACAAGACCTTCACTATGACAACTCCAGTTGATATGCCAGTGCAGATTTAAAAAAAAAATACCATAAGGCCACACCCTTAGATGGAGAGCTATCAGTATCTTTAGAGAGGGATGAGGCCTTAAGGGGTTAACAAATTTCAAGTGTTAATCCCTAAAATACAACACTAACTAAACTCAACATATGTATGCATATGTGTGTGTTTATATATATATATATATATATATATATATATATATATATATATATACACATATACATATATACACACATATATATACATATACAAATATATACACATATATATACATATACACACACACATATATATATATAATACATCAATATTAAAGAAGATGAAGTAATTTTGAAAGGGAGTCAAGGGAACTCAGGAGGAGTTAGAGAAGGAAAGGATGAGTGGAAATGATATAAATATGGTATTCATGTATGAAATTCTTTTTGGAAATGAATAAAATTAGGGTAGAGGTGAAAGAAAGATGATTTGGGGTTAAGAACATAAAACTGGGGAATCCCATGGAACTAGAGATAGAGGAAAAGCTCTGGTCTCTACTCCCAAGGCCACACTGCCTGTGGGGAGTGAGGGCAAATTGATGCTTCTACAAGCCATGGTTGCTGCTGTCTGCCTGAACTATAGCCCAACCCGACCCATGGGATGGGCACAAAACAGGAGGTAAAGGACAAAGGGCAAAGGGCAGCTCACCACAGTCACAAGTATAGTCAGCCAGCCTGAAGCACTAAACACGCAGGCTCTCAGAGGATCTTCTACTTAGACCTCCCAAACTTCCATTCCAAATTGGAACACTGAGGAGCAAAGACATTCAGGATTTCACAGATGTCGTGGGGTGAGTTTGTGGCAGACTCAGACATAGCAGCTGCTTTCTCAGCCACTTAGCTACCTTCTCGAGCACTCAGGCTGGTATTCTTTCTTTTTTTTTTTTTTAAAGGATGGGCCAGAGCCTTGAAACAATTGTCAAGTGTGACAATTTTAAAAATTAAGATTAAAACGCTTCTGAGATCAAATAAATCAATGGAAAAAATGAGATTTGATTTGAACAAAATTGATTTTTGCGTTATCTTTTCTCACATACGTTTACTGTATAAGTCAAGAGGAACTCGTGGTGATAGTACTGTGTCTAATGTTCCCATAATTCCAAGGTAGCTAGCATGACAAGCAATTGTGAAGTGAATACATTAATTTTATCCTTGAATGGAAGCAACACGAGGCGTAGTAGTTGTTGAGCAGGAGCCCTGATGAACAGATCTGGTACCTGGAGCTTTAGGGAAGCTTATCAGAAGGATTGAGGTCATAGGCCCACAGAGAGAGAGCTCATAACAAGGGGGAGGGTACCTTGGTTACGACCCAACTACACTCCTAATTCCGATCCACTAACCTCAAGTCCTTGTACTTTCTTTTCTTTTCTTTTTTTCCCCCGAGACAGGATTCCTCTATTTAGCCCTGGCTATACAGTTCGAGGCTGGCCTCGAACTCAGAAATCCGACTGCCTCAGCCTTCCAAGTGCTGGGATTAAAGGCGTGCGCCACCACGCCCAGTTTAAGTCCTTGCACTTTCATGAAAACATCTGTGTTAGGACTACAGATGTGATCTTCTCACTTTGGCTCGTTCCCTCTCCTTTCTTTCTTTGTAGCTGCAAGCCAGGCATGTTACCATTTCCTCAAAATTCTTTCTTTCTATCACCTGCCCTTTCTGTATACATTTTAACAGAGAAAATTTTATAGTACTGTCACTAATGGAAAAACAGCCTTCCTTCCATTAGCCAAATGCCACTGTAAACACATGCGTACTTGGTTAAATGTTTAATGGGAGTGGGATGGGCTAGAAAGATGGCTTAATGATTAAGAGCTTGTACTGACTGGCCCACTGAGTCTGGATCCCACTACCATCCCCAGGGGACTCACAATCACCTGTAACTCTAACTCCATGGGGATCCCAATTCCTCTGGCCTTCGGGGGCTTTTGCATTCCCATCAGATCTTGTCTGGAGGGTAAGTATGTCATTGTCTGAGTTGCCTCCCAGCTTCTCCCTGACCCCTGTTCTCAGGGTTTCAAGCAGCTGGTGTAGCAAGGAAGGTTGTAGAATCAAGAGAATGCCTGTGCAAAGCTCAAGAGCCAGCTCAGGACTCAGTCAGTGATCACAGACTTCTGGTATCAGGTTTGTAATGATCTCTGTAATCAAAGAGGGAATAGCCCTAGGTGTGAAGGAACTTGCCTGGTCTGCCCCCTCTAGCTATTATCTGAGTCTGGGTCAGAGCTCACACCTGCACATACCGATTATACAATATTCCCACACAAATTAATATTTTTCTGAAAGGCAGAAACCACAAACCTGAACTGCTACTGACAAAAGCTTTCCATTCATTGGCTTATTATGACCTGAATTCCTGGGACCTCAATCATCACTCCTTCCTCCCTAAAACCCTTCCTACGGGACTGGAACCTTGTGGCATCCTGTGCGTGCAGGGATCTGAGATGCGGTACACATGAGTCCTGGCAGTGTCCCATCCCTGGCCCTGGGGCTGCTGGGTTGCCTAAAAACAGGAGAGGGAAAGACTGGGGAGGTAACTTAGTCAATGTTGCACTTACTGTACAAACACAAGGGCCTGAGTTTGAGCCTTAAGACACACATTTTAAAAGCAAACTGTGCAATCCTATCCCTGGGGAGGTGGAGACAGGCAGATTCCCAGAACTCCCTAGCTTCTTTAGTGAGCACCAATGAGAGATACTGTCTCCGAAGCACAAGCTGGATGACACCTGAGGAGTAATACCTGAAGGTGACCCCCACCTCCACACACACGCCACACACGCCACACATGCACACACATGCACACGCACAAACACACAAGTGCAATGCTTGCAAAGGCACACAAAATAGAGCAGAGGAGAGCATCACTGGGGGTTATTTTCTACCATTCATTTGGAATAAGCTTGGATTGGCTCTTTCAGGGTACCTGAAAGGGAGGGTGTGTCTCAGAGGTGGGTCGTAGGGGCTGTATCCTGATCCTGCTTGCAGTCTCTTCATTTTCCTCTCTCTGTCTGCTTCCTGATTGCTCACATGGTATAACCAGCTACCTCATGCTTCCAGCACTACCCAAGCCACAAGATGTTCTCGAGAACATATCTTCTGCACTATGATGGACTGTCTGTTCTCAAACCATAGGCAAGACGATATAAGGCTTTCCTTCGTTAAGTTGTGGTTATTTTGTCACAGTGACCTAAAATGAATAACAGATCATCTGACTGTCATCCAATTAGCCCACCCAACCCCAGGCTGCCCTGGGAATGGCTATATGGTGAAGTGTTTGCTAGGCCAGAAACCTGAAACCCTGGAGCAAGAGCACAAATCCTAGTCGCCTGCATTCCAGTCCCTACAGCTTCCCTCTGACCCGACTTTCTAGTTTATATGCACGTCTCCTCCTCTAAAACACAGCTCAAACATCCTCAACTACACTCTCCTTTCTCCACACTGCCCCAGATCCCAGCTTCCTTCAGGTCTGACAGAGGCATCCCTGGCCATTTCCAGCCCAGACACAAAGCAAAAGGACTCCAGGGAGACACAGGGAGTGAGTGAGAGCCAGAACTACTGTCTGTATCCAAGTCACTGGGGGGAAGCATTTCAAAGAGTGGCCTGGTGAGAGGGGGAAGATGCTCTGCCTCCAAAGGAGCAGAAAATAAAACAAAACAAAAACAAAAAAAAACAAACAAATACTCAAGCTGTGAGGACAGCTGCAGTCTTCTCCACTCTCACTCACCATGGGAGCTTTTGCCAAGTCAAGGGAACCTTACAGACAGTCCTGGACTGCCCAGCATCTGTGTTCTAAAGGGTCATGGTTCATTTCTGTGACTGTCTTCAATTTGTGTGGCCAATCTTTATTCGAGCTCCAGAACTTTCTCCTCATCACACATCTTTGTAAGATCCAAAGTTATTGAAGAGTTTTCTCAAGTTGGTTTAGCAGGAACCTCCCTTGCATCGATATCTGATCAGGTTCCTTCCTCTCCTTATCCCCCAGGCAAAGCTGTACCCCGGGGTACCCTGGCCCATCTCCAGCTTAGCAGAAACCTCCCTACCCTTAAGGTTTTTTGCCTTAGTCACTTTCCATCCAAAAATCCCACCCTACTCCTTGACTATAAATTCCCATTTGTCCAGAATGGGCCCCACCTTGTCTACCCAATTCAAAACCCACCTTTCTGTGTCTACCATGAAAACACTGAATAGACTTGGAAAAACTATCTCCTTTGGAAGCTATAGAAACCCAGGGATTTTCCAGGGAGGCCAACCAAATAGATTTCTCCCCAGCATCTGGGCTGCCTGGACCTTCTTAAAGCAAGGCAAGAGAAGGGGACATGCTGGGAGAGGAGAGTGACCTCAATGATAGATGAGAACAGCACTCTTTTGAAGTTAGGGATTAGCACAACTCAAAACTGCAAGATGCTTTGACTTCAAAGGAAAGGTAGAAAACAAGTTCCAGGAAAGGTGTTGGGGGGGGGGGGATTTTGATCTGGGCACCTGAGAGTTGCCAGTGCTTGCCTCCTGTGTGACTAAGATCAAAGCCTTGTTTTGGGTTCCCCATCTGTGGAATGAGGGGTCCTGGCACCACAGAGCATCCCTCCAGATTTGCAGTTCCTGTGCTGAGCTGCAATTTACATCCTGGACCAATGTCCTTGCTCCTCCAGAGAGAATGTGCCAAGCCAGCCAGCCAGCAATATGCCACGGGAGCTGGTGCATCGTGATTTACAGCCAGGCTGCCTCTATCCCGTCGGAACGTTCGGAATGAGTTCACCAGCCACAATCTTAGTGTCATCATTATTGGCCTCATGGGAGACATTTATTTCTTCCCTGCCCTTCAAATCTCAGTACAAGGTGAAAAGCTCTGTGGCTCTCACCACTTTCCCTTTGTCATGCAAGATCTGCATCTCAGAACCCAGGGACACATGCATAACAAGGGCTGAGTTCAGACAGAGCAGATAAGCCCAGTCCCAGACACAGTACCAGTGCAACCCCCCCCCCATTCCCTCCACAAGTTTACTGTAAGCCTGCTGTGCACCCTTCTTGCTCCTCTAGGTTCACCTTGGCTCCCTCTACCTTCCATACCCCACCCCCAGCCCCCCAACCACACTAACATCCAGTGCCTTCTCTGCTTCACACTTTTTCTACTGACAGCTTCTTCCCTAAGAAACTTCCCTAATGAGCTCTTCGAACCAATTGTCCCTCCCTGTTCTCTGCTCCCAGGATGAGGCACCATCACTTTGTGCCCATCTCTTCCGGTCTTGATTTAAAAACAGTGAAGTGTGCATGCTCCTTTCATCTGAGCACAGTGAGCTCACTGAGGATAGCATCTTTGTCTTGCCCTCCATAGCCCTCATGCACACTCCTGGCCCCCAACCCTCAGTTTTCTCATCTGCAGAAAGGCAAGCACACAAAATCCAAATGACAGCTGCTGTCGGCTAATATTTTGGAGACATTTTGTTTGCTATAGTGTCAGCAGTTGGCCCAGCTCAATCCCACTTCTAGACCAGCATTCTTAATATTCGTATAATAATTGGTGACTTGACCCTGAGTTACAATAGCCTCTATCCTCGGATGCGTAATATTCATTTCGCACAGTAAAAGGAATAAGAGCCTCAGAGAGGAGTATCCTGTCAGAGCCGTGCAGGCTTGTTGGCACAGAATGGCAGACAGAGACAGAGGTCAGGTAGAAAATGAGGACTAATCAGGCCTCGTGGCTTCTTCTCTGTAGTAAGTACCTTCATTCAGGCACAAGGTGGGAAGACAAAGCCTGGGGTCTTCATGATCACAAGAAGAAAAGCAAGGTCCTAACTGATTCAAAATACTTATTAAAAAAACACTAAGAATTTCTTCTTTTACATAATTGAGATATACATCATTTCAGATGTGGATAATGAAGCCGAGACAGGCAATCTATCTTAAATGATAGAGGCTTTAAAGTCCTGGTTAGTTGTATTTAAAATTATCTCTAGAAGTGGGATAAATTGGTTGTGGAAGAAATAAGCTTTCATGAGCACCAGAAGACATACATACATACATACATACAGACAGACAGACAGACACACACACACACACACACACACACACACACACACACACACACTTGTGACAGGGATGCTGAGTCAGCAGACCAAATTTGGAAGCAAATGACTCAAGGGCTATGCAGTAGTTTGATTTCAACTCCGTGTTGGTCTCCACAGTGCTGGGAACAGAACCAGAGGCCTTGTGTTTGCCCTAGCACCACTGAGCCACATTTCAGCTCCTGGGTGGTTTTATTTCAATGGTTCAATAGGGGTAAAGAACAGGTATGATGACAAAGACTCAATTGTCACTGCTAATGGACACCACCGCCCCTGTTGACATTGACAAGATGGCTGGCCTTCACTGGTTTCACGTTTGACAATAGCAACTTTGGGTACTCATAACTTCATCCAAATTCTCTGTTAACCCTCAGTTAAGCCTAAGGAGTCAGCATTGCTTTATGGCCTCCATTTAGCAATTGAGGAAACAGAGGCAGAAAACTCTTCCCAAATTACACAGCCACATAAAAAGCAGCAAGGTGGGACTTTCTCTCTGTAGAGCACATCCCCCTAACAACACCGTTCTGGGAGTCAACATTACAGAGGCAACATCAGACTGCATGTTCAATTGGGTCCCACAATGCAGCAAAGAGAGAGAAAGTTCCAGAAGCTACCTTGAACACAGGCTGAGTCCTGATCGCCCATGTGTAATGCACACAGGCACAGCACTCATGCCACTCTACTGTGATGGACATTGTAAGAGTTCACTTGAACTCTGTTTTACTCTTGCCTGGGAAAGTAGATACATCGCACCTGACCCTGCCCTCCGCATACAACCTTAGGGTTAAAGGCAAAGCCATGTAGACAGGCTCTATAATCAGTGCTGGGCATTCTTAGCAGCTCACCTGTGTCTAGTTGTCAGGCTGTCCGTCTTCCATATACCCACCTCCCAGGAAACAGCAGATAAAGTGTCCCTGATAAAAATTCAAGCAAAACAAAATTCAAAATTTGCCAAGGTTCTTCTTCAAACCAAGTGGTTTTAAGCCACAGGTCAAATAAAGAGAGGCAAGGTGTCCACAAAGAACCTGACAGAGACCTGAGAAATCTTTTATTTCACCTCTAAAGGGCCTGGGAAGTGAAAGAAAAACTATGGCCCCCAAAATGGCTTGTCTGACATGACATGCAGCAGAGCTTGCTTCCTAATCACGAGAGGTACACAGCCATTCACTGACAGAATGCTGCTCTGAACATCACCATAACACCCTGGAAATAAATAAGCAGGCCGCACTCTCCTCTTCAGGCCTGTAAAGGAGAAGGCTGCTATCTGAAGAAACACCATCAGTTGTGAGAAATGCTCCCTAATTCAGAATCATGCCCATACTTAACTTTTCTAGGTGTCAATAAATTTTTATTAAAAGATAAAAACTATCTTTACAAAAAAAGCCACTCTACTCTGCTGGTTTTGCGATTAAGTGTCGGGAAGTCCTGATTTCCCGGGTGGGTTCAAACCATGAATCTGCCAGAGGGGCCTTTTAGTTCGATACTGGGCTCCTTCGGGAGACACCAGAAAAAGCATCTTGAAGGTTCTACTGCCTCTTGCCATGTGACCTCTGGGACATCCTCACCCCACCCCCCACCCCCAGAACTCACCTTGCCCCTGTAGGCGAACATCAGTGGGAAGGGAAATGGGCCTGAGAAAATGGGATCCCTTGAAGCAAAGCCTAGAGCTGTGTTCTAAACAGTGGACGAGGTACAGTGGAGACTGGCTGGAAACCAATATAATTAAACATAAGCTATTTCTAGCTTCCCTTTATGGTATTAACCCCACACTGACTCCACGAGGCAGCAAGAAGCAAATCCAGCTTGCTCAGGCTTTTATATATATATATATATATATATATATATATATATATATATTCCTAAGCAAGATAAAACCTTCATTTCTTTGTGCTTGATTTTTACAGATAGTAACAAAATGGGTCACACTTGTGAAAATATTTAAGAGTAATACAAGTTTGCTAGAAGGTCTGTCACAGTTTTTCTTTTTTTTTTTTTTTTTTTTTTTTTTTCGAGACAGGGTTTCTCTGTATAGCCCTGGCTGTCCTGGAACTCACTTTGTAGACCAGGCTGGCCTCGAACTCAGAAATCCGCCTGCCTCTGCCACCCAAGTGCTGGGATTAAAGGCGTGCGCCACCATGCCCGGCCTTCACAGTTTTTCAACAAACTACTCTCCAGTGCCCTATGGTTGCCCTGTCTCCGGGTTGTTAAGTGAGAAATCTATTTATTTTATTTAAAACAATTTTATTAAATTGATTATATATGTATGTAGGTACATAAAATAAATGGAGATCAACGGACACTGCAATGAAGTCAACCCTGTCCTACCACCATGTGGATGGGGTATTAAACTCTGGTCATCAGGCTTGGCAGCAAGCACCTATATACACTGAGCCATCTTGCTGGCCCTGAGAAATCGGCTAGTTGCTTTTAACTCAACACTTTTCCAACTTAGGTCACAGAATCATTCAGTATCTTGGCTACTTGGAAATTTTACCTTACAGCTACTTTGCATTCTTTTTGCATATAATGCTAGTGCTTATTACCCTATCATCAGACTAACCAACTAAAACACTGATGTGCTTCAACAGGGTGTGTTTCACAAAAGGAGTCAACACAGTGTGAATATTTTCTTCCAAAGACCATTTCACTCCCCTAAACAACTTTGAAGTAGCACGGCTTAGGGCCACTCCTTTCCTCGCCCCCTTTCACTCCGTTAGCTTTTGAAGCATGTTTCCGTGAAAATCTTAGTCAAAATTACAAGCTGATTTCATTGCCACATCCGACACTCCGTGGACTACTTTTCTACTTTGGTTGCCTTCCAGCACCCATGTACTGTGTGTTCTGGTCACTCATCTGTTCATTTCTTCTCCTCCCCTGTCTCCATCATCAGAGAGCCTGCCTGAAGACAGAACAGTCTGCCTGTCTTATCCTCTGCTTTTCACCAGTGCCAAGTCCTGCACTGGGCTGCAATGCTAAGCTTAGCCATTCTCAAAACATATGCAGAATGAGTGAGAATATGATCAGGCCCACCAGCATCTCAGAGGTCAGACAGAATGTAGCCAACAGGACTGGGCTGTAGGTACTTTGCCTCATTTAGGAAAGACCAACAGATCCATTCCATCATGGTTTGGCTAGGGGCTGCCTAGAGCACTCTGTAAAAAGTATAGGACTATGGGAATCGGGGATAAACTAGATTAGTAATGTCTGCCCCGGAGCATCAAAAGTGCTTCCAGGAACAGTGGATGTTTGATTTAGGATAAATCTTTATTTATTTATGGCTTTCAGATGGAGATCTCACTGTGTAGGCCAGGCTGGACTTTAATGTGAGCCAATTCCCCTATATCGGCTTCTCAAGTGATGGGATTACAAGCGTGAGCTACTATGCCAAGTTTAAGTACTTAATGTAATAAATCTTGTTCTTATCATACAAGTAAGACTAAATGAGTTTTTATGGAGCATATCTTAGCACTTAGGAGGTAGAGACAAGAGGATTAGGAATTATCAGCCTGTTACATAGTGGAGTTTAAAGCTAGCCTGGGCTACATGGAACCCTGTCTCAAAAAACAAAACAACAACAAAATGAAAAGACCCCCTAAACCCACAGCTTTAGAATTTGTAGACAAAAGGCAAACCAGGGACTGAGTAAATTAAAAAGAAGAGGTAACAAGAAGAAGGAAGACCAAAGTGTGGATACTTTGTTCCTCCTTAGAATGGGGAACAAAATACCCATGGAGGGAGTTGCAGAGACAAAGTTTGGAGCTGAGACAGAAGGAAGGACCACCCAGAGACTGCCTCACCTGGAGATCCATCCCATAAACACAGACACTATTGCATATGATAGCAAGATTTTGCTGAAAGGACCTGGATATAGCTGTCTCCTGTGAGGCTCTGTCAGTACCTGGCAAATACAGAAGTGGATGCTCACAGTCATCAATTGGATGGAACACAGGGCCCCCAATGGAGGAGCCAGAGAAAGTACCTAAGGAGCTGAAGGGATCTGCAACCCTAAAGGTAGAACAACAATATGAACTAACCATTACCCCCAAAGCTTGTGTCTCTAGCTGCATATGTAGCAGAAGATGGTCTAGCCGAACATCAATGGGAGGAGAGGCCCTTGGACTTTTGAAGATCATATACCCTAGTACAGGGGAATGTCAGGGCCAGAAAGCAGGAGTGGGTGGGTAGGGGAGCAGGGTGGGGGGAGGGTATAGGGGGCTTTGGGGATAGCATTTGAAATGTAAATGAAGAAAATATCTAATAAAAAACAAGAAGAGGTAAGGTAAGAAAAAAGCATTTGTGTAGCACTGCAGAGCACCCACCCACTTCCTGTCATGGCACCAGTGAAGTGACTCCATGTAGTCTCCATTTCTGGACAAGCTCCTGTCTCAGATCATCCTCAGATCATTGGGCATCCTGAGGCCAGCCCTCACTTCCTGGCTGAGCACTCTGCAAGGCAGTCCTCCATCTGACTTTCAAGAGCTCACTTCAGAGCCTCCTTCCCTGGGAGACTCCCTTAGATCCAGGCAGGTTTAGTCCCCAAGCTGCTTCAGAAAACTGCTTCTGACCGCACCTGCCACCAGACAGGTACCAAAGGACAGCACTTTCAGTTGACACATACCAATTTAAACTCTCAAAATCCATGTTCTAGTAAATTCCAACAACGCTTTTCCTGAACAAAACAGTCACGATTTAAGGTAATGAAAAGTATAGAGCCCAGCCAGGAGCGTCCCAGGTGCTGGGCGCCTCCACCACTCTGTGACACTGAGTCGAATCTGTCCTAGGAGCTCCTGTAAGGTAATCACCCTCGTGTTGCCAACCTGGATCTCACCTGGGGCTGGAGTGATCCAACAGTCAAATCATGGCCGTCTCGGCCTCCTGCCCACTTGCTTGAAGCCCTCCCCTAGCAAGGTTGGAGGAGAGATCTTCATTAGAGCCTTCATTCCAGAGGCTGCAGAGCTCTGTGCAAATGACAGAGATTGCTCAGCAAACATGAGGGTCACCAGGCAGTCTAGATAAATAGCCACACGCCAAGGTTTCCATGACCCAGAAAACCCTAAGAAAATATGGTTCTACATAGGCGAAGAGGGGAAAAAAGTGATATCCTCCATTTAAAATAGCTGATGACTATTTTCCCCCTCCACTTGGGCAAAGTAATAGTTTGAGGATGAGCAGGGAATTGGGTTCTTTATAATTCCCTAAGGAGTCATCTCTGGGAGAGGCGTGAGCCAGGGAGAAGAATGGGCTGGATGGAAGGCTCTACCGCGTTGGGATCAGGCCAGCCAACAAGGAAGCACAGCCAGAGCTATTTTCAGTAGTCTTCCGCATCTGGTGATGAAGTCAGTCTCTGACACACTGGGTCTTGTGCTTCTAGAGCATGGGGCCCCGCCCCAGATAACCCATTCCTTCCTGCTGGCCAGTGTTCTATTTCACAGTGTGTGTTATTTCTTTAGTAAGACCATGCACCCTTATGCTCCTACTTTTAGACGGTGATGCCACATGCCCCAGGTTCTCCTTGTACCCCCTATATCCTGCCACTAACACATCTTTCTGGTCTGGTTCTCATCTTCCCAACACGGCTGTGGAATCTCAATACAGTTTTCTGCTTCCTTCACAAACCCTTCCCTGCTCTGCATATCATGGTTTTTTTTGTCCTGTCAGCAGAAATTTTAACAATTACATAATAAATAAAGCTATGTGCCCAGCATTGACTGAAACTGTTGTGTGAGAATTCCTCTTTAGACCATGGTCATGAATGATGGTGCTCACAGAGTGTACCTAAGGTCCTTGGTAACCAACATCAAGAGTTCAGTTTGACTAATTCAAGGCCAAGTGAAGATGACACATTGTAACTACAACCCAAATGACTGCTAGGTCTTAGACATGGAGTTCCTGAAAGATGCCAGAGTGAGCAAGAAGTCATCACAAGGCAGGATGATGAATGGTTCCTTCTTGCTTCTTCACATGTGTGAGAGATCTCCAAGAAGGAAAACACAGAACTCTCTACCACACAACTCATCAAAATCCATGGTTGTCTTGACTGCCTCAGGCAACCCTTCCATCCCTGGAAGGGAGTCACTCTCAAGGTAGTAGAGAAGAGTTGAGTTCTTTGAACTCCAGTTTGGCCGTCGGGATCTTTTTGCCCTTGATTGTTTTCTATACACAATAACAGTTTTTAATTCAGTTGTTTGATTTTCTGATGTTGGAGGTTTCTAAATCCTATTATTTCCTATGTCCACAGACAAGAGTTTACAAGTGTTCTCCCCTCTTATGTAGGCTATCTCTTCTCTGATAATTGTTTTCTTTGCTGAGTCAAAGCTTTTTGGTCTGATGTATCCAAGCCCTTTTTATAGCTGGTATTAAACTATTCATGAATAAAACTCTCAGGAGCTAAACACCTCCCATTAAACCCATTTCCCAACTGTTTGCATAAGGATTGAGTTCCCAATGCATGCTTTTTTGGAGACTAAAAGTCCAAAGTGCACTAGTTTGTAATTGTAATTCCACTACTAACATGCAATCATTAAAATGACAAGACCTAGAGAACATTCCAGCAAACATTAAACCTATTTAATAACTTCATCAAGGAAGTCTGAGGTTCAGAGAGATATTGCTAAACTTGTAGTGGTGGTTAGTTTTAATCATCAGCTCAACACAACTTAGAATCAACTGCAACTAACCTCAATGAGGGACTCCATTGGCCTATAGGCATGTAAGGGGCTTATCTTAATTGATTTGGAAAAACCCAAATTTAGCCTACTGTGGGCAGCACCATTCCCAAGGCTGGAAGTCCTGGACTGGACTGTATGTATAAAAGGAAAGAAATGGAGCTGAGCACAGCACACAGTGAAAAAGTGAGCATGTATAAATGTTTTCTCTCTCTCTCCCCCCCTCCCCCTCCCCCTCCCTCTTCCTCTTCAACCCACCCCTCCTCTGACCTTCCAGGTGTGTGACTAGTTACTTTAAGCTTCTGCCACTGTAAATTCCCTACTATGATGAACTATAATCTGGAACTGTAAATTTTCTCCCCAAAATTGCAGGATACTTTATCAGAGCAGCAGAAATGAAACTAAAATACTCTTGAATTCAATGCATCACAGCATTTCAAAGTATCCTCTACAGAATATTAAAAGGTATTGGTAAAAGGGGTTGGTGAGCCAAGTGGGCCTTAAAGACACTGATTAAACCAAACATTTTTACTAGAAGACTTCTCAGAACCTTTAATAAGCTTAGCAATCTCTTCCCTGAATCAGAGACAGAGAGAGAGAGAGAGAGAGAGAGAGAGAGAGAGAGAGAGAGAGAGAGAGAGAGAGAGAGAGAGAGAGAGAACACACATGTGTCCATGGAGATGATAGGTATTGGACACCCTGGAGCTGGAGTTAAAGGCAGTTATAAGCACCCATCATGGGTACTGGGAGCCAAACTTAAGTCTTCTGTAAGAACAGAGCTTACACTTTACCACTGAGATGTCAGCCCCCAACCCACACCCCATTAATACTATCTTATATAATGATAAAACATAATCCAAATAGGGCTGTTTTTTTCCTCCTTGCTTTCTAAATGAAGAGACACAGTCAAATAATTTCTTTTAAATAAATATAAATCATCGATGTCATGGCCAAAGCTTCTTTGTTCTCCCTTTGCATGGTCAGAAACAACCTACCAAGTCAAGGGCTTATCTGGAGTCAGATTTCTCTGTTACAAATCTGTGTCCTTCCCTTGGGTCCTTCCACACACCTTCCTGTGCCCTTATATATGGAGGTAGAGTTGGGACTTAGTTGTCTTCCCAAGCATCTTCACTGTGCTTGGACAAATTAGGCAACTACCAGCCTTCACCCACACAAGGTGTGCACGAACCACATGTCCCCATTTCTTGCCCAATGCTCTCTCCTGGGCATCCTTAGCCTCCACATATGGAGGGAGAACAAAGCTTTATTCTTGGCTGTTACAATAATCACCAAAGCCACCACCCTTCAGAGAGCAACATAAATTCCTATCAGGTCCACACTCTGTCACCATGTGTGTCAGAGCTGACTGCCCATTCTGCCACAGTCAATCCATGCCACTTTGGTCATGATGGAACAGCCTCGGGGAAAATCGTTGGCTCATTCAGCTTTGCTTCAGCTGCAAGGGAAACCTGCCAGACCTCATTCACCTCTTCTCCTCTCTCCCTCTCCGCTCTCCTGTCCGTGGCTTTCAGACAGCCTTCCCAGGGGAGCACTGTGTCTCCTGTGGTTGGACTCTGCATGCATATAGAAATACTATCTACATAATTTATCACTCCCAACATTTCCTCCTCTTTTCTAAAGGAGTATGGATTGCTATCTGTATCAGGGGAGCCGGGGAGAGTTTTACATATTGAATATGCTTTTGCATAAATATGTCATTTGCCAATCACTGAGCAAACTATTCTTTAACACCTCCATGCCATTGCTAAGGCAGTGTTCCCTGATTTAAAAGGACCTTCTCTCCTTACTTCCTTCTGACACTCACCCACCAAAAAAGGACTTTTCATTACTTCAGTTTTCCTGTGAGAATCCAATGTTCTCATAGGATATGGTCTAGGAGGTATGTATGGAATGCCTCCCATCTCAGGCTAAAATATGTGTTCCATGCTTGGACACTTAGAACTAACTCCTATTTCTACAGTCATAAAGTTTGGTTCAGAAATATATAGATGGCCTATTGAAGTTGATAACAATCAGCAATAAATTCTACTAACAGTATCTTTTTCATATGGAGATTTAAGGTGGTAGAATATAATCCCATCATTACAGAAACTTTCCCTGTCCCAGTGAACATGATACAACAAATGGAAAGGAAGGGATTCCAGAGAAGTGAGCATATTGTTCATGGTATTGTTTCATTTTTAGAATCTAGCCATGTTTGAAACTGGCACCATCCAGTAGCTTTTAGGATCTTTGATCTGAAAGATGTAGCATCAGTGGTGGTTGTGGTGGTGGTAGTGGAGATGATGATGGTGGGTGATGGTGATAATAGTGATAGTCTTGGTGATGACGGCAAAGGTGATGATGGTGATGGTGGATCATGTTGATGATAGTGATGATCTTGGTGATTACGGCAATGGTGATGATGATATGGTGGGTGATGGTGACTGGGGCAATGGTAATGTTGGTGATGGTGAGCGATAGTAATGTCCCTTACAGAGCTGCTCTATAACATGGAACCTGGCTTTACTCAGAGTGACAGCTGAGAAAAAGCATGAGGAGTCCAGTATACTTTATGTTTTAATGCCAGACAGCCTACACTTAAGAGAAGAGAGCTGGTGATACACACTGTCTTGGAAAGGAAGAGTCTTGAGATAATTTGAAGATCCTGTCTCAAACTGTAAGAATGTTGTCCATTACATTCAATAACCACAAGAAAATCCCTTCCAATTGCCCTACAAATGGATCTTAATCCTGCTCAGTGGCAGCCTGATTGTTTTTCTCTCAAAACACAACAAACCATGAAGCAGATCTCTTTGATCTCAGAAACTTAAAACCATATCTAAAGCCGCCTCCATCCAGGATAAAATATTCCACGGCACATGATTTATGTAGTATCTTCATCTCTAAATTTTCTGCCCTTGTCTCTAGTTTTCCTTTGACATTATTTCTTATTTTAAAATCTACTTCTCTTTGCTATAAGCTTTTCGTGCTAATGAGCTGCCTTCAGACCTTTTTATTTTTTTTAAGAACAAGTTATGTTCTAAACAAAATAAAGAAATAAGTAAGTACAAGCATACAAATGTATATATACACATTGAAAATAAGTCTCTTGATTTGCTCATCTATATCCCAAGAGTCAGTGCAACATTTTAAGAGAATCCAGGTCATTGTAGCTGAAGGAGCCTGCGGTAAGGAGGCTTTCAATGGCACTGAGAACACCCATGGATACCCATTTCCCACAGCAATGTGCCATGCTCAGTCACTAACCATTTCACTATTTCTTTATTTAACCCCCCGGACCCTCTTTAGAGTAGGTACTACCATGCTCTCCACTTGCTCAATAAGGATTATAAGGGTAGAAAACTGAAACCACAATCAACTTGAACCAAGATACCAGCCTACAGCAAAGATACACATTGCTGCCGCCGATAACGATGCTGCTGATGCTTATGCTGATGCTCTGGCCAAGTGGGAAAGTATGTTGCAACACATTATCAGCAAGGGAAAAGCTATGCCAGGGAGACAACCTAGTGGCATCTGCCACTTTACCAAGTTAACCAAGAAGATGCCGACCCAAACAGGGATGGAATAAGCAATGGTGACTGGTAAGATTATAGACTACGCAACCAGTGAACAAGATAAGAGAAACTGCATTTGTATGTTTCTGTCTTGTTAGTCTCTCTAATGCCATGAGGACAATTGTCTTATGATGTCTGAAAACAAAACTAGACAAAAAGAAGGTGCCTGTTATAGTCAATTAATTAATTCAACTGAGTAATTAAAGGAGTAGTCCTTTATAGATAGGCTCAGGGAAAAACATGTAGAGATGGGGGAATAAGGGGAGGAAAGAAAGGGATAGGGAGAAATGAGAAGTCTATGAAGGTCACTAGGGAGGAAAAGAGGGCTTCTCTAAGACCCTCCTTGTTTCATTTCCCCTTTCTAAGCCACCTCAAGCTAGTGGAATTTAGTGAGGTTGACTTCCAGACTAAGGCATCAGCTAAACTGTGTTTGCAGGTGAAAAGGCTCAATGCACATTAAAGTGTTAACTCTCTGGTGTGCCTTGTGGGCACTACCTCTCTGGTGGGCATTGGCATTGGACTAGAAAGTAATTCTGACTAGGTTTCACTTCACCATTAGAACCTCTCATAAGTGATAGATCCCAAAGCATAAATATCAGAACTGTTGAGAAGAGATCAATAGATTAGAGCTGGCCACTTTCAGAAGGAGCAAAGGTTGGAGAAGGAATGTAAATGAGATGAGGAAGCATAAACATGGGGCAGGCATCCATTGTCCATTCTGTCTGCTCTGGGGTCAGGATATGGAGAACATAGAAGGCCCTGCTGAGGTGTTGATGGATTGGAGGACATTGACTGGGGCATGATGCCAGCACATCAAAAGACAGTGAGAGTAGTCAGCACAATCAATGACAGGGCCCACTGCACACACTCAGTAGTGGGTCTCTAGAGCATCCTGTGTAGAAGAATTCAGAGGCCCCTCTGAGTTCAAAAGAGAGTGCTACTATCAGTTAGTAATAATTGCCATGGACACACAGAAGGAGCACAGGAAGAAGGCACAACATATGATTATATCATGACTGACAACTTTGCAATCCTATCATTAGTAGTACCCTTTCCAGCAGCTTCTTCTCACAAACCCCTGTCATTTACCATGTTCTGTTATTCCTGGAACCTGAGATGGGAACTTTCACAATTGCCTAAGACAGACATTGTGTCATAATTTCCTTTAGATAAAACTTTGCATCCTGGTTGGAAATTCATTAAGCTCAGGTTAAAAACAACTCAATAGTTTCAGGAAGTTCCTGAAGTTGACCAGATTCAGTAGGCCCCTCCTTACCCAAGTGTCTTTAAGTAGTAAGGGTGGAGAGACACTTTTAAATAAGCTCAGTTGCCTAGAGAACTCACAAACACGTTACCAACATAAGGCTTAGCTGCCTGGAAGTAGCTCAGACCATCTACAACCAACTGAGCTACCTGGAAGAGATGCTCTCCAACCTGCCAAGCTGTCTGCAGGCTCTGCAGTGTGTTCCAGGTTTTCGGCTTTTGTGAGCTGTCACCTGTTTGGAGGGTGGGCCTTGATAATGCAGCTGTCTTTGGGTCATTTCTGTTTCTGGAAGTAACACCAATAAATGTGGTATCATTACTTTGGTCTGTCATTTCCCTAACTGCCATGAGTAGATGTTTGCTCACATCTCTTCAGGAATAGTATCATGCAACAATAATGAAGTAATTCAAAATGTGTGTCTTTCTAAGTGCCCATCACAAGCATGTCTGAGTCATCTGCTGCTTATTGCCTACCTCCTTTCTGCTGTAGAAAAAAATGCTCAGCATTGGAATGACCTGCACCAGGAATGGCTCGAGGAAGCCATTTAGTCCCATGCAAATGTCTCCTTAATAGACAGAGAACCACACCACACCCTCTGGATCTGCTGTGTAAGACTGAACTGTCTCTAAATAGAACATGGCTTCGGGTTTTTCCATGGGGGACCTGCATCAGCAATTCCTTAAGTAAGCCAACGGGCAAAAGTGTCTTTCTCTCTAGCATTCTTTACCCCTAGAAAAATCACAGCTATGCAAAGAGAAGCAGGTTAAGATGGGGGTCACCACATGGAAGGTGAGAAAGAAACACGAAGTAGATGAGACCCTGGCCTCATCTCTCAGGCTCACAGTTGTTCTCCAGCCAGTGGCCTTGATACCCTGGACTGTGAGTATGCTCTCTGTTCACCCCCACCCCCCAGGGTGCTCCAAGCTTTTTCAACAGGGACAACTAAGTTTTGTTGAAGCTGAAAGTCATTCCCTCCAGGTAGTGTCTAAAGCCTAGCACCTCATTAGCATTATATCCTAGTGATCTTTTTCAGCCATCTACCCCTTAGGAGTGAAAGCAACAGCCAGCAGTTGAGGAGAGCTTGGTATACTCTGGGCACAGGTCACTTCACTAAGAAACAAGAATTCCATGGAGTCATGTTCTCATTTCTCAAATTCAGAGATGGGCTCAGAGAGCTGAGAGTCATCTACATAACACAGTAACACAGACCCTGAAGCTAATTAAGCAGCAGAGTCAAGCTTAAAACTGAGCCCTGGCTGCTCTTTCAGAGGAGTTGAGTTTGAATCCCAACACCCACATAGTGGTTCATACCTCCAGCTCCATGGGATCTAACACCATCTTCTCACCTCCTCTGGCACCAGGCACTGCACATACAAACATGCACACACACACACAGACGCACGCACAAACACACATACACATACATACATCTCTATATACATGCAAGAAATACTCATACATATATACTCATACATATAAAACAAAATATTTTTAAACTAAAGAACAAACAAACAAAAACAAACAAACAAACAAAATAAAACAAACAACAACAACAACAAAAAACAGATCCAGGCCATCAAGTTGGCTTCATGGTTTAAGGTGCAACCCAGAATGAAGTTTAAAATCAGAAGTTCAAGGAATAAACCTCAGTACTGCACAAGCCAAGTAAGGTAGTAAGTTTGTGACCCTAGCAGTTGGGAAGTAGAAGCATGAACATCAGAAGTTTAAGGTTATCCATAGCTACTGTTAGCTCAAGGCTAGCCTGGACTACATGATACCCTGTCATATATATATATATATCAAGAGAAGGGGCCAGGCAATGTCATCTGAACTATAGCTCTACTACCTGCACGTTGATTTCATCATAAGAAAATAGAAAATAACAGTTCTGACCTCAGCAGGTTGCCACAAAGATGAAATGAGATATTGCATAAGAAAACATTGTCTGGGCTGAAGAGATGGCTCAGTAGCTAAAAGTACCCACTGCTCTTGCAGAGGACCAATGTGTGGCTCCTAACATGCATGTTGAGCCATAAATACCTCCAGCTCCATGGGGTCTGAACTCCTTCTTCTTGACTCTATAGGCACCTATGTACATACACAAACACAAATATATACACACACATAAAAATAAGTATTTTTTAAAGTATCCTTTAAAAAAATAAACCTTTCAACTCCTAAGTACAGTCCCTCCGTGTCTACCCACAGAACCTTTCTTTTCAATAAGCAAATTTAGACAAATGTCTGGAGTAGAGATTCAAACTCTATAAGTATAACCTTTGAGAGATTAAAAAAAAAAAGCTTAGTCCAAACCAAGCAATCCAAACTTGTGTGTTGAGAAGTCAGGCCACACAACCTTACAGTGTAGCTAAGCCTCAGAAGAGCCATGTCAGACAGGTGCTGTCTCCCTATCTGATAGCTCAGAGATACACAGTGGGTGTCCTAAGTCACACAACAAATAAATACAGCTGATGTTTGTGCAGAGTTCAGCTGCTGTCCCTGATTCCATTTCCATGGAGGACATGTTCTTTCATCTCTAAACACTGCCCCCACCCCACCCTACCAGCTCACATTCAGTGAGCCTCTGGACAGTTCATCAAAATTGACCTCCATGCCTCCCTAGTCAAGATTCCATACTCCCTGGCTTTTCTTCTCACTTCCTAAGTCCATTATTCTTTGAGAAATCCACAAGGGACAGGCACATCAGCTAAGAAGGGAAGAGCATAAAGAAGCCCATCTCTTTATCAGCCCTCACCATGCTTGTAACTTCATGCCACAAGGGAGGAATGAGAGCTGAGAGCAATGCTCCCAGCATCATCTCAGATACAGCAGAGAATATCACACACACACACACACACACACACACCCCAGTCCCAGGAGTGAGTGCTTCCCTGCTACGTGAGTTTTCTTATTGTTCTGTCTGGGAGATTCAGTGAAAGCAGATGTGGTAGACTTAGAAACCCCACAAATTCATGCCTGGCTCATAGATCTCTAGGAGAAGCCCAAGAGACAATGTAGTTCCTTGCAGAGAAAGGAAGCTAAGCCCTATCATAGAGAAGTTGAGGCTATGCAGCTGGGCAGGGAGGGGGACAGGAAGATGAGCCTTTCCCCAGAAGGCTGGTCCTATTGCAGAGCTCCACAGGTAGAACTCAGAGGGAAATGCCATAGGGAGACAGAGTCTCTGTCACCATAAGAGGGGCCTCGACATACCATATTTCAGTGTGTTCACTGACAGTAGAGTGCTCATACTGCCACCAGGGTGTTTGAGAGGTCGGCACTCTCAGTTGGAAGGCCACAGAACCTATCTACACATCTGCAAGGAAGAGATGCCCAGATGACATCCTATTCTAGCCAAAACCAAGATTCTGATTTCAGTGGTATAGTCCAGTTCCCACGTTCACAGACTGTGGACTCAGAGATGAAGTTCAGTGTTAAGGGACCTCAAGCCCTGGCTTCCACACTCTGCCAGTTTCAAGGGGTAGTGTCCCTATAAGCTCATGTACTGAGCACTTGGTCTCAGTTGGTGACGCTATTTGGGGAGGTGATGGACGCTTTAGGAGATAGAACCTTGCTGAAGGTAGTAAGTCATTTTGGGCAGACTTTGAGTATTCATAGCCCCTCTCCCTTCTTTCACTCCCACCCCATCCCCCACTACCCTCAGCATCCCTGTGGGTAGATGAAATGTGACTAGCCAGCTTCCTGCCCCTGTTCCCATGCCTCCCACCGATGATGGACTCTATCCCTCTGAACCTGTAGACCAAAATCAACTCTGCTTTCCTCCAGTTGCTATGTATAGTGTGTTCTATCACAGGAACAACGACAACAACAACAAAACAACAACTAACAAACACAAACACAATAAATGAATGAATAAATAAATTTTAAAAATAAATAGTAAATAGCCCCAGAGCCTCCAACTTCTCAATGTACACAACTTTTTAGCTATGTAACCCACATAGTTACTTACTTTCTTGGAGTCTCAGTTTCCCCTGTGAAACGAGTCATAAAGGAGTACTCCTGCAGATCTGGTGTGAGATGTCAATGAACGCAATACCTTTGTAGTACTTAGAGAAGACTTTTCACATAGTAGGTGTTCAGTAAGAATGGATTAAGCACCGGGAGTGGTGGCGCACACCTTTAATCCCAGCACTTGGGAGGCAGAGGCAGGCGGATTTCTGAGTTCGAGGCCAGCCTGGTCTACAAAGTGAGTTCCAGGACAGCCAGGGCTATACAGAGAAACCCTGTCTCGAAAAAAACAAAACAAAACAACACACACACACACACAAAAGAATGGATTAAATGCATCTACAAGTACCAGTGATCTTCTGGGATACAAGATGGCCAAACATGTACAAGATAGGCAGGTCTCCATTCCTATGAATAAATCAATAGCTATGATTTCAGACACTCTAAGACCCTTAAGAAATAACAGTACACTCAATATATGAAGGTATCCTTGAGAAAAGAGCAAGGCAACAAGACATAAGGAAGGTTTGTGACATAGAGGGACTGTCTCCGGTTTGAGCTTGCCCAATCTAGAAAAGAAGCTAGCCATGCTGAGTGAGAGGCACCTGTCAGAAAAGATTAGAAACACAGAAGCCCAAGGCAGATCAAGGTCTGATATGTTAAGAACAAAAGAAAAACCAAGTTCTGCCTGTGGGGCTTGAAACAAAGTCCGGAAGAGGGGAGAAAAGGATGGAAATGAGATCAGAGATACAGACAAGATTCCCTACACAGGACCCTATAGGTCAACACCAGACACTGGTTTTATTCTGAGAAGCATTGGAACCACTGCCAGTTTTAGGCAGGGTAAGACGTTGTATAATTTACATTTTAAAGAAATCCTCTCCTTAATATATAAAAGCTAAGTACCAGAACTTTCTTGAGCAATCTGTCCTTTGTCCATGCACAGAGGCCTCTAAGGTCCTAAAAAGCTCACAGATACAAGATCAAGGAGTCAGGGTCCCTGGGCAGGCATGGGGCTACCCCCAGCTGACAGGCTGCACCAAAGCTACAGTTACAGGACTTTGTTGTGCTGAGCCAATGAGATGGAAGAAAGAGAGTCTGCGATTTGATGGGCAAATGTACTTTTCACTTTACACCTGGAAAGAGACATCGGGGACGAAGGGGAGAGGGAAAAGTTAAGGAGACAGATGTGGGGGCTGGAAATGAATCCCACAAAGACTCTCCAGCCCACCCAGTGCCTTAAACAGAGCAGTAGCCAGTCGCTGGTGAATTTTATATATGTAGTGTGGCTTAGTTAAGGACCAGCTACCTCCATCACTCCTGAGGGTCCTGTTTATGAAAGAAAATGCAGATGAGAACTGGGCAAGCCAGAATACCCTTAGATGGTCCTCTCCATCTCCACTGTCTCTCTTCATGACCCAGGTACAAAGCGAATAGTACTTTTCTCCATCAAACCCTCACTACCTTTCTAAGTCCTTGGTAGATAAGCAAGATTGACTTCTAAAATCCTAGATAACAAGCACTAAGGCATGGGCTTCTGAGTGCCAGGCAACATCAGGCAACGGCTCCCCTCTGGGTGTAGCCTGCACCAGATGCAGGTCCTCCTGAAGCACAGTTTGGACATCTGGTGTGTACCTGGGCCCCTAGTCACTTATCGGCACGCACTGACTAAGCCCCTACTTGTACCGGGCCCAGCTCCAAGGACTTGCAGGTTTGTGGTGAACCAAACAGACAAGGCCTTGTTCTTTTCACAACACATTAGTCAACAACCATGTACAAGACAGAGCATGTCCCCAGTCTCCTGGCAAACAAGGAGATGCTGATAAGGGCTCAGGAGAAAATGACAGAGTACAATTCAATAGGGTATCTTTGAAGAAAGGGCAAGGAGCCATAAAGTAGGGCAGGCATAGAAACCACCGCTCTGTTAGGGAGGGAAGAGAAATGGGTGAAGGATGCCAGGTGTGTTGACAGGTGTTACAGTGGAAGCAAAAGCAGGGAGGAGTGGAGCCCAAAGGAGAGAATGCTTAAAAGAGGATCACACTTTCAGACTTCAGTAAGCAAGCGCGAGGACCCACATTTTATAACAGCCAGGCATAGTAGCATGCTTGGAATACCAGCACTGGGGAAATGGAGACAGTAGGATCCTGGAGCTTGCTGGCTGGTCAGCCTTGCCTACACTTCTGTGTCAATAGGCTCCAAATTGAAACATTTTCACTCAGGAGTGAGGCTCCTGCAAACCCAGGAAATCCCTAAAACTTACAAATTTACAAGTCTCAGGAACTCCCTAACACTTATACAATTTGCAAGTTCCCTCACCCACCCACCCACCCGTACACACCCAAATTAAAGGAACGGTAGAGAGTGCTGGGGGGAGAGGGGCTCTCCATGCTGTGGAGGTGCCTGAGAGCTGCTCACTTGAGCTCTGCTCCAAGTGGGGACTGCTGCTTGGGAGCTGTCACTCACACTAGGGGAGGGGGAAGTTCTTTAGTGATGCAGCTGCCTTGGAGTTACCCATGTTCTTGTAAGTGACTCCTCACACTTATTTCTGTAAATAATCCCAAGAAAGTCATTGCTTTGCCATGTTGGTTGGTTGTGGTGGTATCCATGTTGGTTAATTTTGTTTTGTCTTGTCTTGTCAGTGGACCCTATCTCAGGTAATTAGACAATTGCTTACTTACTCCCCCCCAAGGGAGAAAAAAAATCACACAACATATATAATCCCTGAACACTTTGTCTTGATCCCTTTCTTTCTTCCTACTCCCTGTCCCATGTGCCTTTCCTTCCCACTGAAATGATGAACTAAAATAAATCTTTCCTCCCTTAAGTTGTTCATGCCAAGAATTCACAACATCCACCTGAGATGGTCAAACACGGTTATCTTGTATCCAGATGCAGGTGTTAAGATACAGATAGTAAATAAAGTTTGGGGCATGGATAAGAGATTCTTAGAAATGACAAGCATGCAGCTAGAGAGTAGGCTTAGCAGTTAAGGGCAACATCTGCTCTTCCAGGGAACCTGGGTTCAGTTCCTAGTACCTACACATAAGCAGTTCACAGCCATCTGTAACTCCAGCTCCCTCTTTTGACCTCCACAGACACCAGGCACGCATGTGACAAAGGCAAACCACCCATGCATATAGATTGTTTTTAAATGACAAGAGTCACCCTGTAGACTGTGTTTATGGCCCAGACTACTTTTCATCTTCCCAATATGGCCCTTGTCACATTGTACAAGGTGATTTCTAGAATTCCACCCATCAAGCCTATCAGGCAGGAAGCATTAGTTTGGAGACCTGCAGAAACTCACGTCTTGGCTCTGGAGTACTTTTTCCAGTTTCATCTGTCCCTCATTGCTCTGATGTGGCCTGACTGTCCAGATGGGGGCTGAGTGCATTGCATCTGAAGGAAGACACCTGCCCTCTGATGACACAGCCATAGAGATTTGACTGGGAAACTGACCTTCAGAGACTCCATTTTCCTACTGGTGCTGTAGAGAGGTGCTCTCCAGAGAGCCAAGAGGGTAATTGCTTCTGCCTCTGCTTTGGAGGGCGCTGACTTCCATACAATGCCAGCCTTACCTGCAGGTTTAATTTAGCTCTTTTGTCTGCGTCAAACTCCCTGGAAACCATCCTTTATGTGGTGCCAAGCACATCACACTGTCGGCCATGTCTGGCTGAATTTAGACTTGCCCTTTCCACTGAAGATCCTGAGACACTGTGACTGCCTGGTCAGGTACACTTGGTCTTCCATCCCTTGGGAAAAGGATGTAGGCGATCGGATTCTGCCACTGGGTGTCAGCAGTGTTTTGTCCTCTTTACAGAAAATAAGCTATTTGCTTGGCTAGGAAATTGTCTGCACAGTAGGTCTGAGCTCCCATGTGAAGGTAGGCACTTCTGGGATGTTGGGCACACCCATCAGCCCAGCCAATCCTGGCTTACTTCAGCTATCCTGCATCACTACAACCACCCATCCCCCTTTCAATTCTTTATCTCTCAAATCTATCTTTTTTTTTTCATGATGCTACAATCAGGGCTCATTTGGAGACTAATGACCTCCCCTGCTACTAGAGGTTTGCAAGCAAAAGCTAGACAAACACCTGGCAGGAATTTCTGCAGAGAAAATACATATAAACAAACACCTTATTGGTATAAACCTAAGCATACATTGTATTTGTGACTGTGTGTATTAGTGCATGCTTTTAAATATATAGCTGACTGTAACTAGACCCTATGTAGTACCTCTTTGGATCAGGGGGTCCCTGAGATAGTTTCTCAAACACAAATGGAGTCATTGCTCCTTCCCAGTTGGGGAAACTTTAGTGACTCCCTGTTGTCTATAACAGAAGAGTCTCAGCTATGCAGTTTGGCAAGAAGTGCTGTATGCAACTGACTACTCCCAAGCCATCCAGCCCGACTAACTGTTAGGAACCCGGCTTCAATATGAACAAATCTTCGACAGTCAAATCCAACCCTCCACCACACTTTCTCTGTAGCTTCATAAACCTGAGCTCCCTCAACACACACACACACACACACACACACGCACACGCACACGCACACGCACACGCACACGCACACGCACACGCACACACACACACACACACACACACTTTTCTGCCAGTGCAGACTTCTTCAAGAGCCTCCTGCAGGGAGCTGGTAGGGAGTTCCTCCCAACAGCTTCGCCTGAGCTCTGCCCTTCCTGCAGGCAGTCTATCAGTCAATGAAGCCTATCAGTCAATGAAGTTTTCAACTGGATTGAGCTCTCCAAAATGAGTCTCATGCCTGGCAGCTTTGTAACCCTGACTCATGTCATGTATCAGGCAGATCATTGATAATTCCCAAATTTCTCTTAAGCTGATGTAATGGGGCCACAGGGTTAGTGTTCTGACTTTACTGAGTCTGCAATATCCCTTGCATGCTTTTTCTGTTTGCCTTGCCAGTGGCCCAGGCAGTCACATTGGCTCAGTGTGTCCCAGACTTACAGCTTATCACTTCCTCTATGTGATGGTTCTTAGTGTCCTTGGACACCATGTGAGCAACTTTTATAAAAAGCCCGTTGGCTGTGACCTCCATTTATGTGCCTAGAATCATCACTAAGAGCTTACGCTGGACCAGCTATGGGAACACAAGCTCGGTATCCCAGGGAATGGAGGCAGAGTGATTAAAAGATCTTGCCTAGCCTGGGCTACAGAATGAGTTCAAGGCTAGCCTGGGTGACTTTGTGAGAGTCTGTCCCCAGATAAAATCTTTAAAAGGAGAGAGAGGGAGAAATGGACTCATTGATATAATAGCTTTGCATTTATAAGGTCCTAAGCTCCACTGAGGGTCTGGAGATGGTGCTCAGGGGCTCCTAGAGAACTACACCCCCTACCTCCAACAATGAGCCTTGTTGAGATAATCAAACAGAACTAAATCATCATCATACTTCCTGATCCAAATTCATTCATCACAATTTACACCTAAAATCACTTCTGATTTTCCCAGACTGTACCTGCAGACCACTGCTTAACATTCCATCTGTGAGCCGGGTGTAGTGGTACACGCTTTTAATCCCAGCACTTGGGAGGCAGAGGCAGGAGAATTTCTGAGTTCAAGGACAGCCTGGTCTACAGAGTGAGTTCCAGGACAGCCAGGGCTACACAGAGAAACCTTGTCTCAAAAAACAAACAAACAAACAAATAAACAAATAAACAAACACAAACAAACATTCCATCTGTGGACAAAAGATGTTAATTCCCAACTGGGCTTCAGCTAATTGCCTAGACACTGAAGTCCCCACTGGTTCAAACCCCAGGTACCATGACATGGCTCCTGCAGGCTCATTCTCGCTGGCCCACCCCCATAAAACCAGCAGGGCAACTCAGCTTTTCCTTCTGTTCCCTGAGCCCTGGCTGGAAATTCCCAGCCAAAGTTGTGCATTCAGAGGAAGTAGAGAGGCAGGGATGGTTAAGACACAAACTTTGCGAGCGAGGGAGATGGCTTAGTCAGTAAAATGTTTGTCACACAAGGACCTAAATTTTACCCCCAGGACCCATAAAAAATGCTGAAGATATTGATGTACTCATAATCCCAGCACTGGGGAGGTAGAGATAGGCAATTCCCTGGGGAGTCATTGGCCAGCCAGTCTAACTTAATTGGTGTGCCACAGTGAGGAACACCTAAGGCTGTTCTCTTTTCTAAACATGCACACACACACACATACACATGCACGAATGCACACACACAAGCAGCTTCACTTTCTTCAGCCATCCACATGTCACTTAAGTCAGGGTATATAATCTAAGCCTAGAAAGCTTCAAGACACCCATCTCATGTGATGGGCAGGAGAGAGAAAGGCTCCATGAGAGAGACTCCCAAGGAAAGTGACACCCTCAGGTATAGGGACAGTTTTCCTGATTTCTGTACTGCAAGCAGGGATGAGGTGCCCTCCTCTGAACCCCACAGGACATCACTGCATGCCAGGTGTCATTTATCATTAATTTGTCTATCCTTTTATCCCCTCAGCTCTTTAAGACAGTGGCCCATCCATCTTTGCACCAACCTCAGCAGCAGCAACAGTAGTAGACATGTGCTGAGATGTGCTTGGTTGATGTCAGGTCACAAGAGAAACAAGATAGATAGATAGATAGATAGATAGATAGATAGATAGATAGATAGATAGATAGATGATGGATAGATAGATATAGATAAAGATATAGATATATAGATATAAACTTGGTTACATGAGGGATAAACATTTTCTTCTGTGGTGTAGCCACTGGTAAGGTGCCCATGAATATCCCCTAACTCATGATCCTGTAGGCAGCCCCAGTGAAAATCACTCAGTTACCAAAACAAACAGACAAAAAGAGATGAAAGTTCCAGAAACTGGACTGGTTGAGAAGAAGAAAGGGGTCAGTGGGAGCTGGGGAGGGGAGAAAGTATAATAGGGGTAAATATGATCATATATATTATATGAGTCTATGAAAATGTCACATAAAACACATTATTATATACAGGTAATTATGGTCCTAGGTGATAGAAGAACAATCTTTAAGTCAAGCACACTTATGTAGATTTATAATCATGTGGTTCTCAACTCTGACATCCTACAAACCATCCCTAGTAGCTTTAAGACCAACACTTCTATTGCCTGCTTCCCTAGGATAATCTAATTCAGTAGGAGTGAGGTGAGTTCCAGGCATCAGTAAGCACACACTTACCAGGGGATTCCAATGCCTGTGACTCAAGGCCTGGTTCTCAGGGAACCCCAGACTCACTCGCCCCAGTGTCATGCTGCTTATATACCTCAGGGCTTCTGTTTCTCTTTCGATCGCCTCCTCTTTACAGATAGATCAGCTTATTTGAATAATCTGAAAAAGTCAAACCAACCAACCAACCAACAACAACAAACAAACAGAAAACCACCCTGCGATTTGTAAAATCCCACAAGAAAATGTCACTTGGTAGTAACACAACTGTCTTCCTGGTCACCATGGCTCACTCAGTCCAATCACCAACTCTAAGGACACGAGTGTCTCTACTAGGCCCAATCTCTACATGGAGAAGTGCAAGTATGGGGAGGTGGACTGACATGGTTAAAACCCTAGGTTGAAATATGGCAGTTTGAATGAAAAATGTCAAATACTTGGCTTCCTGTTGGTGGTTCTGTCTGGGGAGGTTTAGGAGGTGTGGCCTTGCTTAGGAAGTATGTTATTAGAATCCAGGACTTTGATAGTAAAAACAGTCTCTCTGCTTTGTAAGTTTAAGATATGTGTTTTACCATACCTACCCCCCTTGCTGCTGTACCTATCACCGTAAGGAACTATAACCATCTGGAGCTGTAAGCTCAAATAAATTCTTTCTCCAGTAAGGTGTGTTGGCCATGATATTTTATCACAGTGATAGAAAAGTAACTGATACAGGCCTAGATGAAGAGGTGGCACAATGATTGACACCTGCTGCTCTTCCAGTGGACTTCAATTTGGTGTTCCCAAGCTCCCATGTTGAGCGCCTCAGGTCTGCCTATGACTCTAGCTCCATAGGATCCAATTCCTTCTTCTGGACCTTGCAGTCATGCACACACACATGCGCATGCATCTAATCTCACACACACACACACACACACACACACACACACGTACACGCACAATATTAATTAAAATAAAACAAGATTCACAGCCCCTGGCCATACGTGGAGGCCATGTCCTTAAGTACTACACATACAGCCATGCTGAGAAGAAACATTGGTAGGGGGTCAACCCAAAGCAGAATGAACCTCATTATATACGAAGATCTCCATAAACGAGAAGACATAGACATGACAGAAGTCTCAGGCCTCAGATTCAAATCCCCATGTTTCACAGCCACCATAAGAAACCATAAACAAGCACAGTAACTGTCTACAGCCTCTGTCTCAAATACTTTGTACATAACTCACTTAATTCCCAACATATCCAAGGATAAAGGTTATTAACACCACCATTTATTTACAGGGGAGGTGACTGAGAAGCAGAGATATTGAGAAACTTGTCCACAGCCATATAGCTGAGAGGATTAGAACTAAGATTTCTTTCTTTTTTTCTTTCTTTCTTTCTTTTTTTTTTTTTAGATTTATTTATTTTATATATGCAAGTACACGGTGGCTTTCTTCAGAGACACCAGAAGAAGGCAACAGATCCCATTACAGATGGTTGTGAGCCACCATGTGGTTGCTGGGAATTGAACTTAGGACCTCTAGAAGAGCAGTCAGTGCTCTTAACTACTGAGCCATCTGACACCTGCCCTTTCTCCCTCCCAGCCTTTCTGTGAGCCTCCTCTCTCAATCACCCTCCTGGACCACCCCAACTATTTTCCTAGCATCTTTCCCAGCTTTGCTTCCAGCCTCCCCTACTACCATGCCCGCTTCACTCCCATCCTCCCCTATCAACTGCTATGCTAGCCTCTCTCCCAACGGTCCTCCTGTTCCCCCACTTCCAGCTGTTCCTCTGCCATCCGGCTGTGCACTGACCAACAGATGCTCTCTGGCAAATCACATCCTTTCCTTTGGTTTCAGTCTCCAATACAAAGGAATCTCAAGGCTCCTTCAATTCTGATACTTTTTAGTGATTTCATTTAAAAATATATTTTTTTTAAAAATGTAGATTCAGGGGTAAATAAATGACTCAGCAGTTTAAAACATGTACTTCTCTTGCCAAGGACCCAGATGCAGTTCCAGATACCCATGTGGACTGAAGAAACTGACAGTAGCTGCCTTTGTTGAAATCAGAATTGAGGTGGCTGGAGACTGGTTGGTTGGTTGTTTTCTTAAAGCTTAGTGAGTATGTTTTTCTGCTTGGCTGACGAGTGTTTCTTTTGGGTTTGTATGTTCTCTCTCTCTCTCTCTCTCTCTCTCTCTCTCTCTCTCTCTCTCTCTCTCTCTCTGTGTCTGCAGCTCACAACCACCTACAACCCCAGCCTCTGCAAGCAACTATATCCATGAGCCCAAATCCACACTCAAATGCATATACACATAATTTTTAAAAAATTCAAAGTATGTTTTTGTTTCTACTACAGATTAGACATAGAGATATATATCCACTTCAGCCATATCACTAGCCAAAAAATATTTAAATTAAATGTTTCTTTGGTGAAAGATGAAGTCTTGTCCAAAGACAAGAGGATTCCTGTGAATGCTATAGTCTGAGGGTGGGCCAACATACAGGGACTTCCTGAGTGGTTTCCAAGACATGCTACAACCAGAGATTTTTCCCAGGCTCACCCTCCTTCAGTAACCATTTGATGATACAGCTCCCCGGAAACATATACTGTGACAAGCCAACTCAAACAAAAGTCTCAGCACAGCCAAGGGAGATAATATATAGCCTGTCCCTGCTAAACATAAACTTTGTGACATAGGGGAAGCTGCTAATGTCTTTGATCCTTGACTTCCTCACCAGTAAAATGGGTTAGCAGCCATACCTCTCTCACCAAGATGCATAAGGCCGAGGCAAGATAATCCAAACAGATGTAGGTAGAACCCTCCCTGACAGAACCCTCCAATACTGTAACCCTTTTGATTCCACAGCAATGGGCAACTCATTGGCTTCCAGGATATTTGTGAGGAAGATGATCCTTCAGGGGGAAACCTTCTTACTGAAGTGTTTAGCACCTGGATAGCTCTCTTTATATATTTACTTAAGAATCACATGGCTGGACCTGAAAATACGTTAACATCATGCACTAAGCTACTTAATGCTGAGAACACTAAGTGTAATCATTAGCAATATCCACAATGGTGAGTGAATATACCATTCTTCAAGGAGGATCTCCTTTAAAGCTTCATATAGTTCATGGAGGTGTCTACTATCTGATCTGTCCCTGCCTGTTGGACTCCTACCTATGACCTACCCAGATCCCTAAATATCAAATGCTGTGAACAGAGTTCAGCCCCGTGCAACCTGACTCTGGCATTCACAGTGTATCAAAGCCATACTCAGTCTGTGGAATACAATGCCATAAAGACCCATCCGTTAGCATCCTTCACTCTTCACTAATCAAATCTTATTGCTTTATCCTGAGTGAAATGCACACAGCTAGAGCTTGAGGGGCCTTGATGCCTTGACACCCATCATACACTGTCACAGAGCTTCCCGGGACGAATGATGTCTTGACGTGGGGACTCGGCACAAAGGTGCAGAAGATGGGTTGCTGGTTAGCATGTCAGCTGAAGGACAATATATTTTAATGCAAACACAATGAGCTGAAACAGTGGTACTTCTCTTAACTAGGCTAGCATGACCTCTGGAGAGGCCAGAATTCTAACAGCAAAATTAGAATAGAAAGGCTTATGGAGATTTCTATGCTAATCAGCCATATATTACTGGAACAGTTTTGTTCAGCAGCCTGGCCATTTGCCAACTTCAGGCAGGGCATCATGTGGTCAGAAAATGGACAGAAAATGATGACTCAGAGAGTGGTGGGAATGGCCATATTAAGTGATAGTACCCCAAAGGTGGTGGAGAACTAGAAACAATGTGGGGGGGGGGCAAGGAAATGACTCCCTAGAGCAGTGTGAGTGCAGTTCCTTGTTACTCTGCAGTCTGCATTTAGCTGCAGTAAAAATCCTCTCTGGGAGTTAGTAAGAGCCACAGACCCCTGGGACCAGAACACTGATTTAAAAGAGAAAAAAAATAAGAAAATGGCTTTTTCCAATGAGGGGAATTTTTCTTATATATTTTTCTTTTTATTTGGCTCAGAGACTCTTCCCTGCTGAAGGGAAAAGGACGGCAGCATTTTTCTTTGACATAGCCCCACACAAAATCTTTATCACGCGTTTGTTTTGGAATTAAGGGAGTTGACAGAAGTGGAGACAGAGCCGAGCAGACACAGAACTTCATGCAGAGAAAACCTAAAACCCAAATCCATGTGTCTGTAAGAGGCGGTCACAATTAAATAAGGAAATGAAGAGATGAAGACATCCTACCATGCCCCTTGGTATTAACAATGCCATCTGAACAGATTTTTAATGGTTTTCAAAAAAACTGCTTGGCACCTCCCCAAAAATACTGAATCATAACCACAAGGGGAGACAGAGGAGAGCGAAGCCATCCACACATTTAAACAAGCCTTGCAGATGATCTTCATGCAGGACCAGTATGGACTGTAGTCCTTCACCCACCCACACAGAAAGAAAGCATCAGTGTTTACAAGGTTCCTAGTGCCCTCTATTCATCAGGTAAATGCTAAACCAAGAGCTGAGCTTGTAGGCACGTAGCTGTTATCTTCCCTGACATTGACCCCAGACAACATTCCAATAATTAATATTCACCTAGCACCTAATGTATGCCAGGAACTCTTACATATATTATCGTGTTCCAGTCAAAGGTTAATGTCACTGAAACATTTTGAAAATTCAGCATATGGATTGGTTAGTCGAAGTCAGAGTTTCTTAATGACAATATTATACATAATTGGATCACAGGATTCTGTTACACCTCAGCTTAGATGAGGATGGAAAACAAATTTGGTCTGTAAGAGAATTTCTGTTCATTTGCAGCCATCATCTGCATGCGAAAAAAAGGAATGATCAAATGGCTCAGCAGATAAAGGTGATGGCTGAGTTCAGTCCCCAGGACCTGGATGGCAGGAGAGAACCATTTTTACAGGAAATGAACTAAATGACCAATGGAGTTTAATTTCAATCTGGTACTAGCCAAACAGTCACTTTAAGGTGTGTCCAGGTACTATTCATCTTGAATAAAAATATATACTTTTAAATTTTTTATATGATCTCTTGTGTCTCGCTAAAATGGACTGAGGGCATAGGAAAGGAGAAGAGAGGTGAAAGTTGTTCATAAGCATTGATGAAATGTGATGGATACAGGGATCGCACCACACTTGCTCTGGTCCAGGGACTGTATCCCCTCCACCCCTCTGAGCTGCTTAGCCTTCTGACTATCATGGTAGAACGGGAGTTGGCATAATACCTGCTGGAATCTGTCCTTTTATATCACCTTGATCAAAGAGTCTTGTGGCCCTGGGCCCTCACTGCCAGTAACACAGACTCTTCTAAAATTTGCGGAATCTGAAGTCCCCCCCCCACCCCCTGCTGTTGAATCTGGGCTGCAGTTTCCAATAAACTGCCAATTTGCACCAAGTACTTCTCAGTCCAACCAACACCACACAGGACCAGCGGATTCATCTCCTACCCTCGGCTGGCTGTGCAGCCAATCCACTTCCACACTGTCCCACATCCTCTAATGAGCCTCCCATGTCCTGTGCTGAAGCCAAGCAGGAATGAGAAAATTATGACCGTGTCTGTTTGTTCTGCTCTCCAGTTCTCTTCCCTCAACTAATTCCCACTGTCTTAGAAGATAAAATGGAACAGATCCTCCAGGTGGCCTTGCTAGAGAGATCTCAGATAAAGCATGGCTTCATATGCTGACTAGGCAGCCAAAGGGGCTGGTCCCTTTGATGTGGTGGCAGTGAAGAAAACAACTATAGTTAGTCCCATCACCTTCCACACCTCAGAATTGTCTTATCATATTCCACCAATCTATTTCACCAATTCTATCTCATTCCTCCAATCAGAATCATCCTATCATATTCCACATATCAGAACAGGCCTATCATATCCCACCTCTCAGCAGCCCCATCTCTCCAACCATCCTTATCACCTTACCTTACCATTCTAACTCTAGTCCAGACAGCATCATGCAACACACAATGCAATGCAGTGGTGTCCAGTAATATCACCTCATTTATCTGTCATCTCTGTGTCTCTTCTCTCAATGAGTGTGGACAGTTCCTACAAGCTGTCAGAAAGCAGAGATTGCTTTAGAAAGCACTGCCCTGTGGCTAGGATGAAATATTCTTTGCTAGTTCTCCTTCCCTCTCTGTCTGTCTCTCTGTCTATCTCTGTCTCTCTGTCTCTCTGTCTCTGTCTCTGTCTCTGTCTCTCTCTCTCTCTCTCTAATAGAGCCTTACTATATGGCCCTGGCTGATGTTGGACTCATGATCGTCTTGCCACAATTTCCAGAGTACTCTATGTATAGGCATGTGCCACCAGAATTGGCTCAGACAATAGAATTTGAAGGTAGATAACTCAGGTTCAAATCCTGCCTCTGAGTAACTTTGTAAGATACTGAACATGTCACTCAGCCTCTCTGGGCTTTTGTTCCCCCACCCTCCGTCTATTAAATGAAGATAATACAGCTACCTACAAGTGTTTGTGAAGAGGAAAGAATGCATCCATTGAAGCATTCAAAATAACACTAGGAACACCCATGCTTAACATCTTCATTTAATTTCTCCAGCCATACAGTCTTTTTTATTTTTAATTTTAAGCCGTTTTTAATGTGTTTGTGCCCATGTGCATGTGTGCACCTGTGATTATATGCCCATGAGTGCAGATATTCATGGAGTCCAGAAAAGGACATTCAGTTCCCTCGAGTTGGAATTACAAGTGGTTGTAACTGCTGGATGTGGGTGATGGGAACTGAATTTTGATCCTTTGAATTAGCAACAGTATTAAGCCCTCAGCTATCTTGCTGGCCTCCATGTTTGTCTTGAATCCGTTTCTTTTCATTAGTTGCAGTTTTTCAAAATAACATTTTATTTAAAATAATAACAACTCTGAGATGCAAAGCTAAATGTTTTAACATGGAAATTCTTCAAAAATTGAAGTTCTTTAAATAAGCGAGTCTATAACAATCTAGAAAGTAACTTTAGTCACAGAAATTACGGCTCAAACACTACATCTTACAGAAGAAAAAAAAAGTGAGATGTCAGCCCTTAGCATCTTCTTTATCTCTGTGTTATCCAAAGAAGCATTTTTTTTTTTGCCTTCCTATCTTTAGCCACTATTCTTTTGTTGTAGTGAGCCTGAGTATTGTAGTTAAAACCAATGCTAGAGTTAAAATGGAATAGCTGCTAATTCCAGAAGGTAAGAGTGTTTGCAGCTGGGTGTGATGTAGCCATGGTGAACAGATAAGGAAGGAAAGGAGAGGCTTTAGGAAAACAGAAAAGTCGGGCTCTGACTGGTTCCCAGTCCCAGGAAGCCCCATGTCCACCCCTCTGAAAAACTCCTACAAGACCCAGCTGCCTTTCACATTTGTTTACATCTGATGCCTCTATTCCAGGAAATCAGAGCACCCCAGACTATCCTGTGGTCAAGGAGCTGGCTATGAGGTAACCAAGGAAACTGCAGTTACATCTTGGTAGCTGTGGTAGGAGTCAGCTCCTCATAGTCAATAAAGATTAGATGCAGTGCATGAAGAACCTCAAGATGGTCACCCAAATATAAAAACAAAGACAATGTGATATAATTCACAGCTAACAGACCCAGCCAAGGTCAGTAACTAGTGGACAACATCAAGGCTGGGGGCTTGCAGACCTAGCCAAGTCTCAAGAAAGAAAAGCAAGTCTCAAACAGAGATGACTGGGATACATGACCACCCTCCCTAATTGAAAGAGCAGTGTGTGAATAGTGAATGATTTTCTGGGTTGGGTCAGGAGGAAATGCGTGAATAATGCAAGCCTCCATTGGCTCAGTGCATGATGTGCCCCAGGAACTGGCCAATCTTAATAAAAATTATCTCAATCTTTGTTGAGTTTATGCCTAAGTGCTTTAAAAAGCCTCCAGACAAGGCATCCATTGGCAACTTCTTGGAGTCTACTACTACTACTACAAGTCTTGGTCCTTCCTGTTCTTTCCATGATAAAGCTTGCTTTCATTTTGTTCTTTCCACTGTGTCCTGTTTTAAGCTATCATGGATGTGAGACAATGACATTGGGAACCATTTCTGATTGACTTCTGATGACCTTTGATTGTTCATCACCTTAGTCTTGGGTCAAGCTCAGTAGAATAAGAAAGACTCCATTATCCTTAAAAATATGCATCATTTTGGTAAGCTGGTAAGCCAAGGAATTTATTAAGCCATATTAACTGTGCATGTTAACTGTGTTTACTGTGATGTCACATGATGACATACATGAAATGTATGCACATGTTTCTTCCCCCTGTCAGTACCCTTCTTAGTCCCTAGTACACACTATTTATGTACTATCTGACTTTTTCCACTTCCCACATATTTAAGGGAATGCAAGACACCGGTGTGTTTCTCTGTCTGGCATGTTTCACTTAACATGATAATTTTGCTTGACACTCACTTTTCTGCAAATGGTAATACTTTATTTTTCATGGTTGAGTAATATACACACACATACAATACACATGACAAATTGACTTGTTATACAAGCACTGATGGTTGCCCATACCGATTCTATAATAGCCATTATAATTAGCACAATGGTGAACATGATCAGATACTGCTTCTATGTGCTGATCCCATTTCCTTTGTTATCCAGATGTGGCATGGTTGGGTCCCAATATAATTTTATGCTGAGGTTTTATGTTTGTTTGTTTGTTTGCTTGCTTGCTTATTTGCTTGCTTGCTTGCTGGCATTCTGGAGATCATACATACAGCCTCAGGCATTCCAGGCAAGTTCTCTGCCATTGAGACTCAGCCCCAAGCTTAGTCTTAGAGTTCAGATTAACATCCATATTGTTTTTCATGCTGGCTATTCCAATTTGCATTCCCTAATCTACATCCCCGCCAACAGTGCATTGCTTTCCAGTTCTATCCATTTTCTTGGACATGACATGATTATTTTCTTTATGACTAATTCTCAATTGTGAATATACTACATTTTATTTGTTTTTTAATAAGTACTTACAATCACTATGTTAAGGAAAATAAACAACTCTCCAGAAAGAGAAACATTTTGTGTTTTCTCTTATATATGAGATATAAAAAACTATGAAAAATTTTCAAAAGAGAACATGAAGTTTGGGAGGGGGCACAAAGGGAAAGAAT